>NC_067489.1:21817057-22459557 GCF_947179515.1 Apodemus sylvaticus
CAGGTCAGTGCTCACACAGTGCAGGAGTGTGCGACCCGAGACCTTCAAGCCTGCACTTAGGAAAGGCTCAGGGCTGCTGTGAGGCATCCTTGGGATGAGAGGCCTGTGAAGCTCGGTGCTCTCCACCGGAGATGCACTGCAAGCCAGAGGGCTAGTTGGCCAGTAGCAGCAAATCCGATTACCTTGTAAAACTAGGACAACCCCAGGAACGGATTGAGCTGTTGGCAAAGGAAAAATCAGCAGAGGAGGAATGGTCCAGGTTGTTATGGGGTCCAAAGTTATATAATCTAGGAGCTGCATTATGAGTTCCAGCCTGAGGTAAGAGGAACACTATTTGAGGACAGCCTGGACTACATGGTGAGATACTGTCTCAAACAAAACAAAACAAAACAAAACAAAACAAAACAAAACAAAACAAAACAAAAGACTGCACTGTGAATGCAAAACCTGTTCTATATCTCCTAATGTAGAAACAAATTGTGAATTACAAATGATACATTGTGTCATTTTTTTTAATTTTATTCGATATATTTTTTATTTACATTTCAAATGATTTCCCCTTTTCTGGTTCCCCACTCCCCGAAAGTCACATAAGCCCCCTTCCCTCCCTCTGTTCTCCCACCCATCCCTTCCCACTTCCCTGTTCTGGTTTTGTCTTATACTGCTACACTGGGTCTTTCCAGAACTAGGGGCCACTCCTTCGTTCTTCTTGTACCTCATTTGAAGTGTGGATTATGTTTTGTATATTCCAGCTTTCCAAGCTAATACCCACTTATTAGTGAGTGCATACCATGATTGATCTTTTGAGACTGGGTTACCTCACTTAGTATGATGTTCTCCAGCTCCATCCATTTGCCTAAGAATTTCATGAATTCATTGTTTCTAATGGCTGAATAGTACTCCATTGTGTATATATAGCACATTTTTTGCATCCATTCTTCTGTTGAGGGATACCTGTGTTCTTTCCAGCTTCTGGCTATTATAAATAGGGCTGCTATGAACATAGTGGAACATATATCCTTATTACATGCTGGGGAATCCTCTGGGTATATGCCCAGGAGTGGTATAGCAGGATCTTTCAGAAGTGACATGCCCAGTTTTCTGAGGGACTGCCAGACTGATTTCCAGAGTGATTGTACTAATTTGCAATCCCACCAGCAGTGGAGGAGTGTTCCTCTTTCTCCACATCCTCGCCAACATCTGCTGTCTCCTGAGTTTTTAATCTTAGCCATTCTGACTGGTGTAAGGTGAAATCTCAGGGTTGTTTTGATTTGCATTTCCCTGATGACTAGTGAAGTTGAGCATTTTTTAAGATGTTTCTCTGCCATCCAAAGTTCTTCAGTTGAGAATTCTTTGTTTAACTCTGTACCCCATTTTTAATAGGGTTATTTGGTTTTCTGGGGTCTAACTTCTTGAGTTCTTTGTATATATTGGATATTAGCCCTCTATCTGATGTAGGGATGGTGAAGATCTTTTCCCAATTTGTTGGTTGCCGATTTGTCCTCTTGATGGTGTCCTTTGCTTTACAGAAACTTTGTAATTTTATGAGGTCCCATTTGCTAATTCTTGATCTTAGAGCATAAGCTATTGGTGTTCTGTTCAGGAACTTTCCCCCTGTACCGATGTCCTCAAGGGTCTTCCCCAGTTTCTTTTCTATTAGCTTCAGAGTGTCTGGCTTTATATGGAGGTCCTTGATCCATTTGGAGTTGAGCTTAGTATGAGGAGACAAGGATGGATCAATTCGCATTCTTATGCATGTTGACCTCCAGTTGAACCAGCACCATTTGTTGAAAAGGCTATCTTTTTTCCATTGGATGTTTTCAGCCCCTTTGTCCAGGATCAAGTGGCCATAGGTGTGTGGGTTCATTTCTGGATCTTCAATCCTGTTCCATTGATCTGCCTGCCTGTCACTGTACCAATACCATGCAGTTTTTAACACTATTGCTCGGTAATATTGCTTGAGAGTAGCTGGGAGTAGCAGCCACACATGCTATGTGCAAGGTTTTTTTGAAAATAATTTATTCCACACCAATCTAGAAATTAGCCGTTTCTCCTATAGCATCATAGACCTAGTTTTTTATAGATCAGATTTTAAAATGATTTTTAATAACTTTTTATTAGGTATTTTCTTTATTTACATTTCAAATGCTATCCCCCTTTCTTGCTTCCCCTTCGAAAACTCCCTATCCTATACCCCCTCCACCTGCTCACCAACCCACCTACTCCTGCCTCCCTGACCTGGCATTTCCCTACCCTGGGGCAATGAGCCTTCAGGGGTCCAAGGGCCTCTCCTCTCACTGCTGTCTGACCATGCTATCCTCTACTACCCATGTGGCTAGAGCCAAGGGTCCCTCCATGTGTTCTCTTTGGTTAGTGGTTAAGTCCCTGGGAGCTCTGGGGTTACTGGTTGGTACATATTGTTGTTCCTCCTATGGTGCTGCAAACCCCTTAAGCTCCTTGGGTCCTTTCTCTAGCTCCTCCATTGTGAACTCTGTGCTCAGTTCAATGGTTGGCTGAGAGCATCCCCCTCTGTATTTGTCAGGTACTGGCAGGGCCTCTCTGGAAACAGATGTAACAGGCTCCTGTCAACAAGCACTTGTTGGCATCCACAATAGTGTCTGGTTTTGGTAACTGTATATGGGATGGACCCCCAGGTGGGGCAGTTTCTGGGTGGTCTTTCCTTCAGCCTCTGCTCCACATTTTGTCTCTGTATTTCCTCCCATGGGTATTTTGTACCATATCTAAGAAAGACCAAAGTATCCACTTTGGTCTTCCTTCTTAAGCTTCCTGTGGTTTGTGAATTATATCTTGGGTATTCCAAGCTTTAAATGGTTGCCAATGGGGGACTATTTCTTTTGCTTCTTGGTTCACATAATGAGTGGGTAATGTCCAGGTTTATGGTGGTTTTCAAATTGGAAAGCTTCTAGCAAGCTACTTTCTTGTGCAAGCTCTTAGAAACATAGTTGCTGTGCCTAGCTTTCTAGAGATCCAAGCCTCACTTCCTACCCATGAAGACTACATGTTTCTGCATGTGTGTGAGAGTTGTTTGTGAATGTGTTCTTGTCCTGATACAAGGTTTCTTTTGCCTAGAAATTGTATAAACAGAACCCACAACTTACAGCTTCATGTAAAAAAAGGATTTGCAAGCATTGCCGCAGCAGAGCTGAGTTCAGACTTGCACAGTTTTCTTCTTTTATATCTCCACATCTCCCATGCTGGGCATTTTCATGTCCTGACTCAAACTGTAGCTCCAGGAGGCTCACAAGAACTTCAGTATTCTCTGGAGTGATTAAAAACTAAAGAGAGCCCCAATAAGCCCGAGGTAAATGTATCCCCAACAGATCTGTCCCTACTAGTTCCCCCAGATGCCACAGCCGTTCCACTCCAGACCAATAGGAGCTTAAGCAAAACGTGCAGGAAGTCAGTCTGAACAGAGGACAGTTTTGTGAACAATGTGCCAAAATAGGAGCAGATTACAGGGACCTTGTCTGTGAAAGCAAAGGCATCTAACACTGGCTGATAAATATGCTTCTATCTAGAGAAGTCATTTCAAAGAGAACTCCATACTGCTTACCCGTTTTGTCTACTGCATGTAAAATTGGTAGGAAAAAATCTGTCTTTTAAAAACTGTGGGATTGAATGCATAAACTGAAAGTGTATACAGAACTTGAAGAAGGTAGCCATAACAAATTCTCTTAACAGAGAAACCAGAGATCCAGGGTCCGCCTGGGTTGGTCTGTCCTAAGTCCCTCTCTGACCTGAGGGTGGTTCCTGTTCCCATGTTCCTCTCTCCCTTCCCCTGCCTTTTACCTCTGTGCACACAGGTTCTGTGAGGAACCTTTCCTCTATGTTTAAGATAGAGGAAATCCAGAAGTAATCCAGAAAGACACAAGCCACCAACAGTGGAACACACACACACACAGGTGCACACCTTCACTTGGACCCACACAAACAAACATGCCCCCATACGTGTAAGCACAAAAGCCACATGCACCGATACACAAAATGAAATCCTCCCTTTGCTATTTATTGTTCTGTACTTTTACCAAAGTGTCTTTAGGTTTAGAATTTAAAATATAGATATCAAATACTTGTTTTCTACATACACACACACACACCTTTCCCTCTCTCCCTCTTTCTTCTTTTCAAAAAGATCTCACTGTGTAACCCATGCCAGCCTCACACTTGTGATCCTCCTGCCCTGGTTGTCAGCTCAGTGGGATTTGTGAATAGTTACCTTTGTGTATGGGGAATTCTCTTCCAGCATCACTCACTGGGTCTATGCCTTCGGAAATGCAGTTACATGTGCATGCAAACATACATACACACACATGCACACACATACAGTAACATGTTCAAGCATATACATATACTCACACACATGTACACATGCAAACACATACATACACACAAACATGCATGCTCATACACATATATACATGCACATGCATACACTCACTAGCATATCCACGCACATATACTTGTATACACACACACATACTCAAGAACATGTACACATACATTCACATACATGTACACACACTCACACATGTTCTTACATACACCCACACACATGGACACTAATGCACACATTTACACTGTATACACACACATATACATATACACACACTTAAAAATATGTACACACATATAGTCATACACACATGTACACATACACACAAAAACTCACACACATGTACACATGCATGTAATACACTCTCTCTCTCTCCTTTGCTCTTAGTTGTCTTGGCTTCTTTTCCATGTTTCTTTCTGTTTGTGTCTCTATCTTGCTTTATGTACAGTTTCCTCTGAGTTATTTTCCAGTTCATTTATTAAATCCATCTATTAAGTTTTGTATTTTGAAAATTGCAATCTGATCTTCATTTCCTGTGTTTCCACTTGGCAATTTTATTGGTGTGCTGTTGCCTCATTGTCCCTGCTTGGCAGATACTGCTAATTAGTCTCTTTCTCCTTTCTGCAGAGTATAGCCTATTTTAATAATCTATACTTACAGTGGTCTGATCACTATAATACAGGAAGTGTTGATAGATCTATTGTGGAATTTGTTTTGGGTTATTTTTGTTGGTGAGTTTACCATTTCCTTGTGTATGTCATTATATTGTTTTTGAAGTTTCCTGAATGGTTGAGCTCTGTCTGAGAGAAGGAAGCTGGTGACAAGTATGACAAGAGAGCTATTTGTTTCCACTTTAGATTCAAGATTGAAAGGATTTGGCACAAATAAGGGTTGGGGTTTCAGGCTTACTGGTCTGAAGGTTTTGTTTGTTTCCTTTTATCTCCACTCAAATGATAAGATTTTGGCTTTAAAACTGCAGAAAGGATTTCATTTTCAACTTCTCAAAGAGCATTTCCCCTTGTTGCAGAGTAATTGAAAGAAAGACTTCTCCCCAGAAGTCCCTTTGAGGGTGGGGCTGGCTTATATTCAGCTCATACTTACTTCACCAGCCTGGCTCGATTCCCACCCGTGTGAACTGCCCTTGAGGTTCTACACACACACACACACACACACACACACACACACACACACACACACACACACTGCATGGCACCCTCTAGAGGAGAGACAGAGAGACTAATTGTTGCAAAGACAGACGTTGCCTCCCACCTCCCCACTTCCTTCCTGGGCTCTGATTTTATCTTATACTAGAAATTCTTTTCTATGTATCTTCAAACACATAATATTATCATGAGGATTGAAATCTATTCTTTAGTCTTTCTCAGAGAATTAGTTTGAAAAAAAATGGATCACATTACTAAAAAAAAAAAAAAAAAGATGGCTTCAAGGAGCTTCAAGAGGTTTTGTATCTTCTCTTCACCCTTATATTGTGTTCTAGAATTTCAGTAGAAATTATCCTTGAAGTCTTCCCCTTTGTGATCAATTAGTAATCCATTGAGAGTTGAGGCTGCAAACACTTAAGCTGGAAACGTACTTGCTAGAGATCTAGTTCTAGTATCAAAACCAGCAATGGGAGCTAAAACATTCTGTGATGGTTTTATGGCACCATTAGCCAGCAACACCAAGTGGGAGCTCATGGGGGTAGTGATACGTACAGTAAGCGTCACTAGCAACCTGTAGGACTGACATGCTGTCCATATTTGTCCTCATCGGATGCTCACCACTCTGATCTGATCTGATGTCGGTGATCTGATGTCACCTGCAAGCCTAGTCTGTCCTTCCATCACAGGCTACACCCAGCAGCCTACTTTTATATCCTGAGAAGTGAACGGGTCCTTTGTGTTCATCTGGACTCTGAGAAAGCTGTTTATCTGGCACCAAGACAAGAGAACAGAAAAGCTATGGGGGTTTTCACCAGCTAGTAAATGCAAATGCAATAGTTAAGATTTACTAGACAAACGATACCTCTAGACCTCTGATTTTCAGCCCAGAAAGCCTCATCCCAGCTGCATCTAAGAGTTCCCTGCATGTGGAGGAGGACTCCTCTTGTGTCCCTTTAGCTCCTTCCCCTGTTGCAGTGCCTTTTGGGGGACATTAGATGCAATGGGCACTGCAGGCTTGTGTCTGCAGCTCAGCACTCTGCAAGACTCTGTGGCTCCATTGCGAGCATGCAAGAGACTCTTGTGACCATTTCCCCTGTGCATAAGCAATAATCACCCTGAAAGTTCTGAGAAGTCTTTACGGGAAGGTCAAGAGTATGAGAAGGAAAGTGTAGCCATTAATAAGTTTCAAGTGCTTCTCGATGAAGCAGAGCACAGGGTCACACTCACTCTGGGGACTCACATTCTTGCCTCTCCCCTGCTGTGCGTCAGTAGCAGATTGTTCCCTGCCAAGCTCTTTCATGGTGATGTTCCCCTGTTGGTGCTGGGTCTGTCCTTCCCACCAAGGCTCTCATATTAGCATCCAGAGGCACAATTTAATCAGAAGAAACCAGTCAGCCATCATGGGCAGGCTCTAGATTGGTTTATAATTACCCTGGCAATGCATTCCGGGTTGAATCTCATAAATCCGAGGGAAATCTGAGTAACGTCTAAGCTTCTTTTCCTTGTTTGCTTCTGTCACCCTCATTCGGGGGGCTGTGCCTGATCAGCACGCCCACACACTTTGAGCTGTGCTATGTGACTGGCACCCGTGATGTGCAGGTGACTGTGCTGATGATTTTTCTGAGTACTCTGGGAGTAGCTCAAATGGGTATAGAGCCAATGCCGCTTTGAGTAGGACTCACACAGTGTCAGATAGGTAAGCTTGCTATTATCAGCTCCCTCAGGTCCTGCTAATGCAGCTATTCCCTGGATGTCCTTCAAGGGGCCCTGAAATTTGCTCCACCAATTACTAGGCTTTTCCTCACTCACAATCACTCCCCTGCCGTAGACCACCCTCCTCGTTCTCACAGAAACATCCCTAAGCCTATCAACTGGGAGACTGATTTGAGATCGACCCTTCTGTCCTCTCAAGCTTCGCTACCTCAAGAATAAACATTTTCTTCTGAAAAACTTGCTTCAGGATAATCACCCTGCATGGAAGTCAGACCTGGCTCAGCGGTGAACCTAGATTGATACCCTTTGCCTGGTGTGTCAGAGTGTCACCATAGCAACCAGGCCCATTACAGAAAAGCAATTTCCTTCCATCAAGAGAATGAAATCTCTGGCCTGGGTAGAGAACCGGCATTCCAGTGATGGGGACCACCCCTTGGAAGATGGGGGGACCACCCCTCGGAAGATGGGGGGACCACCCCTTGGAAGATGGGTTTGCCATAAGTCTAAACAATGGGAGGACTAATTAACCCTTAAGGAGATGATGCATTTGTCCTTCCCAGAATCCTTCCCTTCCCTTCCCCCTGGTGCAGCCACTCCAGACCTTTTCTGAGTTTTGGTTGGGTCTGCTCACCTTTTTCTTCTCTTCTGTCTTTGTTTTGGATTCCACTAGAACCTAAGCATGATTAATTTAGATTCTCTGGGCTTCCTTACTATTTCTCAAAGGCTCCCCTTTCTGCCATAGGCTGCTTGTAACTTTCATGACCTCAGTGATGACCCAAAGGACATGGTTTTTGCCTTGTCCTCTGCTCCGATTTCCTCCTCTAGGCAGCTGCCAAGATCTGTCACTTGCCTGCCCTGGGATTTTTCTTTAAACTCTACAAAATGTCTTCCAGCTTCCCTTTGAGTCCATTGAATGTTTTTATTGAGACTGAGAACCCCAAGACGGGGGACCCTAACTTCTCAGTTATCATATTATGATGACAAAGGGACTCCCCGAATTTCTCAGTGACAAACAATCGCAGGTAAAGGGTTCTTTGCATCCATCGTTGCAGTTTCTAGGTCGTGCTCAGTCTCATCCCCTCCCCCATCTCACTCCCCTCCCCCACAAGCTCCTTGAGCAAACTGCACCAACAAACAAACACCGAACAGCACAATGGTTAAAAAGCAAATGTGAACCCAAGGTGACTGAAGGACCACAGAAAGGACTCGGTTACAAATACAATAGGGAAGGGTGGGAATTTATAGACCAGAAGCAACTGGAAGGAACAGCAGATTTAAAAGCTGGGAGGAGATTCTTGCTGAGAGGATTTGGTAGGTCCCTGCTTAAGGCAGCCCATGGTGACTAGTTACCAAGACTCTGGCTTCCCTGACTAAGTAAGATGCTCCACAGGACATCCTAGAGATTTGTCCTGGACCAACACCATTGGTTAAGTTCAGTGATAGTGAATCTCCATCCTCCTGTGCATGCAAAATTCCACTGTCAATCCCAATTTGGGAAATGAAATGTTTCTCAAAAGCAGATTGCAATTCAGTGGAATTCAGGCAGTCAATACCGTAGATAGTCATGGACAATTTTTAACCAATTCCAATAGACCAGGACTTATCCCCATGTGAGAAGAAAACGCTGTTTTCTGATGTAGAGCTGTGCTTGTGTAGCTGATAGCAATGTGAAATGTTTTCCATTGTACACTACTTGGACAAGCTTTAAGAACAGCTCATTTTAAGTATGCAACAAAGGTGTCTTTATATTGTTATTCTTCATACAGGCCACTGCTTCAAATCCATTTCTCCAATGTCTTCATCTCTCTCCAGAGTCTTCTTTGCCTTGAATTTGCATAACTGAAAGCCTTATCCAAATGATTCTCCTAAAATAATGAAATTCCCAAAAGAGAATTCATCGCGGGGTCTGGAGCAGAAAAAAAGCATTAATTGATGTTTTTCACCACTAAGTGGTTTTCCTTCTTTCTAGCTTCTACTTGTCAATATTTCTGTGAACATTGGCTCAATTAGGGAGCCCCCTAAATACACTGAATTATCCTGCCTTTTTCAAACATAAACTGATGAGTTCATATCTGAATCTCTACCAAATACAAACCTTGAAGATATATTCCCTACACAAATCTATTTTAATTTCTCATTAAGGAGGTACTAAAATATAATTTTAAAGGCTAGTACATGATGAACAGACTCCAAACCTTAAAATTCAGGCTGGTGTGACAGTTAGGCAGTGTGGGAACGCAAGGCTGTTCTATCACACAAATCATCCTGTCGGAGCAGTGTTTGGTGCCATCCGGTGGCTGTGCTCTGTTCCACCGGAAATGTAGCTGGAGTGAACTCCAGACCCTGTGGGTCCTTCCGGGACAGAACTGGACAGTCTTTAGAACAGCAAGCCCCATTGGCTGCTTCACAGGAAGTGGAGAGGAAGAACCTGGGCGCTCACACTCAGTCTCTATGTCCTAGCTGTGTTCTCAGCCTTCCCAGCTGGCTCCACGCGGTTCCTTCAATGTCTTCCGTCCAGCACTACTGCCAGAGTACAAAGTAGACTCTGTAGCATTTATTTATCACTAGCTATGGAACTTTCTCTTTACTCTCCCAGAGTCCCTTCTGCTGGGGCCCCTGTAGATAACACGGATGGGGCTCGCTTTGCTGTCAACGTATAGTATGGCTCTCCCTGTGAGTCTCACTTGACAACGGAGTCTTTGGCCTAATCATTGAATAAGCCTGGGTGTTTTTATAGTGAGTTCGGCACAGACTGGAAAATCCTGGTAGGGGTAGGGGGAGTGGAAAGAAGAGGTCTGAGGTAAAAGCAATGAACTGGGGGAACTTCAGCACAGACCCTACTTGAATTCCTCCCACACCCCTCTCCTTTCCTTAGTTTATGGGGGTATGGCTACTGCAGGACCTTGTGATCTGCTTCCATGCTCAGTGGGAGGGCAGAGAAAGTCTCGCCTTTGCCTTCTCAGAAGTTCCTTCAGTTTCAAACATTCAGTATGTTCAGTGCCATATTTGGAGTGCTGTGTTCTGAGCTGCGTCATAATACATGGTTTCAAGTATTTTCAAACAAGGCACTTGTGAGCTATCTCCTTGGGTAAATGTACTTGCTGCCAGGCCTGATGACTTGAGTGTGTCCCCAGCCCCACTGCTGGCATATGCACCGCTGATACTTTCTCCCTGAGCCAGCCTAAAATCTGCCAGCATGACTGGAGACCGCTGACACTAGATCCAGTGATGGAACATGGAACGAGCCAATGAGAAAGAGACAGCACTGCATCTGGCTACATAACAGCCAATGAGATGCTGGGGTAGGGTAAAAAGGTTTGCCCAGTTACTGCCAATGAGAGACCCCAACTCAGTGTTTTTAGACCCCCTAAACCACTAGCCCAGCACAGAGTAACTTGTTTTTCTACTTTCAGCTTGTTCTAGTTCCAATGTTTAACTATACGACGCCCCAAGGACGTTTGCTCCAGATAATCTCTAACCTTCTTTAAGGCATAAACTATTGCCTGACTTCCTCATTCTGTACTTCCCCATTCTGTGCATGTTTTGTCCTCCACCTCTTGCTTTGTGACTTTTCCCCTTTAAATACCCCTGACTTCAGTTGCACAGGGTCCCAGAGTCCTCCACCCCTGCGTGGTGTATGACTGTGGACCCCAGAGCTCTGGAATAAAAATCCTCATGTTATTGCATCAAGACCGTTTCTCGGGAGTGATATGGGTGTCACCTTCTGAGGCATGGGGCGCTGGGGTGCCCTCGGTTTTGGGGGGTCTTATACCATGAGTGAGTCTGCTTTTGTCACTTGCCTGACTGCTGGAGTCGTGTCGTTGACTCTGCAACTGGGGTCGCAAGCAACACTGTAGTGTGTGTGCATGTGCTCACATACAAATAAATAAACGTGATAATGCTTCAAATGTCAATTATTGATTTGATGAGGAGAGACGAAGTGTTCCTGCAAGAGGAGGGGAAGATAGGTAATGGTGACTAGCGAAATAGGGAAATGCTGTGACATGGGTCTACCTTGGACTCAAAGGCCAGGGAGACAGATTCTTGTTTCTGAGAAGATGGTAAACAAGGTAAGAGATCTGAGAACATTCTGTCTAAAATCAAATGATTTTCTGATGAGGGCTGCTCAGGCTGAGAGTGACCCAGTTTCTTAGGCCCATGAGAAGCCAAATCTACATTGTGTTTCACTTAAGGTGAGGAACAAATGTTTCCGTTTACCTTTTAGGAGGCCAAGAGCAGTGATTTGAAGGGCCTGTGTCTAGCCTTGGGTAAACAATGGACAAGTCTGTGAATTTTCGGCCCTTTGGGAAATTGTTCTTTGCAGCAAAGTGCTTTCAGGATGGAAGAGGTAGGGGATTTTGTTCCTCAGGCACTGGGAGATGGGATTTGGGACAAACTGTATTGAGCAACGATGGCTAAGCAGAAGGAGTTGGTACCCTGGGCAAGATGCACAGAATGAGGTGGTAAGACAATGGAGAAATCGCACCGGAGGCCTCACCGTTGCGATTCCTCTAACAACTGCAGATTGGTTCTGCCTGTTTGTTTGGTTTTGTTTTTCATCTGTGGCCATGATCAGAGCACTCTGGAGGGAAAATAAGGATCTCCGGTGTGATTTTTGAATGGGTTATAAAATCCACTCACATTGTTTAGGCTACCTGTCCGTGACAACCTGACAACCCCACAAGATACACCAGTATTGTCCTTACTGGCTTATAGACAATTCCTCTAGGCTCTCCCCAACAGCTACCTAGCCAAAGCTTGCATACTCACTGCCTTCCAGGGAAGAGTCAGGTGCAGCCTATAAAGAGAACTGTTCTTGGTCGCAGCTCTCCTCCTCCTCCTCTTTCTCCTCTTTTTCTCTCTCTGTTGTCACGTGTTCACAGCTGGCCTCTCTTTCTCTCCCCCTGTTCTTCTCTCCGCCCCTTTCTCTGCCCCTACCCCTTTTCCAGGTCCCCGCTCCCCTCCCTTCACACAATAAATCTTCTTTCATATTAGGCCTGCCGTATGGTGTGATTTCTCAGGGGGACACCTCACCAGGGGTCCACCACATATTCCCTTCCTCCTGCCACATTCCCCCACCTTTGTATTCCATAACAGTCTCGGTGTCAAAGTGAGTCTTGTTGGGGGTTCATAAAGCAATACCCCAAAGGACTGGTCTCAGAAGCAGCTCAAGAGGCAAAGTGTCACTATGATCTTCTGTCTTCTGTCTGTCACCCACTGCTCTCTCTTGAGGCAAATTAGAATGGAGTCATGAACCCCTGTCCCCAAAGCCAGTCCCACCGCCTAAAGATATTACCTTAAACTTCTCCTTTCTACCTGAGAACAGCTCTGTCTACCATAGACATCCTCTGACTTCACTTGCTTGCTTGCAGACAAGATTATAAGATTCTCATCCCAGGACAGGTCCTGAGCCACACCCAGCAGAAAGGAGCAGCACAAAGAGGGGGCCAAAGGAGGATCTGGGTGGCCACTCCGGGATGCCTCACTCACCACTTGACCAATAGCTCACATCCTTTATGCGGCTGCATTTCTACACAGCTGTCCATGGCTTCCCGATTCTGAATGCAGTCATAGCCTTCAGTCCCTGTGCAAAAAAACAAACAAACAAAACAAAACAAAACAATGTCTGAGTTCGCCAGTCACCAAGGAGAAAAGGCTCAAGGCTCACTTTTGCTCACTATAGCAGAGGATTCCATCCATGGCAACCTGACCCTGCTGCTGCAGGACTCTCATGGTTTTCCCTCCTACCAACTGGAAAACAGAGACAGGAAGGCAACATGATGGCAATGCAGTGTCAAGACACACCCACAGTGGTCTAATTTACTCTTAGTAGGTCCCAAGCTCCTAAAAGATTTGCTGCCTCCCAGTAGAGTCACAGGTTGTTGACCGAGTCTTTAACACGTGGACTTTAAGGGCCTATTGTAGATCTAAACTTTAGCACTAAGCACAGAAATGAGTAATCACCCTGGGCCTGTGGGTCTTGGATCAGAAGGCTCCTGTTGCATATAAAAGTGTAATCAAATAAATGTATTAGACATCCCTCTTACTTGGCCGCCTCTTGTGTGTGTGTGTCTACCATGACTCTTTTGGATATGATAAGGAAAGGGAGATGCACGCTTCTTCCACAGCCTAAAGCAGTAGGATATTTTAAAGGCACTTATTAGCATGATTTATATAATTGAATAGAGTGTTTTAAGATTATCTTCAAATGTGTGTTCACATAAATTACAGAGAGCATAATTTGCTCTAAAACATATCTTGATAAATTGCATAGCCAGCTCTGGAGAAGTATGAACCATGGGGTAAGGGAGATGAGAAAATATTGGCTAAGAACATTGTTATTTATAAAATGCAGGAGTATACCACTTGTAAATATTTTTAAATGCTGTCACATTCTGTGGGAAAATATTTTGAAAGTGAATGTGTTAGCATCCACATAACATATGTTACCTGTGTTACCACCAAGTAAGGAATCCAACTGTCATGCTGTAGGAAAACCTTTCCTCCTGGACTGCAGATTACCACAGATTAAGAACAGGAATTCTTGAGTTAATAGGAAAAAGGGGGCCACTGGCATTACATTCCAGTGAACTAAATCCTGAGTTAAGGAAGGTGGTAGAAAGGGACTGTTTTCCATCTTTCTTTATGAGTGAATGAAGTATGGAATGGTCTCTTTCTAGATCAAGACGCCTGCTGTGATGTGAATCTTCATATCTGAGCAAGTCCCACGGTGGGGGGGAGGTGTGATGCTGAGTAAACCTTTTGCTGGGGAACGGCTTGCAGGGGTTTGGATGCCTATTAGTCCTCCTTCACCATGTCCTTGGAGTAGGTTGACTATTAAGGTCACATTGGAGACACCTGAGGCAAAATTCCCACAAAGAAGAAAGCATTGTGAAAGTCACAACAACCTGGTTACTTCAGTCAGGATGTGGGCGTGAGTGGTTCAGGTAGAGTATATATCATTCTGCTATTTAAGGGCAAATTGGGAATCTGTTTCCGTTGTACACATTTCCTGTTTCAAGTTTTTTTTCCCCCACCACCCACTGCAAAAGTAAGCCAAGTTCACAGTCAGCAATCAAGAGGCGCTGAGGGAATGAATGCAGTCCAGGTGACTGAAGTGGCTGGCTCCTCCCCCCTGCCATGGCTTCTTCACAGAACCTTGAGCACGCTCAGAGGAGTAAACTCCAACAGGACAGAGAAACAGGCTGCTTGCCTCTTCACCATCAGCAAAGCATTTGGTCAGATGGAAGTACACAGGGCTTGGGGAGACATAGGAGACTAGTCCTTAGCACTCATTAGTAATTAAACAAACAAGCCCATCGAGATGTGAGAATATTGAGACATTTCTAGGCAGCACTGATGGGAAGAAAGGGATGGAAGTCACTTAGGACTGACTTGAATCCTCTCTGTGAAGTGAAATTCATGTAATGGGAAGTGTACAAAATAGCCTTTTGGGGGGGGGGGGATCCCTGAAATCCTTTCATCTGAAGAAGCTGGGTCTAGAGGTGAGGACTGACCTTTAGACCATCAACAAATATGTTAGATGGTGATTTCCTGGCACCGAGTACCAGGGAGTTTAACCCCTTGGTGCAGGCAGAGGCCACGATCTGAATGAGAAATTCAGGAAAGAAAGGGTGAGAAAGAATGGAGACCAATTAAACATAACATTGCGTTTATTACACAAAACCATGCAGCAACATAGAAGGCAAATTAATGTATCTGCTACATAAAATGTACATGGTTAGCAATCAAACAACAAAGACTAAAGGGCCCAAGTTGTGGGGGTGATGATGATGATGATGATGATGATGAAGACGACGACAAGGACAATGATAATATGATCCGGGGCATAAAAGACAAAACAAAGTCTGGCAGTTTTGTCCTGTATGGTGTTTCTTGGTACAATGTTTACATGATGAAGTGTTATAGTAGCACTTTGGATGCTGGGCAAGGGCTTCTTCTTAGTCGCTGTCTTCTTGAAAGAATAATTCAGCCAAGACTGATGCAGTGTTAAGATGTTTATTGAGTGAAATGAAAGTGTTCTCCAAAGGGTATGGAGAGGGCTGACTGATCCCAAGATGGGTTGGATGAGTTCTGCTTTGCAGCTGTGGATCTTAAGGGGCTTTTTTGGTGGTCTCCTTCTTCCGGTGGTGTCACTGGCAAGCAAATCCCCTTGGGTGTCACCCCTCATTGTTTCCAGTTAAATCGTGTTGTACGTGTCCCAGAGCCTTAGAAACCCATCCTGAATAGGGAAGCAAGATGCTAACAATAGATATGGTGGTATGATAATGATATGATTATCAGGGTGTGCTGGTCCTGGGTCAGCTTGGGGCCATGGCTTTCCTTGCTGGACTTGTTCTGGGAGGGAAATTCCCTGCAGTTTTTCATTGTATACCTGCTTTTCAGGATATGCCAAATCGTGAAAGGAAACCTAGGCAAGGACTAGCAGGTACTGACCATGCCCTCTTAATCCCAGTTCCAGGAGATCCAGTAATTGTATATGAATTATTTAGGGGCTGGAGAGATGGCTCAGCAGTTAAAAGCACTGACTGGTCTTCCAGAGGTCATGAGTTCAATTCCCAGCAACCACATGGTGGCTCACAACCGGCTGTAATGGGGCCCAATGCACTCTTGTGAGTGTTTGAAGACAGATACTTGTATAAAACAAAACAAATAAATCTAAAAAGGAACAAAAAAAAAGAATTATTTAAATAACAAAATGTTTTCACAGACGCTTAAAGACGCTCTTTTTGTTTTTGTTTGATTGGTTTGGTTTTTCTCCTCACACAAGAAGTTACTAAAATTGCCGAGTAAGGAAATTACTGATGCTAAGCCAAGATCTGCAAGTGAGGATGGATTCTTCCACCACTTTCTCGGCCTTTCCATCAAGATGTGTGCTACTGCTATTGCTGGTATTTGAGGCAAATAATTACTATTAGGAGGAATGTATAAGTAACAGAGGGAGCAGAGGTGTGAGGCTGGAAAAAGCCCATTTTAGAAAAGCAAACTCTTCACAGGGAAACACAGCAGGCGGCTGCTCTGGAAGTGCATCCTTCTCAGCCAGGGGAAGGCACAGAAGGCTGGGGCAGCTAACCAGTGCTGCTTCCTGGCCAGAGATAAACAATGACCTCATTCCACTTTAGAGAGCTGAAATTGTAAGACCCGAAAAATGAGGGCGCCCCAGCGCCCCATGCCTCAGAAGGTGACACCCATATCATTCGCGAGAAACGGTCTTGATGCAATCAACAATAGGATTTTTATTCCAGAGGCTCTGGGGTCCACAGTCATACACCGTGCAGGGATAGAGGACTGTGGGACCCCGAATGCAGAACTGGGACAGCTTTTATAAGTTTACAACAAAGCCCACGAATCACAAACCACTCATTCCTTAGCATCGAGAGCCTGCTTAGTGCGAGCCAATCGATTTGTACCACTCCATAGTTCTTAGGCCAATCAGTTTAAATTATCGGAGCCCGAGCTCTGTGGACCAATTAGTTTCCTATTTTCTTGGAGGTCTATAGCTGCGTGAACTCCTGGGTGGGGGTAAGGTGTAAGCAGTTTACAGAAGCAAGATAAACAGATAATTAGCTCATTTCCAGTTACCTTACAGGGCCAGGATCTTAACAAAGAGCAGGCTCTGGAATATGAAGTGTTTGGGGCTCCTTAGAAGGCTAGAGTTAGAGCTTCTTTGGAGCGAGTTAGCATTTTAAACCTCTGACTTCTTGGAGTCATTAGAGAGTAAGGCTGTATTTTCCATCCTTTCAAAATCATAGACAAATCATGCTTGCAACACTGTGTTGTCCAAGCTGAAGTTAACACAACATGTCAAGCAAGGAAAGAGTCCTATCTGTGGACAGTTAAAAAAGACACGTTCCTAATTAACCATTTGATCAAAGAGAGAACCAATTCTATAATCGTAGACATACATACATACATAAATAAGTAAATAAATAAATAAATAATAAAATCATTCTAACCCAAGTAGTAACTCACAGGCTCTTACACTCGCATTGGCAGTATTACAACAAACATAAAGATAAGGTCTGCCATGTTTCCTTGCATGTGTGGACACAAGCTCCACCTCCCTGATGGGGTCAGAAAAAAAGCCAGTGGGAAGGGCCATCAGTTAATCTCCTGCTGTGGTAAAACACCACATCCAAAAGCAGTCTAAGCCATGCTGCACAGTGACAAGTGTCCTGTCAGCTTCCACATATCCAATCCACACCTATCACCCAGCCATGGCCTCGACTCTAGCTTCAAGCTCTGCCTGACTGCCCCCTTGAGGAGTTTGAACACTGGATCACCAATGGGTAGAGCTGATCCCGTTGGTGATGGACCCTTTGGGAGGTGCAGCCTTGCAGGAGGAAGTCTGTCACTAGAAGGCCTTGAGGTTCATAGCCTTCCTGCATTGCCTGCTTGCTCTCTCCTATCTATGGGTGGACGAAAATGTGACCAACAAGCGTCTTCATGCTGTGCATTTTCTGACACGTAGACTCCATTCTCCCTGAAATCACAAGCTAAAACTTTCTTCCTTAAGTTTCTTTTGGTCATGTGTGGGACTGTGAAAGGCAGTCTGCGACCTGGTTGAATGAGGTTTAATCGGGAAACACAATGGAATATCTGAGCTATGCTCCCAGACACTTAGGTTCCTAACATGAGGCCCTCAACTCCATAATTCTGTGGCCATCAGTCACACGAAGGGCCATGCCCCAAGCCCCTAGTATTCTGGCTGGACTCCATCCCCACAGTCACCTGGCAATAACCAGTTATGCTCCGCCCCATGGTTACCTGGCAACAGCCAGGTAGGCTGGCCCATTATAAAAGGGGCTGTTTGCCCCCTCCCCTCACTCTTACTCTCTTACTTTCTCGTCTCTTGGCTTGCTCCCCCTCTCTCCACATGGCCATGGCCGGCTTCTACTTCTCTACTTTCTCCTCTCTACTTCTCTACAATAAAACCAATGGACTGCCTCTTCTCATGTGTACTCGCCGTGCTGAAGCAATGTAGCAGGTTTCCCTCCAACGAGCCGAGCCTAACCTCGCGTGGGAAACCTCACAGCATTCCAGCCATGGTCACTCATCGAGTCAAGCCGCCAGCAGATGCCCAACCAGACCAAGGACACTCTCACCCACGCTGGAACCAGTCTGCACCCTCCACCCCACCCCCCAGCCGCCCTGAAGGCCCCTCCCCCAACTCCGGCACCCTTTTCCCTTTCCCTTCCACCATGGGCCACTGCTGCCCCAGGACCCCCACTCATTCTCAGCTCTTCTGCAGTGTCCAGCGGCTCTGCAATGTCCAAGAGCAGAGGGGCGTGGAGGGTCTGGGATAAGTAAACATAAATCCTGGAAGATATGAGACAGGAGACAGGATGTTCATGAGACAGGAAAGGACCACCTGCTTACAATCTACATCCATTCCCAGCATTCCGGGAGGACAGGCTTAATAGCTCCTCCCTTTGAAAGATGCTTGTCATGCGGACAATGACTTACATGTCTTTCTGGGTCTATAAAGGGGTCACAGGTACATTTCTCTCTTCTTCAAGAGTTTTCAGAGCAGCACCCTCACACGATAGTGAAAACTCTTGACATCTATATTAATGGTTTTCTTCCTTTGGGGAAATACGAACAAAGAGGCCACAAGAGGTGCCACAGCAAATGGAACTCTTAGGTCCTAGAGGAAACAAGGTGGGGCAGTTTAAATTTGTCAAAGAAGAATATATGAGGAATGGAAGGCCATAAAAACAGAGGCATCAGGGATGTTTTCACGTGGAAGCAGAGTCACATGGGAAGTCTCTACAAGTCCAGTCCGGAATGCCTGCCATTAGCTGGACTCCTTAAGAGCTTTGAGAAAGAGTTAGGCTTCTTTCTGCTTTTTTTAGGACCTGATTCTTGGCATTTGAAAGCAAAGTGGGGGAAGGGGCATCGGGGGTAGTTTGTTGTGGATGTCAAAAATAAACACTTGGTTCTAGAAAGGTTTTAATGTACAGATTCTTTTTGAATATTTAGTTTACATTAAAAAAAACAATAAAGATTATCACTATTCTTAAAGGTGAACCAATTTTTCAACCACAGGTCTACCCACAAGTGAGTGAAAAACCAGCTGACACTGCCTAGGGTTGCAGGAGAGAGCTCTTTCTCACTGCCAATTAAAGAATTAAAAAGCTGGAAGAGGCCGTTGCCGGGGATCTTGCGGGAGTTCTAGCAGAGCCATTATATGATACCTGGGAAATTAGAGCCCCCCTTGGGGTTCCTAGTCTCATTAATAAAAGAATTTAAGGAAAGACACAAATAGAAGCTCAAGGACAAAGATCAGACTCTGGGAGAAGCTTGAGGACAGTTTATTAGGGTTTAAGAGGAACGTCTCAGGGCAGGCAAGCTGTAAATCTCATGGGTGCTTGGAAGGAAGGAGGGAAAAGAGAAGGAACAAAAGTCAGTCCTGCTGCCTGAGATAAGGCGTCAGTGAGGTCAGCCAGCAGCCACCACGCAGCCATACTGTAGGGACGGGAAGATTAAAAAGAGGCCAAGGAAGGCCAAAGCATTGGTCCTGAGGTTTAAGAGAATATTTAGGCTATGGGCAGCATCTGAAAGTAAAATGCAGAAAAAAAAAAAGAACAGGAAATAATTACATCTTTGTGAAGAAGGGTGGGCAGATGCAGAGGAATCACCACGTGGTTGGAAGAAAATACACTAGGCAGGGAATCCTGTAAAGAAAAAAGCACATTTACCTTATAGTGAACTCAACTTCCGGGGATGGTCCCTGTGGTGGTTTGTATATGCTTGGCCCAGGGTGTGGCACTATTAGGAGGTGTGGCATTGTTGGAGTAGGTGTATCACCGTGGGTGTGGGCTTTAAGACCCTCACCCTAGCTGCCTGAAAGCCAGTCTTCTAGTACCAGGCTTCAGATGATGTAGAACTCTCAGCTCCTCCCATGCCAGGCCTGCCTGGATGCTGCCATGCTCCCACCTCTGAACCTGTAAGCCAGCCCCAATTAAATGTTGTCCTTGTAGGAGTTGCCTTAGTCATGGTGTCTGTTCTCAGCAGTAAAGCACTAGCTAGCTAAGCCAGTCCCCTTCCCAGTCAGTAATCAGTAGATTAACCTTTAAGGAAGGGGTCAAGGCCCCGTCTCCACCTAGAAGTAGATTCCATTCTTTGTACACTCCTTTGTGTGTGATGTAAAAGAAATAAATGTAAAAGAAATGGACTCCTAGGCAAGGATATACAATCCCTCTTGGGCTCATTAAGTTTGTCCTTAAGACAGACCCAGGAAACAAAAGACCCTATTCCAAAAGACATTTCACATTTCCAACCAGCTGGGCCATCAGACTGGCGGGCCCCTTTATTCCCCACACACTCAACCACTGCAGGGTGACAGATACCAGGGAGAAAGATCCCCCTTGCTACAAAACCAAACCCCAAAGAAAGAAAAGACAAGTCAAGAGGAGAATTTTATTGTGATGTTCCTACTTACTGAAAGTGCTATGGTTAATGGTACCTGAGACAAATTCCCACATCTAAGGAGCTAAATCTTTGGAAATGGTTCACTCTTGTCTATCTGAATTTAGGGAGGAAAACAAAACAAAACAACAGCAAAAAGACAATGTTCGCCAGTCACCCTCAGATTCCCAAGAAGACTGCGGAGACGGTTAGAAGGATTCTTCCTGTTTCCTTCTGCTGACTTGAGCTCTCCTGCTGCAGGCTCTGGTGTGGAGCAGGGGAAATAAGCCCAGTTGACTGCAGCAAGACCCAGCGAAACTTGAAAGTTCCTTCTGAAGTGATCATTTTAGCGTACGAAATGAATGGACAATATATTAATAGAAAAAAATCAAGCAAAATTTATTGCGGTGCATAGCTTAGGAGCCTTGCAGACAAAATATGGAAAGTGAAAACAGATGGTTGAAGGTTAAGTATCCTCAAAAAGAAATAGGCGCAGCCCTGCAGCACACGTCCTTGCTACAGTCCAGCCTGGAGAGGCTACCTTAACGCCCGCTCCCCTACACTCACTCCAGACGTCAGACAGCATGGGTCCCACATCCAGAGCCTCAGCCCAGTCTAACATGCACTGCCTGTATCATGCCCAACCTCCAGGCTGGGATCAAGATCCATAGCTTGTGTACCAGTTTTATAAAAATGCCATCCAGCGAGAATCTTCTAGCCCCACCTCGGAATTTGAGAGAACAGTCATAAATTTCATTTTAAAACCCAAGGAGTTAAAAGAAGACACAAGCAGCTCAATGAACAAATCCCAGAGTGGTGCCCAGAAGGCTAAGGAGACAATGAAGGCCATTCATGAATGATTTGACAACTGAATTCAATAAAGAGAAACATTGAAGAGGACAGAAAAGGAGAGAGAGAGAGAGAGAGAGAGAGAGAGAGAGCGCAACATACACCTTTCAATAATAATTTTAAATGTCAGTTAAACTTCACTTTTTCAATCAAGAGGCACAGATATGATAACAGTCTGAGAACCAATGTCTAACTTTTTGTTGTCTGCAAGAAACTCATCTTACCTTTAAAGACAAGCAATGCCATAGAGCAAAAGATGGGGAGAACAGAATTCTGTGTAAATGGGACCAGGAAGAAGACAGGATTTACTATCTCAATATCTGACAAAGTAGACTTAAAATTAATCCTTAAGAGATAAAGAAGGACATCTTTTTTCTAATCAAGGAAACAATTAATCAAAAGACACTGTAATCCTAAACATATGAACCAGACTCTGGTGTACCCAGCTCCAAAAGAACATACTACTTCAATTAAAGGCACAGAGAAACATCCACCCATTAGTATTAATTAGTACCCAGTACTAGTACCTGATTTCAGTACCTACATTTCTCCAATAATAGGTCATCTGGCCAAAAAAATAAACAGAGAAACATCACAATTAAATGACATCATATATCAAACAGACCTAAACAATATCTATAGAATATTTCACAAAATATATACATTCTACTCAATATCCCAATGGACACTTATCTAACATTGACCACACACTGGGACACAAAACAAACCTTAGCAAATTCAGAAAAAAATAGAAATAACTCTGTGTGTACTGTATGACCTTAATACAATAAAAAAGTCTACAGCAATCAAATCTCTACTAATTATCCAAACTGATGGAGATTAAAAACTCGTTATTCAATGATGAACAAGGTCAGAGAAGAAATGAAAAAAGAAGCAAAAAACATTCATTCCCCAAACTAAATGACAATAAAAACCACAATGCAAAACTACTGTACATGTTGAAAGCAGTTCTGTGAAGGAAAGTCACAGCTCTGGGTTATTAAAATAAAATTCAAGAGACCCAGTTTCCTGCATGAATATCCTTTGAACATTGGAAGGTAATGAATTACTTAAAATTACTTAATCTGTGTATCCTTTCTTCCCATGAATAAATCTCACAACAAGCTCTATAATTTGTAGATGTCATCTGTGAAGCCTAAATCCCCGCCAGCACTGTGATGGGAATTTATAATGTAGACTTTGTGGTCATCTTCTTAGATCCCATTAACTTTGAGATCTTGTATTCTGAGATCCTGACTTAAAATGGAATATCCAGAGAGTGAAAGGCCTTGGAATACTCAGCCCTAAACGGGCTGTCTCCAACTCAACCCCTAGGGAGGCAGACCGGTGGAGTTTGGGCGGAGGGAGAAGATTAACAAGGGGCATAAAGGACAGAAAACAGTACATGAGCAAAGTACAAATTTGCATGTATGCTTGTGTGTCTCTGTGTATATATGTGTTTGTGCATGTATGTATTATATATGCATATGTGTGTATGTGTGTCTCTCTGTATGTATGTCTGTGAGTTTGTGTGTATGTATATGTGCCTATGTGTGTATGCATCTCTGTGTGTATGTATGTGTATATATGTGTCTATGTGTATCTCTCTGTGTATCTGTGTGTATGTGTCTGTGTGTATGTATGTATGTATGTATGTATGTGTATATATGTGTCTATGTGTGTCTTTCTGTGTGTATATATGTCTAGACTCTGGGTATGTGTCTGTGTATGTATGTGTGTTTCTGTGTGTCTACCAGTGTGTGTGTATTCATTACCTTCCTCGACTTAGTTTAAGGAGGGACTTAGTCAATCACTGTGGAAAACGTGTTGTGTGGAGTGCTAGGTGGCTACTCACATCACAACCTCGGTGAGGAAGGGAGAGAAGGATGCTGCTGCTCAGGTAGATTTTTTCTCAGTCCCAGCACGAGACGGCCAGCATGGCCTTCGCTCCTCAACTGACCCTTCCTGGACATCTCCTCACAAACGTGCCTAGTGTCTATCTCTTCAAGCTCTTGTGGGTTTTATTTTTTGTTTGTTTTTGGGGTTTTTTTTCTTAATTAGTTGACAACTGAAATGAACCATTACAGTACAGATGAAGATGCCATGACAAAAAAAATAAAATTAAAAAATATGATGTGTGGGGCTTGGGCCACTTTTCTTGTGCACTCTTACAGGAGTAAAGAAGCACGGGGTTTTTCTCCCCACTCTTAACTGTGCCTACAGAGAAAGGGCTGTCAGCGCAGCGGGGTTTATTACTGATAAAATGAGGCTGTTCTTGGTTTGTTGTTTTTTTTTTTTTAAATGGGCTATGATTAACTCTGGAATATTTTTAATCATTGAATGGTCACCTGGGAGGTCAGCTAGTGACTCGGAATATTGACCAAAGAGACTGCCTCAAAATTAATCATTATTAAGTTATAAGATTGAGGCTACTGTCATTTCCCAGGCAAAGGCTGAAGGCTAGAGCAAAGTAATATACCTCCTATAAAATTCCAGAAGACACTGGCTTTATTTAGTTTCACTTTAGGATTATATCCCAGCCAAACTAACAGATATAACAGTCAACCATTAAGGTGGAATGAACCGCTTTCCCGCAGTTGAATCCTGGGGAGAGGTCTGGAGGATAAAAGGAAGGAGAAAGATATTGGGGGCGGGGGGCCTGATTCCTGGATTCTGTGTTCTACTCAGGAAGGCAACGGCAGCTCCGGCTGGAGCCTTCTCAGGAAGTATGGAGCGGGTAAAGCAGGCAGGAAGGAGCAAGGACTGGAAGGAAACACACTCGGGAAGGAGAGAGGCTGGAGAGAAAGGATCCTTGTCTTAGTGGCTGAGTTATCAAGGCTGAGAATGGAGACCGTCTCTGTTTATGTAACAAAGACAAATGCTAGTGTCGCTGTGTACCTTAGGAAATTCCTGGAAACCAATTCGTCTGTGGAAATAAATTTTCATTTTAACAAATGGCTTTCCAATTAAACAAAAGAAAGCGGTGGGTCACTCATTTATCACACAGCACTATAGTGACCAAGTCTTTGCCTCTGCTTCTGAGAGAGTAATTCCAGGAGCCTTGCCTGATCCTAGTAAATTCACAGCATTACACCCCTCGGGGCTAAATTCCAACATCTTACACTTGTCCTTGTGAGTCTCAACCTGGCTAGGTTAAGGGATACCTAGGGGATTAGGGAGGGAGGCCTCCGCATGTCCAGGATGGATGGAGTCTGCAGAAGCAATAGGGTCAGAGGTCTCTGATAGCTCAATCCCTCGCATTCATGATATGGCAGCATTACCGGGAGTGGACAGAAGGTCAGGGTGGGGAGTTGGAGGAAGTACGTCACAGGGGGCGGAGCTTTGGGATCTGCTTCCTCCCTGTGTCTCACCTCTGTTTTGTGGCTGCCATGTGAAGGGCTCTGCTCCACTGTGGTGTCCTGGGCATGACTTTGACACCGGAGAAGACATCAGGAAAATAATTCCTTCCTGAAGTGTCACAGTAACCCAGGACAATTTAACCCTCCCCTTAGTTTTCTTTTCTGAAATATCTAAGCTCTGTGAGGGTGATTTTCTATCCCTAGAAGATGTGTATGTGTGTGTGGGAAGGAATGTATGTATTTATTTGTGTGTGTGTGTGTGTCTGTGTGTGTGTGTCTGTGTCTGTATGGGTGTATAGAAGTAAAGCTAGACTAGGATTCTTATCATTGGATATGCTTCCCTGGTGCAAATTTTGTCTAAATAGAACCCTCATGTCCCTGGGGACAGTGAGGAAGTCAAGGTACTAACTGGGACATGGTTAACCAAAGTCAATATTTAACAGTGTTCAGTGAATCACTGTACTTTAGAAAGTGATTCTAAACAAGAAGGGGACGGCGGGCAGAGTCTTTGTGACTCCGTGTCACAGCTCTGTGCATGCGCCCATGCCAAAAAGCTGAGAAAGATGTCATTTGAGTGACGATGACAATCCGGAGCATCCTTGCACCTGGTATTCCTTGTTCCTTCTTTCTCAGTGCCCAGTGGAGGCTTGGGTTGCTGATGATGTCACCCACAGTGAGTCTCAGACAAGGCAAACCTCCATCATGCTTAGCTGGCATTGGGAAGGATGGGCTGTCAAGAGAGAGAATTTCCCCCGGTGCCATATCAAATCAATCTCAGAAATGTTTCATTGATCATGTCCAGCACCGGGTGGAAATTACAAGCTGTTTCACCTGGAGAAACCTTGCCTGTGGCCACAAGACCTGAAGGCCTCTAATTTATTTCTTCTAAGGAGGCTCTGGTGTCTCGTAAAGGCAGCATCAGAATGCTTCAGAGGCCAGAAGTTTGATCTTGACTGTGCAGCGTCTGAAATTGCTGAGCTGAAGAACTTCTAGGTATGAAAAGGAATGGTGGGGAAGTGAGCCCTGAAGCACCTAGGAAGTGATGATGCCCCACCCCCTGCTGTGCCAAATGGACCCTGAAGAATTTCCCAGGATCTATAGATTCCTTCAGATGGCATGACACTTGCATGTAGCTCTGTCCTGTTAAAGTGTCAGCACCAGGGTTTCATGACATGGACATGAGGGAGGTGTGCTACTACCATTGGTGTGAGCCTTACTCTTCTCACTGCAGAAGGGAGCTCTCACTGGGAACTGGGTGGCTGTTTACCAAGCCATTCATTCTTCACTGCGTCCTGGTCAGGAGCTTTGCATGAACTTGCCTTGTAAACAAAGATTCATATGATTGATTTCATACGCGATGGATTGCTTTCTTGTTACTGTTGAAGTTTGCTGCAAACTCTCATTCTTCTTTAAAACACAAAAGAAGTTATTTTTATTTTAAAATTTATGTGCATAGAATGTAATCATAGAAATGTAGTCGATTGAAAAAAGGAAAAGGTAATGCTAAAATACTCACAGAAATGACTATTGTTGGTGTCTGGGAAATAGGTTTCCAAACATCTTCCGGAAGCTGCAAAAGGGGAGGTCACGAGGGAGGAAGGAGGAAGAAGGGACTGGGTCAGAGGTCACTTTTCCACAAGCTCAGGCCCATTGCTTTGGCCCCATTTTCAACTCTTGCCTCTTGACAGCACACCCATCTCTGGGGTGCACTGGCTGCTCCTGTTTCTCTAACTTCCTGTTACCCAGAGGAGAACCCTGTCTTCTCACACAGTCACTCCCACACCTTTTCAAGCACCTACACCACACTTTCTCATAAAACCCCATCAGACTTCATCTGATGACAATAGAATGTTCTATCATGTACTACTAACCCAACTGTGGTATTAAGATTAAGTTTTTATTACTTGTAATTTTACTCAAATGAAAGTTAATAAATCTCTTATTTTCCATGAATGTGGAAAAGTCAAACACAGACACATACGTACATATACTTCTTATACACATATATACACATATATCTCCAACTACACACACATGCGTGCACATCCCCTATACACATATATACACACATACATTTCTTCTACACACACATACATCTCCTATGTCTGCTGACCTGCATGTCAATCGTCCATGGAAATACCCTCATAGACACACACAGAAGTGTTTTACCAACATCAAAGATTATCCATATCCTACCTCTTGCTTAAAGTTGTGAGACAGGCTGACTCCATGACAGGCTTCAAATTGGCAGTCCAGGAGACTAGACCTAAGAACTGGACAAGTCTAGGCAAGCCCAGGCAAGTCAGTTACTAGGAAAAACAACAACAACAACAAAACCAGGCTTCAGGCAGTTAGTCGAAAACCACCCTGCCTTCAGAAGCTGCCCCACCACCTGGTCTGTGGCAAAGACAATGCTAATCCTTCTGTCTCCACGGTCATGGTACCTGAAAAAGCATCTCACTTTTTTCCAACCAGGTCCTGTCTCTTGTGTATTGGTTTTCTAGTAGCCACACCTGTTAGGAAATATAATGCAACAGATCTGGTTGGTGTAAGAGGGTTTATTTGGGGGAAGGGAGAGGAGTGAGAAGGATTAGAGGTAGACAAGTAGACGGGTAGACAGGCAGACAGGAGCAGAGCCTTGAGAGCAGAGATGGGGACAGAGAACAGAAAAGGAGAGAGATAGAGACTGGCTGGGAACAACAGAGATCTGGAATGGCTAGCAATCCACATCTGGCTCACCTGGCCTCAGCAGTGGCAGGTGACAAGGTAAGCAATTGCCAGGTCCCCAAGGGCAAGCCAGCAGAATCCCATGTATGCTAACAATACCCAGCATCAGGAACAGAAGGACTGAGAATTGCGCTTTGTCTATTAACTATTATGCTAACATTTGAAAAACCTAAGTGTCCTGGTAGACACAGAGTCTTCATTGTCGGCTCTATTGTTAAGATAAGCTGGCATGTAACTCAGGAACTGTTTCTTAAAGATTTATTGTCGGTGTAGGAGGCAAAAAGAATTTACTTTCTACTATGAATTCTTAACCAGGACCTTCTGTAACAAACGACAGATTAAAGTGGAAAACATATACATATAGAAGCTTGACGACACGATACCTTATACATACACACTATGGAAGGAGAGTGGGGAGGGGAAGCATTTCCACGTGAAGGAAACTGTGAAAATCTGTGGGCCCTCCCCAGCAAAGCTCACATTAACAGCACACTGGCAGAAAGAGCCTGTATTGTACAGATCCTGCCCAGCCCACCCCAGCCCAGCCCAGCCCAGTGCCAGGGGGCTTCTTAACCTCTCCAGCCCAATTCCTTTGTTTCCCTCACTATCCATACGCTTCAGGTCTAATTCTTGTTTCCAGACACAAGGCCCTGGAAATTCCAGCAGGCGCCCTCCACACCCAGTCCTAGCTTATGACACTAGAAGACGAACAGAAAAGAGATTTAAAAGAGGTGGCTTGAGATCCAGGTTTAGATATCTCCAGCTGAAGTCAAAGTAAAAGGAATTTAAGGTATTTAGAGTATCACTCACTGGAAAACAACAGGGGAAATCTCAGAGATTAAGGGTCAGGTTGTGTCCTAGATTGAAACCATGTACTAAATCCTTCTCTTCTTGTGATTCATAGTTTCTCTAATACAGAAAAGACTCATTCCTTATATCCTTGCAAAAAGGAACTTCTGCTCTGTCTTTTAACTTTCCCTGCCTTTACTTTTATTAAAACAATCAGTTTTGAGCAGGGCTATGGCTGAATCATACATTACTTAGCATGTCTAAGGATTTGAATTTAACTCCCAGTTTTCCAAAGCCATCTACCAAATATTCAAGTAGAAAAAGATAATTAACTCAAAATAATTTTAATGTACAGGAAAAATGGATGGATAGATAGAGGCTGTGTAGTTTCCAGTGGGTGAGGGGCCCTGAAATCTACAGCCTATAAAGCCACCAGGGCCAGTAGCCTCCCAGTTCTTGTCTCAAGTTTGAAGAATGAAATTCACAGACAACAGAAGAATGAGCTTATATAAGAGATTATTCTAGAACTGAAGAGGAAATACAGCTGTAGCAAGAATTTTGGTCTCTCTAAAAACCAAGTTATGTTATGTGACTGCTTTTGTTTGAAGCCCAAGGGTGGGAGAAGAAGCTGGTTCACAGAAGGTGATTATGATTTGCCTCAAGCACTAGCTGGGGTGTGATATTTACCAGGGACAAATAGTTTAATTCTGGGGATTCTGGAGAAGGTATAAATGGGAG
Organism: Apodemus sylvaticus; assembly: GCF_947179515.1. Classification (NCBI taxonomy): domain Eukaryota; kingdom Metazoa; phylum Chordata; class Mammalia; order Rodentia; family Muridae; genus Apodemus; species Apodemus sylvaticus. The sequence continues at coordinate 21,846,181 of NC_067489.1, forward strand.
AGCCCCAGAGGGACTGGGGTTGTTGCTGCTCCCTCTGCTGCAGTCCCTGCTGCGGCTACCCAGCCACTGCTGCTGGTTTGCTATTGCATTTGCTATTGCTGAATTGCTGGTTTTCTGGATATTCTGACTATAAACGCTGGCCTTGCTCCAAGGAACCCAATGTTCCTTCAGCAGGAAGTAGCCTACAGAGGCCTATGCCCCCTTTCCCCGCTGACCTTCTTTCTCTCCTACCTAGTATTAGGGGGTTAGAAAGGATTGGGGTGGAGTAAGTGTGGGAAGAGAGTTAAAGGTATAAGAACACAATAAAATAGCTTTAAAAAGTGCACCAACACAGATCTGCTATATAGCAGGAGTGAGGCTTTAGAAATGGGATACCATTGAAACCAACAGACTAAATAGGAGATTAATACAGACACCCAGTGTATTAACAGAGAGATGTGATCTATGTGTATATATGAAATTCAAAGGAAGGCTAGAATGCTGAAGCTTAAATATCTTTATTCACAGCACAGACAGAAATGGATACGTGTATAGATCTTTCCTGGGGGCCCATGGGGGGATGGACATGGAGAGAGAAATTGGCTTGTAAAATGATGTTCTTTGGGATGTGAATGAGCCCAAAGGACAGACATTATCTTCTAAGGTCAGCTGCCCCTTTGTTAATCCTGCTCAGACTTCTTCCTGAGACACAAAATGAGATTTCAGGAAGAGATGACAAGCAGTGGGGTGGATTCTCTTGTAGTTTGGGTTTTACTGGATAAGACTACTTCTAGAGGCTGTACCTCTCCAGTTGGTGGAGAAGAAGACAGACCAGGGAAAAAGAACCCTGAATCTGAGTGCCTCCTAGTCCTGGTGCTCACTCAGTTTAGAAAGTGCTCCTGGGACTAATGTTCATATTTAAGGTAAAGGTTGTGGTGTTACTGGGCAAAGCACACTTCCTCTTGCCACAGAACAGAAGACAAGGTTAAAAGTAAGATGGTGAAGCAGTATTCGGCAAAACCAGAACGGGGAAGTGGGAAGGGGTGGGTGGGAGGAGAGGGGGAGAGAAGGGGGCTTAAGGGACTTTCGGGGAGTGGGGGGCTAGAAAGGGGGAAATCATTTGAAATGTAAATAAAAAATTATATCGAATAAAAAAAAATAAGATGGTGGAGAAGTCTCACAGTTAACTAGCTGTCTGAGAATGGCCAGACTATCATCTTCAGCACCATCTTAATTAATGACTGCAAACACAGAACTTAGAGAGTTTTGTGAATATAATTCCAGCCTCAGAGGAGTGGACACCTGAGTATCAATCAATATGGCAGTCATTTTCTTTGATCCACTCGGAGGCTACTGGAAGGTCAGCACACTGGGTTCTGGGTTCTGGAACTCTGAAGAACAGTTGCTGATTAGAATTCACGTGGCAAACATTCCTCTTGTTCCCATCTCCTGGATTCCCTGACACCAGCAGTTCATATCAGGACCATTTAGGCTCAGCTTTTCTATGAGTTTAGAGCAAGAGAACATTCAGGAAACAGAAGGTAAATTTGCACTGGAGAACTTGCTAAGACCAAGTTAGCCATGTTGGTGCTTTGGGAGTTTCCTCCTTCCTCACTTCTCTCTGAAGATTACTACAGGTGAGAGAAATCATCAAACCTGCAGTCCCTCCCCCAGTCCTGTACCCCCAGAACTCAAAGTCCAGGAGTCCTGCAAGGACCCAGATCCAAGCTTCTAGCATCTGATTCACTGCAACCGTCCGCCCTGTCACTCATCCTTCTTGTCCACACAGCCAAGCTGAGGTTGCTGATCTTTTCAAACCTCATGAGCCCTTCCTTACATTTTCTTCACTTCTACCTAGATTGTATTTCATAATTAAACATGTTAGTAGGACTCATTAATTTATTTTTCTTGTTTCACGACTGTGTCCTGGCTCCCTGACCACAGCCCCCATTCAAGCTTCACCCCACTTTATTTCTTTTCTTCTCAAGGTAGAAATCCCATTATTTTCTTCTTTTCCCCGTGTCTCAGTAATGGCCAATCCAACATCAAATTAATTTCACATGAACTTGGAAATCATTAATATTTAACAACAACTTTTAGCATCTCGATTTCCTTGTCAGAGTCAATGGATTCACCCAGTCATTCTCTTCCACTCATTCTGATCATTTATATGGTCAGAGTCAGGGAGATTCATCTGCCCTTGTTATCAGTCTCCCTGATGAAACCCATTCAGTGTCTTTCAGCTGCTGATTCCCACGTAGTCATTAGCATCACAGCCTCCAGTTCCCCAGTGCAAATCACTTAGGTAGGTGCCTGCTGCACGCTACACCTGGCTGTCCGGAACCTCTGGTTTTGACCGTCTTTGCGCTTCCCTTTTAACCTCATCTCCTTTTGTTGTCTTTAACAACGTGGCCTCTTCTCTCTTACTGTTGTCTATTAGGTCCTCACTTTGCATCACTGCCTGTGCATGTGCTGTCCTTTGGTTCCCATTCACTCCAGACTTTATCTCGGGTTTGAACTTCTGCTCTCATGTGATCTCAGGTTCTCCCCGTGGAAACTGCACCCCACACCTGCTCATTTTTACTCCTCATCAATATTGCCAATTCCATAACTTTTAAACTGTCACCTCTTTTTGCTCACAGTAAAAGCAGAAAGCCTTCTACCTAGCTGCTTTTCATTCAATATGACACCTATTCTAGTGTATCACATTTGCGGCATGTTGCTTCCCGTGCAGTGTGTATGCTGCCAGTATAATACCTTTGAGAGGATTACCACTATTAAAGCAGGAAGAGCAGTTAAGGGATGGTGTGCAATGGGGGAGTTTCAGAGATGGGTCAGGCACTTATGTCATACTAATAATAAGCTCACGCTTCAGCCCACAGAGGGGATTGCAAACAATTTTTTGTTTAAAATAGAGTGTTTGAGGCTAATGAGTGAATATCTGGTTTTTTGTTGTTGTCGTGTGTATATGTGTATATGTGTGTATGTGTGAGTATGTATGTGTATGTATGTATGTTTTTTGTGTATGTATGTGTATGTGTTTGTGTATGTATGTATGTGTGCATGTATGTATATGTGTGTGTGTCTCTCTGTGTGTATATGTGTGTATGTATCTATGTATATTTTTGTGTATGTGTTTGTGTATGTGAATGTGTGTGTGTGTGTGTGTGTGTGTGTGTCTGTAGGGCAGAGGTTGGTGTCTCCAATCGCTCCCCATTATATTTGCTTCAAAGTCTTGGGCTTCATTGGAGTTGAACTTTTTAAAGGAATGTGAGACTTTTTAGATGTTGAGGGCTCAGAACATATTCAAGTACAAGTTTTCAAGACCAGAAATGGAAAGAGAATTGGGAGTTTTCAGCAAAGAGAAGTTAAGACGAATATCTCCAAGGCAGAAACAGACAGGTGCATGGGCAAAAGCATGGAAGTTGAAAAAAACACCAAGCAGATGGGCGCAGAGTGACCTTCCTCCCATGGGCTTCAGGCTACCGCTGTGGGCATGCCGGAAAGGAAAGGGGCACTGCCATCAGCGTTGGGCACCCTACCTGATTCCCAAAGGGAAGTTAGAAGAGCGTTCTCTTGGGAGCATCAATGCTGGCCGACTGTTCCTGTCTGTCTCTGAAAGCCATGGGCACTGTCCCGCTGTTGTTGATATGTAACTCTCAGGAGCTGGTGCCATCCTTGCGCTTAGCGAATCAGAAAAGCGGTTGCCTGAAGAAACTAAATCTTCAAGTTCCTATGGACGCTGCAGAGAGCCCTCATGACGAAGCGGCTCACAGGGATGTGCCCTATGTCAAGCCCAGGGAATTGTTAAACTCTCCAGTTAATTTCTCAAACCAGAAAGGGTCTGTGTGACTGATGAAAAATGTCACCAGATGCTTTGTCCTCCGTTGTATGAGGCGGGGCCATTTTAGCTCTGTCTCTAGGCCAGGCTGGGCTGGGGAGGCTGCAGGGTTCGCAGCCAGAAAGAGGGATGCTCTGTCGATCCTGGGCTGAACTTCTCAAAGGATTAGCGATGATGTCTGCATTGCTCTCTGAGCTCTGAGCCAGAGAACACATCGGAAAACAATTCCAACCATCCCACAGAGACAACAGGAATGTGATCATGCCATTGTGGACCACTCCAGGAGGATGGCAGATGGGCTGCCAGGGAAACAGCACCAGTGAGTCACTCTTCGTGATTCAAAATAGATCCCTGCAGAGCCCTGCCTGAGTTTTTTTGACCTCGAAATTCTGGCACTGGTGAAACGGTGTTGTCTCACGTCATCGTGTTTGGGTATAGCATGTTACATATCAATAGTCAAATGGGAGCTTCTGGGTGTCAGAGAAAGATAAATGACTCAATCTATCGCCAAATGTTTGTGGAGCTCATCCTTTACCTCCCCTCAGCCTGCCTGTGTGTTCCACCAAGACAGCTAACGAAAGGATGAGTATGTCAGAGAGGTCATAGGACGTAGCCGCTCATCACAGCCTGCTCTCCTTGCATGAGCTGTTATGCTCTGAAATGCTACCCTAGCCACTAACTGTGAGTATAGAGGATGTGCTCTGTAAAACTTGCTGTAAATTAAAAACACTCCGTAGCTTAAATGAGTCATTAGTGCAAGCGGACTCACATTATAGGGCAGTATAATTTCTCGGTAAACTTTCTCTCCCTTAAAAAAAAAATAATGAAGTCAAGGAAACTAAAGCAATCCACGCTGGTTTGGGCAGGAATGGTCACATAGATGTGTGTGTTTGAATGTTTGGCACATAGAAATAGTGGCACTATTAGGAGGTGTGGCCTTGTTGGAGTAGGTGTGGCCTTGTTGGAGGAAGTGTGCCATGGTGGGGACAGGCTTTGAGGTCTCCTGCTCAAGCTATGCACAGTGTGTCTCAGAGTCACACATATACACACATTCCACACACACATGCACATATCACACATATACACAGGCACACACAAAATATGTAGAACTCTCAGCTCTTTCTCCAGCACCGTGTCTGCCTGCATGCTGCTGTGACTAAATGGACTAAACCTACAACTGTAAGCCAGTCCCAATGAAAGGCTGTTTAGAAGAGTTGCAACGGTCGGGCTAGAGAGATGGCTCAGAGGTTAAGAGCACTGACTGCTCTTCTAGAAATCCTAAGTTCAAATCCCAGCAACCACATGGTGGCTCACAACCATCTGTAATGAGTTCTGATGCCCTCTTCTGGTGTATTTGAAGACAGCAACAGTGTACTAATGTATAAAATAAATAAATCTTTAAAAAAAAAAAAAAGAGTTGCCATGGTCATGTTGTCTCTTTACAGCAACAGAAACCCTAAGACACTGTCCAATTTAAATTCCTGTCAGTTGACCTATCATAAAATAGCCATCTGTTAAATAAAAAGAACTAAAGCTAAATCACCGAGTCTGGGTGTCTGTAAGATTTTAATGGGCCTAGCCACACACACACACACACACACACACACACACACACACACATATACATACAAACACATACACATACATACACACATATACACACACATACACACACATACACACACACATAGACACACATACACACACATACACATACACACACACACATAGACACACACATAGACACACATACACACACATAGACACATACACATACACACACATACAGACACACATACACACACATAGACACACATACACACACATACACACATACACACACATAGACACACATACACACACATACACACACATACACACATACACACACATATACACACATACACACATACACACACATAGACACACATACACACACATAGACACACATACACACACATACACACATACACACACATATACACACATACACACATACACACATACACATACACACACACACACACACCATTTCCCAGCTAGTGGTACAGCACACACCAGCGGGCAGTGCTGCACACAGAAGAACGCTGACTGCTTGGGGCTCTTACTGGGAAGAAGCATCTCCAGGGTTCTGCCTTGTTGTTTACATTTGCAGCTGTGGGGAGATCTCTATTCCAGAACATTAGGTAGCTGTGTGATTTAACTCAGAGCTCTAATCAATGGAAGGAAGCCACAAAGGAAGCCACCCACAGGCACCGCCACAACTGCTAGCTACAATCCAGCTGCCCAAATAAAAGGTGGGTTTCAGTAGACACTAACAAGAGGCTGCTCGAGAATTGTAAAGGAAATCTAAATTTAGGCAACTAAAGATAGCTCCCAGATATTGCTGGGATTCCAAACCGAAAAGTAAAATCCAAAAAAATAAAACCAATCAGCAAACACACACAATCTCCACATCATACACATATACACATACATACATACACACACAAACACACACATCACTCACAGAAACTGCACATATCACATATACACACACACATACACACACATACACACATTCCACACACACACATGCACATAGCACACATACACACAGGCACGCACATCACATATGCACACATCACACATACACACATCACACAGATACATAACACACACATACATTACACACAGAAACACACACATATCACACACACACACACACTTGCAGGCTTACATCACACACATACAGACAGACAAATACACACATCCCCCATTACACACAAACACACAAACACACATCACACTCACACACACACACACAAACATACACATCATACATACACATAAAAACACACATCACACAGAAACACACATCACATACACTCTCTTACGCGCATATCACACATAGACACACACACACACACACACACACACACACGCACGCACACACACACACCCATACATGTGCTTGCACTCTTGTGCGTGCACACACGTGCCAGGGAAGGACACATCCCCTGGCTTCTTTCGGGCTAACTGTCAGGGCGTGTACAAGGAGGAAGTAGAAGCTGGGACTGCGTTTTGAAAAGACTGAAGCTGGAAACCTTGCCTTCTCAAACAGGAAAACTGCAAAGCCAAGGCATTGAAGTCCAACCAAGCACCTGGTGTCTACATATGAACCCAGGCGTGACTGCTAGGAAGCCTGCCCTCAGGATAAAAATATGAGCATAGAAGACAAATGTCAGAAGCCATGCCCTGCACAAACAGAATCTACAGAACTCTTCCAGGGAAGTCACTGAACTAAAAACAGTACAGAAAACCGTAGCAATGGCAGCCTACGGGAAACCCCGTGAAAGAGAAGAACCAAACACAACCAGCAAGCGTTGCAACAGTGTCTCTAAACTCTACATTTTTTTTTCAATAACAAAGGTGCTAAGAAATCAAGAATGTGTAGCACGCATTGGGAAGTGGGGAGGGCGTCAGATCAATAATGCCTGGATGACACTCAGCAGCCGCAGGCTTTTCGAGCCGCAGCCACAACACAGCCCTTAAAGAACCTAAGGACCGCAACAGAGCGGTGCAAAGAGAATCTAGGATTGAAAAGCAAAACATGGGCCATGAAGTACGCAGCAGAGGGTTTCGTCGACCCATTTAGACGGGCCAAGAAAAGAATTAATCAAGCTAAATGTAGGTCAACGGTCAACGGTACCATCTAGTGTGCTAGCGAAAAGAACAGGATGAAGAAGAACAAGACACGGAAAGAGGGAAGCTTCCGGGACCGCATGCGCACAAGCGTCCCAGACATACAGAGAGAAAGGAGGTGTGTTAGTATTTAGGAAACAAAGTCCAATTCCCTCTCAACTTTGATTTCAAAAATAATAACACTTTTAAAGGCCCAATAAACTACAAAGGATAAAATCAGAGCCTTTCATATGTAAAGTCCATAGAATCAAAACCAAAGAGAAAAATCTTGAAACTGGGAAGAGAAAGAGGATGTTGTGTTGTGCGGAGTCTTTGGCCTGATTGGTGACATCACAGACACCAAGGCAACCAGACAAGAGCAGACGCTTCAAGTGCTGAGGAAGGTCCTGTAGTCACACCCTCAGCACCCAGCTCATCCCGGCCCCTCTGAAACTGGGGCAAGCATTAAGTACTTTTGAGAAACATAAAAAAAATAATAAAAATTAATAATTAGAATTTACTACTGGACACGGGTGAAGGGAGAAATTTGTGCTCAAGGAAAGGATATAAGGTTCTAATTCAGACAGACGCAAAAGGCACTGGTAAAATTAGTGACATAGGGACTGTTAAGATAGTATGGATACATTTAAGCTTGCATTGCTGTTTGGCTTGCTTTCCTAAGAAAATACATAAGATAATCACAAAGGAGTAATGCTTACGATGTGACCTATAGAATAGCACTTGTTCACGGGAAGGAGGAGAGACGTGAGCTGCGCTGGAGCAGAGATTTGGGTGCTAGGAAAATCGAGCCAGTCCTCCTCCCGCCGAGCTGAAAGGTCTCAAGGAATGTGCTAAGCCCATAGGAAATCGCTAAGAACATAACTTAAAAATACAGAAAACAAAGGGATTAAAAGGGTCACTAGACAATAGCAATTCAAAAGAGAGATGGGAGAGAGAGGCAGAGAGAGAGATTGAGAGTTAAGGCACAGGAGCAAAAGGAAACGTTAAGTGATAATGTATACAATAAGTTATTTCTCTGCCAGTAAAATGAGCCAATTCAAGCCAGATTGGGGTGAATATAAAAGCAGGTTTATTGGGAAACTGCTCTCTGGTGGGTAAGTTCATTGCTCCCAAGGAATGAGGCCAGGGAAGTTGCTATGGGAGGGAGATAGATGGGAGGAGAAGGAAGAAGAAAAAGAGGGTGTGTATGGAGAGAGAGAGAGAGAGAGAGAGAGGAAGAGAGAGAGAATGGAAAGAGAGGAAGAGAAAGAGAGAGGAAGAGGGGAGGGGAAGGGAGTAGAGAAGAAGAGGGGAAGGGAGGGGAGGGGGGTAGAGGGAAATGAGGGGGAGAGGAGAGGAGGGGAAGGAAGGGAAGGGGAGGGGAGAGGGGAGGGAAGGGGGAAGGAAGAGGGAGAGGGGAAGGAGGAGGGAGAGGGGAGAGGAGAGGGGAGGGGGAAGGGAGAGGGGAGGGGAGGGGAGGGGAGAGGGGGGAAGGAGAGGGAAGAGGGGAGACACCAAAATGTCTAAATGATATACTAAGAAGCCTCTGGGGAAAGGGCTGGGAAGTTCAGGGCTGGGGGCAGGGTAAGCCAGGTAGGGACTGAGGGATGCTGGGAGAACCTGGAGGCCAGGTCTGTTTTGATGTGTTCAATATACACCTTAATCTCCTGTCCCCGGGTCTGAAACCCAACAGTATACAGCAGCCAAAAGTCTGTGATTGACAAAACAGATTATTTAAAAAAAAAAAAAGTTTATGGAAAATTCACAGAAGATGTGTATTGATTAAAAATAAAATGAACCTGAATAACAACACTGATATAGGACAAAGTAGACTTTAAGAGGACAAAAAATATTATTAGGAACAAAGAAGAGTATTTTGTATTTAGAAGAGGGTCTACTCATGAAGAAGTCATGATGGTATTAAACTTATATAGCAAACACTGAGCACTAAAAAGACATGCAGCAAAATTAAAGAAATAGGCAACTGAGAAAAATACCTGAAGAGATAACTGCCTACCTGGAAAACTAGGAAGGAAGAGAATAGCTCAGCCATGTAGACCACAGGACCATTCTGCATAGAAGCAGAACTCAGCACATTCTTCTCAGGCACAGGGAACACCAAGGGTATGCTACCCAAGAGGCCATAGCGTAGTGCTACATGAGTTTCAAAGGAATCATGCAAAAAAAAAAAAAAAAAAAAAAAGTGTTTACCGGCAACAATGGCATTAAAATTTTAAATCAACATGAGAAACATTTGGAAAATTATAATTAGTTGAAATGAAGCAAAGCTCAGAAATAACTAAATGACAGGTAGAAAGACCAGCAGAAAAAGTACAAAATACTTGGAGAGAAATAGGAATAAAAAGATAGATATCACAATTCACTAGAGGCAACGAAAGCAGTGTTTACAGAGAGATTTATAACCACGTAAGCCTCTGTTTTAAAGAGGATTTCAAGTCAATAATGTAATCTCACACCTCAAAAACATAAAACAAAGAGCAAAATAAACGGAAAGCAAGGGGAAAGAAAGAAATGAGACTCTTGTGGAAACAACACAGAACATAATGGAAGAAATGAAATCATAAATTTACATTTTTAAAGATCAATACAGTGGGCAATGTTAAGTTAACCTCACCAAGAAAAGAACAAATTATTCTAGCTAAGGACAAAAGGGGAACATCATCTCTTCTATAAGAATTAAACATTTACTGGATGTATGTAGGGGTAGTTGTGTGTGTGTGTGTGTGTGTGTGTGTGTATCTGTATATCTGTTTATCTGTTTGTGGGTATGTGTGTGTGTCTATATACCTGTTTATCTTTGTGTGTGTGTGTCTGTTTATGTCTGTCTCTGTCTGTGTCTGTCTATATTTTTGTGTGCCTCTCTGTGTCTGTGTGTGTGTACATGCATGCACACATACACACATCCAGACAGGAATATGCATGTTCCCAGAAACCAGTAGAAGGTGGTTATAGGGCAGTGGTCCTCAACCTGTGAGTCATGAGTACTTTTGGGTAAAATGACCCTTTCACCTAAAACCATCAGAAAACACATATATTTACATTATGATTCATAACAGTAGAAAAATTACAGTTATGAAGTAGAAATGAAACCATTGGGGGGGCCACTACAACATGAGGAACTCTACTAGAGGGCTGTAGTGTTAGAAAGGTTAAAGACCATTGTTAGATGGCTATAAACTTCCCAGTGTACCTTATACAGAACCTTATACAAAAATGAATTAACTAATTAGAACTTCAGTGATTGTAGAGAAGTTGGAATTTTACAGGTTCAGAGTCTAACCATCACTTATCTTGGGCTAAATTTAGCTCTCATAATAGCCATTTCTGTCTGAACTCTGTGTCTGACCTAACATCCTTGTGACTACCAGGTAAAACCATGTAGGCCGGAACTCTAGATTCTATCAACCAGAAAGCTGAGCATGTCAGGCAGCCCCCAAGGCTTACAATGGAGAGTCCCCTATCTTCCCTTAGTCTGCCTACCTGGAATTTCTGCCAATGTGTTTGGAAAGTGCCTTGACCTGTGACTTTCTTTGTTCTGTTCCAATAAAAGCTCCATGAAACTGCCAGCCACCTTGGATATGGAATCCGGCTTAACAGATTCTATCCCTGGGCCATGGTTGTTCATATTTGGCTCCAGATTTAACTAGCATTTAGGTGAGAGTTGTATTTTTATACTGGCATTATGAATACTCATCCATTACTAAATCATTTTCAGGGGAAATGAATAAATCTTAGAAAGTAGCAAACACTGCTCAAGAAACATTGAACAAATATGTGGTAAAGTCTCAGATTAGGGGGTCCAGGGGGGGCATTAAGGAGAATTGCTCTGAGAAGTAAGGAACCTATTAACGCCATAGATAATAATGTGTGTGTGTGTGTGTGTGTGTGTGTGTGTCTGGGGAGGGGCTTTTGAAGAGGGTCTAGACATACAGGCAAACTGAGGATCCCTCTTAAAGATTCAAAGTGAGGGGAGGTCACATGTCATGTAGTTTATGAGCAGCCCATAGCACAAGCCCGTAGTTAGTTGTCTTGGATTCCCAGGTCACATGGGAAGGCAGAGGGGAAGGCAGGTCCTCTGTGGCTGTAGGGTCACAACAAGGAGGCTGATTTTTTTTTTTTTTTTTTTTTTTTTTTTTTTTTGGTCAGGATGTTTTACACAAGAAAAAAGAAATTCAACAGCGAGGAAGAAACGAACAAATCTTAGAAAGTAGCAAACACGGCTCAAGAAATATTGAACAAATATGTTGTAAAGTCTCAGATTAGGGGCTACAGGGGGCATTAAGGAGAATTGTTCTGAGGAGTAAGGAAGCTATTAACCCCATATTCTCTGCACCTGGCTGTTTAAACAGGACCTGAGTATCCTTGCACCAAGACTGGAACTTTGTCTATCTACTTTACTCATTTTCAAGCATTTGGTCTTAGACTAGAGCTGATGGGTTCGCTTTCCTGGTCTCTGAGTTGCTCAGTCTGCAGAGAAGGGACTTGTGATTCTCTAGAACTGAGAGACCCAGTTTCTTATCCTAAATCTGTAGTACGTGGATACTGTGTCCGGGGAAACACAGATTAACACATTGATCAACAAATTCAATTTAATCAATATTCTAGCATCCTCCCATCTCACACATTTTTAAGCAGGAGTTAAAGGCTGATCCTGAGATGGAAATCCAGTGTGTCTAGAATAGTAAAACCAATGTGAAAAAGAGAATGTGGACAGGGTTTTCCTTCCTCCCCTTTTGAATATCACTATGACAGTACAAACCAGTGATTAGGATAGAGTAAGGGAAAGAATTCTTGGACTGAGGCTATGCCCCAGCAGTAGAGCCCTTGACTTCCATGGTGAAGGCGCTGGGTTGCTCCTCCATTACAGCCAAAGGAGGGTGAGTCCAACAGAAGATGGACAGAGTAATGAACCTTTTATTGTGGTCAAGAGATTCGACAAATATCCAAGACAAGTTAGTGGATGTGGAATTATTCTTTTCACAAATGGTCAGAGATGACTGTGCATGTATATGCAAAAGTACAAAGCCAGACTTCTCTGTCTTACACCGTACTAAAATATTAACTCAGGATGAATCATGGCCCACACGCAAGTGCTAAAGCTATAAAAAGCCCTGGGGGAAATGCAGGGAAGATGTTGTGACTTTAGGTAGACATGAAGTTTTAAATACAACTCCAGACCCAAGTGACCAAAAAAAGATCAGCATATTTCACTCCATAAGGGAGCATGTATATGTAAAACAATTAATGTGTTTGGGGGAGTCCTACATTTGGATGCACACCCGTGGTCATAGCACTCAGGAGGCTGAGGCAGGGGCACTCATGAGTTTGATGTATGGGGAGATAAAGAAAACAAAACAGAAAATAACCCCACAGAATGAGAAATGGGATATGTCATTAAACTCAATAAGGCATCTGAGTCCAGAATAGGAAAGAAATTTTAAAGCTCAACCCAAATAAACTAATTAAAAGTAGGGAAAAGAATTGGATATACAGTAGCCTAGAGGATATAGGAGAGTGTTCAATAAAGTCACAAAAAGATACGAGACAGGCTAAGTCTCTAAGCGAAAGCAAATAAAACCAACAAGAGCATCCACTCCACACCCACCAGAGTGAGAAACGTAAAAGGAGGCACTGAGCTGCCCACCCATGGTTTAGGGATCCGCCTGACTCTGGCGATGAGGAATCAAGTCTGATGGACACAGTACGGGAAAGCTGGGATTTGATGGGCTGTTCCCTGGGAGAGAGACATACCAGCATCCCAGTTACTCAGTGCATTTGCAACACACAGGTAAATAAGGTGGGCGCGGGGAGGGGTGTATTACATATAGCTGAATAGGGGCGGAGTTGGCGAATCTTGGTAGGGGTCGTGCTAGGGAAGACGTCAGACTTCTGGCATCCTGAGGAGGAAGCTCCGGTTGGTCCTTTCTGCATTGCGTCTATCCACACCCTGCCCTGTGGAAGGACTTGCCACCCCTATGAGTTTGATCTAAGCCAGACCTTGCTGTTCCCATGGGTCTGAGGCACTGGGGCCTTTGGGGTGGCCTTGCTCATGGCAACAACACACATTCGCTGAGGACCCTGTGCTCCCCACTGCTGTTGGAAATGGTTAAAATATAGTACCGCCCTGCCAGGTCTCTGCTCCCAGTCCCAGCGGGTCTCTCTCTCCTGCCCAGCGCCCACTCCTTCCAAGTATTCGGTAAAGCATGACTCTTAAATATGAGTAGTTAACCAAATATATTTATGTATACGAAACTCCCAATTACATAATGCCAAATTGCAATGATAAAATTTTATCCCAATATTTCTAACCTCTCAGCACATCAGAAACACATCTGACGCCATCTTGATCTGAACATCTCCTCCTCCGCCCCTCGTGCAGCTCCCAGGCTCCCTCTCTCTCCGCCCTCCTCTTAGCTCCTCCTCCTCTCTCCCCTCCAATCACTGGCCTCTCACTGCATCCATGTGAATGGACAGGAAATATCTTGCATCACCCATAGTGAGGGTTATTAAACACTGAGTTAGCAGCAGGCAGAAACTACTTATATGTCCATCAATGGGTGAAGGAACAAATGACAGGTGGCTTATTCTGATGGAGGACAGTTATTCAGAAACAGCGAGGGATTGAGGAGCCAGTCCACATGCCCGAACTAACAAATCCCCGACACATCACATTCAGTGCTAACTCAACCACACACTATACGTGTGAGCCCCTGCTGGGAAAGGCCCAGAAAAGGGACATATAAGCTGCCAGAAGTCCACATGTTGTTTAACTGGTGGATGCTAAGGAGTGGAATACGGGTGTGATTGATCAGTTTGTCGAATCAAAAGGAGTCAGACTCCGATATTCGTGAAGATTGGGCAACTCAGAACATGCCACACACCAGCTGCACCTGAAAAGGTGACTCTAAAACATATGTGTATCTCGGTAGATCTTTCAGGATAGTTTTATTGGAGTTATTTAAAAGATTAGTAACTTAAACCTGGATTTTTCCTCAATAAAACAGTTTTTAACTGTGGAACACATAGCAGCCATTTATATATTCAGTTCTCAACGTTAGTGGGTTTTTTTCCTGTTCTTGACTTGAGTATTCTTTAAACTGTAGTAACTATTGAGAAGCTGTTACTTCCTTTTCACTCTGATGAGACACAGCCCCTCTGTCCCCCATGCTTTATAGTTTTCTCCATGATACAAGAGGTGCCAGTGTCAAAATCTTCTGCATGCATTTCTGTGTCTCCCTGCTCCTTCCTGCACAGCTTCCTGATGTCCTTCTAAACTGCTTCGATTCCACTACCTGAGGAGACTGAAGCTTCAGGCTTGTGGCCTTCAACAAGACCCTCTGTCATGGGCAAATTCAGTGCAGACTAGAAAATCAGGAGCTAATTGTCTTCCCTTGTCTCAGTTCTGTCTCCTAATGTGTAGTCTGAGGTTTCAGAGATTCCTCTACATGTATTTCACAGCACTGTTTCTGTAGCTTTTGACATAATTGTAAGTGTTTAATACTTAGCATAAAGTTAAAAAAAAAAGTCTTTAGCGTTAGTCTCCTCAGAACAGTGGTTTAAAAGCACAGATGCATGCTGTATCGTAGAATATAAATGTATCAAGACAAGAGAATAGTCAACAGGAGTATTGCAGAAATTCCTGCCTTTAGGGAGATAGTAAGCAGCAACAACCCCTTCTCCTAAAGTCTCAAAGACAAAATGAGGTACCATTCCAATACAGCTCACTCCAGGGAACCCATGAATTTATTGGGCTTCCTTATAGAACCTAGATGAGGGTTGGACACGCTTCCCAAAATCAGACACCTCTAGAAAGCTTCCCCCAACAGGAATAAGGGCTTCCCCATAGCTGCATAGACAGAGCCCCACTCTAGTGGGTCTGTCTCTGGTGTGTGTGTGTGTGTGTGTGTGTGTGTGTGTGTGTGTGTAGGTGGCGGGCACTTTGGCTGGTGCAACACCTAAACAATCAATAGCAGTTGTGAAAGAATAGAAAATACAGCCTAACTCCAGCCTTCTAAGGAGCCCCAAACACTTCATATTCCAGAGCCCGCTCTCTGTGCTCTTTGTTAGAAACTAGGTAAAAGGTCACATTTCAGAGCCCGCCCTTTGTTTAGAGCTAGCAAAAAGGCCTTGAATAGCTGATCCTGGCCCCATAAGGTAATTAGAAATAAGCTAAGCTTATCTTGCTTCTGTAAACTGCTTACGCCATTAACCCTATCCAGGAGTTCACGCAGCTATAGACATTCAAGAAAATAGGAAACTAATTGGTCCACTGAGCGAGGGCTCTGATAATTTAAACTGATTGGCCTAAAAATTATGGAGTGGTACAAATTGAGTGGCTTGCATTTGGCGGGCTCTCCATGCTAAGGAATGATTGGTTTGTGATTTGAGGGCTTTGTTGTAAACTTATAAAAGCTGCCCCAATTCTGCAATTTGGCACTCGGAGTCCACAGTCCTCTACCCCTGCGGGTGTACGGCTGTGGAACCCAGAATTCTGGAATAAAGAAATCTTCATGTTATTGCATCGAGACCGTTTCTCACGAGTGATTTGGGTGTCGCCTTCCGAGGTGTGGGGTGCTGGAGCGCCCTCGGTTTTGGGGGGGTCTTACAATGGCTCAATTCTCCACAGCATCCTTAGGAGCAACTTCTGGCTTGCTCCCAAAGAGAAGACACCTCAAAGCCAGCTCTAGCTTTGTTGTAGTTGAAGCATGCAACCTCTTCAGCAATAGAGTGTGCCCCTCCCCACAGCCAGGCCCTGGCTAAGCCAGACCTTGTTGGCCACCCCACCGTTGCCTAGCCCACCTAGGATGGAGTCTTCTGACCTAGGTGAAGTCTATTGTTCTGCCACATCTGCAGCTTCCTGCAAGAAGAAGACCACCCACTGAGCAGTGGAGCTTGCTTTGCTGAGGAGATCCTGGCTAAATGGGGGATGGATCCCCCACCCCCTTTAAATTCAGAGTTCAACATTAAACATCAGGCCTTGATCAAAACCTGTAAGACCCCCCCAAAACCGAGGGTGCCCCAGCACCCCACGCCTCGGAAGGTGACACCCATATCACTTGCGAGAAACAGTCTCGATCCAATAACATGAGGATTTTTTTATTCCAGAATTCTGGGTTCCACAGCCGCACACCCACAGGGGTAGAGGACTGTGGACCCTAATGCCAAATTGCGATAGCTTTTATAAGTTTACAACAAACTTATAAAATCACAAACCAATCATTCCTTATCATGGAGAGCCCGCCAAATGCGAGCCAATCGATTTGTACCACTCCATAGTTTTTAGGCCAATCAGTTTAAATTATTGGAGCCTGCGCTCAGTGGACCAATTAGTCTCCTATTTTCTTGGAGTCTATAGCTGTGTGAACTCCTGGATAGGGGTAATGGCGTAAGCAGTTTACAGAAGCAAGATAAGCTTAGCTCATTTCCAGTTACCTTGTGGAGCCAGGATCACCTATTCAAGGCCTGTTTGCTAGCTCTAAACAAAGGGCGGGCTCTGGAATGTAACCTATTACCTAGTTTCTAACAAAGAGCACAAAGAGCAGGCTCTGGAATATGAACTGTTTGGTGCTCCTTAGAAGGCTGGAGTTAGGCTGTATTTTCTATTCTTTCAAACCCTTGTCTTGGCTTCATTCCTTTCTCGCCATCCATCCCATCCATCCCCAACCCTCTCCAGGTACCCAGTTTGACCAAAGCTGCTGGACAGCTGCAATAGGGTGTTACCATTCATTCACAAGATGCAACCAAAAACAATGGCTTTAACTCATTGTTTTAGGGGTCTTTAGTGTCTCTGTGGCCAACAACTTCTGAAAAGACAACCCAACCCTAGCCCTGGGAGTCCCAACTGGCCACTTTACAGCATGTAGGGGCATCTGGTTTTACATTTTGTATACTCTTTAACATTTGCAGGCCCAGGATATTGCAATTTTTTCCCCAATCTTTTTTTGTTTTTTGTTTTTTTTGTTTTTTTTTTGTTTGTTTGTTTGTTTTTGTATTGTATTGTATGCTGTTTACCCAACCATAAAGCTCCCAAGGATTCTACAGTGACATCTAGCTTTTGTTCCCATTGTGTACTAATCCTCTGGCTTGCTTCTTCAGGTGCTAATGCACTAAGTTTTGGCACATGCTTGTCTTCACCTGCTATCTTTACCTTTAGGGCCCCACCAGTCTATCTGGAGTGACAGAGTTACTGTCTAGGGACCTTAATTGTGTTTGCTTTCTCCGCTAATTAAAATTTTAAAAGGCAGGAAAAATACCTTAGACAGAGCAGGCAGAAACAGAGAACAAAATCCATCAGAAGGGAAGGCATACACAGACGTGAAGGCAGACAGAGAGGCATAGGGAGAATTCCCAGATAGAACAGAGGAGACTTGGGGATCAGTGTGGTTTTTCCCTCAAAGGGCTGGGACTTTTCAATGTTTTGGTGGCCTGGGATCGGTACCCTTCCCCTAATTTTGTTCTGATCACCTTAGACAAAGAAAGGGAAGCTGATAGTCCTACACTTTCAGGGACACAAATACAGGACCAACCTTGAACATACTGACCAGTCGGAAACAGGTCAGCCCAAAGTGGAATATCTCTAACAGGAGAAAAAGCACATCTGGCTTTTGTCTTGGATTGGGAGGGTAAGGTTGCAAATATGTCATCTTCATTATCTGTCCAGGATCTGTCCAGCTCCCAGATACCCATGAGAATGTTTCACTGTGACTCTGATCTGGATTTCCCGGTGGTTAGTAATGCCAACGTTCTGCATTATTCCGGCCTCAGTATCCACTCAGTGACTGTTTCTTTTTGCCTTTTGACTTTTTTTTTTATGTTAACAAAAGCCTGTTTTTCTGCCTTTGCTTTTATTTCCTGTTTTTGTAGTCTCGCCTGAAAAACTCACATCCCAATCTAGTGTCCTAGAGTGTTTTCTTATATTTCTCTCCTAGGATTTTCATAGTTACATGTCTTAGGTGCATTGTTTTAGTCATTTTGGAGTTGAGGTTTTGGTTTGTGTGTTTGTTTGGGTGCTGGTGATAAAACATGCTAGGTGGCCTCTGTCACTGACCTTCAGGCCACCTCGACTTGGAACTCACTATGTAGACCAGGCTGGCCTTGAACTCAGAAATCCGCCTGCCTCTGCCTCCTGAATGCTGGGATTAAAGGTGTGCGCCACCACTGTCTGACTTGATTCTGATTTCTATAATTTTTTTTGATAGTCGATGAAGAAAGTACCACAGTGACAAGAAAGATGGTGAGCCGTCTGCTCCAGCTTCCTCCTTCTGACTTGTTTCCTGCTGCTGCTCCTGTTTGATTGATACACATTGGTAGAAACTGATTTCCTGATCAGGGCAGGGACGACCTTAGGGCCCAGATCAGATTTTTATTTTCTTTCTTTCTTTTTTTCTGGGAAAATAAGTTTACCAAGTCTGTTAGGGTTCTGTTAAGCTCCACCCCACAGTTACCTGGCAACAGCCAGGTCGGCCTGGCCTACTATATAGAGGGCTGCTCAGCCCCTCTTATCTCTCTTACCTCTCTCTCAGCTTCTCTCTTGGCCCCTCTTGGGCTCTCCTCCCCTCCCCCTCTCTCCACGTGTTCACCGCAGGCCTCTGCTTCTCTACTCTCTCCTCCTCTCTGCCTTTTTCTGCCTCCACTACCCTCTTAACTCCCCTTCCCTTCCCGTGCCCTGAATAAACTATTCTAGAGCCTGGAGGTGGTGGAGCATGCCTTTAATCCCAGCACTTGGGAGGCAGAGGCAGGTGGATTTCTGAGTTCGAGGCCAGCCTGGTCTACAGAGTGAGTTCCAGGACAGCCAGGGCTACACAGAGAAACCCTGTCTCGAAAACAAACAAACAAACAACAACAAAAACAAAAACCTCTATTCTATACTATGCCAGTGTGTGTGTGTGTGTGTGTGTGTGTGTGGTCCCTCGGGGGGAGGGGGGGAAGAGATGTCTCTGCATGGGCCCAACGAGGCACCTCCTTCCCCCACACTGCCCCATACATAATTCTCACACCCTCTTTCTCTTTATGATCACAACAAAGCCAGGAAGTCTTCTTTCTGATAACATCCCAGTGAGTAAGAGCCTGGACTTGAGGAAATCGTGGTGGGGCACCATTGAAAACCAAGTAGCTTGTTTTTGTTTGTTTGTTTGTTTGTTTGTTTGTATTTGCCTGTGAAGCAAAGTGCTCTTCAGTGGCTGTGGACAGATGCAGAGCCACTATTTTGTATTACATTATTTTAAAAACAGCAAGCACAGACTGATATAATTCAAACTTTGACAAGCCCGCATTTCTCCGCTGATACCCCAGGTGGTTAAAAAGTCAGTGGGATGGGAGGGCAGGTGTTGTGTTTGGTTTCTTCATTCCGTTTAGTTTTTGTTTTTAGTTTTTTTGTTTTCTCATTTCTACCTGCCCTCCCCTAAGTTAATTTGACATAAATGGTTTCTTACAGCAAGACAGCGTGTGGTAGTTGCATCAAGGATAATGGAAGTGTCAGACAAATGGCAAACCTAATTGGAGGGGCTTGCTTTCCTTTCCCTGAAATCGTAATCCATTTGACACAACCAAGATGTTGTGTCTGTTGAGAAAACACAAATAGGGCAGTTTTCAGTTGCTACTGACTCCTTGGTGATAATTAATAATGGGGAGGGGGAGGGGGCACTTCAAGGAAAGGCTCTCATGAGCAGATCGGAAGACAAATTGAATAATTCATGCTAAGCCTGATATTTTCCACTACTTTCTGGGCAAGAACATGATCTTTAGATTGGGGAACATCTTTAACAATAATTGAAGGGGCCTGGCTCAGAGGATAAAGGCTTCCTCTGTCTACCATGCGTGTCAAGCTGAATTCTGTCCTTGGGAGACATGGCACACCACATCTGTCCATGGCACATGCTGGAAGGGAGAACCACAGTGCCCTGTGTTTAAAATCGAAATCAAGCCAGACTCCAGCATTTATTGCTCTTGCTCTCGGCTTCCTGACTCCAGACACGGAGAGGAGCCACTGTCCAGCCTCCTCAAGCACCTCCCCATCCCCCACCCCTCAACCCCCACCCCCCACCCCCCCCACCCCTACTCCCGACTTCCCTGACATGATGGATTGTATCAGAACGATGAGCCAGTTGATCCTTGAGTTGCTTTGGTTAGGATATTTTGGCAAAGTAACAATATAATATGTTTAGCATACCCAAGACCCCGGGTTTGATTCCCTCACAAGAAAAACACAATGTAAAGCACACAGTAGGCATGCCTTAAGTTTAACCCCTAGTTGTAGGAACTATAGAGTTTTACAGGTCTGAAAATGTCTATGTGACTTTTAAAATATATATCTGGTTGTTGAGTAGCTTTAAAAAAAGAAAAGAAAAAGAATACCTTTTGTCCACGTGCATGTCTCAGGTCTGGTCAGGGAACTGCACCCACTACAGCTTCAAGGACTCAGGTTTCAAGTCACTGCTTGACCAAATCCCTTAGCGGAGTGGTTCTCAACCTTCCTACCCTGTGACATTTATATGCACATTATATTTATATATAGTTCCTCATGTTGCCATAACCCCCTCAACCAAAAATGTGTCTTTATTGTTACTTCACAACTGTAATTTTGCTACTTTCATGAATTGTAATGTAAATATCTGTTATGCAAGATATCCTTTATATGACCCCTGTGGAAGCCACAACCCCACAAATTGGAGAGTCACTGCCTTCTAGTAATGCCTGCACAAAGACATGACACACTATCACAGAAAGAGCACATGAAAGCCAATGACAGAAGTTATAGGTTTACAAGTAAGCATATAATTCCTCCTCCTCAGGCAAGATCATAGTCACATGACCAAACTCCAAAGCAAGGAAATCTGGTAAAGTTAGTCCTAGTGGACAGTCGCGGTGGCCAAAGGAAGGAGGGTTTGAGATTCTGGAGTGGCCAGCTGACTCTTCTAAAGACAGGGAATCTATGAAGCATAATAATCACTGGATTTCTAGTGTGTAAAATAAAGTCATATTTAAAATAATGTGCTATACTGTGTGTACAAGATAATCTCTGATACACTCATATTGCATGTTGGAGATACAGGGTATGGCTTAGTAGTAGGTTACCCACTTGTACGAGGCCCTGGGTTCTAGCCTCAGTACTACAAATACACACATTTATACACTCATATATACATTCATTCGTGCCTATACACACACACACACATATAAATGCATATATAATACACATTCACATATGCCTATATACACATACACATATAAATGCATATATATAATACACATTCATATATGCCTATATACACACATATATATATGCATGCACATATACTGTGTATATATGTATACATATATAAATATATCCATATATATTATTGCAAGAGGCATTAAGATATACTCTGTAAGACATTGCTTTCTCTTTCTAATTTTGACTATTCAAAGGTAACTTCCAATAATTAGGTAAGGTTCAGGACATTTTTCATAGTTTGCATCTGGAATGTCTCCCAAAGGCTCAAGTATTAAAGGCCCAGAGACTCCAGGTTGTGTCCTTTGGAAGGCAGTGGACTTTAAGAGGGGGGACTAGTGGAAGCAGGCCAGGTCATCAGATGGTACTCAAAGAAACTGAAACTCCCGGTTCTCTCCCTCTCCCTCCCTTCCTCTATTATTCTAGTCTCCCCTCTCCTGCCCATCCTCCAGACTCCCTCTCCCCTAGTCTCTCCCTCCTCCCTTCTTCCAGGTCAACAAAAAGTACACTGCTGGTCTCACCTGCATGCTGGACTACAGTGCTCTGCCTCATGATAACCCAGGGATTTCATCACAGTTCTGCAAAGGTGTCTCACTCCACATTTGAGGCACATTAGAAATCAGAGCTGCTCTTTCTTGATGATTTTAAGTTTAACCTTTTCCTTAGCTGAGATAGGTGTGTCCTTGAATAGTTCCCAAGTTCAACTATGACAAGGCAGGACAGTGCAGAAATTCTTCCATCTTTTATTCTTCTTGAAGCCATTTCAGGTTTAACTAGACTTGGATTTGATGGAGAATCCTATGGAAAATTACCCAACTCTATTCCAAAAACCCAAGGTCAAGGTGCCCCAGCTAACTGACCTTAGGTTCTGTTAAACTGCCTGTTTGTGCAAACCTCCTCCTTCAGGCTAACTGCTTACCTTAGCTTCTGTTAAACTACTCACTTTCATAAAACCCCTTTCAGCAACAAAACAAAACAATACAATAACCCTCATTCTAAACTCCCAATCTTACACTTGGGTCTTAAATCCCTGAGCATAGTCCCAGCCAGCTGGAATAGAGACTTTCAGTTGACTATGACTGTCTCTGAGTGCTCATCTGTGTCGGGCTCCCTGTAACACTGTTGAGGATTTTCTTATGCTTAAGGATTTTCTTACTACCTCTAACTTTCCTTTCAAATGTTCTACGTGGAGAAATGGAGTTGAAATGTTTGGCCAGAAGGACATATCAAAGTTACAAAAACTTTAAAACATAACCTAATATGCACAAAGCCTTGTCTCAGATCCTATCAATGTACACACACACACACACACACACACACACACACACAGGCATGCACACATATGCACACATGCACCTCAACATTAACACAATGGCTCTCTGCAGGGCCCAACAGCTACATTTCCTATAAAAATGCATACAGCTAGTTGAGAACCACTATCAACGTGACCCTGTGGCCCTCAAGAAGAAAAGGGATGAAGAATTACTTTTCCAAATATAAGCTCTTCTAAGTCTTCAAAGGCCTAAAGTGCACACAGTAGGGACTGCTAGAAAGGTAGGAGTGGATAGGGACTTGGGCCCACCCCTGTGCAGAAATGTCACTGTCTGTCTGCAGCTGTCTACAGTCTGTCAGCACCAGGCTGCAAGGTACCCTGTCACCTGTCCTGCTTCCAATCAGATCTGTGAAATGCCTCACCCCAGGGATCCCCATTTTCTGTGTGAGCTTGTTTCAGTTAGGGTGAGCTATTAGAAAGAAATTCCAAACTGCCTGGACCAGATTTGCTATCTCTGGGTAGATCTGACAGCTCACTGCTCTAGTCAGCACAGCAGAAAGTCTGGCAAGGTGAAAGAGAGGACAACCCTTACACACACACACACACACACACAGACACCCCTGGGCTGCATTTCTTGGAGCTGGTCTGAAGTTACAGCAGGAAGGATGCTTCTCGCATTTCACGCCTGGCTGTTACTCAGCATGCAAATTCCAGAACCTATTGGGGGAGGGGCGTGCAGTGAGGGACTCACCTGCTTCACCACAGAGTGGGAGACTCCCCTGAGATTCGTCACAGGGAGGGCAGAGCACTCAATGCCATTTGCTTTAAATCCGTTATTAATGAAGACACGCTGAAGACTTGAGGTGCGGTGTACATGGGTTATCCATCGCAGGGCTCATCCCACTTTAACTCCTTCAGACCCCCAGGCTCTCTTCAGTAAGAGAGCCTCCTCCTCCTCAGCCTTGTATGCTTCATAGGCAGCACTGTTGGTGATGGCAGGATGGCGACTTGTGTGATTAATTTACATATTCTCATCTAGGGATTCCATCCAGCTTACAGACTCCTGGATGGGATTTTGGACCAAGTAGAAAAGAAGTATTTATTTTTACTTGTCCTTGACCATCTAATAGACATAGAAAGAACAGCGTCTTCTCTGACCTCCACCATCTCCTACCTTCTTCTCCTTCTTCCTCCTCCTGCCCCCCCCCCCCGCACCCCCACCTCCCACCACTGTGTCTTACTAGTTTGTATGCTCAGAGCGAGCCTCTGTCATCAACACAGAGCTCTGGTTTGTGAGAACAAATATTTGTGGTGACTTAAATCTAGACCTGTGCCTGGCAATGAAACAAGATTGTGAAAAGTGTCTCTTTTGTCCAGTTTTTACAAGGTGCCTTTATTAAGAGTTTCATTTAATTGTGTCTATTGAATTGTCTGCGATAAATGTTAAATTGGAGCCCATGCCTTTTTACCGTGGACTCCTCTGCAGTGCCTTATTTTAAAGAATAAGCTGAGAAGACATTCCAAGGGGGAAATCAGTGGCGACGGTGCCAGTGGAAACCTGTAGAAGGCTTGGAACAATGGGACAGTGTTGCAAACAAGCCTGTCTGTGTCCCACTTGTATTTGTTTCTACTTTTTTTTTCCTCTCAGCCTTGTGCTATAAAACCTCGCAAAGTGAGCAGAACAGATCAGGGTAGCCATTTGGATGAGAAGCACATTTGGGCGGGTGGAAATGCTTACCACTGGCAGTGCCGAGGTCACAGGAGAGAAGGCTGTTCATAGATGCTTAACTAGCTGTGTCAACACCTGTGTTTGACCTTCCTAATTCCAGAGGAACCCCAGGGGCTGGAATGGCGCCCGATTCACCTTCTCCCTGTTGGGTTCCTCCGGGCAGTTGATTTCTGAAGCAGAAGCCCTGGATCCCCTGATGGATGACTTGTGTAGAACGACTTGCTTCCAGAATCTGGTCCACAGCTTTCTTGTCATTGTGGGAAATGTCTTGCAAAACAGGAAAGCTCTCCTGTTCTAGGAGACTTCCCAGGGTTCTTTGCCAGGAAGTGTCACCTTCTCAGGTGAGAGGCTAGGATTTATCACAGTTGAGGGAAGTGTTGACAAGAGGCTTTAAGTGGGGAAAGAACCCCTTTCTACTTCAGCTCTTCCGGAGCATCTGTCAGATGCGCACACGTGCACAAAGAATTTAATTTGTCGGTAAATGCTGCCTGTTCTTCAAGAATGATGACATCATTTTTATGGCTTCAGCGATGTCTGCTGCCAGAAAACTTTCTTGTCTTTGAGAAACTAATGAACCGTGTTTATGATCTACAAATGTGTACAGAGTAGTGTGGTAATAGTATCTGACCTGCTGGGGCCCCAGATCTCTGCCTCGTGCCATACGAACCACACAGAGCGAGCAAAACAGATCAGGGTAGCCATTTGAATGAGAAAGCACATAATGTGTCCAAGTATAATTCTCTCCACCCAATTGGCAAGGTGTGGACACATTAACATCTAATTACACCACACTAGAAGTGGACTGTAGTTTAAATCCCTGACCGGCCCTCTTAATCTGGGATTGTTACAGCCGCTTTCAAGCCAATGTTAAGAGCAGGTGCTGCTGCCCTCTGTAGTCAGCAGCTGAACAATCTTGATTATGAAGGCTCCAATTTCAAATCAGAAGATGTTCCTGATGCCCCACCCCCACCCAGACCGCTCACGGAAGCACCCAGGGGAGAACCAGGGCAGCCAATTCAAGCCCAGTATAGTAAGAGTTTCATCGATGCGTTTGCAGTATTTCTCAAGGGCAAGGCTGTAGAAACACTGAACTGGGGAAGATATCAAGAGCCGTTCCCCTTCTACAGGAACTCCCATGGTGGACAGAGGCACTCCTCTCTGATCCAGGTTTTACAGGAAAAAAAAAAAAACTGGAAGGTGTACACAGTCCTTAAGATCCTAGTACGGGGCTGGATCAGAGTTTCTCAGAGGTGTTTTTACCAGCCTGCAACTAAATGCTCACACTCTCAATAGTAAGCCATCCAGCTTAATGGAAAGACAGCCTCATGACCTGCAGAGGTGTGAGACGGGGTTCTGCTTAAATGCCTGAGTTCATGACAGTAACCAGGGCTGGAGAGATGGCTCAGCCTTTAAAACTGAAAGAGTAACCAAAGGGCTTCAATAGCATCTTAAAGACTTCATAAGAGGAGACCCACGTAGGAGAAAGCTGGGTAAAATTTTGCATGTAACCCATTTGAATTCCTTATCCTAAGGTTGAAGAAAAGGAGATCAAAGCTGGCCTCTTTCTCAAGGTCACATTAATTAAAAGAAAATCAAACCAACATCAAAAAAGACACCTTACTTCTTTCCCTCCAGCTCAGAGGCACTGTGAGGGTAACAAGAGATCGTAGTATACCCGGAAATGACACTGAATAAATCTCAGTAAGTATTGTTAACTTTGGCCTGTGTATCACTGCAGGGATGAATCACAGAGATTGGATTTTTACACTGGAACTTGACAAATTGAATTTGCAATAAAGAGAAAGCAGGCATCCCGTAATGATTAGTATTTAGGAAGGGAAATATAGCCCATTGAAATGTTTAAAATCACAATCTACTGTACCTTCCCTTTCTACATCAGTAAGAACATGATCTCCCTCTTACCAATGGTATTCTATTAGTTCTGGATCTGCTGGTCCCTGCCAGGTGAGTTGCAAACATAGCAAACAAAAGAAGACTAGAATACAAAAAGGTTGATGTATTCTGTGATAATATACAGAAGGTATACAACTAGACCCAACACATCTATCCTCAAAAGGGCTCTGGAGAAAGTGTTTGAAACATGATGAGGATACTATTCTTGCCGGACAGTGGTGGCGCACACCTTTAATCCCAGCACTTGGGAGCAAACAGCAGAGGCAGGCAGATTTCTGAGTCGGAGGCCTGGTCTACAGAGTGAATTCCAGGACAGCCAAGGCTACACATAGAAACCTGTCTTGAAAGGAAAAAAAAAGGGATGCTATTCTTCTAACACCTGGGAACACAATGCTTCCCAATGGATGATCTGCTGAAATAAATAAAAATGGACTAGCATTTTTTTTTTCTGAAGAGATTGCAATGGCCATCCTTAGCAATTCCTGCATAGAAACGGATTTTCAGGTTCTGGTGGCTGTTTTGTGCAGGTCTTTCGTAGAAACAAGCAACTGACCTGCTGCTGAAACCCAGCCCTTCCATTGCCAAGATGATGATGTCTACCTGGCCTTTGAGAGCCCTGCTCTTACCTTGTCTCTCTCCTTTAAGGCCATTTCAATCTGACACCCTCTAATCTCCAAAGGGTGAGCGAGGCAGGAAAGATGACCGCGCAGCGCTGCAGACTCTCCCTTCCATGACTTCCTCCCGGAGCGTGGTAAACGGCAGCAGGCTCTGCTCTGTGCTAAGTTAGGTGGTGTCAAAAATGAGCAGGAATGGCTGCTTTCCTCTCTGTCTGTCTTTGGGGTGTGCATTACGGAGGGACGAACCCAGTCCTCCTGCACACACACTAGGTAAAAGCTTTACCACTGAACTATATTCCCCGCCCTAAGATGCAGTGCATCTTACCTGCACTTCCCTCTCGGGACCTTAATTTACCTGAAGCACAACTTAGGATTTATATATCTTAGGCCTACTTAACAGCCAGCTAAATTGCTTCTGTGCTCTACAATCAATAGCGGAGGGAAAGGGAAAAGTGCGGCATTGAGAAAACATACCGTCTTCAATGCGGGCTTTGCGTTAACCGACTTAGTATTTGTAGCCCGCTGTCTGGCACCGGTTCCTGATTAGAGTTTATTGCCCGACTGCTAAGAAAGAGAATTCCAAATCAAATATATGAAATTGATCACGGAGGTCAATTCCCGAATAACTTTCGAAACAGAAGTGCTATCTAAGTCATCTCATTTTGAGCGATAATAGCTGAATTACAGGTTGCTAATAATGAGTTCAGTGCGGTCTTCACATACATCACGCGATGGTGGTGAAAGGTTAGAGAGCTTGCAAGAGTGGTTCATTATATTTGACATTTATCACTTGACTGACCAAACCTTTCGATAACAATTTGAGGAAATGGGGAGTTCTAATTTGAAAACAAAGACTAAATGTGTTCAGTTTGAATTCTTTGGTTGGGTTGTGCAAAGCAAAGTCAGTATTCTGCCAGGTGGCAGAGAGTGGTTGGAGAAATTCTACATGCTAATGGAGACGGTACTATACTTAAGGGCTTGCAATTCTTGTCAGGTTTTGGAATGACAAATAAAGATTTAAGAAGAAAACTCAAAAGCCACAACCACCCAGCCTCCTCCTCCTCTCGGCTTGCGGTTGGGTGGGAGCGCCCCCTGGTGGTTCCGACTGCTCTAACTGGGCTCTGGATTTCCAAGGCCATTTGCCATTCCAGGGCAGTTCTGGGGAAAAACAAAGCAGGATCCCATCAAACAAAACACACAGCAAAGAAACTGCAACGATCACGCCATGGAATGAGGCTAGCAAAGTGATTCAGCATGGTAATGCGTGCAGCGGAACTTCCTTTATAGAATGTTTTCTCTCCTTCAAAGCTTGTTTTCTAATTTAAACATGCATGCAAGTGTATATATTTTATATTAATATGATATTTTAATAATTATAATCAATAACATTGATAGTATAATTAATATAATTATAATAGATAATAAAGATAAGTAATGTATTAGTTATTATATATAAATATAATTTATATATAATAAAATTTCTATATGTTAAATATATATGTTTATATATAATATATTATATATTAATATAAAATATAAAAGGGATGTTTTTTACATATAAAAGTCATATAAATGTGTATATAAATATATTTTAATATATAATATATTGTATATTCACATGTATTTAAAAATATATTTAAATATATATAATATATAGCTATATATAATTATACATAAATACGAAAAGGTTACATATATAAATATATATAGTTTATATTTATATATAAATTTTTAAATTTTATATAATTATATAAATTTATAACTGCATAAAATTTACTATATATGAATATATATTTTTATAATATATTTATGCATTTATACATTTTGCATAAGATATGTTATATATTTTTATATTTTTATCTTATATATAAATATATTTATATTTGATATATACTTATATTGTACATATTAAATATTAATTGTATATAATTACATCTAAATCAATATATAATATATAATATGTCAATATATTATATATAATTAATAATAATATAAAAATATATATTTTATATAATATAATTGTATATTAATATATAATTTAAATTCGATAATATATATGATCATGTAACATATATGATTATATAATAATATATAAAATAATAATATATATGTATATTTACATGTTTTCCAGATATATTTAGTTTCTGGCTTTAGAGTAACTTCGGGGAAAGCCCTGTGTCCTCAGCCTACATCTTACAAGCAGGTAGGCCTTTGCCTGTTCCTACCAGGTGGCTGACCACAACACTAACCATCGCTGTCTATGCTGGTGTTTTTAAGCCGTGTCGCTTCTTTATGTTCCTGCTAGTGCTCTACCAGCTTCTACTGACATGCCACTAGGGACCAGCCCTTGGGCACTCGGACCTTTGGGGAGCATTGAAGACCATAAAGAATTCCTTCACCTTCTGAATTGTACCAGTGCAAAGAATGGGGTGACCCCTTTTTGAGCTAGCCCTCCAAGGGCTTGTCGCCTTGAGAGGATACGGGAAAGGGGCCCTGTGAGGGGAAGGCTGTGGTCATCGGCCCTGCTGACTTGAGCTTAGATGACCCGTCTCCAAAGCTGCGAGAAATAAACTGTTGTACGTTCTTAAAAACTGTACCGAATGATTTGTGTAGCAAGCTTGTTTCCAAATTGTATGCAAAAATAGCTTGACGCATAATATAAAGTTAATAGGCTGGCGGACAGCTAGATGTTTTATTTTAGCCCTTTTTTATGAAATATCAGGACTTTTCAAAGTTGATGAGCGTGCATTATATAACTGTGTGCAACAACATCGACCTTCCTGTGCTGTAGTAAGGGCAGTTTCGAAGAGTTGAGAAAGAAATGAAGCCATGCTGGAACACCGGAGTTAACTGGGCACGGTGGT
This sequence comes from Apodemus sylvaticus, assembly GCF_947179515.1. Lineage (NCBI taxonomy): Eukaryota > Metazoa > Chordata > Mammalia > Rodentia > Muridae > Apodemus > Apodemus sylvaticus. Next base: position 21,876,291 of record NC_067489.1, read on the forward strand.
CGTCCCCATGGCGCCGTGGGTGTACATACTGGGGCACGGCTGTTGCCTCTCAGTCAGGGAATGTTGCTGTCTTTAATACTGAATCGAAGTGCTTCTGAGTCGGAGATAAAGCAAAACACAACGAGTTCCCGGGAGAGAGGCACTGAAAATACAAGAGCAAACAAGGGGCAAGTCTCCCAGTTAAAAGAGCAGTGTAGTCAGAATGGGCGGTGCCTGTTGAGAAGCACTAGGGTGATGATCACTGGATGCTGAGGAAGATGAGAAAGAGGAGGGGGGAGGGAGGAAGAAAGTCTCACTACCTCTGTTCTCTTGATCTTTGGTTGGTTGGCTTTTGGTAAAGTTTGCCAGTTCAAGTCACCTTCTTTGGTGATTTACTAGTCTCACTCCTAAGGAGAAAATTAATACTTGTTCAGGAAAGTGGCATGAAATGAAAGGATTCTAAGAAATATGCTAAGCTTCTTTGGGGATAAAAAGTATATTCTGGGTTTTCAACTTCCCTTTTCTACTTGTGACTGAAGGTACCGTGAGTGGGCCCGCGAGAGTCCTGGAGTCTTTGTAGAGAGAAGCAGCGGGAGGCCGGGGGCAGTTTCTCTGCTTTCCTCACCCCTCGGATTGCCAGCGGTGTGGAGGGGTCAGTCGCTCCCCTGATTTTGTCTCAAGTGCAGCATCCCTGGCCTTCCCATGCACACCCAGGTTCAAGGGATTGAGTCAGAAGGTCCCAGATGCAGCACGTGTTCTGCCACACGGGAGTTTCTACCGAGAGGGCTGACCAGCCTGTGGACTAGGCTGCGATCTATATTTTTGCTTCATAAAACAAGGAATTGGGCTAGGGTTGTATAGAATAATCTCATTGAATCTTCTAACCCTAAGGATGAATGACATGTGTGTGTGTGTGTGTGTGTGTGTGTGTGTGTAATGATTCTTGTTGGGGTACATTTTGTAAAGATGTGTCTCTGTATATTCGATTGTTAGTTCTGTCCCAGCAGAGGGCTCAGTGCTGGCAGGATTCTGGCATTACCATTCCTATAGTCCAGCACCAGTCTTTTTATTGTCAAATAGTCCTTCTTCCTCACATGCCTGAGGCAGTCTAGAATGTATCTAATTGGCTGTAATAAAGGTTTGATGGTCAATAGCTGTACAGGAAGAAGAGGGCTCACCTTCTGTCAGAGAGAGGGACCTTGGGAGAAGAATCAGAGGGCAGGAGATTCAGCCATTGGTCAATGAAATGGCCTAGGTATTTAATAATAACTAACCAGTCTCAGAGTCCTCGTTCCAGGAGCAGGACTGGGGAAGGGAAAACAGATATGACCTTCTAACCGGTTTTCATTGCAGATACATCTGTAATGCCACTCCTCTCCCGTCTGTTGCCTCTTATGAATGGTTTCACACATTAGTACATGCTTAGAGGTGAAGACTTCCACTACGTCTTCCTGGGCTCTACCCACACCCACTTTCACCCAAGGAGAGTTCGATGGTTTTGATATCTTTGCTCCCACATCCAGAAGCTCTCCCTAGGATTCTACCACACACACACACACACACACACACACACACGCCCGCCTGCTTGTTTCCTCGCTTGCCTTTGCAGTACCTAGAAATCAGCCTCAGGCCGTGCACTCAATAGCGCAGTACTGTTCGACAAGGCAAAAACTGCAAACATAGCGGGAAGAGAATTCGAGATGCCGGAGGGAAACAAAAGCAGTGTGGAGCATAGACACTGAATGGAAAGCCCAAAATTATTATTACCAAGAGAAGAGCAAACTCATAGTGGTGGGAGCAGAATATGACCTCGCTAAGGGACGTGAGGGGATGATCATCCCAACAGCCGGGCATAGAGCTGAAGAGCAAGAATGTTGACTGGACGGAGGAGGTCACTTTGGGTGGTGTGTTTGAGTCTGCAGCACATCAAGCAAAGGTTTGGGCTATTTTTATGTTCCATTGGCAATCCCATGGTTCTGGACCTGGTGTCTGTCCTCAGCACTGCCTGATTAAATAATAAAATAAGAAGTAGTTAATAAGGGGTAAAGATGACTACTGAGATTTTAAAAAAAGGCAGCTCAGAAAGTAATAACTGAGCTTACATCATTTTATTTTACATTTGCATTATATTATTATAAGAAGAAAGAAAGAAAGAAAGAAAGAAAGAAAGAAAGAAAGAAAGAAAGAAAGAAAGAAAGAAAGAAAGAAAAAAGAAAGAAAGAAAAAAGAAAGGAAGGAAGGAAGGAAGAAAAGGAAGGAAGGAAGGAAGAAAAGGAAGGAAGGAAGGAAGGAAGGAAGGAAGGAAGGAAGGAAAGAAGGAAGACAGACTTCCCTCCCCAAAGGAAAAAGGAAGCAACCAGCATTCATTAAACCTAGGTTCAGATGTTCTCTGAACACAAAAACATAACAATATATTTCAGGCACATATTATATTGACAAAGTTGCACTTTTGCATCTCGTGAATCCCCTCTCCCCAGCTCACACATTCGCGCTGGCTATGGGAAGCTAATCTGTTATTCCTGCTTTGGGCAAATGCTTGCCTGTTGCTACATCAATAAATAGCCCAAGGCCAGTGCAGCAAGAGCAACTCCTTGTTGCCCCACAGAGAACTCTCTGTGGTTCCAGCCCTGAGGTTCCAGTGTGTCTTCTGTAGTTTCAATATGATAATGAGACGTCATCCTCACATTCCCAGGCTGGGCCTGTCTGGCTGGGCTGAGAGCTTTGTGAAATTGAGGAGGACACTGTGGCAAGGGGAGGGAGGGTCCAACTCTTCATTTGGAGCTGTTGTCAAATTAACCATGTAGACACGTTGATAGTTCTTTATTCTTGTAAAGTAATTACCTGCAAGTGAATCCTGTGAGCATTCCTCATTGTGTAGAAATAAAACTGATACTTATCAAAATATTTATTAGTAAATTAGTAACGTGAAAGCAGAACTCTGCACCAGGCAGTGGTGGTATGTGCCCTTAATTCCAGCAGTGGCGGGTCATCTCTGAGTTTGAGGCCAACCTGCTCTACAGAATGGGTTCCAGGACAGCCAGGGCTAAACAGAGAAACCTTGTCTCAGAAGAACAAAGACAACAAACAAACAGCAGGTTAAGAGTTGGAGAAATGGCTGAAAAAGAGGATCTGAGTTCAAATTCCCAGCATCCACATAAGAAGTTGGACTCTGCATGTGCCTCTAACCCCAGAATTGGGGGCAGAGGCAGGTCCTGAGAGCTCCTTGGCCAGAACAGCTAGCCAAGAACACAAGTGTCACACACACACACACACACACACACACATACCCATAGACTATATAATGCACCAAACACACACATACCCACACACACATCACAGACTATACAATACACCACACACACACACACACATAGACTATATAATACACCAAACACACACGTACCCACACACACATCACAGACTATACAATACACCACACACACACACACACATGGACACATACACACATGCACACATACACACAGACTATACAATACAACACACACACACTGCAGAGAGAACGAGTTTTCAGTAAAGCATATGACACGGTAAACAAGGGTGGTGACTTCTGCAGTCGCTGAGGATTATGGGAATGGGAGCGTGAGCCCTTGTGGTGACTGGAAAAGCGCACAGCTTGCTCAGACAGGAGTAATTGGACATCATATGAGAAAATCTCTTGAGAAAATGGATGAATTCATGGACTCGTGCTAACTTTGGGGCAGTCTGTGTTGTATCTTCCTATCCCATGCTGCTGTTCAAAGTCATGCTGAGGAATATTATGATTAATTTATTCTTTGCTTAGTCTGATAATCAGCGAGAGTGCAATTATATCATATATTCACATATTCACACACATTAAAGTAAAGAAAATTGTATTTATAAAGTTTCAATGTTTTCCAATGGCAAATTCATCTGTGTATGTATGCATTTATATAAACAGCCATAACTCTGAGACCCACTTACTATATATATATAATATATGATAATATATGAATATATAATAATATCTTATATCTTATATGTTGTTATATTATTATAACATATAATGTGCAATATATATTTTATAATATATAATATTTATCAGTATTCTAACATATATCATGTATGTTACATGATTACATATTGTTACATAATGTACCATTTATATCCCTCCCCAAAGGTAATACACCATATTATTATATAAGATATAATATATATCAATATATAATGTTATGTAATAATATTATATAAGATATATTATACTATATATGGCATTTATTGAATCTGGTACCTGATTTTTTTGTGGTGGGAGTACTGTAGACAGTAATAAGATGAACAGTGGGAGTGGAACCTCGCGATACTTCTGCATCCATGTTGGTATGCCAATTTATTTGTCATTTTCCAGATCTTGTTTAAACAATACTATTGAGGGGTGCAGCATCTCTGCCATACACAGAAGCCACGATTGCCCAGCCGACATCCTGGTCCTCTTACAGTGTCTCCATCCCCACGTTTATGATGTTCTCTGAGCCATTGGTGCATGAGAAGCTGTGTTGTGATTGTATCCAAGGGGCTGGGCACCCCTCAGAAAGTCATTCTCTAACTTTGTCCAGTTGTGGGTTTCTATAATGGCACCTGCTGAAAAAAAAATCGTATCCGTGAGTATAAGGAAAGGAGTATTTAGAATACAGTGAGAACTTATCCCAGGAGTAGTAGCAACCTTCAACCCTTAAGGTCCTCTCGGTGCAAGACTTCCCCAAACACAAGTAGTTAGGCTGGTTTTGCGGCACTGGGCATGAGTCCCCTCTTAGCGAGGTGCCCTTTAGTCCAATTACACAGCTGTTGGTTATCCCCCGATGCGAGTGCCACTACTGCACACTTGAGGACTGCTCATTGTGGTTCATCAGCTCTACAGCCGGGCACAGCTATTAACTGCTTTCCTCCCTTGGCTGCTTGCACAGCAATTTCAGATCCGATAAGGGCTAGCCCTCAGGGAGGAGGATTTCAGATAAGTTCCAGCTTAATTCTATCAAGTACTGTGTCCAAATCTTGTGTGTCTTCTGCAATGAGGTCTTACTTTCAATTTCTTTTTTCTTTTCTTTCTTTCTTTCTTTCTTTCTTTCTTTCTTTCTTTCTTTCTTTCTTTCTTTCTTTTTTTTTTTTTTTGAGGCAACCAAGGCAGTGGTCAAAGCCTATATTTGAGCATTTCTTGGACTCCTCTTTCTGTATTGCTAAATCCTCCCTCCACATCCTCACCCCTGACTACTTGACACAAGCTAGAGTCATCTGTGAAGCGGGGAAACTCAGTTGAGAAGTTGCCTCCATTGGATTAGCCTGGGGGGCATGTCTGTGGGACTTTTCCTAGATTGCTGAAGGAGGGTTCAGTTCACTGTGGGAGGTGCTTTTCCCCAATAGATGGTCCTGGATTCTGTAAGAAACCATACTGAGAAGGCTGCTAGGAGCAGATCAGTAAGCAACCTTTCTCCATGGTCTCTGCTCAAGTCTCTGCCTCCAGATTTCTGCTTGAGCTCCTGCCTTGACTTCCCCCAGTGATGGACTATGTGACCTGGGAGTTGTAAGATGATAAACCCTTTGCTCCTCAAGTTGCTTTTGGCCAAAATATTTTTAACAAAGCAACAGAGAGCAAATGTGGACACTGACCAACAACTTAAAGGAAGGCTTCCCATACCTGGCCCTGGGAATTTTGTTAGTCTATGGGGGCCTGGTAAATTAGCACACACTGTGTGTGTGTGTGTGTGTGTGTGTGTGTAAGCTAAAACAGAATTCAAATATTGTTACTGTTGTGTGTGTCTTTTCCCTCCCTCTCCCTCTGTATTCTCCTCTTTCCTGCCCAGTTAGAGGTATACACACACATACATACACACACACACACACACATACACACACACACACACACACACACACACATACACACACACACACATACACACACACACACATACACACACACACACACACACACACACACACTTTGGTGTGTGGAGGTCAGAAGACAACTTCTAAGAATTTGCTCTCTCATTCCACCATATGGTTTATTGGGGAATCAAAGTCCAGTCGTCAGAGCTGGCAGTAATCACCTGAACCTGCCTGAGCTGGCCTGAGCCTGCCTGAGCCTGCCTGAGCCTGCCATCTCACCAGCCTACTTCTATTTTTATTCTTAAATTCAATTTCTGTGTATGATGATGAACCCAGCAAAATCTGGAATAAAATATGCAGAGTAGATAAACTATGCAGAGTAGATATTCATACTTGGCTTCGGCTATCCGTAGTACACACATGCAGCATGCAGAGCCATGAGTGAGCGATTTGTCTTACAACCCCCTGGCTAATGCCAAGAGAGGTGTGAAGGTTGAAGAATCTATTCCACTGAGGTAACACAAGAGGGCGCCCTTTCCATCCCATTGCCATAGGCCCTACTGGGGCATCACTAACACTTGTTTTCACCTTTTGCTTTTTCAAGCAATAATCAGAAGAAACATGCATGGCAAATGGATTAAGTACAAGAGGAGAGTCTCGGGAAACACGGGACTGAACTGGTGGAAACACCCTCCTAAAGGTTTGCTCTGTCTTGGTTGTGAAAGTAATTAATTGAATTGCATTTATGATCATTGCTTCAGTTTATCTTGCAGTCAATAGTTCTACTTGTCCATGTATGCACAGGCTGTGCATTCCGCTTAGCATTCCATGGGCTTTGGGGTGTGCATTATGAATTAAGGAAACCGTACTGACATAAAACTCCTAAAGACCTGAATTAATTCTAGTTACCCTTGGAGTGACTGAGGATAATTAACCAGCCTCTTTTAGTCTCAGTTTGTAGAATTACAGGTTGGGGTATGTGTGTTCAAAGAACCTTTATGGGCCCAATAGTCTACTAGGTTCATGAATTATGGTGGTTCATTAAGTCTTTGCTATGTAATTGGGATGTAGCTGTCAGCTACGTATAATTTACAGGCACCCATTGAAAAAGATCAGTGAGTGGTTGGTTGTGCTGAAGACATATGCTTCAGTCTGGGGGTGTGTCTGTAGATGCATGAACATTGTGGTCTAAATACTATCATCAGTTTCTACTGGACTCTATTACGCATGTGGTTCCGAGGTGACTCAGTGGTGGTGACCAGCTCAGCTCTATAAATATGTGGGGACATTACTTAACCTTTCTGATTAGTGAGTTGGCTTAAATGACCCAAAGAGGCTTGCATTTATTTATAGGCTTTTGTTGATGTTGCGCTCTGTTTTGTTTGATAGGACGATGGGGCTACAGCCATGGGGGCTAGCTTTAATTTATTTACTTAGGTGGTTGAGTAGTTGTGTCTTGAAGAGCCAGTATTTAGAGGAAATAAATAAAACCTCACTAGAGTAAAGATGCTGTTTAAAGGGGTTTTGGATTATTGTGTTAATTACGGGGCAGCCTGCACTGCCTCGGTAGTGCTGAGCTAGACAGTGTCCATGTGTCTTGAACATGTAGACGTGGTGTTCACTCTGCCTCATCTGTGTGGGATGTTCTCCTCTCCCCTACAATCTCATCCCATTCTCCATCTTTCTCGAGGGCTGGCAGTCTTCTCTGTCTTTCATGGCACAGCAGCCCTTAGTGAGGAAAATGGCCAGTAGCCCTGTCAGCAGCACCAAGACTGGGGCGGGGGGCATGACAGGATGAGGCTGTGGTGATGACCTTCTGGAAGGAAGGGACGAGTACAGTGAGTGCTTCTGCGTTTTAAGAGCAAGAAAGAGAGATAAATGATGGGGTGGGGAACTCAAGTCCAAGCACTGTCTATGTTGAGATGGGGGCCATACGGGTGGGAAGTACGCTAACATGGCAAGTTTTGTGTCAGCAATCCGGCAGAGTCCGACTCAAAGGAGTGGATGTGTCTCTTTCCATGAAATGCCAGCATGATGTGGCAGGAGTGGGTGCTGAGGTACCCTCTATCCCAGTCCCAGAATCAACCATATGACAGGTCTAGCATAAAATGAAATTGAAATTAATTTGGGGCATGGGAAGGGAGTAGAGGCAGAGAAAGAAAGGGAAAAGAGAAGGACAGATCGCGAGAGGAGAGAGAGAAAAGGAAAGAGGCTGGCCAGGAATACATGAGGAGGGAGAGGAGAGAGGGGGGAGAGGGGAGAGAGGGGAGAGAGGGGGAAGAAGAGAGAGGGAGAGAGAGAGACCTGAACAGTTCTTTTACAGGAGAGCCAGGCTGGTACCTGGCTGTTGCTAGGTAACTATTGGGCGGAGCCTAGAGGAAATGCTAATACCCCTCCTCTACTTTTTTATTCTCTCAGCAATCACTGCGCCTCTCTTGCATGTAACATTGTACAGGCGCTTGGTATCATGTCTGCATAAGTTATGGTTTATGGTTTCAAGGTTTAGGGGGAAAAAACCAGAAAACACTGAGCATTGCAAGAGCAGAGTATGGGGGAAGTGATAGCGGCTTGTCTGGAAAAGAGACTGAAGAGGGTGATCTGCTGGTCCGCAGAGACAGTCGCAACCCCCGCTGGGTAGGTTAGGGACAAAGCGTGCCACGAGCAGGGGAAAAGGTCTGGCGATAACACAGGAGTGACAGTGTCACAATGTGTTCAGGGAATTAGTGCTGTTCAGTATTGTTGACAATCAAAGTTCAAGGAACGGAGGGAGGTGGGTAAGCCAGGTGTGTGCTCTAAGAAGCTAAAAAAAAAAAAAAAAAAAAACAGCAGCCCACAATCGTAGCACTCTGGGAGCACGAGGATCACGACAGCCCAGAGCCGCAGCACTCTGGGAGCACGAGGATCACGGCCCCGGAATAACTGTGAGACTTGATCTCAAAACCAGCAACCAAAGCCACCGACGAAGTTCTGGTCAGCTTGTGTTGTGTGGGGAAAGAAAAAATGACGAGGTGGACGTCTCAAAGAGATCCCCTCAGAAGAGCCAAAAGTTGGACCAAGAGAAATGAAAGATGGAGGCAGAAACACCAGACAGAAAACTGGTGGCTCTCAACCTGTGGGTCGCGACCCCCTGGGGGGTCAGACTCATTGTGATTCATAACAGTAGCAAAATTAATTATGAAGTAGCAACGACATAATTTTATGGTTGGGGGACACCATGAATTAAAGGGTGGCAGTGCTAGGAAGGTGGAGAGCCATCGATTCAGGAAGAGTAGAGAACTGAGCCCGGGAGAGCGAGCTTCCTCCTCCTCCCTTTCCTGACTCATGGACAACGCTTGACATGATGACTTGAGTATAGCATTGAAAACTCTTCCCTGGTCTCATTCGGTATTTTGGTGTTGTGTGTAGGACCAAACGGCACCGGAAACATCCTTTTGCTTGCAGGGAACCCAAGGATCTCTAGTGAAGTAAAAAATAGAAGCCACACACTTGAATCTGACTCAGGCTCTCTCTCTCTCTCTCTCTCTCTCTCTGTCTCCCCCAGCCCTTACAGGAAGCTTATACTTTATACTTACTAAAGTTATTGATACTAAGGTGAGGCAATAACCTTAAATGCAGTTTCTACGGTTGCCAAAAAATGAATAAAGCATGTTTTTATTGGATGGTGATGTCTCCTGGCAAACAAACAGGGGTCCGCTCACATACACACTCAAGGAAGGCTATGTGGTGGTGGGGCGTGTGTTACCTGAGCATGAATGCATGCAGTTGGGTATAGTCTGTGTGGTTTCTGACACAGATACATTTGACTATGCAAAATACTTTTCTTCCAGGTTTTCCGTGCACTTAGTTTATAAGTTTATAAAGCGTTTGTTGTATACCCATTGTTCATGGGCACATCTGTGAAGGAGAGCTGCCTTGCACGCCAAGCATTTACATTTCTTTATTTCTATGCTCCCAGCTCTCACTGAAGAACAAATTCCCTTAAAAGCCAAAGTGTTCTGGCCATCCAGATTCTTCTGAGGTTTTTGTTTTGGTTTGGTTTTTGGTTTTGGGGGGTTTTTTTTTTTGTTGTTGTTGTTGTTCTTGCCCCCAGCTCTGATTATTAATTCTCTCTACTAATGGCTGTAAAGAAGCTGATTTGGTAACCAGGCAAATTTTCCACATCTGAAAATAGCCTAATCTCTGTGACCAGGTTTGGGGCACAAAGCCAGGAGATTTTCTTCAGGGAACACTCATATGGTGAGTCCCTTCAGGGAACACTCAGATGGTGAGTCCCTTCAGAGAGCACTCAGATGGTGAGTCCCTTCAGGGAGCACTCAGATGGTGAGTCCCTTCAGGGAGCACTTAGATTGTGAATTCCTTGTTACTTGTCTGCAATCACAGCCCTGGAAGGGTTGTTTGTCAAGAGGGTTCCGGCCAAAAAAGTGTGAGAAAAATTTGTAACCACATATGTCAGGGAATGGAATTCTCTGGGAAAACAAATAAAAGCCTTAAGGGATTCCTAAGCAACTCAACAGTGCTCTGTAGTAACCTGTATGGACTATTTGTCTTCCTGTTGGACTAGTCTGAGTATCTCTAGATCTTGGCATTGTCTGAGGAATGATTTACAGGCATCTTCTGGGGTTTGCGTTCATTTCTTCTTCCGGTTTTAAGTAGCTTACAAGTCATTTATTTGGTTATAATTAGAGCTGGCTTAGAGGCAAGTGTCATGCTCACCTGATAAGTTTTTGCTGGTGGCAGCCTTTCTCCCTAGGGGACAGTGAAGAGAGTCCAGCTATGACACTCCAGTAGAGAACTCAAGCGAGTTTCTTTCCTCAAATCCTGGCCCTGTGGCTATTCTGGAGCCAGAGCTTTAGGGCCCATTTCTTACCAAGATCAGGATTCATGGACATGGGATGCCCACCTCTGGGGACTGTAAACCTTACAATTAACATTGAATTATTTACCTGGGGAACTGACAGCCCTGAGTCCTACAATCAAACATGGAAGATTTATTATGAAAGATCAGTTTTAAGAGCAAGAGAAAGAACCTCTTTAGGTTTTCTATTCCAGAAGCACCTCTAAACAGCAGGGTTGCAAAAGGCCAAACCTAACTTTTAGCAGTGTTGTAAAGTGGTGCTGAAGCAGCCTTTTCCTGCCAAGGCACCTCATGACAATGACTCCTGAAGCTCTCACACCACCTAGCAAATGCGAAATGCAAACAAGAAGACCTTTCCCCATTAACAATAAAAACAAAATTGGCTAGATCCTCTGTGGCATTTGTTTTGGCTTCTGGATTCTCCTGCTACCTGAGTGTAGAAATTACCCCAGGGCAGTTTGGTCATGTCTCACCGGCCCCTGAGATGACATGGCAACAGGTGTCAGAGCATGGCTCACTGGGGAAGTCACTCTTACCTCTGGCTATGTTTTTCAATCTCCCAACACAGCTGACAAATCTAGTAGCTGTACATGCTCCTGCATTCTCAAAGACACAGTCTCAGAGCGCAATGAACTGTAGGGCAGCGTTTCTCAACCTGAGAGTCATGACCCCTTTGGGGGTCAAACTACCCTTTCACAATGGTTGACTAAGACCATTGGAAAACACATATTTACATTACAATTCGTAACAGTAGTAAAATTACAGTAATGAAGTAGCAACAGAAATAATTTTATGGCTGAGGGTCACCACAACATGAGGAACTATATTAAAGGGTCATAGTATTAGAAAGGTTTAGAACTATAGAGGATTGATGATCATAGATAAGAGATTATTCTATAAACTATATTATATGCCACACTAAATTAAAACAATCAGACTGAATAAAATATACATGAACAGGAAACATACACAGATCCCACAGACACAGATTTTTAGAGGCAGCTGATTATACAAAGTAGTAAATTTAGTAGTCAAATGTCTTAGTAACAGGCAGTAGGGCTTCAGTTTACATGACAAAGAGGAGTTGGTTGCTATGGAAGTTGTATTTGTAAATAAAACTGACGTTTCAATAGTCAAATATATATTGAGTCATGTTTCTGAGTCACCAGGGGAAACACTGGCTTTCTGGGCCCACAGAGAGAAGGGACTTTTGGAAGAGGGGCAGAAATGGACCAGATATGGCTAAATGAGAGCTTACGTCATGCATGCACACACGACTCTGAACCTTCTTCAACTCCAAACACCCACTCCTTTAAGTAGGTAGTCCTCAGCTGAGGTACAGGAAGACATGTTTGGTTGTCACACCTGCAGCAGTTGAGGGACTAAGGTGCTACAGGCATTAGTGAAAGGTAGGCAGAGTAGTGACAACCACGTACGTACTCAAGCTTGCTATGCCCAGCAAACAGTATTTGGCCAACTTGTCAATAGTGCTGAGATTGGCAGACATAATTTTTAAATAACTACAGGAAGGGCTGACAGCTCCCTGCTGTGGGATAAATCTATTTTTGTTAATAAAGTTTTATTGGAACACTTATCTATCACTCTCATTCCTGTGGATATTAGCTATGTTGTGCATATACAATGTCACAGTTGAGTGTCTGTGACCAAAAATTCTAAAATACTAATATTTATTTTTGTGGGGCTCTTTACAAAACATAAAAGAGAGATCTCTCTTACTTTCTTGCAGCTGAATTATTTAGCCTCCTACATTGAACAATTGTGGCAACCAACGGTGTTCTAATGGGCCTCTACTGAGGTTCACTGATGTAAATTACTGGACTGTGTGTTTGGGGCAGGGGCAGGCCCCATTCAGGCTTATCTGAAAGACTTCTTTATAAGAATATAGCCATTTTTCCTTTTCATTTTCAAATAGGTATATGCCACTCGTTAATTATTAGATGTTAGGCAAATTAGTCTTGAAATGTCCTCTGTGGATTATTGCTATTCCTGAAATTTTCTGCCCTAATAATTGTTCAACCAAAATCATAATAATATTTAATGAGATCTTATCCAAAAGGCTCTGTCATTCTGGGTTGTGTGAGACCTTACGCATATCCAAATTTATATTCCCTCATTAAGAAAATGTATTATAAAGTTTGGTATTAAAAAAAACCCACTTGTTTATTTATAATGAAGAAATAGATCTCCACAAATTATTGGAGCCTTCCAATCCTGGTCTTTTAGTGATGGCTTACACAGGTTTCCAGAACTGCTTATATCAAGTGCTTCCTGGAAACATTCTGATGCCTTTTCTTCAACAACTACATCAGTGGTTCTCAACCTGTGAGCTGCGACCCCTTGGGCAAATCTTTGTCTCCAAAAACATTATGTTATGATTCATAACAGTAGCAAAATTACAGGTATGAAGTAGCAACAAGATAAATTTTATGGTTGGGGGTCACCATATGTGAGGAACTATACTTAAAGGCCACAGCACTAGGAAGTTGAATAGCACTGTGCTTCCCAGCACCCAAAAGGTCTCACTCACCACTGAGATACCCAGCCAGGTAAACGAGCTTCTCACGATCTCCATCAATATTCCACTCAGCAGGGATGTGTCCTGAACCATGAGTTTGCTCAATGATCAATCATCATAAGAAAACCTGGCCTATTAGTCTGCCTTGGCCACTCGTTAGCAGCGTGACTTTGAGCATATGGGAGCATCTCATTAGCCATCTGATATCCCGAAAAAGTCGGCATGTAGATTATCCCCGCTAAAGGCCTAGTCGCTACAAGCTGTTGCTTAATTTTCTTTGGTTTAAAAAACGCAAATGCTCTTAGATTTGACTTAGAAATTATTTATTATTGGCTACATTGGTTTTTCCTTGAGCTTAAAGAAAATTGGTGTCTTAAGACCAGTATTCTTCCTTGGTTTCAGCGCTTGTCTCTCCCAGATGTTTATTGTTTTTTTGTTTTTGTTTTTCTTTGGTTTTTTTTTGTTGTTGTTGTTTTGGTTGTTTTTTTTTTTTTTTTTTTTTTTTTTTTTTTTTTTGGTTTTTTCGAGACAGGGTTTCTCTGTGTAGCCCTGGAACTCACTCTGTAGACCAGTTCTGCTTATATCAAATGCTTCCTGGAAACATTCTGACACCTATTCTTCAACATCTACATCAGTGGTTCTCAACCTGTGAGCTGCGACCCCTTGGGCAAACCTTTGTCTCCAAAACCATTTATGTTATGATTCATAACAGTAGCAAAATTACAGGTATGAAGTAGCAACAAGATAAATTTTATGGTTGGGGGTCACCACATTTGAGGAACTGTATTTAAAGGCCACGGCACTGGGAAGTTGAATAGCACTGTGATTCCCTGAGTTCTGATTTGAACTCAGAAATCTGCCTGCCTCTTCCTCCCAAGTGCTGGGATTAAAGGCATGCACCACTACTGCCTGACTCTCCCAGATGTTCAAATAGTTGTGAATTATCTGCCTATGAATCATAACTGGTCCTCGGGGTTCCTTCCTTACAATTCGTTCAGCGAAGCCTATGCCATCAACACATGTGTTTTCTACTTTGTTGTTTTGTTTACATATTTGGAAACAGACTTGTATGTTTATATAAAAGGTTCAAATAAATCAGCTGTAAAAATATAAGAGAAACTCTTTTTTGTTAATATTCTTTTAAATATCCTTTGGTCACAAAGCATATCTTATTCATAAATATCAGGATTATTAACTCTATCTTTTATGTTTTGAATATGAAAAATCCTCTCAATGGGATTTCTTTACTCAAAATAGTTCTCTAGTGATTAACTTCACAGAACTTCAAAGCAGGACTAATTTTAGATGGGGTTTTCTGCCCCAGAGTTGGAAGAATTACCACTTAGAACTAAGCCAAGGCTCATCTTGACCAAATTCCTGCCTTTGACAATGGTTCAAAGGCAAGAAAAAGATACAGGGCAGGTAAAAGGGGGGGGGGGGGAGAATAGGGCATCATTATCCCTGGGCAGTGCTCATGAAATTCCTGATGTTTGGGTTTTATTAAAGGAGATTCACTTATCTGTGTCTATATATTGCATGACTGTAATGTGTTCTCACAGCTCTTACTGTACCACCAATTCATGTCTGACGGAGTCACGACGGAGTCGACGGAGTCACCGTCAGGCACTTCAGGATAGCACTTTAGGATGGTTAGAGTGAAGACAGTTTTAGTAACAGCTAGTCATAAATAATGTAAGCTTTGCATGTAAGATTCCTAAGATCACCTGGTTGAATTTTCTCTTGTTCTCGTTCTCCCTCTAGTAACAGCTTGTAGAGACCAGGCCCTTAGAGGAGATAATCTACACGTTAACATTCTAAAGGAAATCAGATGGCTAATGAATGCGTCTAATATAACTAACCATATAAAAGTTTATATATTACATATATATCATACATCATACATTATATAGTTCATTATATTTCTCTACTGTTCTCCACCTTTGGGCATATATCTTTGACTCACATTGTTTCACTCTGTAGCCAGGTAGAGTATCAGTACCGATGTATGAGAAGCTTCTGTTTATTATACGGCATCTTATTCTACATTATTGTCTACATTAACCAGCTTTTGATTCTTGCCCCTCCCCCAACAGAAACCATTTCATTTCATGAGGTCATAAGATCTAGCACATTCTGAATGCTCTTCCCCTTTTAAAATACTTAACCATTAGAAAAGAAAGATCATACTTCAAAGGGTCTTTTTCTGAGCTGATGTCCCTTTACAAAAATGCCAACCCTCCAATTTTTCTAGCTGTGCTTGTCTGCAGGGGTCAATATTGGGTCAGGCAGCCCCATATAGGGACTTCCTGTCCCCTGTACCGTGTGCCTTTCTCCGTCTGTGTAACACCTGGTCATGCGGGAGCATGATTCCCCAAAAAGTTCAGAAAGAAGCATCTGTAGAAAACAGGTTTTGATATCTGTGTGAGATAACTTTCTTCTCTCCTTATACCCGGCTGGATCAAATGTTATCACACCTGAACGTTTTGGAGCATTTGCTAGTTTTGCAGAAGTTAACCACTGTTTTCCTTAACCTCGCATCTTTCTGAGATCTTCAAGGAGCTGTATCCTTAGTAACTATTCATCATCGCCTGAGAGCTTTTTGCACTTTATTAATTCATTTTGCTTGATAGCTGATAGATCATTTACATTTAGAAACAAACCTTCTTTGCTTCTGCAAAATTGCCTTGAGTTATCCCTTTAATAAGAAATTCCCTTCTGCCCACTGTCTGCGTTTCCTCACCAAGTTATACAATGGGCATCCTGCGTTAGTTTTCTATGTCTTAAAAGAATTAACTAATACATCCAAACATAAAAACAGAACTCATTAGCAGAGTGCCATTTAATTTTTCAGAGTGTGTCCATTTACTGTGTGATTTTAGACGGGAGTAAATAGATCCTATCTGCTTGAACATTGTAATGGTTTGAATATGCTTGGCCCAGGGAGTGGCACTATTTGTAGGTGTGGCCTTGTTGGAGTAGGTATGACCTGGTTGGAGTAGATGTGTTACTGTGGGCATGGCCTTAAGACCCTCACCTTATGGCTCAGCAGTTAAGAGCACTGACTGCTCTTCCAAAGGTCCTGAGTTCAAATCCTAGCAACCACATGGCGCCTCACAACCATCCTTAATGAGATCTGACGCCCTCTTCTGGAGTGTCTTAAGACAGCTACAGTGTACTTACATAAAATAAATAAATTAAAAAACAACAACAACAACAACAAAAAGACCCTTACGCTAGCTGCCTGTAAGTCAGTCTTCCACCAGCAGCCTCCAGATGAAGATGTTAAACTCTCAGCCTCTCCTGCACCATGCCAGCCTGGATGCTGCCATGCTCCCACCTTGATACTAGACTGACCCTCTGAACCTGTAAGCCTGCCCCAACTAAATGTTGTCCTTATAAGAGTTGCCTTGGTCATGGTGACTGTTCACAACAGGAAAACCCTAACTAAGGCAAACACCATCCTTTCATGGTTAGAACTTCTAAACTCCTTTTTGGAAGCCGTATGGAATTTGCTGTGGATCCTTGGTCTCCACAGCCACCTACAGTGCACAGTACGCCAGGGCTGGCTGAGTCAGCAGACTGTGACTCAGCTCCTCTTGTCCTGTCTGTGCCTGCCTCTCCCCTAATGTTGTTCTCTGTTACCTTTTGTTGTCAGTGCTTGAGAGGGAACATGGGGCCCTGTCCATGTCTGGCAGGATCATTGCTATTGAGCTGCATCCTCAGCCCTTTCTACCCTGTTATTATAAACAACTCTCTGCTCTGTTTGCTAAGAAATAGTCTTAATGTTTGCTCTAATGGTTCTCAACCTCTGGGTCACAACCCCTTTTGGGAGGGTCAAACAACCCTTTTTCACAGGGTTTGCCTAAGACCATCTGGAAAACACAGATATGTAAATTACAATCTATAACTGTAGCAAAATTACAGTTACAAAGTAGCAAAGAAATGAGTTTGTGATTGGGGTTCCCCACCACATGAGGAACTGTGTTAAAGGGTTGCAGCATTAGGAAGCCAGGGACCTCTGCTCTATCTCCTCCAGGTTTTCACCAGTTTTTCTTTTTTATTATTATTTATAAGAACTTTTCCTGTTCTCAGGCAGTTTGCTTTTCTTAGCATCCAGTTCTTGGTTTTTGACCTTTTAACCTTTGACCTTTGACCTTTTGACTTCACTGAGGCATTGATGGTGGTGGCAATGTAAGCTCCCTGTCCACAGGGTGGCAATCACAATCCTTGGTCCTTAGCTATAAAGTCTAAAGGGAAGCATTCCTTTAAAGAACTAATTTATGGAGACAGATCTGCTTGGATGATGAGAGGACCGAGGTGTGGGACAATCTTTCCTAACATCTCTGTTTGATAAGCATGGAATTTGTGAGCAAATGATTGTATAATAAGATTACCCATGAAAATGTTACAATGTGTCCTTAGTTGTCTATTTCTGTATTTGTTGCAGTCATGCTGACCTACTTTCCTCTAACTCAAAAATAACCAAACTGATGGAACAGGACCTACATGGACTTCAGGATGTAGTCCTGTTAAATTAAGAAGTTCAGAACTTGCACATGTGTGTCTGTGTGTGAGTGTGTGTGTTTGCATGGAAGTGTGTGTGTCTGCGGTGCACTCATGAAAGTACATGTGTGTTTGGGTGTCTGGGCGTGCGTGAAATTGTGTGTATGTGAGTGTGTGTGAATGTGTGTGAGTGTAAGTGTGTGTATGAGTGTGTGTGAACGTGTGTGCATGTGTGTGAATGTGTGAGTGTGTGTGAGTTTGTATGTAGGTGAATGTGTGTATGAGTGTGTGAGAGTGGATGAGTATGTGTGTGTATGATTGTGTGTGATTGTGTGTGTGTGTGTGTGAGTGTGTAAGTATGTGTATATGTGTGTGTGACTTGTGTGTGTGTGTGTGAGAGAGAGAGTGTGTGTGTGTGTATGTGTGTGTGTGTGTGTTCATAATATCAGGTCACACCACAACTGCTGAGCTGATCCTTCAGGCAAGGGGTCCAGCTCTACTCTTTGCACACCCGTGATTGTTTTCACAGGCAATTGATAATTCCTCCTGTAAATACTCAGGATTGTCTCTACCAAATGCTTATACCAGAAATACAGATTTACTCCAAACCACAGTCTTCTGAGAGTAAAGGTCATCTCCTGAGCACTCTAGATCTACTTGGCTGTGAGTTACAGGTCATACTGACATTGCTGTCAGACAAAGATGGATTTTCACCCAGTTCTGCTAAGATGTGTGACCTTGGCTATGTTATCTAACCTCTAAAAATTCACGTTTACCTACAAACAAGGAAAGGATGATAAGTACCACTGTAACAGAACAAATGGTTAATATGTGGGGCAGAATCTCGCAAAATTGTACTTCCTCCCATTTTGATGGCTTTTGGGATGGGAACTTCCTGCTGGGTGGGTGACCTTCTGCTCACACAGCACCCTCACGACCCAGGGTGAAGGATGGCTCTCTGGGCGAGCCTCTTGTGCACAGTGAGCCCCACCTCCAGGGTGTGGACCTTCCTTAGATTCAGGCTCAGACAGCAGCCCTTCCTGATCTCAGTACCCTGTTCTTTTCCTGACTTTGTGACTTCCTGACAAAGTGCATCTTTAGAGACAGCACAGCAGGGGACGTAGAGACTGTCACAGCCTTTGCTCCTTTTACAGACTGTAACTTTGGCAGCTGAAAGGAAGCAGTGTGCCTGTCTTATAATACAAAGCATGCTTCCCCTGTCACGTTTTCCCCGTGCCACCTGCCATCTACAAAATGTGACTGCGCTTGTTTTTACCACTCGGTAAGAGTCCGTCTGTTCTCTGCTGCAAGCACCATGTGAAATCTATTCACCACTCAATCTTAACAAATCTTACTTAACACTGCATACCTGGAAAAATCTCAATGCGAATGTGTTAAATGAATGAATGAATGAATGAATGAATGAACAAATGAATGATCAGTGGATCCTACAGAGATAAAAATCTCCTGCCCTATCTTCTCCATAGGACAGTTTTACAGATCAAAGGAGGTAAAATATATGCAACTGTTTTGGGAAGCACAGTCGTAACTCACACGCAAAACACCTTGATTTTATTAACCTATCTCGTCAGTTTTATAGCTACATAGGTGAGCACAATAATAACCTTAAAAACTGACTATAATATTTATCAGTTCTAAAAAGCTTTCTAAAGAGGTTGGCCCAAAAGGTATCAATGACTGCAGCATCAGGAAATTAGTTAAAAGGTGTTTCTGCCTCTGGCTGAAAATGTGACACGCTGCGGTTGCAGGACATAGAGAAACCGCGCTGGAACTGACCTGGAAATGTTCTCCCTGCTAGCTGGGTGTCACAGTGCCCAAAGATGCTATGTATCTGCTGGGGAAGAAAAGTCTTTTGGGCACCTACCCAAACATGGACCCTGCAGGCTACAACAACAACCTGCCCAGCAAGAGGTGGCCACTGGTACAATAACAACATCACTATTATGGGAAACAAATCCAAATGCTTCAGATTGGATATGAACTCAAGCTGCACGGGAGGGAGTTGGTGACTTGTTCTGTAAACATGGTCAAGAGCCCACAACCGAGAAGGTCATAGGCCGTAGGGGAGGAATTATTATTATTAGTTTTCTAAATGAACATGATGTCTAGCCAGCTGCTTTCTAAATGGTTATGTTTGTTCACACAGACCAATGCTGCTCTCAGCTTGGCCAGAGATGCTTCTGTGGTAGGCAGCTGTCAATTAGAGAGACTTGTCACTGGTTAAAGCATTGAGAATAGGTGACCTCTGAATGTATGACCATCCCTGGGACATCTATATCAGCCTCCCCAGCCTCAGGGAACATTGTGGGAAAGTGGGTAGAAAAAGGTAAGAGGTGGGGAGGGAGAGGTCCTGGGAAATGCGGTCTGGTGGACAGAACACGGCCATTGCATATCCATACGCTATTGTGCGTTCATGAACTCATAGCGGCTATGGCTATCTAAATAAGACCTGTACAAGATGTAGCCTGTTGAGAGTCTAGCACAGATGTGGTAGGGACTCATGAGGCTGAACACCAAACTGGCTGTTGAGTTAGGAGAGGGACAGTCATTTTTCTTTGGGCGTGTATATGCTGCTGGGTCATCCATGATTAGATAAATGACCCCCAACCCCATGAATGTGCAGATGGCGCTAACAGGTCTCAGTAGGTTAGAAAAGAAATGAAAGGTCATGAATTGGGGATGATGTGTTGGAGGACAGAGGGGGGATGCGGTGGGGAATTAAGGGTGGATAGGCTCAAGATGCATCACAAGCATATATGAAATGATCAGAATGTGGCATGGTATCTTCTCAGTGTACTCCTAGACCTTACCAGTGCTGGCTAAATCAGATTCTTGAAGAATAAAATTCCCTGAGCCTGCATTGTCACAAACTGTAGGAACTGGGTCACACACTATGCCCAGTGGTACATTTTTACCCCTTGTATTTAATGTATAGTATATTTAAAAACAGCACTTATTATGGCATTTTTAAGCATGTTTTGCCGACCTCCCACCTCCCCTCGGCCCTCCGGTGTCTTCTGTCCTCAGTTTCCCTTTTGATATCCTGTATATCCCTTGTCTTCATCACCTTTCTCAAAAACACATTTTCCTTTCATGGAGTCCATTTTTGATTGTGTGACCTTGTTTCATGCCTTATCTATGCACATACATGAGCATTAATATCTAAGACCCACATACAAAAGAAAACATATTATTTGTATTTCTGAGCACAGTTATATCGCTTATTTGTATAATTTCTAGATGTGGACACTTCCTCCAAATTTCACAAATTTATGCTTCTTTACAGCCACATAACATTCTTGTGTGTGTATGTGTGTAACATTTACAATACCGTTCATCAATTGATGTTCGAGTCAATTTCCTTGCAATTGTCATAGAGCGGTAGCAAACCTGGATGTGCAGTGTCTCTGTGGTAGGACTGAGAGCCCTTTGTGTTTGAGCCCAGGAGTGGAATAGTCAAGGCATACAGTAGCTTACTTTTAATCTTTTGAAAATCTTCCATACTGGTTTCTACAATAGAAATGGAAGCAAAAATTAAAGTTTACACCCTGAACAGCAATAAATAAGTGTCCCCCTCTTCCACGCCATTACCAGTAAGTGTTTCCTGATGGTAGCCATTTTACCTGGGAGGAGATGGGGTCTCAAAGTTGTTTCAATTTGCTCTTCCCTGATGACTAAGGGTGTGAAAGACTTTAGAAAAAATTTATTGGTGATTTGTGTGTTTTTTCTTTTCTTTTTTCTCTTTCTCTCTCTTTCTTTCTTTCTAACTGACTGATGAGGTCCTTAGTCCATTTACTGATGGATAGTTTCATTCTTAAGTGTTCAATTTTTATGGTCCTTCAAACACAGTGACCCACAGCCAAATATTATGCAGAGTTAGAGACCTTGGAACACTCAGTTTTGAATGGATGTCTTTATTAACTTCCTTCCCTCAGCATTCAGGGCCACCACCACCTCCACCATTACCACCACCATTGCCACTCCCATAACCACCACCACCACTATCACCACTACAAATACCACCACTCCTGTCACCACCATAACTACTACCCTAGCTACCACCACCATCACTACCACCACCATAACCACCACTCCTACCATAGCCACCACTACCACTATAACCATCACCACCACCATCACCACAACAACCACCACCATAACCATTAACACCATCACCACTATCACAATCACCACCACCACCACCATCACCACCATAACCACCACCACCATCACTACCACTACCATGACCACCACTCATCCTCTGCAGAAGATTAGCAGAAAGAGTTTAAGAGTCAGGGGCAATGGAGGACACCAAGAAGACGAGACCTTCTAAATTCAAAAGATTGATGCATACACAGGTTCACAGAAACTGAAGAGCATGAGTCTGCTCGCATCTGCACCAGATGGGATCCTAGAGCTAAATAGAGTAAACGCATGCCCCTGTCCCTAATGCAGAAGCCATCTCCAAATGATAAGCACTAGTAAATGAAAACTTAGTTTCCTCCAAGGGAGTCTCACTGGGCACACAAACACTCTTAAGGGTAGGCTGCATGCCAAACAGAAGATGAACTCAGTGTCATTTTCAGAAGTTCCTTGTCTCAGAATATCATGTTAGGGCCCATCCTATTATAACAATTCGATTATTTTTACTTTATTTAATTTAAATATTTCCTTCTCTCTTTTTACCCTACATGGCCTTTGCGTATATAATTCCAGTTTAGTGTTTCTATGGGATTCCTGAGTGTGTGGATGAGTGGGACTCAGGATTTTGTGTCTGTTTGGTTGGGGGGTACGGGGGTGCAGGGGTGCGGGGGTGGGGCTCTTTTTTCTTCCTCTTGTTTCTATGGTCCAATTCCAATGTGTTAGTTTTTGTTTTATCTTACCTTATATTTTTATTTTATTTTTAGCCCTTAGAAATCTGTTTGTTTTCTAATGAGAGACAGAAAGGGGGTAGATCCAGATGGAAGGAGAGATGAGCTGATAGAATAGAGGGATGGGAAACTGTGATCAGAATACACTATGTAGTAAAATCTATTTTCAATAAAGTAAAAGAAATGCAGCTTTCCTGTATTCTAAAAATTAACCTGATTAAAGGATAGTGAGCAAAGATTTCTTCTATTCTTTGGGCTTTCCTATAGGATAATCTTAAGAGAGTTTTGAAAATAATTTTATAATTTATCTTTAAAATTATTTATTTTACTTATATTATTTTACTTGCACATGTTAGTCATTTTTATGCGAATTTGACACAAGTTAGAGTCACTGGGGAAGGAGAATTCTCAATTGACAGAATGCGTCCATAAGATTAATCTGAAGGCAAGTTTGTGGTGCATTTTCTTGATTAATCATTGATGTGGGTAGATCAAGATTTCTGAGGCTGGTGCGCTCCCCTGTTGGGGGATGGTTTTGTGCACTGTAGATTCAGATACTTATTTATATGCCCAGACATCCGGTTATAGTTACCCGACAATGGCATGGTCAAGTATTTCTAATGTCAATGTTATGTAAAAATTGTTTTCCATCAACTCTGATTGGTTAATAAAGAGCTGATCAGCCAATTAGCTGGGCAGGAGGGCATAGGACAGAGCTTCTGATCACAATCTCCCAAAGAGATTTCGAAGGGAGATGGGAGAAGAAGAGGGAGAGAGAGAGAGAGAGAGAGAGAGAGAGAGAGAGAGAGAGAGAGAGAGAGAGAGAGAGAGAGAGAGAAGTGTGGAGATGTAGCAAGAATGGCAGGACCACCTCTATAGAAATGCTAGGGGCCTCTTAGCCTCAAAAGCATCTCCTGCAGGAGAACCTAATTGAGGACTGCCTGAAAAACCAAAGATTGCTGTCACAGACAACGCCAGCCAATTGGGAACTGCTGTTTGGAAGAGATGCTTTCTTGGGACCAATGGGGGGGGCTGATGGAGGGTATTAAGGAGCTTGCAGCAGGGTTCAGGTGAGCTTGCTGAGGCATTTCCCACGTACTCCCAGAGTTTGTGCCTTTGACTCTGTGCCACCTCACCTCCAATCCCCAAGGGCAGGTAGGATTGGGCGGTAAGCAGTCTAGACACAGACAACATGGAGAGACCATGTGGATGGACCAGGAGGATTGGCCATGAGGTCACCATCATGAGAGAGCAGCCATGAGGGGGTACACATGGACTAGAGTGAGCTAGGGTAAGACCAGATGTCAAATAACGGGGCAGCCTAGTCAAGTTAGACACCCTGTCAGTTGGGAGCAAAGGAGACCTTAGCAAACCCTAAGAATTACATTTATACCCCACCCTGGTCAGGTCCTAAATGACATAAAAAAAGCAGGCTGAGCAAGCCATGAGGAGCAAGCCAGGAAGCAGCTCTCCTCCATGACCTCTGTGTCAGCTCTGGCCTCCAAGGTTCCAGTCCTGTTTGAGTTCCTGTCCCAACTTCCCACCGTGGTAAACTGCTGCCTGCAAGTATAAGCTGAAATAACCCCTTTCTGGTCACTTGTGTTTATCACAGCAAAAGAAACCCTAAGACACTTTGTACTGACTGATTTTGTGTGTCAACTTGACCCAGGCTGGAGTTATCACAGAGAAAGGAGCTTCAGTTGGGGAAATGCCTCCATGAGATCCAGCTGTGAGGCATTTTCTCAATTAGTGGTCAAGTGGGGAGGGCCCCTGTGGGTGGTACCATCCCTGGGCTGGTAGTCTTGGGTTCTATAAGAAAGCAAGCTGAGCAAGCCAGGGGAAGCAAGCCAGTAAGAAACATCCCTCCATGGCTTCTGCATCAGCTCCTGCATCCTGACCTGCTTGAGTTCCAGTCCTGACTTCCTTTGGTGATGAACATCAGTGTGGAAGTGTAAGCTGAATAAACCCTTTCCTCCCCAACTTGCTTCTTGGTCATGATGTTTGTGCAGGAATAGAAACCCCTGACTAAGACACACTTATATAAGTAATTTCTTTACATCTCAAGTTGCTCTAATTCTCTTAATTTTAGAGAGGCCAAAATCCTCCTGAAGGTCTTCAACAGACATTGGTGTCATAAGGAAGCATCAGTCCTTGTTCATGACTGTCATGGGTCATTGCTTCTGTTTGGTGGATTTACTTGTTTTTTGTCTGTTTGTCTTAACTAGATTGAAGTTTTCATCATTAACAATTATCCATATTTGCTAACTCATTGGTGCGGGATAGAATAGACAGTGCCTGCCCGTTGGGGGAATGTCAACTACAGTGCTTGTCTGACAGCTCCGGTCTGTGGACTGAAACAGCTCTGTACTGGGGGGTGGGGGAGGGGGAGGCGTATGTTTGCCTCATACAAAAACTCTTACCTACTTCCTGAGAATCAATATAGGTTTGATGAATTCTTCAATTCTTTAGATTTTAATATTGCTTTTCCCTTTATAAAAGAAATTGAGATTCCCATCTTGTGGTGAACACAGAATGTTACCCACGCCCCTGGGCCAACATTATTCAATCATATTTCTGCAGTAATTCAGGCTTTCCCACATGCTATTCCTACACAGTTAACTCTTGGTTGCCCAGGAGTAATTTACTTTTCGTGGATTTTGCTTGAGACCTTGAGAGAATTGTAAAGATTTAGTCCTCCATCAGTCCTAGTAGAATTCAGTCTAATATCTCTTCCATTAAAAAAAAATCAAGTCTCCTTTGAATGTCACATGATAAGCATGACAGTTTCTTCAGAAAAAAATTGATAAAAGACTCTGCCTTTGTTCCCATTCTTAGCTGCTGGATGGGGAAGATCCTGAGTATGGATACTGATACTCGCCCGATGTCAAGTTTCAGGATTCAATAATATCTTTATATTTCTAGTGTAAACTGAATATATCCAAAGACTGTGGCCATAGGAATAGCTAACTCTACCCACTCTCCACATGAGTACCTTGTGAATGTGTTTGCTATTAGACTGGACACAGCAGACTCTAATTTCTAAAGAGTTAATGAAAGATATTTCTAGAAACCCACATTTATAATGATGTTACCAGAAAATAGCCATATCTTTTACAAGCAGGTGTCACTTGATCAAGGAACCCATTTCAAGATGCCGTTCTGAGATTCTGTCATGGTGTGAATGACATGCAACTAACTTACTAGTCCTTGTTAGATTCAGCTGTCAACTTGATGCAAACCTGGAGGCACATGGGAATAGGGAGCCTCGGAGGAAGAGCTGCCTAGAGCAGACTGGACCTTAGCCATGTTCGGGAGGCCTTTTCAAAGCAGTGTAGGGGGGTCCAGCCCAGTGGGCTTGGGTTGTACAAAAAAAAAAATCAGCTGAGAAATGGGGAGCAAGCCAATAGGCCATGTTCCTCCATGGCCTCTGCTTCAGTTCCTGCCTCCAGGTTCTTGCCTAAAGTGCCTGCTTGGCTTTCCTCCATGGTAGACTGTATCCTGTAAACCCAGGTTGATTTCGGTCTTTGTTTTATCACAGCAACAAAATACAACACACTATATTACTTAACTCTGGATATTATAGCCTTCTACACAACTAAGGAACACAAGAGTGATACTCTGTCTCCCAGATTTCCCCAGATGACTGAAATATAAGAGATTTGTGGTTAGATCTAAGAATAGTACAGTTATGAAAGAAAGAAAATGCCCAATAAATCTGATGACATCATCTTCTAAGGAAGTGATTTCAATCCCTTCTGTGTCATCAGAAAGGAACAGGGCAGGGATATTTCCTGCTCAGGACTAAGCTGACCAATGAATTTGTTCTAAACTACAGATTCCATCTCTGCATACTCAGCCTGCATCCTGTCCCCCTTTCCCTCTGAGCTATCATCACCTGTTGGGATGTCGTGGGTCTTTTCTGCTCTAGGATGACCTGTTGCAGACTCAGTATCTCTCAAGGCAAGCACTGAGAAATTTTGGAATAAAACTTGGACCCATCACTTTCTACAAGGAAAAGCAACAAAGCATCCAAAGTAACAATGATGGAGAACTTTGAAAATGGTTCATAACTGTTGGACTCTGGTCTGTCTTTCTCATATTTTCTCCTGGTCTAGGGGTGGGATCTGTTGCTTTGTGGATGCCAGGCAAGTGTTCCACGTATGAACTGACCTATAGTCCCTTACTTCTAAGTTAGCATCTTAGATGCCTGTTTCCATCTCTGTTGCTAACACTGCAGTCCATCAAATGTAGCCATCACTTCCTTTATTTTATTTTGTTTTGTTTTATTTTGTTTTATTTTTCATTAAAAACATTCAAGTCTCTTCCTTTAAGAAAATCCCAAATGTAGGCAACGGAGGAAACTTAAGAGATCTATCCTAAGCTGGGCAGTGGTGGCACATGCCTGTAATCCCAGCACTTGAGAGGCAGAGGTAGGCGGATTTCTGAGTTCAAGACCAGCCTGGTCTACAGAGTGAGCTTCAGGACAGCCAGGGCTACACAGAGAAACCCTGTCTCGAAAAAACCAAAAGCAAAAAAAAAAAAAAAAAAAAAAGAGAGAGAAAGATCTATCCTAATAAGTAAATCCCACTTATTATTACCTTTAACCTAAATGACAGTGGCATTTCTGCCAATCTGTGAATCTGTGACCATCATAAAAGTCACACTGTCACACTGTGCTAACCTTTAGACTGGGCACCAGAGTCATGCATCTCTAGCACATGCAGATGAAACCTTTATCTTCTTTTCATTGTGTGTATATAGATGTGCATGTGGTTGTTGTGGCCAGGGAACAACCTTGCATATCTTTGCCCAGGAGTCAGATGTCATATTTTAAGAGAGTTGTGTCTAGCCTAGGCTAGCTATCCACAGAACTGTGGGCTTCTGCTTCCTCAAGTGCTTGGATATTTCCACTGAGTTCCAGAAACAAACTCAGATCCTCATGAGCTAATGCTAGAGTTTGCCTTTCTCTGCATTAGTTATAATACACTGCCCATCTTGATTCCATGACATCATCTACTATGCACTGCCCATCTTGTTTCCATGACATCATCTACCATGCACTGCCCATCTTGATTCCATGACATCATCTACTATGCACTACCCACCTTGTTTCCATGGCATAATCTACTATGCACTGCCCATCTTGATTCCATGACATCATCTACTATGCACAGTCCATCTTGATTCCATGACATCATCTACTATGCACAGTCCATCTTGATTCCATGACATCATCTACTATGCTCTGCCCATCTTGATTCCATGACATCATCTACTATGCACTGCCCACCTTGTTTCCATGGCATAATCTACTATGCACAGTCCATCTGTTTCCTTGACATCATCTACCATGCACTGCCCATCTTGTTTCCATGACATCATCTACTATGTCCTGTCCACCTTGTTTCCATGACATCATCTACTATGCACTGCCCATCTTGTTTCCTTGACATCATCTACCATGCACTGCCCATCTTGTTTCTATGACATCATCTACTATGTCCTGCCCATCTTGTTTCCATGACATCATCTACTATGTCCTGTCCATCTTGTTTCTATGACATCGTCTACTATGCACTGCCCATCTTGCTTCCATGACATCATCTACTATATCCTGTATATCTTATTTCCATTTCCATGATATCACCTACTCTGCACTGTCCGTCTTGTTTCTATGCCTGAAGCCATGTTGGGGTAAGAAACTAAACAGACCATTGTAATTTTTTTTTTAAGATTTTGTTCCCTGCTGTATTAGGATCTCAATGGTCATATCACTGACTTGTTAAGAGGTCAGTGAAATTGAACTGATAAATATTTAGCAGTGTCCACTGTTACGCAATGCTATCTTGGCTCAAGATCGTCACTGTTTCACGGAATTGCCCTGCTTTCCAGACAGTGTAGGAGGGAAACCAGGCCATAAATTGGAAATTAGGTTTGTGGCATCAAGAAATCATGAAATCATGGGAGTGAAGTAACAGACCACAACACAAAACTTAAAATGCTTGGGGTTTTGGGACAGTGATGGTTTGGGTTTTGGTTATGTGAAAACCAGCTCCGGTGCTTTAGAGGGTACATCAGCCTGACCTAACCCTACTCTATTCTGACTCTTACTCAGTAGGAAGTGAAGAGTCCTCCTGACATCCTTCTCCTTCTCCCTACTGCATGAAGCCTGACCAACACAGACCAAAAACTCTGAGCTGTGAGCAAAACCTCCCTTTCTTTCTACTGTCTGTGGGAGGCATTCTGTCACAGTGATATAAAGCCCAACATAGACTTCAAAGAAACTGATCCACGGTCTTAAACAGATTGCCCTAAAGTATAAACAGCAGGAAGGTTAGAGGCCAGACTGACTGGTCTAAGAAAAGAAAGGATGAAGTAAGCATGGCCTTCTACTGTGGTGTAACCAATGGAAGAGAAGCCCCATTGGCTTTTGGCTTATGGAGGAAAAAAAAAAGCATAAAAATTCCAGTGAGCAGGATGTGGGTCATCTAGGAAAAAAGACATTCCAGAACTTTCCATTAGGGTCTCCAGAAGGTAAGAGGACTCAGCTTTGGCAGAGAAGTGTGGCCGTATCCTGTGAGGATCCAGGATGGCACTGGCCAGAGAACAGCAGTCCCATCTATTAGGAATGTCGTTTCTGTCCGGGAAGGCTCTCGGATCAGGCTGCAGACACCTCCAAGGCCAGAGTACAGCACCCCTTTCTTGCAGCACCTCTCAGAATTCTCGAGCACCGAGCACCAGTGGACACTTTCCTCCCAGCCCTTGCTAGCTTCCTGCAGGCCTCAAGCAGAGAGGGGTGGAGCCAACTTTGGGGAAGATGGGAACTTTCAGGGTCACACAGTTTGAGCATTGTAAATACTGAATTAGGGTTGCTTCATGATAAAGGAACTCTTGGGGCTTTTGATTTCTTGGGGCCTATTCAAATTTTTAATCTTAGAGTGTGGAGGGGGTGGAAACCCTACCACACTGAGCAGATATAAAGGGAAAATGAGTTGCTTGACCGTTTATATCCAGTGAGTTCAGCTCTTTCAATGCACCAGTTACTTTCCCATTATACACTCACTGTGTGTTCTGCACTAAGAAAAGAATTTCAAAAATGAATAAACCCACACACAATTACAATTTTGTGAAATTGTGTATTGCTGAGGTTGCAGAGACTGGCTCTTATCTATTACTGAATGCACATAATTGTTACCATAAAGCCTTGTCTCTAAACCTTGTAAACTATCGATGCAGATGGGAATTGCAGCCATACAATCATTAGAAGAGCTGAGCTCTAGTTAAAGTTTTGTTACTGAGAAGCAGTGAGACTCAAGCTCTCCGTCTAACTTTTTGGATGCTCCGTTGGCATATCTGTAGCTTGAGAGGGACCAGACTCCATAAACCAAATGGTATTGTATAGGTTTGAAATTCTACAGTTCCGTGATAGCATTATTCATCATGACTAGAAATTGGAAATATTCCAAATCATGCCTAGACAGGTATAGTGCTGTACAGCCACACTTGGCAAGAAAATGAAAAGGATACAATGTTGCAAAGGCGATACATAAAAAGGTCATACGTGTTTCAACAACCTTGAGTCTTGAAGATGTCCTGCTAAGTGAAAGAAGCCAAATACAGAAGCCCACGTGCCCATAGTCACATGATTCCACACAGGTGGAAATTAGAATGAGGGAATCTGCTACTGGGACAAATGGGAAAATCATGTGACAGTTGACTGAGAAGCACTCCAGAGTCAGCTGGAGTCAGTCTGTGAAACTCAGGAGACGCCACTCTACAGTTCTTATCCAACAGTGGACTGCATGAGTCTGCTTTGGCACATTTTCAGCCTAATATTTTGGTATAAATTATAGGAAACAAAGTTCCAAGAGCACACTAAATAACAGAATTCCAACTCAGAGGAGGGCATATTATAAATTCATTTTATAGTAGTACTGTACCCACTAAAGTGGGGGTGTCTTTGTTCACAGAGACGCTTTATTAAAGATTCACTTTACCATCTTTATGTGTATGTTTTTATCTGTGTGACTATATACCACATGTATGTGTGTATCCAGAAGAGGGCATGGGATCCCCTGGAGTTACAGGAGGTTGTGAGCCACGTGACATGGGTGCTGGGAACTGAACCCAGGTCCTCTACAAGAACGGATAGTGCTCTTAACGTCTGAGCCAACTCTCCAGCCCACTGTCTACCTCTTACATTTCAGCAGCCTGGAATCAGGAATAATTTATTTCATAAAAATCATAATCAAAAACAAATTTGGGTCAACAGACTAATTTTACTATTTTTTTCCTTTTAACTTTTAAGTTTTAATACCAGAATTCTGAATATATATTCCTCTTTGTGATTCATCACTGATGGCTGAGTATTTGAGATATACTGTTCTACTTAACTTTTGACAAATAACTGTACTTTAATCTATGGAGAGGAAAAAGGTGTGTGTGGGGGGGGGGGGCTGCCTGTATTAGTTCTTATTGTGTTCTGGGCCTTGAGCCAAGTGAGTGAACTTGAATTATCTGTCTCCCATGGCAATGCTTGATAAAAGTTGAAGTATCTCAGCTGCACAGGGTGAACCAGTGCTGAGAAAGACACACATTTGCACAGAGGTACAGATACTGCTCAGTAGATGTTAGTCTGAACTGTAAGTCATTAAACTCACAGAGGCCGTGACAAACAGAAGATAGGAACTGGCATGCCAGTAAGTCTGAAGACAGTGCATCAAGAGGGCTGGCTCCCCGCCAAGCCCTCTGCTAACCAGACCTTGGGCTTAAGTCTCTCTCAGGACTCAGGTGCTAATTTTCTAACCCACAGTTTTCTTCCTGGATAGTTAGTGATAATTTCCTTTTCACATTCCAAGGTCTTAGCTGAGAGTCTTGGTCTAAATTTGGGTTGACATCCTATCTGTGGGGACTGTCTGCCAAATGATGTGAATAGCCCCGGAGGTCAGTGTGCATGGCTGCAGGTACTGAAGAAGAGAGGCCCTGCAGATAGGGTAGAGACAGCCCCATCTCTGCTCTTGCTCCAGGGCTGGGTGCCAACTGGCTTTCTTTCCTGCAGACCTGAAGAAACCGTTACAGCTGCATGTGAGCGGTTGTAAAGTAAGTGATGGCAAAGGTAGGCTCTTGTTGTGTTTCTGCAGAATAGAACACCAACATGGCCCCCAACACATGTCTGGAAAAGCTCAACGTACATTTGTTGCCCAAAACCTAGAGTGTGAAGTGGCAGAACATGTCTTACATGTCAAGAACCAACCAGATCTTTCCCACAGCTGCCATCAATACCAGCACTGATGAGTACTTCCCTTAAGTGATGCCCAAGGGCTATCACTATCAGGGAGGTATGAGAACCTATTAACCTGAGAGGGGGGGCAGGACACCCCGATGCACAGTCACTATTCATCAATAGAAATAACAGGATGAGATTTCATACAGGACCAGGTTCCTTCAATGAGAGAGAACTCCTGTCAGGGAACGCAAATCTGTGATTGTTAAAATGGTTCCTCATCCTCCACGGGATACAGAAGACAAGGAAAACTGTTAAGATTCAGTCTCCACACTATAGTATGTCTGTTGTTCCAGTCCACATTTATCTCTTTCCCATCAATATTATTAGTTCTTTGTGTGTTTAACAAAATGGTAAATCCCTCCAGACTGTGGTCAGACATGTTTTCTCCTTTGTATCAATCAGGCAATGACCACCAACCAACGAGTCTCACTGAAAAAGAAAGGAATTTGACATTTGTAAGCACTTACTTTGAATAAGTCATGTCTTAAGTCATTAGCATGGTAGCCTTGTGTAGTCTTTTATAATTATTATTTTAAAGCATGTGTTACTATGTAGAAAATAGAGATTGCATGGTGATGCCTTATATATATTGTGGAGAGTTTCTCCCCCAACTTCCTTCCTCTCTGTCCCCCTGAGCTTGTGTAGTGTTACAGGCCACTTGTAACTTGCAAAAGTATAGGTAATAAACAAAGACAAACTGCCTCCCCATTCAGGCAACTGTGCAGTGCTGCCTTAAGACCGGGAAGCATCTGGTTCCAACAGCCTCCTGAAGAAACCATACACTCATCCCATTGGAAACTCCCTTGAGTTTGAGTTGGGGAGATTTGCAGATACAATCAAGGCATCAAATGAAATCGAGAGATTCACCAAATATCTCATTAGGGAGCAACCTTTCAAGAGAAATGCCCAAAGCAACTCAGATCTGGCCTGAGATTTTGCTAAGGGATGAAACCAAAACAGACAATAATGAAGAGTTCTGACATTCCTTTCACATGTGTGGGGCTTCTATGTTAACAAGGGAACAACTTTGATCCTCCAATCAGATAACCACGGAAGGGATCTGGAATTTCTTTAAATATCATTACCATGCTCCAGGCAGAGCACCGGGGAAGACATTTTTTTACTCTGATGAAAAGGACTAGGCTTGGCTCCGGGGCAGCATTGAATTCTTCAGCTTCTGCTTTGAATGGGGCAGGATGCCACTGACAACGGACAAAGTAAGCACAAGCTATAGATTAGTTTGAGACTAACTTCGGGGAATCTGAACCCTTGGACTGAGCTGGGACGTTCCCATAACAACTAAGACAGACAATGAGGCAAACAGACATGACTCACATGAAGTTCTGCAGTGCAGTTCGCAGAGGCCAAATTTGGTCACTGGGAGACCTTTAAAGAATAGACCATCCCTGTCTTGCTAATCGCATTCAAAGGGCAAAGCCTTACTCTGGAAGAAGGCCGCCCCTCCCCTTTCAGGAGCCACCAAGAGTCCCTGCTACTCAGTCACGCAAGGCTACTCCCTGCAAAGGCCTGACGCTTGGTCTTACTGTCTGTGGTGACTCACTTGGCTCTGGTGCTGGGATGTAGCTAGTCTCCTGTTTCAGAGGTGGTGTCACCTGAAGTGACCACAAAAGACTGTGGAGTGAGGGATAAACAGGATTAGCTCTCCCAGCTCTAAAAAGAGGTCCTGGGGTCATGAGCGATGTGCCACCCAGCAGGCCACCTGCCTGAGCCCTGCCTACTACAAGCCTGCTGGGGTGTGCCCTGCTGGCTTCTGTGGCTGCAGCCACAAGGCACAGCTGGACATATCTGTTGTTTTCCCGGTTTGCACTTCTAGCCACACCTTCCACAAAAGCTTAACTTCTCCTATGCCACCTCCTCGATGATTCTTAGTGCCACCCACGTCACCTTATTCTCTCATCCACACTGTTGTCCCTCATCCTGTCCTCCACCTTCCACACAACAGCTACGGTGAGTTTGGGGAGTCGCTTTGCTGTGTTCTAAGGACACAATGCAAATGCCAGGTGCTGAAGCTCAGATGCCTGCTCCCAGCTACATTGTCTCATTGTCTCATTCCCCAAAACTGCCTTTCCCTCTCCACAGAGCTTTCTGTCACTGAACCTGGAGGACTGTAGGATCCATATTACTTATACACACACACACACACACACACACACACACACTCACACACACACACACAGAGACAGACAGACAGATAGACAGACAGAGACAGAGAGACAGAAAGAGGCAGAGACAGAGACAGAGAGATAGACAGAGAGAGAGAGATTCAAACACAGTGGATTTCACAGGGCGGCAGCTTTTAGACCCTCCCACTCCGCAGGTGGAGATTGCCAAAGACAAAGAAGAGACAGAAATGTCACAATTTTCAGAGCCTGTGGAGTAACCGAGTAAGCCTCTCAGGGAAGGGCAAGCCCCCTCCTGCCAGTGCAGGGGCAGCAAGGCAAAAATACCACCGGTTCCTGAATCATTTCCTGTCAGCTCCCAGCACCTCCGTAGGGCTAGAGGTCTTGATTGACAAGAGAGCTCTGGCTTGTCCTGTGTTGTAGGGAAGATCTTTACCCAAAGGCATTTCTCAGGAAGTGTGGGCATGCTGAGTTGGTGAGGTAGTTTGAAGCTGAAAGAGACAGTGTACCCAAGACACTATAAAACACTCTCGTCGGTGATAAACTGCAATGGTAAAATCTAAACCAGAAATGTGTGCACAAGGAATCTAAGTCATAAAGATGGACAGCCCCTGGCCTGGAAATACTCATTTTCGTCCCTGTCCCAACATCTTCAAATTTAAATCAGAGGGAAAGGGCTGGAACAGGAAGAGTGGAAACAGCTTAAGTAGCTACTTGTTGGCTCATTTATTGAAGAATGAGCCTCTGCGATGGGTGATATCTATTTCATTATTCCAGTAAGGAGCGTGAAGTTGAGCGATTAGATGACTAGTCTCCTGTGCCTGGAGTGACAGGGCCAGGCTAGTGGCTTAGAGCCCTGCTCCCTCAGCCCTGCTCCCTCAGCCCTGCTCCCTCAGCCCTGCTCCCTCAGCCCTTCTCCCTCAGCCCTGCTTCCTCAGCCCTTCTCCCTCAGCCCTTCTCCCTCAGCCCTTCTCCCTCAGCCCTGTTCCCTCAGCCCTGCTCCCTCAGCCCTGCTTCCTCAGCCCTTCTCCCTCAGCCCTTCTCCCTCAGCCCTGTTCCCTCAGCCCTGCTCCCTCAGCCCTTCTCCCTCAGCCCTGCTCCCTCAGCCCTGCTCCCTCAGCCCTTCTCCCTCAGCCCTTCTCCCTCAGCCCTGCTCCCTCAGCCCTGTTCCCTCAGCCCTGCTCCCTCAGCCCTGCTTCCTCAGCCCTGCTCCCTCAGCCCTTCTCCCTCAGCCCTGTTCCCTCAGCCCTGCTCCCTCAGCCCTTCTCCCTCAGCCCTGCTCCCTCAGCCCTGCTCCCTCAGCCCTTCTCCCTCAGCCCTTCTCCCTCAGCCCTGCTCCCTCAGTCCTGCTCCCTCAGCCCTGCTCCCTCAGCCCTTCTCCCTCAGCCCTTCTCCCTCAGCCCTGTTCCCTCAGCCCTGCTCCCTCAGCCCTGCTTCCTCAGCCCTTCTCCCTCAGCCCTTCTCCCTCAGCCCTGTTCCCTCAGCCCTGCTCCCTCAGCCCTTCTCCCTCAGCCCTGCTCCCTCAGCCCTGCTCCCTCAGCCCTTCTCCCTCAGCCCTTCTCCCTCAGCCCTGCTCCCTCAGCCCTGCTCCCTCAGCCCTTCTCCCTCAGCCCTTCTCCCTCAGCCCTGCTCCCTCAGCCCTTCTCCCTCAGCCCTGCTCCCTCAGCCCTGCTCCCTCAGCCCTTCTCCCTCAGCCCTTCTCCCTCAGCCCTGCTCCCTCAGCCCTGTTCCCTCAGCCCTGCTCCCTCAGCCCTGCTTCCTCAGCCCTTCTCCCTCAGCCCTTCTCCCTCAGCCCTGTTCCCTCAGCCCTGCTCCCTCAGCCCTTCTCCCTCAGCCCTGCTCCCTCAGCCCTGCTCCCTCAGCCCTTCTCCCTCAGCCCTTCTCCCTCAGCCCTGCTCCCTCAGTCCTGCTCCCTCAGCCCTGCTCCCTCAGCCCTTCTCCCTCAGCCCTTCTCCCTCAGCCCTGCTTCCTCAGCCCTGCTTCCTCAGCCCTTCTCCCTCAGCCCTGCTCCCTCAGCCCTTCTCCCTCAGCCCTGCTCCCTCAGCCCTTCTCCCACAGCCCTTCTTCCTCAGACCTCTCCCTCAGCCCTGCTCACTCAGCCCTGCTCGCTCCAGTCCTGTGCAGGTGCTCTGTTCTCAAATACAGAGGTCTCCCTTGAATGAAGAGAAAGACACCTGAATCGCTAGTACAGTTAAAAGGCCGGAAACCAAACAAGCAACTTTTCTAAAGCACTATTTTGGAACACTTGGTATAAAATATGCCTCTTCTCTCTGTAAGAGAATACCTTCAGTATAAATCACAGGAAATTGGCATTTTCTTGCTTGGGAAAGAATGGGACACCGGTAATTTCAAATTGCATTTGTTTTTAAATTGTCTCTTTCTCCTGGTTGCACTGTGTTTTATCTATTTTTAGCAATGAGAACATCAAATGCATAGTAGAAACTCAGGAAATGTTTATTGCGGAAATAAAATTCTGTAATCAGAAATACAGACAGGCTTGTGTAGTATACTTTCTGCAGACCGACACGACATCATAATACAACAGTTGCAACTCTCTGACCGACTCTTACTCTGGAATGAAGTGTATTGGCTTTGGAGTCTGGTTTTCACCTTCAGTGTTACCTCCCTAAGAACTCAGGCAAAGCACAATTACACCTCCCTCATCTGTAAAATTGAATGGCAACAGAAATCTACAAGGGCTATACCTGTGCAGATTAAATGACACAAAACTTCAGAGTCAAACCAATACATAGCCGGATTCCCAGCTCCTAACTGTGCAAATTAGATGACATACAATGGCAGAGCAGTACACAGCCTGATTCCCAGCTCCAAGCTGCTACTAAGTTACCACTGAGAAATTACTACGTTACCATTTAATTCTTTACAGGAAAAGCATGGGTATCAAAACCATCTGCTCACATTTCTGCCAAGTCCAGCTAGGATGCTTACTTAGCGGGCAACAGAACGTTTTAAATTATTTTAAAATATGCAAACAAAGCATGTATAATGAAGCAATATTTTCTGAAGTATTAATTATGTGACTGCCCTACCATATTAATATAGCATATTAATGGCAACAGTGTGAAGGGAACAAAACCTCTAGCCTGGTTTACTTTGTGGAAGAGGTGTCTCTATAGTGGTCTATTTTAGTACAGCCAAATGGTAAACTTCCTGTGTTCTGAGTTCATTATCATCGCCTACCCTAGGAAGATGCTAATGGTCAGCAAAACAGGGTTATTTTGGTACCAAGTAGAGTTGCAAAATCTTCCTCATCAGCAAAATTGAAAAGAGACTGGGAAAGGACTTTCGTGTTTGCAGAGAAGTGGGTCTCTTTTGATATTTAATAGTAGCAAAACACTACCTTGTTGATCTAAAACAATCTGGAATGTTAAGAAAAAAAGATGATTCACATGGGAAAAGGTCTTACATTTCGTTTTGTTGCTACTGATGAAAATGATCTTCATTAAGGAAAAAAGTAATGTGAACGTACTATATGAGAGGAAATTCTGATTTGTCTGGCTTTCTCTTTAGTCAGGACATGCCCAGAACACCATTTATTTTGTTGTTGTTCTCCTTATCTTAGCAAAATGACGATCTTAACACAATTTTAGCCATTTCGTTTTCCAGGGATTAAAATTGTGATTATTCACAAAATTGAGATTCAGAGTCTTCTTCCATTTAGCATTGGAAAGACATTTATTGATCGTTCACTACATACAA
This sequence comes from Apodemus sylvaticus, assembly GCF_947179515.1. Classification (NCBI taxonomy): domain Eukaryota; kingdom Metazoa; phylum Chordata; class Mammalia; order Rodentia; family Muridae; genus Apodemus; species Apodemus sylvaticus. The sequence goes on from NC_067489.1 coordinate 21,914,059, forward strand.
GACACAGCTTAGGGTCTGAAGGCTTAGTATCAGCAAGCAAGAAAATAAAACAAAACAAAACAAAAAAAAATCCAAGTCTTCATCCAATCCATATTGTTGGTGATTCCCTTGCCTTGATAACTGCAATCTACATTTCATTATAACTCAAGGTGACTAGCTTTGTCTGTTCTGACTCATCAAAAAGGACATTTCATACAGATACACATACTAACAAAGATGCAAGCATACACTTACACACATTTGATCCCCATGCAATAGTATTTTAATTCAAATTCAACTGAGCAAATATTTATTAAAGCCCAACCCTATAATAAACAGACCTACCCTCTAAGGATCTGAATGAATCAGAGCAAGTCTCTGATTCACTTAAGGAAAAGACTTGGAAAAAAGTTCCTACCAGGAAGGACAGAGATGAAACACACCTTCAATCCTAGCATTCAGGAAGCCGGATCAGACTAGACAGCCGCAGAACAGCCTGGGATACCCAATATGACCCTAGCTCAATCAAGGAGAGGACAGCTAGTTTCACTCTTAGCAAAAGGGAGGGATTGTCTCCAGGAAGTCACAGAATTATCACTACTCTTTGCTTTACAGACCCACGGACAGCATCATCCGAAGCTTTTTAGAAAAGCAAACTGGCAGGAATCAGAATCTGCATTGTAAAGGTTGAACAGCACTGGGCCCCAACACAGATGGGCCTGTGGCCTGCTGGAAGATCTGCAGCCAGAGTCAATATTCCAGTCTACTGCCAGCAGGGACAAGGGTAGGTAGACTGAAAAATAGCCAAGGAAGAGAAAGGCTTTCTTCAGTCAAGCTGGGGTGGGGGTAGCTTCTAGGCAATGAATGTGTTGTCTAGGGAGCATCAACAAACCCCCTTCTCAGCTAGGGCTGCGATTGTAGTACTGTGCTTATGGCATCACATTACAATGATTTGTAGATGTGTCTACCCTCATCCTCCCCTCCCTAACTCCACTGTCAAAATTCAAAGCAGGCCTATTCATCTTTACATCTCGAGATCTCCTGCTCAAGAAGCAATGGCACTGGCCTGCTTTCAGCCCTGCAATTGTTAGCCCTGAAAGCAACACCTTCCCTGCTTACATATAGGTCAATACCGGAGGGGCGACACGGCTGTTCGTCATGTATTCGCCAGCTCAGCAGCTCCAGCTCCACGCTGGATATCTTCCCGTTTGAATTCTCTCTGGTGCCTGAGAGTCTCACCCCGGTCAGCATCCCAAACAAATACTGTATCTACCCTACTAAGCAAAGGCTCTTAGATGCCGGTCTAAGGAAACTGAACTTGATTCTGCAGGCAACGGGTAGGTGCTGAACATTTCAAGCAGGGAAATTATAGCCCATCCATGACATATCTCTGTATATCATACCATCCTGGGCCCAAATATTGAAGTCTTGTCTCCAGCTGGCGACACTGTTTCAGAGTAGTGCAAAGTTAAGGAAGTAGAGCTTAATCACAGGAAGTAGGTCATTGGAGCCATGTCTTTAAATGTTAAGTGTGACCCCCCAGACCCTTCCTCTCTGGGCTTCCTGTATGCATTAGGTCAGGAGTCTTCTCAATTGTCCTGTCTCCAGCCGCTGCTGCCGTGGTGCTTGAACATAAGTCATGAAAATCTCTGAAACCATGTGCTATGTAAATCCTCCAGTGATAAGAACACAGAAATGCAGAAAGGACAGGGGTGGGGTGGCATCAAACTCACGGGCAAGGGCCCCACCACTGGGCTACCCCCTCAGGCCTTTCTAAGTGAGGCCTCAGAAAGCAAGATTTAGCTGTAGGTAAAGGGCACATTGAGAAGCAAGGCCTGTGTACCTCAAGAGAAATGGGGTGTTAGTGATGCTGAGAGGCCTGCGGATGGTGGTGGCGGCACTGTGGAATGACTGGCATCGCCAAGGTCTGTGGATGTTGCCTCCCAAGCCATCTCTAAAGTCTAACGGCCAGGTCCGTCTCCATTTCTACCGTCTCCAATGTAGTCAGCAACAATAACTATTGGTGAGACTCACTCTGTATGCTGTTGCAACCCTCTGGTAGAAAGAAAGCTGGAACCACCTTTTGAAAGCACAAATTAAGCCAAGCTTAGAGACATACTCTCTTAGTATCAGCCCTTGGGAGGCAGAGGCAGGCAAAACTTTATGCATTCAAGGACAGCCAAGTCTACATGGCTATAGAGTGAGATCCTGACCAGCTACAGTTATATAGAGCCTGTCTTTAAACACACATCACACACACACACACACACACACACACACACACACACACACGCACACGCACACACACACACACTCATACACATACATGCCCACACATGTACGCACATGCACACACACATGCATGCCTGCATACATGTATACCTGCACACATTCACTCACGTGCATGTGCACACATGTGCACATGCACACACGTGTACATGCACATGCACACGCACGCATATCCAAATATTCCTTTCTCCAGCTTGGCATTTCCCAGGGTCACTGTTCGTAGCACTCCACTGTGCCCGCTCTGTGGATTCCCATGGCCACTCAGACTGCTCGAAGCTCTCTTCTTGTCCCTGTTGGCTGGGCTCCTTGAGCATTGCCTTGATCTAATGGTCTCAGATCGGCTCTACTCCAAACGCAGTACTGGATCATACCAGGATCTTGGCTCAGAATCATGTTCACACATCCTGTTCTCTTCGGTGCAGAGCTGGATGGATGGCTTACTCACAGTTCTTACCTATAGAAGCTATAAGATTTTGAAAATCCCCCCAAATAGCTGTGAAATCACATGACTCTAATACTTCAAGAAAGGGAAATATTCTTAAACATTGGTACTAGAACCCATACCTTAATTTTAACTTCATTTTTATCCTGAACTGTAATTTATTTGTTTGTTTATGTTTGTTTATTTATTTAGATTTTTAAGGGTATAAGTTCACTATGTATTCCAGGTTGGTCTTGAACTCACGATGGCATCTTGGCTGACCTGACTGGAGAGCACCCTGACCTGACTCAGCCTCTTCAGGCTTGGGATTACAGCTGGAAGCCCAGCAAACATCTCAGCTGCCTCTTTACAATGTAATTCTAATTACCATTTTAGGCATTTTTAGGATAGTGCTAAGCAACACAACGCACATTCATATTCATATCAATATCATCTAACACCAAAACTCTTTCTACAGTAGAGCTCCGGATCAGTTAAACTCTCCATTTCCTTTCAGACCGCCTCTGTGTGCTTACTCAGGCCAATGAGATCCAGCAGGATTTGCCCTTTCCTGGTTGACTTATTTCCCTCAGCATGATATCTTCAGGACTCACCCACATCTGGTGTGTGTCAGAATGCTAAGGCAGAGCAGGGGGAGGTGGCACATACCTTTAATCCCAGCACTTGAGAGGCAGAGGCAGGTGGATTTCTGAGTTTGAGGCCAGCCTGGTCTACAGAGTGAGTTTCAGGATAGCCATGGCTACACAGAGAAACCCTGTCTCAAAAAATAAAAACAAACAAACAAACAAAAAAACCCAGAATGCTAAGGCAGAACCACAGTTCATTTGTATGTGTAACTCTTTGTTATCCATTGATCCACATATGTGTGCACTGCCCCTATCTTTGGCTAATGTAAATGATAATAAGTGTATGTCTGTGTGTCTATGTGTCTGTGTGTCTGTGTGTATGTCTGTGTGGGTCTGTGTGTGTGTGTGTCTGTGTGTATGTCTGTGTATGTCTGTGTGTCTGTGTGTGTCTGTGTGAGTGTGAGTGTGTGTGTGTGTATGTCTGTGTGTCTGTGTGTGTTTTCATGCACTAACGAATGCTCAGCCTCTGCTCTCGATTCTTTGGTGCAAAACCAGAAGCTGGCTTGCTAAACCATATCATCATTCTATAGCAAAGTTATTAAACAACTGCCATGCTGTTCTGCACATTGTCTACCTAGAGTGGACAAGGATTCTAGTTTCTCGGTGTCCTTGGTGATACCTACTTTCCTGATCATTCTTGTTACTGTTTGATTGTAAATGGCCACAAAGTCTATTTACGACTCTGTTGCAATAAGGAACAAGAGGGGCTGAACTTCCATTAAAGTCTTGCTCCTTATCTCAACTTCAGGTAACTTATATGTCACATAGAATGGAGTTAGACCATCAGAGCCATTATCCCCACCTGTTTAAGAGTCTCTTAGATACTAAATACAGAAATGGAGACTAAAAATGGTAAATACCAGAATTTGGGATTCATCAGGGGTAATGATGAGATTTTGTGTAGGATTGGGATAGAATCCTTGACTCATATTATTCTTTCTAATAAAATCAGATAGGCTTTGGAAAAGTCAGTCAGCTTCTACAGGCCCTGGCCTCCTCCTCATCAAAATGGAGATGACAATACTTGCTTGCCAGGAACATTGGAAAGGTTAAAAGAAATTATGAATCATCCTGTATAGTCCTGATAGTATACCTAATCATTAAGGAAAAAGCGATACTTACCTAGTACTTGCTAATTTGACTTGGTTTTGATGTTAGAGCCTTACTTGGTTTGGCTTTAGCTTATTTCTGGTAGTTTCTTTCCAGTTTAGGGAGGGTTCTAGCGAAAGGTCAGAGGAACCGCGGCAGCAGATGGACTTCCTGAACTGTGTGCCAAAGGGTTCCTTGTCTGCCTCCCGGCTGCAGCCTCCACCCTCCACACAGTGCAGAAGCTCAAGGACAGACCCAGACATTGTAACTGAACCTTCCTGAGCACTCCCCGGTGCAGACTCCAAGTCTGACTCGGAAAATGTGCTGTGCTCATCACCAGGGCGAGAGCAGCTGCCCAAGGTGGAGTCCATTGTCAAGGTTCTTCATGTAACAAAAAGAGGAAAGGGCCTATCAAAGCACTTCCTGCTTGCAGGAGCCGGTAAGCTTCCATTAATTCTTTGTCCTGAGTCAGTCTGTCTCCCCTAGGCCAGCATCGCAGCACGCCTGCTGTCCCCTAGAACAGAACAGGCAGTTAATTTTAAAACCTTTCCAAGAAGGGAACAAGTTCAGAGGTCAGGTGACACCACCTACACTTTCCTTATGGAGAAGCCGCACGGAGACAGTACAGTTGTTCGGAAACCTGCTGACACGTGCGGACTGCGTTGACGCTGGCACGGATTTGTGAGGACAGGAGAAAAAAGCCTTTGCTCTGCCTGTCTCACCAAGGGCTTATAGAAAAAACGATAATAGACGCTTTCTGAATCTATGTGTTATGGAAGGATGATCTAGGGATAGAGGCAGAAGGTCGAGATCTGCGTTAGTTAGCCACAAGGTGAGGTAAAACCCCAAATGAATGATGGGAGTTTCACCAACTAGTCTAACGTCTTTTCTCAGCCAAGACATTGATTCTCAGAGCTGTAGGGCGAGTCATTCAGAGTGTGCATGGTAAGGAGATAATTTCACAGAGAAGGCTTATAGTGAACAGAGTATCCAGCAATGACATATATATATATATATATATATATATATATATATATATATATATATACACACACACACACACACACATGGTAGAAATCATGACATTGTGACCAAGAGTCCACCAGTCACCATACATCTGAATGAGGTCACCATAAATCCTCCAGCCACCAGCTGACACAGAGGCACCAGAGAGGCACCAGACAGTGACATTGACCCAGATCAGAAGAAAGCACTCAGGCACACAGAGTTACGTGCTAAGCACAGTAGTGCCCGCCTCTAGTTACTACGTGCTGGATTGAGCTGTTACACGTGATGCCCGTGTGTCTCAGGGGTCAGGAGGGAAGCACTGCTGTGGAAAGTCCTTCAGAGCTTGCCAATGTAGGGTGAATGCCCTCAGGGCCTTCCGGCTCCTTTTCTTTACTTTAATTCACCCTATTAAGTAGTGGCCAAATTTCTCCCATTAATTAATAAATCAGGAGTCACTGTGTATAGTATAGATGATGTGTTTTGTTAAAACGACTATCTTCCCGAGTCAACTGTGGTCCCCAGAATGTTGAGTTTCTGCCCTTCTTAGCTTAGCTGCAGGGCTCTGTATCAGATACCCCCCACCCGGGCTGGCCCAAGCCACCACTGTACCCCATTTGTTCTGTGTTTTCACAGATCTCTCTGAAAGCAACAGTGAACTTTTAAAATTCAAATTAACAGCCAATTCTTTTACATCTGTTTAAAATAATAAGAAACTAATGTAAAGAGATTGGGGGAGAAGCAGATTTGAAATCCAGTCAATAGGAAATAGGCCCATTGATATCTTAAAAAGACACTTGCTCATGGCTACTCATGACTGTCAAAAGTTTTAAGCCAAAAAATCAGAAATTTCAATTGTCATTTTGCCTATATAATCTCCAACACACTTATTTAACTGCTTTATTTTAACCAAGTTATCTTAACAAATGATTATTTAGGATAATACAGTATGATATATATATATATATATATATGTATATATATATATATGATTATATAAGATATGCTATAAATTACACAAATATTATATTTCCCCCAAATTAAAATCAATACCTAGTAAAGCTTGGTTGGTAAAACACAAGCCAGACTTCCCTCCCCAGTTCCCACACTACTTAAGCACAGATTATGGAGCTGCCTAAACCATTCCTTTGATTCTGAAATCCTTCCCCTATAAGCTAAGATGTATAGAATTACTCCTGTGCTCAGCACAGCCTTTTCCTTGTTGAAGAACGGCCTTGCCTTCATCACGCTCACCCGAACGAAACGCCCAGGGCCATGGCCGTAACCGGTTGTGAGAGGACTCAGACTGGAAGAGGCCAGGACACCGTGTTCAGCTGTCATAGATCTGTACCAAGACACACAGAGGCTCTATCAAAAACAACAGACCAGAATGTCAGCCAAGCTGCTTTCCAGATGTTCAGGGAACTCGTTCACCTCCACCGAAGGGTTCTAAGCTACCATGCTCAAGGAAAAGCAGGCCAAGTACTTAGAATTGGCAATAAACACACCCTGGCAGTGTGCTGTCTCACACACAGCTCTTCCAATACAAGCTACGGCTCTCCCTGTTGGGCCACAGTGGATAGAGCCCTCTCTTGATGGGCCAAGGAGATAAATACCAATCCACATTCAAAGAGTACTGTTGCTACCACAAACAGATAGCTGTGTTGAGGTAATACATCTGTTCATGTTAAGAGCTAAACAAACACTTGTGAAGTGCCTATTCTGTGTTAAGCTTTATGCTAGAAGGGCTTGTAATGTTTAACCAAGGGCAGAGCTCACACGCCCTTTCCCGACACTTCACCAAGAGCTTAACAGCCGCATGAGTTATTAGTTCAGACCTAGCAGCAATCAAGAGAGACAGGTACAGAGGTGTTCTGAGTGGAATGGCATACCCTCAGTAAAAATCCATGAATATGGATTTCGGAATATGGCGCTATTTGGTGATAGACCCTGAAAGAGGAAAGTCAATTGAAATAAGATCGTTGGACTGACCTCTAGTCCAGGATCTCTGTGGCTTAGACATCGAAGACACAGAAGGAAGGGCATATGGAAGACTTGGGACCTGCTGTCCACATGGAGAGAAGCCACAGACACCAGCAGCCCTGACCTCACACACAGCCTCCAGAACTGGGAAGACATACATTTCTTTTGTTTAAGCTAATCGGTCAATGGCTGTATTAGTTCTGGTTTATGTCACTATGACCCAATCCCCGACAGAGCAGCTTAAGGAGGGACAGTTTGCTCTGACTCATGTTTTCAGACTGTACAGTCATACATGATAGGTTTCACTATAAAGGGAGAGCATTATTGTAGACCGAGACATAGTATACCAGCACCATAGCCTATAACCTCCGAGTGCTCACTGATGATACCCTACTTCTACCAGATATCTCCCACCTCCTAAAAGTTCCGCAGACTTTCAAAACATTTGCCACTCTTCTGGAATAAGCAATCCAAACATAAGGCACGGACATTTCATATTCGAACCATGAACAGTGGTGGTCCCAACAAACTAAAAGATAATATTGTCATCACCGTAGTGAAAATGGGTTAAACAAAGCATAAGTAGCATCCTCAAAACCCTATGAAACTAAATAAAAGGCTGCCACAGGACTAGAACCCTGATCTTCACAAAGCCTCTTGGCCTACTTAGTTTGTCGGTCTGCTGACCACCATACAGTACATTCATGAAGGGAGGGTCAAGGCGAGAGAAATCAGAGAGCAGCTTTGTCCCTCAGTGTACGGTTGTCATGGGTTGTTTTTCTACTGCTGACCTAAGGAGTCCTATGTTCCTGGCTGAGTTTCCCGGGTACTCTGCTGTCTCCCGGGTACTCTGCTGTCCTCCCTGTAGTCTCTGTGAATGAGGAGCATGAGGGGGTGAGTGTCCCCAGAATCACTGATGTATTAACTCACTTAAGTGGCTGCTAGTAAGGACCATTAAGCAGTCCTTTTGGAAAGACTAACCTGGGCTGGAGAGATGGCTCAGTGGTTAAGAGCACTGACTGCTCTTCAGAAGGTGCTAAGTTCAAATCCCAACAACCATATGGTGGCTCACAACCATCAGATAAAGAGATCTGACTCCTTCTTCTTCAGATAATGAGACTTCTGAGTGTCTGAAGACAGCTATAGTGTACTCACATATAGTAAATAAATAAATAAATAAATAAATAAATAAGAAAGAAAGAAAATTATGTTTCCTGTGACACTTAATTTCAAGAAAAAAAAAAGACCTAACATGTCTGAAGTAAGGAAGAAACTTCCAGAATAGCAGCAAGTGGGGAATATATGAAGAGGAAAAAAGACATTCCCTTTCTGTTTTGAAAAGCTCAGCAATTGCTAAGACTATGCACTTTGGGGAGTTTCAGTGATGATGTAATCACTGGGGACTGGTACGATCAGGTTAGATTTCCCCGGAACAGTACTGGTATTATTTGGATTAGATATGATAAGAATGAGTCATTGCATGATAAAGGGCAAACCACACCTTGGGCCAGTCATTTGTAAACTGTATGGAGGCCCACAGCACACCTGGAGCTGTACGGATGGATGGAAATGGGCCGAGTCGTGTGTGCCGTGTTGTGTGTGCTGTATTGTGTCTTTACAGTAAGCACAGCAACTTGGTTTGATCTAGGTCGGTGGTTCTCAATCTGACTGATCTGTAACACCACCCAAGGAGCAATAGTCCTGCTCAGGTAGCAGGTCCCATCCCCTGAAACTGGGCCAGCCTGGGTGTTAAAGTCTTCCCCAGACCTTCTGATGAGGATAGGCTTGCAGAGAAGAACCTGGATCTGGTATTCCACAGTGGCAGTGCGGAGGGCGCGCCCAGACTAACGGGGTTCTGCCAAGCCCAAATGGTATGAGCTAGACAGGAGGAGAATGAGAAGAGAGATAAACAGATATGTATGCCAAATGTCAGACTAAATCCGAAGAGAATGCAGTTCGGCAGAGTGAAGGGAGATTCGTCAACACCTACTGTAAACATTACAATCAATGCAGAGCTCCCCTCAAACCATGAGCCCTATGTTTTCAATAATGACAGAATTACTACACTAAGGAAAGCTGCGAAGCCATGAGATAGATCCTTTTCTTGGCCTTATATTATAAAGAGCCAGAAGAGCCAGAGTAACCCAAGAAATGGCTTCCCGTTTTCCTCAGCTGTCCCTGGTGCTTCATCAATATCCTGCCTTGGGCTTCAAGACCAGAGCGTTTGGAATCAGGAATGCACACGGATGATAACAGCAGTCCCCACAGTGGATATGGGCTCAGAGACTCTGCCCTCTCTCAGTCATGGAAATGAGCAAAAGTGTTAGCAGCCAGTCTGGGCGGGGTTACCAGCCACCCAGAGCGGACAGGGTCTGAAAGCACAAACAACCCACACAAGGCCTCTTCCCTCACCTTGTGCCTCCGGCGTGCATTGCTAATGTTCAAAACCTTTCACTGGGGTTTTGTTGTGTTTAAGAGAAATTCCTGCTGTTGGAGGAATGCCAGCGATCCTGGGAGGCCTGGCAGGTGCGGTTCTCCGTCACCCTTAGGGAGGATTGTGAGGATAAAATGGGGGCAGAAGTTATCCAGGCACAGACAACAGTAAGAAAGGAATTTGCCCAAAGAAGAGTTGGGAATTCTTCCTCTCCTGAGTTCCTGTCTCAATCTGCTGGCATTTCACGGGTGAGGAAACGAGGCCTGTAGTGTGGGTGTGGGGTGAGAGGCCCTCTGGGCCCCTACAGCCCTGTCTGCGGTGTTTGGTGCAGCGTGTAGTGGGAAAGTTGCCACAGGAACGGCCTGCTTTTTCTAAGGTTTTTCTAAAACCTTACGGGGACGAGATGTTTATTGCCAAAATTCTATAAGGTAATTTTGCTAACAGGTGTCTGGACTGTATCTACGGACCATGTGGGCTCACCCTGAAATATTGCTGTTTGAGTGGGTCTGTGACAGACACTCCACATGTCTTGAAACAGGCAGCTATTTATGCATAGTATTAGCAAAGTAGTTAGACTCGCCACGTGATCTAAGCACACTCACAGAGCTTAAGGTTTCAACGGGGCAGGGTGGGGGATTGCCCTTTTCCCATCTCACCCCTCAGCCTTTTCTTCCTCTGTGTCGCGAGGAGCTGCCATGTGGCAGCTCACTGTCACTAAGTAAAGGTTCCCTGAATGTCTTTTCCCCTCTGCGACACAATGGAAAGGCCTTGGGGTTCCGGAGGCATCTGTGAGCTCTGAGTTCAGCTGCTCTCACAGGTTGTTTTTCAAGGCCAGATGTGCACGCCCAGGTGACGAGTGTTTCTGGTGTATGTAAAGTCCCCAATGCTTCCCTGTTGCTTTCAAATCAATCCTACTTGTCCCATACATACATGGACATAGACACACTCACACAAACATATATATATATATATATGTACTCTTTTAGACACATATTGAAATACATAAACACGGATGGTATACACACATTCTCACATAGTCTTTGAACAACAACAACATACAAATATTCACTCACACATATAGATGTTTGTTCTCTATACAAATGAATACAGATATATACACAGACACACATACATGAACATACATTCTTACATGGACACATACCTGGGCTCATTTAGATACCTACATTTGCATACCTATGAACAAAAACAAATAGATACACATACACACAAATGTAGAGTCATAAAGGTGCTCATGTATATTCACTCAAACACAAACAAAACCATACAACAATATAGACTCATACACAATAGACATCCTACACATTCACAGACCTATGCAGCTATAAAGACACACACAAACACACAGACTCATAGACCAAAACACATAGGTATTCACAGATACACAGCCATATATACATGCAAATGTGGTCATACATACATGTACACTCAGCTTCATGTATGTACACTCATATATAGGCACATGCATATGTACAAATGCTCACAGACATGTCATGCATCTATACAGATAAACATAGTCTCTCTCTCTCTCTTTCTCTATCTCACAAATACACACACAGACACAGACAGAGACACACACACATATATGTATATATCACATATACAGCCATAAGACACACAGCCACAATCACACATTTGACATTCAGACACATAGTTGCACACACCTAGATGCACATACATATAACACCACACACATACATTCACAGACATAGACACCCAGATATATGCAGACTCACACACAAATACAGACTACCAAAACATGCACACACATACACACAGGAACAGGCATCTTTAGATACACACACAAAAGACATGTGCATTTATACACACAAATACGTGCTCAGACACACAATCATGCACAGTCACAACCACGGCTTCTGCTGTTCAAATGTCTGCCTCCTGCTTGTCTCAAAGCCTTTGTCAACCCTCTAACAGGAAGCGGTGTCTTTTCTGGCCTTGGCCCACATTTCTACTCACCTCCTACATTTTGCTGGGGGATTGAATAAGGTACAAATTCAGCACCTCCCCCCATCAGCTCCCCATGCATGAAGAGTCATCTAAAACCTAGGCCATGCTGGGAATGTCTGCACAAGCAGAAAGGTCCCTGGTGTGCTCTGCAAGGACCTAGAGGCCCCAAGGCAGTGACTGCTCTTTCAAGTTAGCAGATCCAACTCTTCAGGGAAATGTCAATGACATTCGAATCACCCGTGACAATGGAAGAATGTATCACTAGACACATAACCTAGACCTTTCTCAACAAATCCCATATGCTGCGGAATCCTCCTCTTGCTGTGAGCAGGTAGCAAGCTGAGTGAATGGAACAGTGAACCTGTGCCCTCTGACATGCCCAAAGAGAAAACCAGAGCCAAGCCCCTCATTGCTTGGAGGAGACGTGAGGAGGGCGGGGCCTTGGCTCCAAGCTGTGAACATGGTTCTGCCTTAGATGCAGTGTCACCAAAAGGCTTAACTAGGACATGTTCATGGTGAGCTGATGGACAGGTGACATAAAGTGGCTGACAGAAGCCATGCGCTTCCATCTTTTCAGTTGGTGAGTCAGTGACTATGGAGGATGAGGGGAACTTGGTCTCTCCTGGTGACAGAGTCAAAGCTGCTATCCAAGGGCATGAAGGCCGTCCTTCCTAAGTTATATGCCATCAGCAAGTCAGTGGTTGAAACTTATAGCCCTATGTGTGTCAATGCAGACACTTATCTCTTTCGAGAATTATCTGGCCATTGGTACTATACTACTATACGTCAGCAAAAGTCAGTGATTACTGTGACCCCAGTGAGGTGATCAGACCAATGAGCCACTAAACCCTTTATGCTTTTATGATCTATTACGCTAAGTACTTAACAGTTGATGTGGCCCTCCTTGTGTCAGAAACAGAACTCAGAACTGAAATAATCCTCTGTTGCGTCGTTTAAATTTTATTTTTGATTTTGTATATGTGTGTGTCCCTGTGTGGGTTGTACAAGTGCGTACAGATGCCGGCTGAGGTGAGAGGTATCAGATCCAGAGACTCACAGGTAGTTTCAAGTCACACAATTGTAACTTGTCCTCTGTTAAGAACAGCACGTGCTCTTAACTGCTGAGCCATCTCTCTGACCCCACGGCTCTGCTTTCCCGATAACGCCTATTTTTAGCTGACACTGCTGGTGTTTATTATGCAGTTAAAAATCGTCCTGTACAATCACACTGATTCCACTCCGTTCTTCCCAAAAGAGGGGAGAAAGCTTGCAACAACCTACCAGAGGGGTTTTTGTTCTTCTCGCTTATGTATTGGTGATGACAGACCACACCTCACTCTACTGAATGGAGCAGCAGCAGAATACAGAGTTCTGAGTGAATGCGGGGAATCAAACCTACGTTCAGCATCCGAGATGCGCTTCCTTCATCAGGACGTATGGAGGACGGGATGGACTAATTGATCTTTAAGACATGATTGTACCGAGTCACGGTGGCTGGCCTTGAGTTCACAATCCTCCTGCCTATTCCTCCTGAGTGGTAGAATTTCAAGCATAGGCAGCCATGGCCAGCTCTGTCTTTGAATGAAGTGCAACTTAAAGCTTCCCCATGATGGTTTCCTTAAGAACTAGAACACTTTATTCTGAGCACACGCGGACAGCAGTCAGCTAGCTCGGTGTGCAGCAGATTGAGAGCTGGGAGAACAGAACAGAGGACTTCTCCACAGCCTCTACTCTCATGAGCATATTCTCGTCAAGTGACTATCCCCTCTGAAGCCGGCCTCTCTCTCTCTCTCTCTCTCTCTCTCTCTCTCTCTCTCTCTCACTCACACACACACACACACACTCACACACTCATATACACATCACACACATAAACACATCACAACATTCACACATATATATACACATCACAGACACCCACATATGCACATACTGGCATATGCATCACACATACTCACACAACATGACACACACACATCTACACACTCTCACATGTACTCACACACACATCACACATACACACATTACACATACTCATACACGTGCACACACTCTCACATGTACTCACACACACATCACACATACACACATTACACACACTCACACATGTGCACACACTCTCACATGTACTCATACACACATCATACACACACACACATCACACACACACATGCACACATTCACACATATACTCACACATTACATACACACACACACACACACCACACACACACACTTCTAAAATAATCCCCCCTTTTTTATTTCCAGGGTCTGAAACTCAGTCTTGTGCTGCTGCTCAGTGATCTAATACTCACCACGAGCCTACAGAAAGGTCCCATGGATTAATTTGTAATGGCCTTCGACAACTTAATAATTAATAGCTAAATATAGATTTTTAAACCACCCTTTTCTTTTTATAATTTTGTATTTAAAAATTCTGGCTTTTCCTTTTCAGTGAGAGTAGAAGGGATGGAATGTGGGGGAGGGGTTGGAGGAGAATGGTAAAGTGGGATTGGGATGTAGAGTTAATAACTTCATTAACTTGAAAATTAAAATAAAATTCTGGATTTTAACCCTCCTGAAAGGTTTCAAATAGCTCATTTGTTTTATTATAGTGTATTCAGCATTTAAAAAAAAATGGTAGGTTTGCTGAATTTCTGGAATTTTTTTTTCTTTTTTGCCTTTCTGTTAAGAAAGCACAGTGGGCATTGTCTCATGCCTCTTTAGAAATGCTTTATTATAAATTATGCTGGAATAAGTAAAGAGATAGCAATGTTATAATAACCCACAGAAATTTGATCATAATTCACTCTAACTTCAAAACATACCACTTAAGAAGAAATAAATGGGTACATATCTGCTGTAGTGACAGAGGAAACATTTCACAAACATGAAGATAGATTATGGATATATAAAAGTAATATTGCCAAATTACTCTGTGGGCAACTATATTCATGCCATGAAGTTTAAAAAGGGGGAGGTGAGAAAGTTTTTTAGACACTTGGTGCAATCATTTGTTTTGGAAAAGTTTGGCAATCAGCATAAAGCTGTTCTGAAAGATTTAGAGTCAACCCCTAGAAAAGTTTACAATGATCAAAATTTACCATCCTATATTTTTCCTTTGAGACTGATCACAGAGCGAGAGAAGCTAAGTTGATAATAATTTATTAGCGCTATGTATCACTTACAATGTATAATAAATTATAAAAAAAAACCCACAGCATCCTTCTAAAATCTCCCATATTCATTTCCTAATGCTCGCTATAGTGTCTGTAGGACATTTAATTCGATTATATTTTAGCATTAGTCAGAGTAAAAAAAATTACAAAAATTGTTCACAGTCCTTCAGATTTATGAAGGGTCCCATTATTTGAACTTTGTGCAAACCATTTTGAAATGTGTACAAATCCTCTAGAAACAAAGCCCGACAGAGTGGGTTTTTCCTGGGCTGGGCAAGGCGTCCAGTTCTTTGACTTTAACACCAGAGGGTGCACTGTCTTAGGCATTGTATTAAATGCAAGCAGTCCATTACTGATCTCTAAAAATCTTGACCAATAAACAGCACGGAGGTTAGCCACATTTTAAAACACTCAGTTTTTAAAAACCAAAACGACAGTAAACCACGTATTCTTCTTCCTTCTCTTTCCTCCCTCTCTCTCTCTACCCATTTCGATATTTTCAAAAAAAAAAAAAATGAAAAGAAAGAAAACAAAATAACAAACCAAACAAGAACAAAACCCAAGTTAGGTTTGAGTTTAGTCTTAGGGCCTCGCCGAGGGCCCTGGGTTCGTGCACTCAGTCCCCACAAATGCCACGTTCTGGTCAGTGCTTCCATCCTCTCAGGCTATGTCCGTCCTCTCCTGCTGCGAGAGTTCTTAATGCCTGCTGAAGGCACTTGGCTCCCGGGTGGGGCAGCTCAGGGCTGCAATGAGTTGGAAGTCTATGTAGCTGGTGAGTTATGTCCCGTTCCATCCTCGGGGTCCTGTCTCGGAAGAAGCTCTCAAGCCTTTGCGCGGGACGCGGCCCCTGCCAGGGCGGACAGGCTCACTGGGTCGTTAAAGGTCCATTGGTGGATAAGCTCCTTACCCAGCCCGCTGCGCTCAGTGTACCTTGATGGAATATTTCCGCAGTTTGAGAAACTGGAGAAGTTTGTCTTTGGTCCTCTTCTTCAGGGCCATGAGGGCTCGAGTTTTCTCCTCCAGATCTTGGTCGATGGCAAAAATGATCTTGGCCCGCTCCTCTGCCTTCTTGTCTCCGGAGTTCCTGAAGAGCCTCTGCAGGGACTCCTGGTCTATGTTCTCAAAGATGTTGCCCACAGCTTTCTTGCGAGCAGCTGTGTCGAAGTGGTAACCGTGGATGGACGGGCTTACTCGAAGAGACGAGGACATGCTGGCGGCTTGGTGGCTTGGCTTGGCTTTCATCGATGTGTGCCTTCCACAGCTCAGCTCCGGCACTTCCAGGGAGTCTGTTGTAAAATCGTCCCAGGACTGCTATTTAAAGTGTGCACAAAGCTCCGGGACTCAAATTACACTGGTGACGTCACATTGATCCCAGGGAGGAAAAACCACAGAACATTAACAGTTGCCTTGCCAATGTTCTGAGGCTGGAATGCATTTCAAAGCTGTGTTTATGAGATAGCTGGCTACAGGCTTCCCTCTTTACATCCCAGATGACATTGTGCCTTACAAACTGTCTCCTTCCTTCCAGAAGCTGAAACCAGGACAGAGAAAAGGCTCCAAATCTTCGCTGACAATTGAAACAAGGAGTCCTTCCTGCCAAGCTCAGCAGTGTTTCAATTAGCTCAGAGTTTTAAAGTGTGGGCCAGACCGGACTCTGGCAGCCTAGGTCTGTGTGCCCTTTGCCTATCAGGGTGAGGGTTTGGAAGTCAGAGAAAACACTTTGGAGGACATCTGACTCTAGAGCTAAAGTTTGCTGATAGAATACTGACACAGATTCTGAAACCCTGATTCTCAAAACTGCGTATGAGTGCTATATGTAATTTCTGCTGGGAGCTACAATTTAAACAGTAATAGGGGCAGATGGTAGCTCCCTCTCTTCTGTAGATATTGACAACAGCTATCCAAAGCAGGGAGCAAAGGTTAATGGAGGTGCTTTGAATACTTAATGCCTGCAAGAAATGAGCTGACCTTCTGTTTTGAGAACTACTTTGAAATCACTCAGCATAATCAGAATGATGCCGTCTTCATTATAAGTTTTAATTTATTCTTTTTGCTGTCCACAAGACTCAGATATGTACAGCTCTTCTATGCTAAATGTTACCTTCATCTGACCTAGAGGTCAAATCTTTATGAATCAAATCTCTACTGTACTTTCTGGTCCTCCAAGAAACCAGAATAGACTTTTATGTTATTTCATATATAGTCAAGAAAGTCACACACCTGTAACCCCATCTGTCTGAGAAGGTTGAGGCAGGAGAGCACGCTTCAGGACAGGCTGAATTACACAGGAATACCCTGTCTCAAAATTAAATTAAATGGCTAAAATAGAAATAAAATCATTGTTTTACCCTAATAAAGTCTATGTCTTACTAGGAGAAAGGAATGAGACATTTTTGCACATAATTTTCCTATCATCTGAAGGAAATATCCACTGTAGATAAATATGCACCAGAGTTCCATAAGGGTCAGGGACTTCTACAAACTGAGATTTATAGAAACTAGGGAGGAAGAGCGTTGTCTTTGGGTTAATTCTGCTGTGATGATATACCATGAGCAAAGAAACGTAGGGGGAGAAGGTTTATTTGGCTTATACTTCCACATCACTGTTCATCATTGAACGAAGAGGGAACAGGAACTCACACAGGCCAGGAACCTGGAGGCAGGGGCTGATGCTGGTGTAGAGTCCATGGAGGGATGCTTCTTACTGGCCGGCTCCCTCTGGCTTGCTCAACCTGCTTTCTTATAGAACCCAGGCTCACAACCCCAGGGATGGTCCCACCTACAGTGGGCTGGCTGACCCTCCCCCACCAAGCATTATTTTAAAAAATGCCCTATAGCTGGCTCTTAAGGAGACATTCTCAAGTAAGGTTCCCTCCCTTCAGATAACTCTAGTTTGCATCAAGTTGACATAAGACCAACCTACGCAGTATGCTGACCTGTGCAGACCCGACTGGGGGAAGGAAGTGAGCTGGAGTGCTATCCCATCGAGAGTACTGCAGGCTGGTGAAGCAGGAGGAACAGAGGCCTGGCCACGGGCACAGGTGCCTATAGCTGGGGCCAGTGTGGTTGGAACACAGGGATGGGAGGAGCCCAGGGTAGGAAGAGAAGGTGGTGGAAGACAGTAGACCAGACCATGATTCTCAAAAACTCCTGTCCTGGGTTAGCTCATTCCAGATGAGGTGACTGGCCTCTGGAGACACTGGAGCAGAGGAATGAGATGGTTTCTTTTATGATTTTTTTTTTTGTAATGACCTGTTGCTTCTTAGCCAGGAGGGAAGAGCAAGGAGATCAGCTAGGAGAACTCCAAGTTCCCTAGACAAAAAAAAAAAAAAGTTAGAACTCATTGGACTCTGGACTTACCTAAGAGGATTGAAGGGTTAGAGAATAAGGGACAACTCATTCTGTGGGTGACTTTCTCTGCAGAAGCTCCTGTGGAGAAGTCTCTTCTTAACTCAGAGACCATTCCATCAGAGGCATGCTCCAGCCTCCCCACGGGGAGGACACTCTGATGTCCCTGGCTGTGGACTCACTGCTACAACAACTTCTCTTTGTGTCAGTCCATTTTTATAACCAATGAGGAAGAGTTGCTGCTGCTATGGAAACAATGATTTATTGAAATTTTATTATGTGCCAGGCAAGGTGACAGAAACTTATATAACTCAATTAGTATCACTCACCGAAGCTGCTTCAGCCTTCTTGGGCTACGCTCTCCTGTGAGCTGATTCAGATATATGCCTGATTTTCTATTATGCCCTATTTATTGATGACTCCCCAATGATACCCAGCCTAGACCTATATACTCCAAAGTATAATATAACTTAGTATGGCGGTATAAGAAATATGGCACACACATCTATTGTGTTAAAAAGATAAAACTTTTGTCTAACTCCCAGCACCAATACATTATGGGTGCAGTTCCCAACTCTCAATAGAGAAGCTATTTTTTAAAATTTTTTTTATTTTTATTTTTTTATTTTTTTTTTATTTTTATTATTTTGCAATGAACGGCAATGAATACAGAATGCACCTGGCCAGAGCTCAGAGATTAAGGAACTGTGGAGTGCTCGTCCCTACAAGATACATCTTTATCACACGTCCTCCACACAGCGTTCAGGAAACATTGCAGAGGAGGGAGCAGAAAGATTCTAAGAGCCAAAGGTTATAGGGAGTGTCTGTGGAAGTCTCCTCTGGACATACCAGGTCCACTGCACTCATGAACTCACAGTGACTTTCACTGCCTGCACAAGACCAAGCAAGCCAAAATTCCAGTACATATGTGTCGGAGCCAGAGAGCCCAGGGTCAGCTGTCACCCTTACTACCGACTACCGCGGTGGAGATGCAGATAGCTCAGGGGAGGAGCAGGTTAGGTGGGAGACTTTCAGCAGCAGATGGTAAAATCCCAGCTGTTCTAACAATCCAGTAAGAAGGTGATTGGTTACACCCATAATAGTCATGCACAGTAACAGGATTTTTCTGAACGTGAGCTGCTGTCTGTCTGGTGGCTTGTGTGCTATCACATCACCCATTGAGAGTCTGCAGATGTGAGCTCAGAATCTCCGGGTGCAGAGATTCGCCCTATTACTGGATGTGGACCACCCAATGACAAGCCTTTTATAAGAGAGAGGCAGAAGGTCAGAAGTTAAAGACCTTAAGCTGCAGGCTCTCAAAATAGCAGGAAGAGCCACAAACCAAGAGATATGGGGTTTTCCAGTTCTCTGGTTCCTTCTCGGGCCACACAGAAGGACTGTATCCCTGAAGGTTGAGACTTCAACCTTCCTAACATACACAGCAACAACTTTGTATTCTTTTAGGCTGAGAAGTCTGTGACGGATTTGTTACTGCAGCAGACAGAATCATATATACTCTCCGAGCCATTTGGCTCTGAAGACATGAACTCAGAATTCCTTGATTCTAAAGCCTATGACCTCAAACCCTATGTCAGAGCATTCTCAAGCTCTGTGAATTCTGTTTTTTTTTTATTTTTTATTTTTTTTTTTTAATGTATAACGTTGAGCAATCCCCGTGAAGTGCTGTCTGAAAGCGTTCACACGGATTTGAGACATGAAGGGATTTCAAAATGGTTTAGGTGACAAGCCTGTCCACTGGGAAACAATGCCAGTTTCTGTTGCCCAGAAATGTGACTCAAAGCCCGTTGATGCACTTTGCCAAGGGAAACTCCACACTGCTGGGGAGCCCTTTGTCCCTGCACCTGCCTCCTCCCCTCCTTGTGTAACTCTTCTCAGCTTCTGAGGTGGAAGAGAGGATTGAAAAGCTGCCTCTAGAGGGAACTCCCGGGTGCACCTGGAGGCCTGACAGGTTTTAATCCCTGTTATAAGGACAAGAGCCGACAAGGGCGGCTTGCAGGAAACATCTGTGTAGCCAGTGTAGTTCCTTCTGGACATCCATTTTCCAGTATCTGCTCATTACACGAAGAGATTAAATGTTTGCCATCAACAAATGTATGCGATTAGTTTTGCGCTCAAATGAAGGGATTTAGAAAACGCAGAGCAAGAAACATTTACTAAGTAGATACACCTGCTTTTTCCTTGTAGGCCATCCTTCCAAAAAGGCCTGGAGATAGGCAGATGTCACCAGCCCTTGACTCCTCCATGGGAAAGCAATGGACTCAGAGACCTTGAACAAGTGGTGAAACCCCAAGTTGTTTACAAACACCTTTTAATCTCCAAACTCCCTTCTGAAAACATCTTCTGACCCTTCACCTGGATTACTTACTTCTGTAGAGAAAAACCACAGCAAGCAGTGGTAAAGTGCTCACTTAGAGGCAAACCATTGAAATCTCAACTTTAAGCCTCAGCTGCACATCCACAAGCATTCTGACCTTGGCAATAAGGATACCTGTCAGTCGTGTTGTTTTGGTACAAAGTATCTTCACATACAAATAGGATTCTCCTTTACACATGAAAGCATGAAATGTTCCAGAAGTTGAAGAAGAACGTTCCCAACGTCTTGGTGCCTCTTAAATGACAGAACCAACTGACTTCCTTCAGCAAGTTCTGCATTTTGCCTGTGCACAGCTTTTTGACTGTGTTCCCATTCATGTGTCTCCTACAGTTTGACGTTTCTATCCAACTCCTTTGCACTTCCCCTTCCATGCATTCATTCAGTGGCTTAGAGATTCATTCGCTGTTACAAAACACCCACTATGTGCCAGATAATGTACCATGTGCTTTAGGAGCAAACTGGGGGTCAGGGGAGGGAATGAATATTGTCCTCTTTTTGCAGATCATGAAACTATTGAACAAACAGGTGAGCATGTAACTGTACAAAGAGAAGTTTATAAGTGCCACAGAGTGAGAAACACAATGAAAAGTTCTGTTCAAACTGGCAGGACTTTCCAGACATGATGCTACCCACCTTTACTACCAACACGTAGGAAGCAGAGGCAGGTACATCTTTAGAAGTTCTAGGTCATCCTTGCCTATATAGGAACTTCCTAGCCATCCAGAGCTACAAAGAAAGACCCTGTCTCAAACAACAGGGAAAAGCAGGTTAGCAGAGCCATGCATTACATGTGAGCTGACTTGCTATAGACATAGGATGTAGCCAGGAGAGTCTCTCCAGGGGCATAGAAGAAAACAAAGGTACTGACTGGGGTCAAAATGAGCTTGACGGCAGGGAAGGACATAGGGAACAAGATGCCCTGAAAACAGAGAGCAGAGAGAAGAAGAGGAAAAACCTAGTGCTGGTGGGTAGCGGGGCTCATATGCCATAGGGAGATGGAGGTCGTGCTAAGGATCTATAGTCTCATTGTGAGTAAATAAACAGGCTTTTAAATCCAAGCCCGCAGAAGAAGTGGCCCAAGCTTTTGCATCTTTTAAAAAATTACTTTGACAACTGGTCTACCAAAAACAACTAAAGAGAACAGTTGTGTCTTCGGAGAGTGAGTAGCTTATCCTAGACGTATTTTGGAAATAAACTCAAGGATACTTGCACATCAGTTGGGCCGTAAGTGGAGGGTAAAGCCAGGGCCTGCTCCCAGGCAGGTTGGTAGCAGCTTAAGACAAAGAGGCTGAGGGTTGGCAAAACTTGGGAGAAAGCCAAGTTTGGTAATGCATACAGTACACCAAAAGGCATGAATATAAACCAGAAAGTAAGCCAGGGTGAGAACCTCCTGAGATGCCCACTGCTTCCTTCTCCAGTAACAAGAGTCAAGAACTCAGTCTTGCTACCTACCCAAGTCTTCACCTCCCTCACATGTAAATCCAGAACCCCAGAGTATGGCCTGGCTCAAATTATTTTATCTAAGAAAAATCTTTAAAATATTTAGCATTTGAGATTTAGCGAAAGAGGACTAGGTGGGGAGCATGAGGGGGCTTTTCATTCAGAGTTCAACCTGCTCCAGGTTTTTATACTTAAAAAAATGATGATTCTTCTCAGCAATTGGTTTGAGAGTTTTAGTATATTCCATGTTCTTATGATGTATGATGTCCTTTTCTCTTTCTTTCTTTCTTTCTTTCTTTCTTTCTTTCTTTCTTTTTTCTTTCTTTCTTTCTTTCTTTCTTTCTTTTCTTTTCTTTCTCTTCTTCTTCTTCTTCTTCTTCTTCTTCTTCTTCTTCTTCTTCTTCTTCTTCTTCTTCTTCTTCTTCTCTTCTTTCTCTCTCTCTCTCTCTCTCTCTCTTTCTTTTTTTCTTTTTTTGGTTTTCTGGATTTGGTTTTTTTTTCCCCCCGAGACAGGGTTTCTCTGTATATCCCTGACTGTCCTGGAGCTCACTCTGTAGACCAGGCTGGCCTCGAACTCAGAAATCCATCTGCCTCTGCCTCGCAGAGTGCTGGGATTACAGGCGTGCGCCACCATAGCCCGGCTCTTCTTCTTCTTCTTCTTCTTTTTTTTTTTTTTTAGTATAGTTATGGCTAATCCTTTTTAAAGTTAGCAAAAATCCCCCCCAAGAAGATTTGTTAAATACATTCTCAGTTTTTCATTATTATACCCTTACAACAAAGGGTAGTAGTTTTATTTAGGAAACTTTAGCCTGACATTTAGTTTATATCTGAGAAAGGAAATAATAAATTTCACCTAAGACCCAAATGCATCTACAGATCCTTTCAGTGGAACTGTGGGAAAAAAATCCCCAACTTTATTGGAAAGAATTACAGTACAAGCCATTTTTTTTTTTTTTTAACAAAAATGCCTCTTCTTGAACGATGCTTTTGCATGTGAAATGAAACAGCTGTCTTTGGTTAAGCCATCAGTCTGTATTTGAACAGTTTCCTAAAATAGAAACTGAAGATAAGCTGTTCCTTTTTAAAATTTTAATTAGTCGTCCAGATTCAAACACTGAGCCCGGGTGTTTATAGCTCCTTTAGAAAGAAAACAGTTGTGAACATAAACCCACATGTTTTCTAAGGAAGTGAGCATGAGGTATTTGTAATATCTATAGCAGCATGTGTGTCTCTAGAATCTATGAGTAGAGCTAAAATAAGTCTTTGTGTGCAATCTCCTCCTGCCTGGAGCTCCTGCCCACTCCAGGCACACAGCTGGAGATGGGATGCTGTGCTAGGTCCACCGTTCTCAAAGTGGATGGAAGAGAAACGAGGATTTCTGGTGTGTGCCTTGGAGTTTAATGAGTCTGGCAGTACCACAGATGGCACCTGCAGCCATGCACAAAGACCCTCTTACTGTACTTTATTTTCCTAAGTGGGGTGCCACACCTGGCCTCAAACATACCGTCCTCTTTCTTTCTTTCTTTCTTTCTTTCTTTCTTTCTTTCTTTCTTTCTTTCTTTCTTTCTTTCTTTCTTTCTTTCTTTCTTTCGTTTGTTCGTTCTTTCTTTCTTCCTTCCTTCCTTCCTTCCTTCCTTCCTTCCTTCTCTCTCTCTCTCTTTCCTTTGTTCCTTCCTCCCTTCCTTCATTCTTTCCTTCCTTCTTTCTTTCTCTCTTGTTTTCATTGTTTTTGAGACAGGGTTTCTCTGTATGACCTGGGCTATCCTGGCATTCACTCTGTAGAGCAGGCTGGCCTTGAACACAGACATTCACCTGCCTCTGCCTCCCGAGCGCTGTCTTAGGCCAGCCTTGAAACTCTGAAATGCTTTGTGAGTAAAACTGGCCAGAGCAGGGACAATGCTTCTCACTTTTGATATTTGGAAAGATGATGCAGCAGAAACAGAAGGGCTGACTAATAGGAGCAGATGAGAAGGAGGCATAAATGGCTCAAGGAAGGCGCATTTTAAAAAATTGCATTTGTATTCAAAACTCTGCAGCTTAATTCACAATCTTTTTTTGACATGTATACATATGAATTTGAGGTGACTTTTCTGAAAGGATATTAAAATTACTTATGATTCCCTGCAGTTTTAAAACGCTGGTGAAAGACACAAATATACACCACTCTTTAAGAGCACCTACTCTTCTTTAGAAGCAAAGTGGCTGAAATTGAAACAAAGCTCAGAAAATGAAGCAAGAAACAAGACTGGGAATGGTCGTTCTGCCAACCGGTTGCGCCCATCTTTTATTATTAGTTTTGTCTGCTTTTGACACAGGGTGTCACTGTACAGCCCCAGTGGGCCCGAAACTCACAAAATTCATGATCCAACGACCATGCCCAACCGTGCTCCGTGCCTTGACAGCAGCCTAACACTAGCACAGCTCGTTTCCCCCTCTCTGAGTGTCTGAGCTAAAACTCTTCTGATGGTTCATAAAGAGATGCTGTGGATGGAGTTAGTGTCGGACTAAGAGCCTAGGGTAGAGAGACATGAAGCAAGCAGAGGGGACCACTAGGTGCTGGCTATGCACAAACTCCATTTAGACCAGACTAGTCAGGTCTTGCTGAGCTTAGAAGCTGACCTGGCCCCGAAGATGGTTCTTACATTTTTGTGTCCTATTAAGCTCCATGTTTGCGTGCTCCAGTATTTTGTAATTAGGACTAGGTGAGAGGGTCAACTAGCCTAAGAAACTGACTCAAACATTTTTTTTAAATGCTGAACATACACCTGATTTCCACCTACAATTGTTTTAAAGATAAGGAATTAATTAGCCTAAAAGACAGGTAGGGACAGGGTTAAGGATTCCCACCGCCCCTGGGCATGGTACTAATGATTGAGCTACCTAATGGTGATGCAAGGTGAGCTAGTGAGTCTTCTCCCAGCTCTTGAGGTACACCAGCTAGACGTCAGTCATTGCCATAAGAGGTATCACAAGATGACACAATTCAACTCGCTAAAGGGGGGGGGGCACAGAAGGACTGGACTCAAAGTGGAAGGACTAATGCATGCAAGGAAAGTCTTGAACTACCTGACAAGAACCCTGTCTTGTTAAACATAGTCTAAGTGAAAAAGTATGTGCTGAGAGGGTGCAGGCGTGGCTAGGATGAACGTCATCAGCATATTGCAAAGATGGATTCTTGGTTGGAAGAGTTGCTGTTTATCTTATATTATTCTTTTCACACCAGAGCCTGTTTCATCAAGTTATATACAGATTTTCCAGTTACATAGATGAAAGTATGCATATGTATAATATACATATATATGGCTGATGAGCATTAGAACTGCAACACAAATTTCAAAGAGAAGCTTTTCAACAGTGTGTAGTGTTGTTTCCTATTCTTATTCCATCAATCAATCAATCTATCTATCTAATCTATCTATTATCTCTCTATCATTTATCTATCATCTGTCATCTACCTATCATCTATCAATCATCTCTCTATCATCTATCATCTATCTATCTATCTATCTATCTATCTATCTATCTATCTATCATCTTTCTATCATCTATCTACCTATCATCTATCTATCTCTCTATCATCTATCTATATCTATCTATCCTCTCTGTCTCTCTGTCTCTCTCTCTGTCTCTCTGTCTCTCTCTTGCTCACTCTAAAAGACAGGTTGTAACTCAGAATAATGGCACTATGTCTAATGCCCATAGTTCAAAGTCTGAAAGCCACTGAACCATTTTGTAAGGACGTTAATGACATAAACAGAGAAGAACCCTGGAATGACAGAAACTCCAATCCTAAGGCCATCATTACAATGACTTGAGATTACTCTGAAAGTCCCCTCAACTAGAGTGCAGACTTGCCTAAGTGCATCTCCACAGTTCAGACAATGAGATGATGTGTTTTCTCCTTCCTCTGTTCCATTGTCCAGTCTCCAACACTTACTTTTCCATACACCCCCATCCACTCTGATGTCTTAAAAAGAAACAATCCCTAGACTCCTTCCTTCACAGTCACGGGATAATGCAACAGAAGCTTCAAGACCCCAGAGTGGGCAGAGATGGTGACTGAGAGAAATGATGGTCCCATTGGACAAGAGATGGAGACTCTGGGAAGCCTTGAGTAGACAAAGTATATCAGACACATGCCAAGGACACACAACAGCCACCTCTCTTAGAAGCCTTGATGGAAAATCTGTGAATTTACTATTTATTGATTCATGAGTTTGAGAATTAAACCTCCAAGCAAGTTTCGTGATGGCGGTCACGTCTAAGCATTTCTGTCTACAGACAAACATAAGTTGGGACAGATTACAGCATAGGGGGTGGTCCTCGAAGAGAACTGAATGTGTCTTTGGTGTGTTGGCAAGTTCAGAGTCACAAGGAAATTAGAGCAAGGTGTGGTGCGCTGTGGGTCCTTCTCTGAGCAGAGGAGGTACCACACACTCCCTGACCTTTATTTGTTTGGAAAAATGAGCATGATTTACCAGCGTTCTGCCCTTTAGAGTGCATTGACCTTCAGTTCCTTCACTATTCTTTTCCTTTTTAAATGGTCTTTCCATCCATTCATGTTGCATTTGCCTTTTTTCCTCCCAAGTTATAATATACTACACATGTTCTCAAATCCTGTTAAATGTCATGTCTGGTTTATTACATTCTAAGTTTTACTGTAATTTATTTAAAAATGACTTACATAAAACATTTCTTTCAGTCTTTAAGGAAATGGATTGGGGTAAATACGGTGGAGGCCTATCCTGTGTTCTGTCATGGTCATGTAGATTTATTAAGTGGAAATTTTGAGTTTCTTTGGAGTCTTGGATTATAATGATGTTTTGCTGAAGCAGACACAGGGGAAAAGATGTTTTGCTATAACAAACACGTAAAAGGATGCACGATGTTCAGAAAGAATATAAAGGTGACCTCACAGACTGTGGGAGCTGCAGCAGTGGTTCGCCTTCTCTGCCTTGCTAGTCTTCACTGGTGACATGCATGCATCAGTTTGCCTTACACTGTCTTGCTGAGCTTCTTTCTGGGAACTTCCTAGAGAGAAACTCACCAAAGAACTTGTCATGAGATCCCCGCGGCTGCTTGCTGCTTCCACAGACTCTGGCCAATTGGAAAGCCTGGCAGTCTCTTCTCGATTGAACCGCCCTTGCTGTTTCGTGTGTGGTGTCTGCCGAGTGGACTGGATTGTCCTGCTGGTTTGCGTTTGCTAGTGGACTGGACTGAGAACAACGAAGATTGGAATTGCTCCAAAGAACTATTTCTCCACTTCCCCGGTATCCTAATAATCTTCCTTTTCCACTACCTCTGGTGGGTGGTAGGCTAGAGGGGAGGTTGGACCCTTATTTTAAAAGATTGTAAACTGTATTTGCCTACAGATTTATATGACTGATCTGTCAGATCAGAGTGAGTGAGACATTTTTCAAGGAACACAAACTGGTTTGAGGGCCCTACCAACTATTATTATCATTTTAAGATTGTGTGTGTGTGTGTGTGTGTGCCCTACATGTTTGCAGGTGCTCACAGAGGCCAGAGGAAGGCATCAGATCCCTTGCAACTATAGTTGCAGGCGTTCGGGAGCCACCTTATGTGGGCGCTGGAACTAAACTGTCCTCCAGAAGAGCACTGAGCTATCTCTCCAGTCACTCACCGATCAGATATGTGAATTTTAGCTTTGCTGCTATAGTGTGTGACTGGCACAAGCCAGTGTTTTGTATCCCAGCCACAATTCCTAATTTCTCCCAGGCAATTGCCTTTCCTTCAGTCCGGGCTCTCTCTCTGCAGCTAGAGAGAGGTTCAGCATGTCTTCTTGTCTGGCAGATGAGGATAACTTTGAGGGCTTTGAGAATGACAGAGTGGGCATCTGCCTGTTAGCCTCACTTCCTTCCTGCCAGCTGTCTGCAGTCTGTGAGAGCAGCCTGTTATCCTGGCTGCTGTGGTTTCTACTCCACTCTCAATCCCTGATGGACCCGCCAGATTTCACGTGTGACCGAGAGCGCCTAACAGTAAATTATAAAGCGTGTAGGGAGAACCAGCTCCTGTTTTGGCTTATCCCAAAGAACTTTGTGCATTATTCTGGCAAATTACATTTGCATGAACTAGACTAGGTTTTCTCCATCCATCTGTGGCTCGTTTCCAGCTTTTGTTTGTCTAACCTTAAAGTCCCTTCAGAACGCTGAGTTCCCGTTCCCGGACTTTCCTCCTGGCTAGTCAGGCTTAGTGTCCACACTTTGTACTGCAGTTCTTGGCAGGCTTACCAAGGCTCAATCCAAAGGGAAGTGTGTGTGTGTGTGTGTGGTGTGTGTGTGTGTGTGTATGTGTGTGTGTGTCTGTGTGTTTGTGTGTGTCTGTGTGTGTCTGTGTGTCTGTATGTGTGTGTGTCTGTGTGTGTGTCTGAATGTGTGTCTGTGTGTCTGTGTGTGTCTGTGAGTGTCTCTGTGTATCTGTATGTCTGTGTGTGTGTCTGTATGTGTGTCTGTGTCTGTGTGTGTCTCTGTGTGTGTCTATATGTGTGTCTGTGTGTGTGTGTTGCAGTAGGGGGAGTGTGTCAGGCTGCTGTGCAGAAGCTGCAAGGTTGGGTCTCCCTGGTACTGCCTGAGTTTCTGAGCTAAAGAAAGGCTGGGCTGTGCAGAAATGAAATTTGACTGATCCAGTAGGGTGCTTTCCTTCTCCATCATACTCCTGGAAGTGAGTTAAAGCTAGAAGACATAGGCTGGGGGCAGAACAGCAGCTGAAGGGAGAAGGCCCCCAGAATTTGTTTAGTTGCAAGATTTTTAAAAATTACCCCATCAAATATGTTGCTTGTCACAGACCTGTTTAAATTATTGATCTCATCTTGGTTTAATTTTGATACATTACACACATCTAGGATCTAACCCATTTCTTTAAGGTTTTCCTTAGTGGAATCCAAGTTTTTAATTCATCTTTGAAAAATTTTCTGTGTTTCACTTGTTTCTGTTAGAATGTCTCATTTCATCACTGTGCTGGGTAGTTTTATGTCAACTTGACACAAACTAGAGTCATCTGAGAGGAGGGAGCCTCAATTGAGAAGATGCATCTATAAGATCCAGCTATAGGGCATTTCTTTATTTTTTTTAAGATGTATTTATTTATTTGTTATATAGAGGTACATTGTTGCTGTCTTCAGACACTCCAGAAGAGGGCGTCTGATTTCGTTATGGATGGTTGTGAACCATCATGTGATTGCTGGGATTTGAACTCAGGACCTCCAGAAGAGCAGTCGGTGCTCTTAACTGCTGCGCCATCTCTCCAGCCCCAGGGGTATTTCTTAATAAGTGATTGATGGGGGAAGCCCAGTCCATTGTGGGCTGGTCCAGCCCTGGAGTTGTGGTCCTGGATTCTGTAGGAAAGCAGGCTGAACAAGCCATGAGGAGCAAGCCAGTAAGCAGCACCCCTCCATGGCCTCTGCATCAGCTCCTGCCTCCAGGTTCCTGCCCTGTTTGAGTTCCTGTCCTGACTTCTTTTGGTGATGAATGAACATGCTGTGAAAGTGTAAGTCAAATAAACCCTTTTCTCGCTGAGTTTCTTTGGACATAGTGTTTCATCGCAGCAACAGAAACCCTAAAACAATCCCCATCTGTGGAGGTAGTGACAAAGTAAGGGAAACTTCAGAAATAGTATTTTCCATCTGTCTTTTACAAATGCCATGACTCCAGACCTCTGTCCCCCAGGGCTGATAGTGAAATGTTGTTTTTATGCTACTCAGTTTGTGGGGATTTGTAAGAACATTTCAGAAAACTAATTCAGGGTTTAATCAAGCATTCTCCCCAAGTGGCCATCCCATAGCTCTGTTTAACCCACAGTACAAAGTCACCCTATATCTATACATATACAAAAGGTACATATTGAAGGTACACAGATCTGCCTGGAAATTGTGTAGTTAAGTAAATGTCTATTGAATGAATGCATGAACTAGTGGGCTTCAGAAATGGAACTAAATTTAGATCATCTTTGAATAAAGTTCTTTCTCATACTGTTTGTGATGTGGCTTTTGAATCAGCTGTGCAGTATATGGTTTAAATGACAGTGTGGTTTAAAACCACGAATGCTTGCACTTAGACATCGATAATCAAATAAGAAAAAAAAGAGAGCCTAAAGAAATCAAATACAGTGTGTTATGTGAAAATATTCCATATTTTACCCCAGTTTTTTGTTTTACCTCATAACTGAAGAAACCTAATTTTCTAAAACTGAGATGCCATTGGCTTTTATATAATTTGTCTTCTTCTTAATTAACATAAAATAATAAAAGCTTCTAACACCTTATAAAGCACACAAAATATTATTCCAAATAAAATTGATCAGTCTTTCCAGCCACAAATGAGAACTAATTATACATTATTATAGTTTTTCACTTGTCATTGCATGGATATGCATAAAATATACACACAGAAAAATGATACAGTTACCAAGAAAATGTGTATTATGAAACAGAAAGTCATTGTATGATCAGGACAACATAAATATTCATGGCTTTCACACAAAGTATCTGTGACATTTTCATGAGCGTGGTTTTAAAGAGCTGCTGTGTTTTAGTTACATCACCCATACTGCCATGTGGTTGAGAACCTGTGTTCTTGATGATTTGTAAATGATGCCAGTAAATACCGCAGTCCACAAATCTTTTTCTTAAATCTGATTTTGATTTTAAAAAAAACCCCACAGGGATAAAATTCGTGGACACTTCGAAGGCTTTGGTAACAGCTCAGAATTCCTTCCAGAAGTGCCTTGAGTAACCTCTGCATGTGTGCAGAACATACATGAGCACCCTCTACACATGTGCACAGCATACATGAGCAATTTCTACACATGTGCACAGCATATATGAGCTCCCTCTACACATGTGTATAACATACATGAGCACCCTCTACACATGTGTATAACATACATAAGCTCCCACTACACATGTGTACAATGTACATTAGCATCCTCTACACATGTGTACAATATACATGAGCACCCTCTACACATGTGCACAACATACATGAGCTCCCTCTACACATGTGTACAATATACATGAGCACCCTCTACACATGTGCACAGCATACATGAGCACCCTCTACACAAGTGCACAACATACATGAGCTCCCTCTACACATGTGCATAACATACTTGAACACCCTCTACACATGTGCACAACATACATGAGCACCCTCTACACATGAGTACAACATACATGAACTCCCTCTACACATGTGCACAACATACATGAGCTCCCTTCATTGTTTGGCTTTCCTTCATGAACAGAAGAAAGGTCAGTTGTTTCCTGTGTCTATAATGCTTGTACTCTTTTCTTTCGCTAATTGGAATGTACTTTCTTTCTTTGGAGGGACTAATGTTCTCCTTTCTTAGTCAGAATATATTTAACCAGTATTGTCAGACATTGGTGAAAATATTCTTACTTTGTTGGATGTTTATTTTATAATTTTACTCTTAATTTTTTTCTTATGTGGATTTTTAAGTCTGTACACAGAGTATCATAGACACTGCATGAATACTATAAACAGTAGGTGAATACTGTAGACACTTTTTAAATACTTTTATTATGTTTTAGTGAATTTGCATGTTGGAAAGAATATATCCATGATAAAGTGACTAAACCCACATTTTGTTGAAAGCCTGCCACATGGTAGATACCGTCTGGATGCCAGAGTTGTAGAAATGACGATGGAGAAATTCTTGCTCTTACTGAGTTACAATCTAGTGCCTGTAGGTTTACAACAGTCAACCTACACCAACACACAACTAAACAGATGAGCAACCTGTTCCCAGGCATTATAAATCCACACTGGAGCTAAAACAGGGTGGTGGAGAGTTGAATGCTTACTTGTGGTGTCTGGGGCCATTTGAGAAGGGAAATCAGAAAGAATCAAATGATCAGTTCCCAGAAGCACCTCGGAAACTTCCTCACTGGATCAAGGCTAATGCCCAATGCAGAGTCTTCAGTGAGGACGTGGATGGAGGATGGACAGGGACAGGGACAGGGTTAGGTCAGAAAAATGGAAGCATGGGCAGTGATGCAGATGGTGACAGAGCGGACAGCAGGGTGGGCAGCAGCAGAGAGTTTTGAGTGCAAGTTTAAGCATTCACAGAGGTGTCTAAGTGGGGAAGGAGTATGTCCCTTGGGCCTGCTCAGAGGAAAGTGACTTGGAAAAGGGAGGAAACAGAAGAAGACGCCATTACTGCCATAGAGTTGTGATAATATGGGGCATTTGTCAGTTTCCTTTGTGCTTTCATTTACTAATTATATTAAATGTATTAGTTAAATTAATTGTTACCTGAGAATCAACACCTTGCTACAGTTAACCCTTCTCTAACTCATCCCTCCCTGTCTGTCTCCCTTTGGAAGCCTTGTTTTTCTTTCCCACTAAGTCTTATTACAGATGATCTTATAGTGTTTCTTTAAATCCCGTGCGTGCAAGCATGCGTGCACACACATTTTGAATAATCTATTTTTGTGCAATGGGTCTGAGGGAGACCTGGTTCTATGTGGCAATTTCCCTGTAATCTCTGGGTTGGCTGCCTGGAGGTGTTATTAGCTACAACCATCTAAAACTTGAATAGGCAACGCCTCTTAGGTAGTTCATTCACATGGCAGAAGATCATGGTGGAAATAGAACCACGGCTTTGGAACCTGTGCTTCTCATGAGTCTCTTTATAACCCAGACCAGCCCCACTTTCCCATACCCCATGTTCCATGCCTGGCTGTGATGCTCCCTGTCTATTGACCAGCTGACATTTCAAAAGTTCTTAGCTTTGCTTCAGCATCAGCATCAGAAAGTATACGAAGATATTCAGAGTTTATGAATTCCATTGTTCGGTGTTTTTTGGCTTAATGGATATATCACATTTATTATTGCTTCTTAAAATTGGGGGCCATTGCTTTAATTGTTAAATACTAAATATTGAATCAATAATCAAACTTAATTTTGTAGGCCATCTCAGACACTTTCTAGAGGTAGGATGAGTATAAATAGTGTTATGGTGGTGATCTTATAGCTGCTAGTGAGATTCACTGTTCCTCCTCTTCCTCTTCTTCCTCTTTCTTCCCCTCTCCCCGCCATTTCTCCTTTAATTTATCCCTCTGCCTACCAGAACATTTTCTGTTTTTCTTTATCTCTTGTCTTCATGTGTTGCTTCATCCTAGCTTTCCATGTCTGTATAAGACTGAATTCTTAGAACCAAGAAATAGATGTTGGGTTAATTGCGGGTGCTGTTTTCAAGGGAGACAAATCTAGGAACTCTTTCACTCCATAGAGCATCACATTCAAAGAGTAGAGCATCAGTGAAAGCCTAGAACAGTGGTCACCAGCTCAGCAGAGCATGAGTGGATGAATCCTAGAACAGTGGTCACCAGCTCAGCAGAGCATGAGTGGATGAATCCTAGAACAGTGGACACCAACTCAGCAGAGCATGAGTGGATGAATCTTAGAACAGTGGACACCAGCTCAGCAGAGCATGAGTGGATGAATCCTAGAACAGTGGTCACCAGCTCAGCAGAGCATGAGTGGATGAATCCTAGAACAGTGGTCACCAGCTCAGCAGAGCATGAGTGGATGAATCCTAGAACAGTGGTCACCAGCTCAGCCTGTGGGTCACAACTCCCATGGGGGCTGAACGGCCCTTTCACAGGGTGGCATATCAGGTTATTATACATTACAATTAATAATAGTAGTAAGATCACAGCTATTAAATAGCCACAAAAATAATTTTATGGTTGGGGGGGGGGGTCATCACAACATGAGAAACTGTATTAAAGGGCGGCAGCAGTAAGAGAGTTGGGGACCACCTCTCCAGAAGAAGATTGCTCCGTAATGACTACTGTGAGCCACAAACTTCCCTTTCATACATATTTAGCTTTTCTTTATCTTATATGAATGCAAATTAATCTTACTATGCCACAGCAGAAAGAAAGAATATGATGAATCTTGGATTCTCCTTGAAAATTAATAGTCTGATGCTTTCCATAAATCCAGTGTCATCTCTTGAGTTCCTAATAAAGCAGTATGTGACAAGATAAGTTGCTAGTGACTTCAGGTAAACAACAGGGCTTAAACAGACTGAGACGAGGCTGGCTCTCAAGTCATACTCTCAGTAATTACAAGGCAATATGAGGCAATTCAGCCAAACTGGAAGGAAAGAGGAACCCAGCTCTCCTAGGACTGCAGGGAAGATACAGCACATGACATAGAGACTGAGCCTGAGATCCATGCTTCTCCCTCGATAATGATCACTAAGCTCACCCAAATGCAAACACCAACATGTTGCACAGGCAAATGGGCATACATGCTAACACATGCACAGCCCCTCACCGGCACAGGGACATACATGCTAACACATACACAGCCCCTCACAGGCACAGGGACATACATGCTAACACATGCACAGTCCCTCACAGGCACAGGGACATACATGCTAACACACGCACAGCCCCTCACAGGCACAGGGACATACATGCTAACACACATAGCCCCTCACAGGCACAGGGAAACACATGCTAACACGTGCACAACCCCTCACAGGCACAGGGACATACATGCTAGCATACACACAGTCCCTCACAGGCACACAGATGTGCATGCTAACACATGCACAGCCCCTCACAGGCACACGGACATACATGCTAACACACACAGCCCCTCACAGGCACATGGACATACATGCTAACACATGCACAGCCCCTCACAGGCACATGGACATACATGCTAACAAACACAGCTCCTCACAGGCACAGGGACATACATGCTAACACAGGCACAGCCCCTCACAGGCACATGGACATACATGTTAACACATGCACAGCCCCTCACAGGCACACGCACATACATGCTAACACACACAGCTCCTCACGGGCACACAGACATGCACACTCTAACATAGGCAGAGCTGCTCTCCTGTCTTTTTGCCAAGAGTTCAGAGGGTAAGAAGAGCAAGAGCACACACGTGGCCCCCTCCCTTTCCTTTCCTCCCTCCCTCCCTCCCTCCCTTCTTTCCCTTCTCTTTGTTGCTATTCTATTAGATCCCAAGTTTCTTGAGAATTTCCAGTACTTACCAGTTATTTATATGGTCCATAATGGGTATGTTTATTATATAAATTAATGGTGCTGAGTAAGAATAAACAGACCCTTGGGTGAGTGTCTGTCACTTCTCTCTCTCTCTCTCTCTCTCTCTCTCTCTCTCTCTCTCTCTCTCTCCCTCCCTCTCTCCCTCTCTCCCTCTCTCCCTCTCTCCCTCTCTCCCTCTCTCCCTCTCTTCCTCTCTCCCTCTCTTCCTCTCTCCACCTCTCCCTCTCTCCCTCCCTCTCTCTCCCTCCCTCCTTCTCTCCCTCTCTCCATCTCTCCCTCCCTCCCTTCCCCCTCCCCTTCTCTCTAATGGAGAGCAATCCCTTGAGCTTGACCATGTGGGTGGTTAGACCACAGAGGCATGAACTGTGATACCACATGTTCTCTGTACGCTGGCCTGACTGTGTGGAGACAGGGCTACCTGCAGGGCCACCCAGAGCAGAACAAAGGCAATTCTCATTTTCCATGGCAGTTTTATTCTATGAAGTCACAAGAGGCCATGAGGTTGTACATATGGACGGCTGGTTTGGGGAGGTATGGGAGTTGGGGCTTATGAGAGTATATTCACATTTTTATCAGCCAGCAAGTATACACTTAATCTGGAGCATGCTTCCTGAAAAAAAACATATTCAGTGAACATTGCCCATGTCTGTGAATATGCTACAGGCAATAGCTTGGGGGTTGAGAACAACGCTTACAGAATTCTTCACTATGGCATCCGTGGGCACACATTAATAGGCAAATTAAACTCCTTCCAAGCTGTGCAGATAAAACCTTGCACCCAGTGTTATAGGCTGAACAGGAAATAAACATGCGAGCCTAAGGGCTTTGGGGAAATTTGTTCCCCATTGACGGAATTTAAAAAAAAAAAAAAAGAGGAAAATCCCATTTTTGTGCTGTATACATAAGACCCAAGAGCATAATGAAGTATATGAAGCCAAACGGACACTTGATACGCGAAAAGAGAGGCGCTGTCTTAAGGACATTTCAGCTGTCTCGAGAGCTTTGGGAACCATAAGACACCCTTTCCAAGGGAGGCAGCATCAAACTGAGCAAAACTCCAGGAAACCTAGGTCTTCCCGAAGAAACAGAACTGCCTGTAGATAAACACATAAGGAGTCTAAGCAAATTTCCATGTGTAAATTTCTTTGAAAGGCCTCATTCTTGCTAGGCCAAGTAATTTGTAACAAAATATCACTGACTACTTAAACAATGAGCCCAAGGCAACATCCAGATGCTCAATTGGTTATTCTATAACTACTTGACACTAAAAGGGTTTTGTTGTTTTGAGGATTGTTTTAAAACCTGTTGTTTAACGGAAGAATGGTTTCACAATTTAAAACCAGAAGCAAGGGAATACAGGCTGCTCAGTTCCAAGCAGACATGGAAGTCTCGGCCCTGGCAGTGTTTCCCAGGACTCACACCTTCTACACTGGCCTTTGAGCAGCGAGGCGCCATGCCACACGGACACTTCCCCAAATCCTCTGTTCTCTCCTTTCATAACAGAGCTAGAGTGGTATCACACTTCGTAAGCTTCACCAGCACCATCAATAACATAGTACCCTGTAACTGAGTTCTGAGCACAAAAGAAATGGAATTCACAGAGCAGCCCTACAGAAAACCTCTGCAGAGCCCTGACAGTGGTAGTATACGCCTTTAATCCCCACACTCAGCAGTAAGGGGCAGTTGGATCTTTGTGGGTTCAAGGCCAGTCTGGTCTACAGAGAGAGTTGTAGGACAGCCAGGGCTACACAGAAAAACCCTATCTCAAAAAGTAAAAAGAAAAAAGAAAAAAGAAAAAAAACAGAAGAAAGAGAGAGAGAGAGAGAGAGAGAGAGAGAGAGAGAGAGATATGAAATGGAAGGAAAGAGGGAGGGAGGGAGGGAATCTCTTCAGAGACTAATACGTGGTCATACTAATTTCGTTCCCATTTCTTCACTAAGATGGCTGTCCAGCTAGTGTGGGTGACACTCTTGAGAACTCCTGATTTCCTAATGTAATCTTGGAGCTCTGAGCCCAGCCCCGACCTACCTGCCTCTGTGGAGAGAAAGAAACAACCCTGACCTGTTTGGGACCTTGAGTCTGGGGTCCAAACATAGTCCCTAAGCTACCAATGACATGCTGGTAATCTTGGCTGGAATCAGGATCCAGTCCTTTGTGCTGCGTGCCTGAGAATTTTTTTCTAGGAACTTTTTCTAGGAAATTAACACAGCTGATGATCACAGGCCATGGGACGTTGTCCTGATTGGGGGTTTGCATGATCTCAGAGTTCACTGCCATTCTTGTGAATGATGGCAGAGTCTCAATTCAGAAATGCGAATTAAAAGTAATACTTTTGCTTTGCATCCTAGGCATAATGCAAGTCATGGCGAGGACGTGCATTTATTTTAGAGATAGGAGTTTTCAGATTTCCGAGTTCCGTGACTGATTCTGGCTAACTTTGAAATATCCTGTGTAGCAGGGCCTATGTGACTCAGGCCAATTCTTGCAACTTTGCTCTCCCCTTATCATACATGGCTTCTGAAGGGCTAGCCTGGGTTAAAACTCTTCGCTTTGGTTGGCGGCCATCCTCCCAGTGCTATAGGAAAGACTGTCAGACTTCCTGTGTAGCAATGAAAGTGAAGAAGCACAGAGTGAGGCCTTGGGGAATCTCACCTGGGAAGGAGAGAAGGCTGGAAGGCCTGTCTGTGGCTGTGTGCGCCCCTATTATGCAAGATAGATGGTGACTCACAGTGTTGACAAGCCAGAGGAAATCCTGCATTTCTCCTTCCCGGAGGTCTTTGGTCTCCTCTGACTTAAGAAAGGCAGACATTGTATTATTCTGCTGGAGTTGCAACAGTCTTTCAAACACTCATGCCAGATTGCAGGTGGCCTCCAAAAAGTGATGTCATTGGAGCTATGGGCATATGTTTTTCCGTGGTTTAGACACTGGTAGCTCTGTGTGTGTGTGTGTGTGTGTGTGTGTGTGTGTGTGTGTGTGTGTGTGTGTGTGCATCTTCGCACTGGCTCAGGACACTGGCTGCATCTTCGCAGTGAGGTACCTGCCATCTTCACCTGCTGCTTTCAGTGGTGCTGTTTATTGATTGATGCTGGGATTGAAGCCAGAACTGTGCGCACGATGAGTGCTATATCATTGTGCTAGACCCCCAGCCTTTCCTCTGTTATTATTAAGAGATGTTAATCCCCGTTTCGTATTTCATCCCAAATTTACAGAAGGTCGATTATCTACTTCATCATATTACGAAAATACTACGCGAGTTGTCAATGATTTACAATGCCCCCGTTCATCAATTTTTCTCATTAATTTGCATAAAGGAAGCAAAAATATCTTGCCTTAAATGATGGCAATGATAGTGGCCTATAACTGATACATTTCTTCAGTCACATAACTATTAAGTCAGGACCAGAACGGATCCAGGGTGTGTGCTTGCATGAATGACAGTCTTTACAGATGAGGTGATGGTGACCAGAGGGTTGAGGGTTTGTGTAGGTTCTAAGCCAGTGGTCTTCAGACATCCTAATGTTGCATCCTTTCCATACAGTTCCTCCTGTTGTGGGTACTCCTGTCTTAGTTAGGGTTTTGCTGCTGTGAATAGACACCATGACCAATGCAAGTTTTATAAAAGACAACATTTAATTGGGGCTGGCTTACAGGTTCAGAGAGGTTCAGTCCATTGTCATCAAGGCAGAAGCATAGCAGTGTCCAGGCAGGCACGGTTCAGAAGGAGCTGAGGAACCTTTATCCAAAGGCAGCCAGGAACTGACTGGGCATGTTCAGGTATGTAGGTGGAAGATCTCCAAGCCCATCCCCACAGTGACACACTTTCTCCAACAAGGCCACACTTTCTAACAGTGCCACTCCCCGGGATGAGCATACACAAACCATCACAACCCCCAACCATAAAAGTACTTTCATTGCTGATTCATAAGTGTAATTTTGTGATGTTATGAATCATAATGCAAATATATGTTTTGCTGATGGTCTTAGGCGACCCCTGTTAAAGGGCCATTCAACCCCCAAAGGGGTTGCAATGGCAGGTTGAGAACCTCTGTTCCAAATTATGAGAGAAGGTGAAAAAGGCAATTCAGGCAAGGAACAGGGTACACTGAATCTTGGAATCAAGCTGCTCACATGTTGGAAGAACACAGTAAACGAAAAATCTGTCTAGGCAAGAGGTGTGCTCAGATCACTAGGAGCATTTTGGTACACTAGGCTTTGTTTCTGATAAACCGACAAAACCAGAGCTGAGCCCACAGTGCTCCAAGTCAGGACAGCTCACAGCATTTTCCTACCAGGATGGAGTAGATAATCAACAAAGGTGCTGAATGATTCACTCATGGTAGCGGGGAGCTGCGGAAGGTATCAGAGCTCGGCCCGCTGGGAAACAGATATTGTTCAGATATGCTCAAAAACACATTGAACGCAATGAGCCAGAGGGAAATGTTCATTAATTATTAATATGCTTATGAAGCAAATGAATGACACAATTAAAGCTTAATATAAAGATGTCTAGAGGGGATAGAGGGATGGCTCAGCAGTCAAGAACACTGACTGTTCTTCCAGAGGTCCTGAGTTCAATTCCCAGCAACCACATGGTGGCTTACAACCATCTGTAATGGGATCGGATTCCCTCTTCTGGTGTATCTGAAGACAGCTACAGTGTACTCATACATAAAATAAATAAATAACTCTTTTGTTTTGTCTAAAGATGTTTAGAATCACGTAATAAGTTTGATGAATCCATTTATAAACCATTAAGAAGCTGTATACAAATTACAGAACGGGAGAACAAAAGAGTTTTTTTTTTTTTTTAACTCTCCAACATCTTTTAAGAATATATTTAGGGGCTGGAAAGATGGCTCAGTGGTTAAGAGCACCAGCTGCTCTTCCAGAAATCCTGAGTTCAATTCCAGCAACCACATGGTGGCTCACAACTATATGTAATGCAATCTGATGCCCTCTGGTGTGTCTGAAGATAGTGACAGTGTACTCACATGTATAAAACAAATAAACCTTTAAAATATATATCACATACACACACAAATATATACATACATGCTTTTATTTGTATATGTGTGTGTGTCTGTATATATGTATACATATATGTGTATATACACACATGTTTACTTGTATGTGTGCTTGTGCATGTGTATATATGCACACATACATTTTTACTTGTATGTGTGTTTGTGCATATGTATATATAATATACACATACATTTTTACTTGTATATGTGTGTGCATGTGCATGTGTAACTATATAATACATATATATTTATCATATATCATATATCATATTTATATAATTTTTATATTATACATCATATACATATACATATTATACCTTGTCCATTATTATATATTATACATTATATATTTTATATTACACACACACACACACACACATTTTTACTTGTATATGTGTGTGCCTGTGCATGTATTTGTAGCACCTAAGTGTCAGTTTCTGTAGTGGTGAGAAGAGGGTGTCCAACCCCCTTGAGTTGTAGTCAAAGGTGGCTGCTAAGCGCTTTGTAGGGGAGGTGGGAAGCAAACCCAGAAGGAGCCTCAGCAAGAGAGACATGTGCTCTTAGTCACCGAGCCCTCTCAGTGCCCTTCTCAATACCTGCTGAAGGACCCCCTCTAAGCTCTGTGCTCAGATGCTGTCTTCACTGTAGCAGGTACATGCTGGCGTGCACAAACCGGACTGGTCGTGTCGTTTGAAAACAGTCTGCTGTTTAGACTTCCATAGACTCTGGCGATCGCGAAGGAGTAAGGATACCCGCACTCAGGCTGGCAAACCGCCCGCTCTCTTTAGGCATGGTTGTTGCCTCTGCTCTGCCTTCTGGTTGGCAGCAGAGGCCTGTGGTGGCAGACATGGATTCTTGCCCTTATTCACTGTGTAGACTTGATGTTTCTTCTCATCTGTTCTGGGCATAGTATGTACCTATGATTGCGGGTTCTTCAAAGGCA
This sequence comes from Apodemus sylvaticus, assembly GCF_947179515.1. Lineage (NCBI taxonomy): Eukaryota > Metazoa > Chordata > Mammalia > Rodentia > Muridae > Apodemus > Apodemus sylvaticus. The sequence continues at coordinate 21,955,301 of NC_067489.1, forward strand.
ATTACTTTGAATTCATTTGATAAGAGCTCCTTTTCCTCTTACTCTCTCTACCTGTTAGCTTGTTTTAATTTTTCTTAGCATATTATTGCCTAACACTTTTTTAGGTCCAATGACTCACTCCCCTCCCCGCCCCGCCCTCTTTTGCTTGTTTAATTTTGAAGGGCTCAATTTTACTTGACATCTTAGTTATTTCCCAGGGTGCTTTCTTGGCTGAACTCCGTCTCTCATCTGTCATCCTGACACATTCTAATATTAAAGGTTCTTTCAATAATCACCTGTTGAGCCTTCGGATGTTACTTGGGGAGTGTCCGCTAGAATCCCAGCATGCAAAGTGAGGGCGAGTTGAAATAATCTTCATTTTATTGCCACATGAAATACCTTTATTCCAGGGCCTTAACCGCAAGCATGGTTACTGGAGTAATAACCACGCCAAATCCCTGGATATAGCAACTTCCCATCTAGAAAAGAAGTGGCGATTACATTCTTAGCTTACAGAATGTTTTTAGGTGATGAGACATTTGTCTTCCCCTTCCTATACTACTGTGTCCGTATCATTTTCATGTTACTCACGCATTGCAGACCCTGGCTCTCACATCAAAGTAAGCTTGAGGATGAAAGCCTCCATGCCATTAAGTGTTTGTCCCTGATGTGACTTGAATCAGAAATGCTAAGACGGAGTCTTCCTAAAGCTGGCGAAAGGAACTGGCAATCGCCTCTCTGTTGCTGGACAGCAATACAATGCCTCCCATACTAAATTTTTCAACTGACCAATGTTTTTCTTTCAATCAGAGGATTAATCTCTCCTCTGTGTGTCTCTCTGTATTTTAATTTGCCACCAAAATTCAGTGGCCAGAGATCTCATGGAGATTTGCCGAGTCGCCATTGACTGAATCACTGGCCATACACTTGAACTCAGTGGCCGTCTCTCTTTGCTCCCCCAGAATTGGAAGTCTTAACTGATCTTAAAAGTGTAGTAGGAATCCATCATGAAGAACAAAGATTATCCCTAGGAAATTCCAAAGGTTCAGCCAGCCCTGCTCTCAGGAGTCAAGGAACAAGACCAGTCATAGAATTGAGTATGTAACTGTGTTCAATATTTTTAGCTATTTTTGTTTTACTAATATGTTATGGGGTGTCCTGGTAACTTTGAGAGGCAAAGCAAGTTTTTGCAATACATTTCTGTGCCGTGTTATTTAGAAATGAGAAAAGAGAGCCCATCTATGTGCATGCAGAACACCCGACGCCTCACGTGTTTCCATTCTCATGTTTTCTATAAGCCAAAAAGTAAAAGGGCCACGCAAGTGTAATTCTTTAATCATGTTGGAAACATATGCTTGAATTGTGTACTAATTAAGTAGAAGAAGATTAAAGAATAACTTGTGTAAATTAATCGAATAACTTGTAGTTTGGGGGAGAAAAAATATAGACAGAAGGCATCCTGGGATTAGGATGGCGAGACACAGATGCAGATGTTTGACATATGTTGTTTACTATTACAGGTGCCTTGTGGCGGGCACGGGGAGGGGCATCCTGTCAAATGCTCAGGAGGTTGCTGTATTGATGTAGGTTTCACTTACTTTATATCCCTCTCAGAGAAGCCATAACAGACTTATAAAGATTACATTAGCATTTTTATGCCTTTACAACAGTGGCTTAGCTGATGGCTTTGCATCTTATTAAAGAACAACAACAACAAAAATAAAACAACAAAAACAAAAATATCCACAAAGTGTTCCTTCACTTTCTTTCACACTTCAAAGATATCAGGGGCCCTGTGGCTTATTAGGTGATCTCAGGGTGGGAAACTAGACTCACTTCACCATAGACGGTCTGGAGAAGAGGTTTATCTTAAAAGCCTTTGGAGAAGGGACCACGAGACATTATCTCCTTTGCCCTCCTTCCTTCAAATGGTTAATTCAGGAGAATTACATTTGAAACAGTTGAGGTCCAAAACAAGATAATTTGAATAAGATCTCAGATAGATCTTGTGTAAATAAAAATGATACTGTGTTAAAACTGTTAGCTTCCTGCTCCCATAGCTAAACACCCAAACTAATCAACTTATAAAGAGGAAAGGTTTACTTTTGCTCTCAGTTTTGAAGGCCTCTGGGAAAGCTCTGTGGATACTGTTGCTGCTGCTGTATCTGCGGCCCCCTTGCTCAGGAATGAAACAGGGAGAGGAAAATGTAGGACATCCAGATGCATATCAAGGGTACAGCCTCCTAAACCAGAAGGCCTCCCACCAGGGCCCAACTCATAAGAGTTCTACTATCTCGACCCAGGAAGTTGGACTCAGGCTTTTAAATACCAAGGTCTGCGAGAAGTTAGAGAGCCCAACTGTGGAAAAATGCAAAGACCACGAGTCTGAAATCTTTCTCAGCAAAGGTTTGAAGATGAAATTGACAAACTGCTAAGAAATTGTATACAGGGAACTAACTTCACCCAGGAGGAAATAGCTGTGCTTCACATTCCAAGTTACCTATTCCATGTCACCTCAAGTAGACATCTTGTTTGTCGGATTGCTTGTATATGATCAGCGTGATTTATCTAGAGGATTATGTTAACACTGTACGAGAATCTGGCCTATTGTGGTGTTGGAAGTTCTTTGTTAATATAACGTGTCAGAATCATAAACCATCTAGGAGTATGTTTGGTTACTAGGCAACACAAGGAACGTTATTTTCTTCTGTTGTTTCTTTCTGAAAAAGACTCTAGGGAAGAGCTGGACCTCGGGACACAGGCAGCTGGAGACCAAAAGACACCAAGTTTTCTACAAGCTGGAAGAAGAAGCAGTCAGTTACAGCTGGGGCCCTGGTTACTTGTTAAAGATCTGGTTTCTGACAGCTCTCCCCCAACATCATTAGGTATTTCACCATGTATGGTGCATCTGGTCTTTTTGTGTGAAACACAGAGTTCTATATTTGAATCACATGAGAAAAACAAAACAATGTTTTTCATGTATAAAGAGCTTTTAAGCAAAAAAAGACCAATATTGAACTGCAATAGAAAATGCTAATAGGTAATTTTAAAAAGTAGAAATGCAAATAAATGATAATCTTTGTGGAAAAGTATTTTCCATTAGCGCCAATAAAAATCTGACTGATAAAATATGTGGTGATATTTATTGATCCAACCTAGAAGTTTGTGATGGCAGTATACACACACATACACATACACACACACACATACACAGGCACAGATGCATAGACATATACACACATATAAACACACACAAACACACAATGCACATACATATGCATATATACACACAAACACATACAAACATACATACACACATGTACACACGTATGCACATATACACATGTAGGTACAGAGACCTGTGAGGCCTGTGACATCATACAACACATATAAATACACACAAACAGGCACATGCACAGACATATGCATATACACACAAACACATTCAAACACACATACATGCACACAACACACACACACACACACACCTACCTACCCCATCACAGCTGGATGGAATATGACAATCAGGGTGAGTCCTCTTTAAGTCTGTGTTTTTTAAATCAGCAACAGCACCAAGAAGTTATGTAAGAGATTTGTGTTATGTAAGAGATTCTCAAAGTACTGTTAGTGCTCCATGATGAGAGTTTTCAAGTTCCCAGTTTAACTAATGGGGCTTATTAGGTTATAGGACCCTTCCTAGGATGAGCGATTTACTCCCTAACTTATTATACATCAACACAGTATAGTCTCAAAGGATAACTAGTTCATGGGGAAGTGCTCATGATAGTGTAGAGGAACACTTCAGGAAACAAAAACAATTTCTAATTGACTATAAAAGTTGACTCTAAGTCTAGGAAATACTGGAAATGAAAATGAAAATGTTAATGCAAGTCATGGAGATGAATTAGGGTTCTTTGGTTTTTTCTTGATTTGTTACTTTATTTTCCCAGTGTTATGTAAACATCTAGACTTCAAGAAATCAATAGATTAATTTTCTCAAAACAAACAAACAAAAGAAAAGTAGGGAGGAGGGAGGGGTGTAAAGCAATCCTTGAGACAGGATCATTCACTGAACCTAGAACTAGATGACCAGCAAGCCCCAGGGATCCTCCTGTGTTTGCCCTCCACAGCGCTGGCATTATGGGTGCGAACACGGCCACAGCAGACTATGATGTGAGTTCTGGAAATCCAAACTCAGATCTTTCTGCTAGTGCAACAAGGGTTTCTACCTACCCAGCCATCTCCCCAGCCCTACTGTGCTCCTCTTCCTCCTCCCTCACCCTCCTCCCTCCCCATATAACTTAGGAATATGTGTATATAGAAAAGCAAGGCCAAAGTGTGCTCAGAGCATGAGGATACAGACAGTGTGCAGGAAGAGTGGAGACAGGAGACTTCCAGTCAGTATACAGACCTGTGCCAGTTTGTTCCCAGGTCAGGCAGAGCCCAGAGGAAGGAAGGTGGAGTTTTTTTTCTTAGTCAGCACACTGGAAGATGGCGCTCTGTGACCCTTCACCCCTTTACTCTAAGTGAGAATTTAATCTGTATGTGAGTTTTAAAGGATGTTCCTGAAAGATAGACACCCTCCCACCACTTCTGTGCCCCCTTATTTCTTAAAACAGCCTGCCCTGGAGTGTGGAGATGAGGCCATCTATCTCCTTCTCCTGCTTGATGAGAGCCATGGTTCAGCAGGTCTAATGGAGACATAAATAAATGATCAAAGCTCCGTGTTGACCAAGGTGACCTCTGTCTCTTCCTTGATGTGGTCAGCGTGGATGGCCAGCACCCTTCTCCAGCTATGACTGACTTTTGTTACAGACTCGAACAAGGAGTGCTTTTCTGGGTAACTTCAATATACAGTTAATCCATAATAGACTCAAGTGTGCAGCTAACCCTCTAGTGACAGAACAGAGAAGCCACCTGGGTCTCAGGGGGACAGGGGGCACGCATGCTTTCATGAGCTACTGTCACCTCATAGGAACAGGAACTGATGTGAGTCTTGAAGCTGGCCTCTATTTGGCCCAACGTGTGTTTAAAGGATGTGATATAGCCGTTTGTGTGCAGAGAGCAGCTTCTCTGGGAATCCTTGGGGGATTCCAGTAGAGATCACAGTCAACTCTAGAGACAAACATGGGGAGAGGAAGGAGACATCCTGAAGATCTTTGAAAAGGTCCTAGAGGTCTGGAGAGGTCCCCAGATCTCCTCCACTGGAGGCCCGGAGGCCAGGGATGCCTTCCCTTTATACCTCGTGGTTCTCTCCACTTTCAACTGCACTGGTCAGTGCCAAGGACACTGGTGTGTGGCCACAGAAGAGGCTTCCTTCTCTCATATCATTCATTGGGAGTCATTCGTCAGCAGGGTGAGAACAGGGCATAGAATGAAGGGAGGGGAAGGAAGAGAAGTTGAGAACAGGTTCCCCCCATGGATCTCCAGCGATTCCTCAGTAAAGGACACCCATCATTAGCAAGCACAGCAATTAGGGGAAGGATGCTGGGGTCTCCTAAGATGCTGGTAGATTCTGCATCTTAGTCTGACTGCTAGTTCATCTATGTGTGCTCCACTCTTGGTTCCCTTCCCTTGCTTTTGAGACAGGACCTCGGTGTACCCTAGGCTGGGGACAGGACCTCAGTGTATACCTAGGCTGGTGACAGGACCTCAGTGTACACTCAGGGCTGGTGACAGGACCTCAGTGTACACCTAGGCTGGTGACAGGACCTCAGTGTACACCTAGGCTGTTGACAGGACCTCAGTATACCCTAGGCTGGTGACAGGACCTCAGTGTACCCTAGGCTGGTGACAGGACCTCAGTGAATACCAAGGCTGGTGACAGGACCTCAGTGTACACCTAGGCTGGTGACAGGACCTCAGTGTACACCTAGGCTGGGGACAGGACCTCAGTGTACCCTAGGCTGGTGACAGGACCTCAGTGAACACCTAGGCTGGTGACAGGACCTCAGTGTACCCTAGGCTGGTGGCAGGACCTCAGTGTACCCTAGGCTGGTGACAGGACCTCAGTGTACCCTAGGCTGGTGACAGGACCTCAGTGAACACCAAGGCTGGTGCCAGGACCTCAGTGTACCCTAGGATGGTGACAGGACCTCAGTGTACACCTAGGCTGGGGACAGGACCTCAGTATACTCTAGGCTGGTAGGCTGGTGACAGGACCTCAGTGTACCCTAGGCTGGTGACAGGACCTCAGTGAACACCAAGGCTGGTGCCAGGACCTCAGTGTACCCTAGGATGGTGACAGGACCTCAGTGTACACCTAGGCTGGGGACAGGACCTCAGTATACCCTAGGCTGGTAGGCTGGTGACAGGACCTCAGTGTACCCTAGGCTGGTGACAGGACCTCAGTGTACCCTAGGCTGGTGACAGGACCTCAGTGTACCCTAGGCTGGTGACAGGACCTCAGTGTACCCTAAGCTGGTATGGAACTCATCATACCCTGCCCTGTCTTTCTGAGTATAAGGATCTGTTTGTTTTTATAGCTGTCCATATAGATCTTATAAGCTCTTTTGTATGTTCAGTGTATTTCACAACTTGGCACAAATTGTGCCACCTCACTTTGCAAATATGTTCCTATTCATCATCTCAAGTCAGTTTCTAAACTATTTGGTCCTAAATAACCAATTGTTGCAAACAAGTCCCCAGATGAAATGACTAACTTTTTTTTTTCTATTGTTAAGAGGTGTCTGCCATTTCCCCCTTGTGGTCAAGTTTAAAAACCAAGGAGCATACTGTGCTGTGCTAAATACACAGAGAAGCTGAATCAAAGGCTGGCTTCCTGGCTTCCCTCAAAATTTACAAATCACTCAATGCACAGTAAAGCAATAGAACCCACCTTGCCCAGCTGCAGGGCAGAGCCTCCAGCGGTGCTGGTAACAATAATTTCTCCTGGCTTTTATACATGTATTTGTTTTTGTTTTAAGCAAAGATATTGGAGATGGCCTCATCTAGCTCAAACTAGTTGAACCCAGCCCTTTCACTTGGGTCTCACTAGAGTCTGGTGACCTACATCAGGGGACCTAAGCTCTCGTTACAGATCACATTAATACCACGACTGTCTTCTGACAATTGAGTTTTATGAAGATCTGTGAAGTTTGACAAAAAATAAATAAATGTGTATACCACCAATGAGCTCACCTTTCCTAGCCTGCAGTCACTGCATGTTCCTCACCCTGCTTCTTTATCCCAAGCCTTAGCCCTCAGTGAGGTAGCCTTGAGTCTGGACTCTCCCCGCTTCGTGTTGGCCGCCTCATGAGTAAACCCTCTCATGTATTCTCATTGCTTTGGGGGTTAGGATATTACATGGTAGGCAGACAGAGCTGGATTATTACTCTCTACAGAGTTTTTAAGTATTACCAGAATGTTTTAAAGCTTAATGAATACAAAATTATGGGGGGAAAAAACTAGTGCTGGCCAGGGGCAGGGGCAGACTGAAAATATCCATCAGTAAAATATGTGCCACATTATTATCAGTCTGGCCTTCAAAAGCAAAGAGGGAGAAAAAGCTAAAAACCAACCCTCCATTGCCCCACCTATCCCAGCAATGTAGGGAGCTTGTATAAAACCTAAGCAGGGTGAAGTTTGCGTTATCTGGCTTCTGAACAGACAGTTCTTGTGTGCATAAAGCCCCCTTGAGGTTGACCTAGCCACAGAGAACAGCTACTCCTTCCCTCCTGAGGATGCAAATGAGTGAAGAAATCCTTATTAAATCCCCTTTGAACTGGGCTCTTCCTCCCCAGACCCACATTTACCACCACTAGTTCCATTTTCAAGCCAATATGCGCTCAGATGTGAGGTAGCAGATGCTCGATTCATGTGCAGTTCCTACGTGATTTATACACAGCTGCTCCCAGGCAAGAAGGAACATGAGAGCACTTCGCTCTCAGCTTAGAATTCTTCCCAATAGTCCATAAGGAAAAAAAAAAAAAACCTTCTCCCTGGCTATTGAGTTTAAAAAAAAAACTTAAATCTTTGATAAAATTACCTGGCCTCTGGCCAACTCAAACACAGATGCCATTTAGACCACAGGTCAGGAATTGATGAGCAGAACACATTACAGAGAGTGTGGTCTGGCTCAATTCCAGGATAGAGTCATGAGTTAAAACATTGCCATGATAGAGAAAGGCTAGGACAGCCAGGGCTGGGTTCTGGAGAACTTGAGCAGTAAACACAGCCTCTTTCACTCAACAGCAGTCAATCATTACCTGAGCTTCAGAGGTAGATGATCTGACACACACAGTATTTTAGGAAAATCAAGCTTACTAGTTGAACTGTGTGCAGAGAGGTCAAACTTGAGCAGAATTGCAATGTTGAAGACCCATAATGGGTGAGGAGTGGGCAAAAAGATGTGTGTAGCCAGTGGTTCTGAAGAAATAGGAAGTCTTTGGTGGAAAACATGGACCTAGAAGGAGTTAGAGACACAAAACATGAGAATCATGCCTTTAGCCTTCACAGCTGAAGATGGGGGGCAGGGAAGGCATACTGGAGAAGGTTAGTTTGCCCGAAGACTTGAACATGTTGTTCGCGATGACTGACGTGTATAACTAAGTATATAGGATATAGTGTGACTGGGGTGGTAGCCATCAGGTGATCCTGGCTAATTCAACAAAGAGACCAGACTGAGAAGGAAGAGCAGAGAAGACAAGAAAGTCGTCACTGTGGCTTAGCAGATCAAGGTGAGAAGGGTGGGTGGATGGTGGGATTTCATGAAAACAAGTACCAAAAGAGGTAGAAGACGCAGGGTTTCCCTGCTGTGGAAGATGTGGATTTTGAGAATTAGCATCTGCTGGTGGGATTGTTGGGTTTAATAGAAGGGCATAGCTAGGGTGAAAATCCATTGATGAGAGATTATTTTGAACATAGAGCTTTGGTAGGAAGAACAAGAGGTTGAGCATCCATCCTCATGAGAAATGGGCAGAGCCAGAGAGAACAAGGTGTGGAGTGTTCACAGCAGGGGAGATAGCAGTGAGACCTTAGGGGTGTTTTGTTTGTATGTTTGTGTAGTTCTTAGTAAAACTGAAGCATGACTGTCCTGGCTAGTTTTAGGTCAATTTGACACAACTTGACATCATCATCGGAGAGTAGGGAACCTCAATTGAGAAAATGCCTCCGTAAGACCCAGCTGCAGGGTATTTTCTCAGTTGGTGATTGATGGGGGAGGGCCCAGACCTTTGTGGGTGGTGCCATCCCTGGGCTGGTGGTCCTGCGTTCTATGAGAACACGGAGCAAACCATGAGGAGCAAGCCAGTAAGCAGCACCCACCAGTGGCTTCTGCATCAGTTCCTGCCTCCAGGTTTCTGCCCTGATTGAGTTCCTGACTGACTTCTTTTGATGATGAACGGCAATGTGGAAGTGTAAAGCAAATAAACACTTTCCTCCCCAACTTGCTTTTAGTCATGGTGTTTCATTGACGCAATTACCCTAAGTAAGACTATCAGTGTAAGAGGCGTGTTTCCAAATAGCGTTGCCCTAGTGATGACAGCAGGAGAAACCTAAAGGCAACGTTTGATTTCATGTTTGTAGCTTGAAATGATGGGTTTCAAAGTCTCATGTGAATGAGAAAGAGAAGTACAAGCCTTATATATGATAATTTCCAATTTTCATTTTTATGGGATTTGGTGTGTGTGTGTGTGTGTGTGTTGTATGTTGTATTGGAGGGGTTCTTTCTTTGTTTCTTAGTTTGGATTCTGGTTTGATCAAGGGTGTTTGTTTATTTGCCAGAGAGAGAGGGGGGAGAGGGAGAGAGAGAGAACTTAGGGTTGGATAAGTGGGAAGGTAGGGAAGATCTGGGAGAATTTGAAGGCATGATCAAAATATATTATATGAAAAATATTTTTAATTATGTAATGTGGGGGAGAGAGACAGAGACAGCGAGAGAGAGTTTCACTGTAAGAGAGGCTCCATCACCCCTCTCCTAACAATGGCAGCGGTGACATCTAGCATCTCTTCTCCCTGCTCTGCTCAGGCTGAGAGGACAGACTGGAACCAGATGTGTCCTGACCTTCTCACAACCTACACACAGGCCTGAGGCCCTGACACACGCCTTAACTGCAGCCCACATGTCACGAATGCAGGCTCTGCTTTCCATGATGGGCCTCACAGTGTGGGGGGCAGCTGCTGGCCACAAAGCCCCTGGCTGGCATTTGACAAAGGACAAGGTTCCTGAGAGGAAACCTAAGAGGAGACAGTATGCCAGTGGGTGGTCACCTTCCCCATCAAGATCTTCCCTTCAAGCCCAAGCGTCACAGGGAAGGAAAATCTGACATGTAAGTCTGACCTTTTCAGTTCTCAGGAAAAGGGACAGAGATGGGTGCTGTCATGTCAACCCTCAGAACCTAGACGGCTACAACATAGAGCATTTCATGGGGGCAGACCTCTTGCTTTTTATACATGTCCCAAGCAATAGCCCCCTCCCCCATGCTTTGTAACGGTTTGACTCCGCTGCAAGCATGAGTCTCCTGGAAGCTTCAATTTTCATATCACCTTTGGCATGCTATTTAACTTGTTTCCATAGCTCCTTTTGGATTAGCCTGAAAATATTTTCTCTTTCTCTATTGCCTGCCTCCCTCCTTCTCTCTCCACAGTCTCCCGTACTCACTCTCTCTCTCTCTCTCTCTCTCTCTCTCTCTCTCTCTCTCCCCCCCCCCGTGTTTGTGTGTGTGTGTGTGTGTGTGCACGCGCAAACTTTTGAGACAAGGTCTTACTTAGCTGCCTACATTAGTCTTGAACTTACTCTGAAGTAGCCAAGGATAGCCCAGAACTTGTGATCTCCAAGAACTGGGATTGCTAACCTGTGTCAGCACCTAAACTCCCTTCCTGATCTTAAAGGGTTGAGTTGGGTATTTTACATTTTCATCTTCAGGGTCCCTCTTTAAAACCTACTCGGAATAGCAACTAGATAATAAACACTTCTTTGTGTCTTACTTTTTAATTTTTTCAATTAGCCTATCATTAGTTTTTAAAGTGTATTCGTGATGATCCCGCATGTATGTATGTGTGCCATCACATTCCCTGGAACTGGAGCTAAAGACAGGTATAAACAGTCACATGGGTGCAGGGAATCAAACCCAGGCAGGTCCTCTGGAAGAGCATATACCCAGTGCTAGTGACTGTAGGGCTGGCCTGTGTGCAAGTGTGTGGGGCATTTTCTTGATTAATGATCAATGTGTAGGGTCCAGCTCAGTGTAAGTCATGATACTCCTGGGAGGGTGGTCCTGGGTGCTATAAGAAAGCAGGCTGAGCAAGCCATGGGGAGCCCCTTTCTTGTCTTAATTTGAAAGAGATATATTGGAGAAAAGAATAAAGTGTTCCACTTGAAAAACCAGAAAAAAAGAAAAATGTAAGAAAACATTTAATATCCCATCCGCCAAATCCAACCAACACTGACAGTCAGCTCTCTATCTCTTTCTACGTATCTAGAAAAATGTATGTCTTATTCATCATTTCTATTGCGGTGATAAAAACAAAAACAAAAACAAACCAAAAACAGGTGATCAAAAGCCATTCGAGGAAGAAAGCATTTATTTCAGCTTATAGTTTCACATCACAGTCTATCAACAAGGCAGTCAGGATGGGAGCTCAAGGCAGGAACCTGGAGGCAGGAGCTGATGCAGAGGCCATGGAAGAATATTGCTTACTGGCTTGCTCCCCAGGGCTTGCTCGGACTGATTTCTTATAGCACCCAGGGCCACCCTCGCAGGAGTGTCATGACTTACACTGAGCTGGATCCTACACATCGATCATTAATCAAGAAAATGCCCCACACACTTGCACACAGGCCAGCCCTGCATGAGTTTTCTCCATTAAGATTCCTTCTTCCCAGATATGTCTGGGTCTGTGTCAAGTTGATAAAATCCAACCAACACTATATATATATATATGAATATTTTCCTTCAAAATAATATTCGCCAGTGGTTCTCAACCTTCCTAATACTGTGACCCTTTAACATAGTTCATTATAGTGTGGCAACCCCCAACCACAAAATTATTTTTTATACTACCTCATAAATGTAATTTTGCTCTAGTTATGAATTGTAGTGTAATTATCTGTGTGTTTTCCAATAATTTTAGGCGATCCATATGGAAGTTTCTTTCAACCCCCAAAAGGGGGCTTCGACCTACAAGTTGAGAACCACTGATATACCTGAATTTATATAAGAAAACTTGCATGGCTGTCCTCTGAGAGTCTCTATCAGAAACTGACAGAGACAGATGCAGATACTTACAGCCAACCATTGCACTGAGGTCAGGGACTCCTATGGGAGGGTTAAGGGAAGGACTGAAGGAGCTGAAAGGGGATGGCAACCCCATAGGAAGACCAACAGTGTCAACTAATGTGACCCCTGGGATCTCCCAGAGACTAAGCTCTCCACCAATCAAAGAGGATACATGGGCTGGTCTGTAGTCCTTGGTACAGATGTAGCAGAGGACTGCCTGGTCTAGCAACTTGATGCCTCAGGGAAGGGAGATGCCTGGGGGTGGGGAGGGGGGAGGGGATAAAGTGAGGTGGGTGGGTGTGGGTGTTTGGGGGAACAATCTCTCATAGGCAATGGGGAGGGGGGAGGAGAAGGAGTGAAGAACTCTGGGAGGGAGACCAGGAGGCGGGGACAACTATTTGGAATATTAATTAATTAGAAGTTTCCACTTAGTAAGTTATCACCTTCTCGATTAGTAATCTTATCATATGGCAAGATACAGACACACACACATACACACACACACACACACTAGTGGAGGCTTTTAAACTGATTTTTCACGTGGCAGCCATGTACAGTGTGATGATTTCTTTCTTTTCACTCAAGCTTCCATCTTATGCACACCGGATTTTCATTTTCAGTCTGTGCACACATTTGTTAGTAGTTCAGCAGCCCCTCCCCCCTCGGTGCTTCTTTCCTCCCTTACCCCTCCCCCTTACCCCCCCACCCCTGTCCAGATCAACTCAGTGGATCCTCAGGCTAAGTTCTGAACACCTGAAGGGTTTGCTGCTTTAGGCTCTGAAGCAAACAAGGCAACCAAAGTCTGGGAGTGACCCAGAGTTAGACCTTGGGTCAACAGATATATTACACTAAGTAATGTAGCTTTTTAAAAACACGTTGAATTTGGCAGCCAGTGCAGTAATTATTAAAAACTGGTGTAACTGTAGAAGGAATCACCTCATTGAGTGGAGAATTCCTAGCACTTGATCATGTTTGTGCTGAAGCTGTTGAGTAATCTTTAGCAATTACCAGGCCTTTGGTCCTCGGGGAAATCATGAACAGGTTGACCTGTTCTATTTCATTTTGTTGTAAGTTCCTAAGAGTCCAGCATGGAGCTCATATTACTTTGCTCTTTAACTTCACTGCAAAAGTCGAAAGTCTTCCCCTCCCCGTCCCAGAAAGGTCGATTTAAGCTTTAACTGGGGACTTTTGGAAACCAAAGTTTGACAGGTGAACTGAAAGATGTTCGGTGCCATAGAGCCTTTCATCACGCGTACTAAAATGAGAATTTTTCTAATTTCTATTTATAAACTTCACATCCAAATATCATGGGTCTGAAATGGAGCCAACCACCTCTTGTCCTTCCCTAGAAGGCAACTAGAATAACAGTTCACACAAATTTTCTAGGTTGCAGATCATGGGAAATACAAAGAAGTAGCAAGTGAGAGAAACCTGCACATGCTGGTATTGTGTTGATCCCTAGATATAAAGAAGGGAGCGTAGAACATACAAAGACATATAGGGCTTATCCAGCACATGCATGGGAGATGCAGCCACATGAACCATGCTTTGTTTAGCAGGCTCAAGTGAAGCTGTGTACCCGTGAAAGGCATGACGCTATAGTCTGCGCCTCAATGAGTTCTAAAGACAGACACTTTCTCAAATACAGCTTTGACTTCTTAATAAATAAAGATCTCAAAATATGGAGCAAGGTGCATCCTATCTTGGTAGGTGACTCTTTTAGCTTCTGTTGGCCTCTGAGTGATAGGCAGCATCTTGGAAGAGAATTCCAAAGGAAAAACGATGTGTGTATTAGTGCTTTAAAGAGACAAGGACTGCCTATGTTTGGCAAGGACAGCTATGGCTCCAGGGTCCCCAGTCTGCGAGGCCTTTGAGATGTAAGGCAGAGCACAGGAAAGGACGATCTCCAAGAAACAGTAAGGATTCTGCTTTGACTACAGCTCCTGTTTCTTTTAAATGCAGGTCTCATCCTTGACTAGCACCTGAGTCTCTTGTCAAAGTATGTTCAATGGTTTCTTACAGCATGTAGCTGGAGTTTTTAGTTGAGGGACTCCTCAAACTTCAAGAATTCACTGACAATAAAAGTGGGCATATTTAAATCTCTAAGATGAGACATCTTCCTGCAATTTGGATTAGTAAATGAGAGAAGGAAAGAGAGAAGACTGTTGTCTTTTCCCCCCACTGGATTTCTTTTCCTTTTAGCTTTTATATGGATTTGGTTTACATAAAGCCCTGGTACAACAGAGAGAGAGCAAGGGAGGGAGAGGGAGAGACAGAGACAGGGGGAAGGGGAGGGGAGAGATAGAGGGAGAGGGAGGAAGAGGAAGAGAGGGAGGGGGAGGAGACAGAGAGAGAGAGAGAGAGAGAGAGAGAGAGAGAGAGAGAGAATTCAATGGGTGACTTCATAATCTGTGACATAAATGATGTCACAAATACGGAGTTTTGTTTGATGGAGAGGCCCATCTATTCCCTCCTCTGAATGGCTTCTGTGTTGATCTGGAGGGTTAGTGCTCCCTGAATCAGAAGGAACAGTCTTCAATCTCCATCTGATCCAATCACTGATCTGGCCTTCATTCATTATCAGCATGGTTTAATTTCTAGAGTTCTATTGGTTTACACACAACATATTAAAACCCACCACAACCCACTGGAGGCTTTTCACTATCTCTCCACTATTTGTGTGTTTGTTGCACAACTATACTAGTCTGTCTAGGTGTGCAAGCCTTCTTTGCTTCGTGTGATGTCATTGGAGAGTCATCATAGGACAAGTGTTGAAGGTTGGAATTCTTCGAGAAGAGATATGAGATTTGTGGCCTAGTGCCCAGAGCAGAGGCTGAGTGAAATGGGAGAGGGTCTTTATCCACCCCTCATTCGCTTTGGATTGACAGCAGAGGTGCATATGGCCTTGACCGCTGACATGAACACCCTGTATACATTAGCTCCTTCATTCCTCAGAGCAACTCTAGATCACAGGTGTCATCACAACCAAAGGCTGGAGATCAGAAGGACCATGACTCTCAAGGAAACTACTCAATCCTTTTCTATTCCAGTACTGGTGCAAAAGCAAAAGCCAACAACAAAACCACAGTTAGAGTCCGTGATTTGCGCTGATATCCCATTGTTCTCAAAGGAGAGGTTCACTTCAGAATTAAATGAACTTTGAAGTAGTTATACAGAAAGGTCACCAAGGTCAGATCCAGGCCAGAGGCAGAAGATTCCAGGAGGAGACCCAGTCACTGGAAAGGCCCCTTGTAGCCTGCATAAGCAACTCCTGTGTGTTGAGGTAGGTTAGAGACTAACGTGCCTGGGGTTTTTATGACCCACCAGAGGCTTGTCTTATCCTTCAAGACACTTTGTTCCTGGTCCTGGTTGTTGTAGGCGCTGTTAGCACATTCTTTATTTTGTATGCTAAGTGTTTACTGCTGCTCTGGAGGCGCTACCAAACTTTGTCCTCTGAAGTGGAGCTTAAGATCAATGTCTGACAGCGCCATTTTGAATCAGGCAGACTCTGGTGCCACTGGAATCAGATGTCCCTGCCCGACAGGAGATCTGTTTGCTGATTATCATCCTCAGTTTTCTGGAACAAGTTGGACACTGCTCCCATGGGGTAGGGGTCGGGGGGAAATACCAGTTCATCTCTGGATTCACTGCATTTTAAAAGCAAGAGGAGTTGTCTCTCCAGTTCTCTGCTGGGTCTTCTCTCCAGACCAATATCTGTTGGCTGGGCCCACACAGAATTACACTAGTAATATTCTCGGAGACATTAACCCTAGGATCTGTATGGTACTGACACTATAAAAGTATTGTAGAGGAGGAGGAAAATATTCTGCAGGTGCGCTCTGCCCCAGGAAAAACACCCTAGCAGTCCCCCAATCAAGGCAGTACTGTGAGCTGGCACAGGCCTCCAAAGATGCAGGTCAGAAGATGCGGGAAGCTGCTTACGGTATTTATAAGCCTGTAACGCTTATCTTCACACACTGTCTGAGAGGAAGGCTCGCACATGGGCTGCGCCACTCCACAGTCCTGCATCACTCCAGCCCCGGCCCCTCCATGCTGTGCCTCTCAGAGCTCGGCTCACGCCAGGTGGGCTCTGGTTGAGCTCTTCCCTCATTGTCTTCAGTGTTATTTTTACTTCACATACACCATGACTACAAGAGAGGCGCTACCTCATACGGAGCGCTCTCTGATGGCAGGGTCCCCTTCTTTGTCAATCTACACCCGATGCCCAGAACAAGGCTTGACCAAGCAACTCCCAACGGATGCAGTACGATTACTTAGCCATTTCCACGGGCGTGGCTGACTTGTGGTTTTAGTAGCAGGTAGGAAGAGACAAACTGAGGCCAGAGCCAGGGGAAACTGAACTGGTGCTGGGCAGAGTTTCCAGGTCCTAATGCTCAGTGCTCGGCTTTGCAAGTGCTTCTATCAAGTGTGACCACTTTATTTTATCTCCCCCTTCTCTATCTCTGGGTGTCCCCTGAGCTCTCTCTCCTTTGCCTCTATCCCAGGGCTCTACCCTTCCTTCACCATATAACTTAATATGACTCTCGTCTAAATCTTACCTCTGTCTCAGTTATATCTCCACAAGCATGCAGAGGAGCTGTAATAGCAGCAGCAGTGTCATGGAGTGAATGTGACGGGTCCCTTGGAATATGTGTGCGTACTAATGCTCAGGGAGGCACAACGGGGAAACATTTCCAGATTACTCCTGATTTCTGTGGGAAGTGTCTGTGTTGCAGAACCAGTGTCGATACAGCGTGGGTGACTCCAATCTTTAGTGCACAGCTTTCTCCCTCAAAGGACCACCGTAGTGTCTGCCAAACGACCCTAGAGAGCAGAGGTCTCTTCAATGCCTTGAATAGGGTGTGTGTGCATAAATATAGTATTCTATAATCAAGTGTTTGAACCCCTTCCTGGTACAGTGAAATGGATGGAGAGAGAGATGCTTAAAGTAACCCCCAAACAAAAGTTCTGCTATTGGAGTAAGAAACACACATCATGTAGTCATAGCTTGGCGCTGAGGAAGACACCCCTAGAGTGACTATGATGCTGAAAGTAAGTGACCTCCCTTAGGAGGGGGAGGAGCATTAACTGCTGAAGTTTAGCCTCCTTCTCCTCTAAGAGAAATGAGTTTTCTTTAGTCTTAGATGACCTCTAAATCAGGGCCTCTTCTTAGATAGAAACATATTACTTACTCCATACTATGAGCTAGTGGGAGTTCTATGGGTAAAGAAACATTCTTGAGTCATTCTCCAGCCCAGGAAAACAAGAAAGGTAAAACAATTGGTCAATGATTGCCGAAGATACAGCTATACATGCTCCCATAGGTTTCCAATGCCCTTCCCTACTGCTTCCTAGGTCATCTTGGTCCCCTTTGTCTTCAGCGTGGTTCTTCTAAATGCGATGTCCAACTGTCACAGTCCAACCATGTGTTAGAATCATACTTCTTCAGAAAGTGAAAAAAAATCTAAATTTGTTTCTAAACTGGAATAGAAGGGAACGGGTTGGTGAACGACCTAGCAGTAGTCAGATGTACTTTCATGCTGGCCAAAGGCCTGGGTTTGCTCTCAAGATCCAATGGGAGAAATGACTTGAGAGTTGTCCCCAGGCCTCCACAGACGTGGGAGGGTACTGCGTACCTGCACCTCCTCCACACATACATAAGTCAAGTAAACGTCAATGATATAGAAAGAAAAGAAGCATACCGAAAACCTTTATACATGAACACTACTTCAAATCACAATTCAGCTGTAGCTGTCCTAAGACTTAAATTAAGCACCAAACTTAGAAAGAAATCCAGTGGCTGCAAGGGACTGGCCAAAATGTTATTGAATCCCATGACTTGCAGACAAACCCTTCGGGAATTTATTCAAGAACATTTACAGCTGTTTTATGCGATCTTAAATTAGTTTTCAAATGTATTCACTGAACCTTAAAATGCAGAAAGGAGAATCCAGAAATAGTCAGGACTAGCTTTCAGCAGTGATATGAAGTATATAAATCAATTGAATAGGAGAATGAAAAGGAGACAAATCAGTTATATCTCAAAAGTGAATACTGGGTGTTGAGGAAGGGGCAAAGATTTGTATGCAATACAAGTAGCCTTAGGAAATACTGTATTATACACAGAAAATCAAAGAGGAAAATGCAGATGATTCCAAGACATTAGTAGAAATCCATTAAAGAATCTTCTATGAAGAATGGTATAGATTTTTATATTTATATATATTGAAAATGAGCATGGTATGAATTTCTGGTGCTTGAATAACCCTTTGGCTGATCCTGACCTTTATTGTGTCAGCTATTGCTGCCTATGATCACCTATAAACTTATCCTCTGTTGTCTGGTTTGTTATGATGCTGGGGCAGCGCTTATCTCTGACCCCAGGTTATCTTCTAAAAGCGGGAACTCTGGCGGTGGTGGGGTGTTGATAGAACAAAAGATGGAGGAGAAAGGAGATGGTTCTTCTGGTTCTCCAGCCCAGACCCTTCACTTCTTGCGCAGCAAGAAGCTTTGGGTTCCATGAATTCATGTACTATCCCCAGGGAGAGCCCTTGCAGAATTCTGATCCCCAATATAGTGGGAAGTATTAGTGACTATTATGTGTACAAGTAATCTTTACGTATGCAGCCAACCCTAACTAGAACTCTGAACGTTCTGATCTGTCTTCATCAAAGTAATCAGTGCCTAAACATTACTTATTATGTGAAAGAATAAATATCAGGGAGTCTGGATGGGAGATGGGGGTGATCAGATACCAAACCATGTTCTATTCATTTCCAGACTGACCCCAGAATGAAGGAATGAAAGCATTCCCTATATAAAGCAACCTTGCTGGGCCTTGACTTTAGTGAAAAGGACATTTTAAAAAAAAATTGTAGTTAAGGAAATATGCTTGTGAATGCTGGTACAGGAGAGTATTTTAACTAGGCAACAGGTTCCTGTCATTCCAGCAGGAAGGATACTGAACCAGGAACTGTACTGTACCATCTGTCCTAAACACACACACACTCCTATAATCTCTGCCTCTGACAGGTGGTGTCTTGAGAATCTGGAGTTCAAGGCTGGTCTCAGTTACATAGGAGTTTGAAGCTAGCCTGGTAGCAGTTTAGATACTAGGTGGGTAAATAGGAAGGCAGGTAGACAGACAGACAGACAGAAAGACAGATAGAAACCAACAACCAATCAACAAAAAATCTGAAGGAATTTTCATATATATATATATATTCATATATAATTATATATGCATATAATTTCGTTATACTACCCTTGTGAATTCCTCATTTCCCCCACTATTTCAAGAACTTCAGAACAGATGATAATACAATACTTGCATTGTATTAAACCCCAGAGCTGGTAGAGTTCTGGAGAACAGTTAACAGACACGTTTCCATTTTAATTAAGTGACACAGAAACTCCAGGTGAAGCACAAATGCTCTTGAATCAGTGAGTATGAGGACATCTACACCCAACCCCCAGTGTTCAGTGGCATTTTTTTTTCTGAAGGAAGCAAGAGTCCTCAAAGAAATGGCAGATTTTGGACTGAGGTAGAAAATACACAAGGTGAGCCTGAATCACTTTGTAGTGCTATAAAGTAAAAGACTTATCAAACAAACCAAAATTTCCATACTGGTAGAACAAAGACTACAGCAGTGGTTCTCAGCCTTCCTGATACTGAGACCCCGTAATAGAGTTCCTCATGTTGTAGCGACCCCTCTAACCATAAAATTATTTCCATTGCTAACTCATAACTGTAATTTCGCTACTTTTATGATTCATTATATACATATACATATACATCATACATGTATATATGTATGTGTGTGTATATATATATTTCCAATGTTCTTAGGGGACCTGTATGAAAGGGCCATTTGACCCCCCCCCAAAGGGTCTCTCCCCACAATTAGAGAACCACTGTGCTACAGCCATTTGAGCAAATAAATAAATGGATAGTAGTACTGAATAACAGCCAAAAAGTATAAAGCCAAGTATCCACAGATTCACAAGTATGTAATAAATGATTAGATAAATAACTAAAAATAAATAAAACTCCCTATGTAGAGAACTCTGTCGAGGTTTGAATATGCTTGGCCCAGGGAGTGGCACTATTAGGAGGTGTGGCCTTGTTAGAGGCAGTGTGTCACTGTGGGCGTGGGCTTTGAGAGCTTCCTCCTAGCTGCCTGGAAGCCAGTCTTCTCCTGTTTGCTTCCAGCGCATGAAGTTGAACTCTCAGCTCCTTCTGTGCCCTGCCTGCCTGGATGCTGCCATGCTTCTCACCATAATGGTAATGAACTGAACCTCTGAGCCTGTAAGCCAGATTCAATTAAATGTCGTCCTTTATAAGAGTTACTGTGGTCATGGTGTCTCTTCACAGCAATGAACCCCTAACTACGGCAAACTCCCAGTAAACCTGGAGGTATTCCACCTTAAACGGGTATCCTCTGTTTCCTCATGCTTTTATTGGAGGGGGGGAGGGAGGGCATAATGATTCTGTCCAGGGAGTGCCACGTAGTTGGGTGGGGGAAGACAGCTGGCTGAGGCCTGTTAAGGCAGAGAAATCCTCAATCCAGGTGGGCAGGGGTAAGTCACAGTCAGCAATGTCTCAGTGAGCTTCTTTCCTAGGGCATGACCAGGAAGGTATACTATGGCCTCTCTTAGCACTGTGGTCTTTTGTCCTGAAATGCGTGATCAGTCAAGATAAGAGAAAGCAGCAACTTCTGATTTTTCTAGATATTTAAAGAAAAGAAATGTCTAGAAATGACCACAATGCAAAAGAACCTAAAAGGACATGACCACTAAATTTCACATATCCTGGAGTGTAAAGAGTAGAAGAGCATTAGGAGAAATTGAAAGAATCTCAGCCAAATATTGACTTTTACTTAGTGATGATGTACGTATATTGCAAAGAGTATGGAGATTTCTCAGTCCTCTAAAAGTCTGCCAGTTCCTCCTGGGCGTCTATTCAAACAGGAGGAGATCTTTACACCAAAGCAACACTCCTACCCTGCAATGGATGCTTCCTTACAGTGCTCTTTGTTGTGGCCCAAATACAGAACTGATCCAGATGTCCTTGGGTGAATGAATGAATGAATGAATGAATGGATACGTGTATCATTTCACGGTTAAATGCACCTTGACTATAGAAAGATGAAATCCTGTTCCAGGCAGCAACATGGCAGATGGATCAAGTTGGAGAATGGAATGTTGAGTGAAATTATCGAGGGGCAGAAAGACAAACTGCCGATGTATGGTGGCAGTTAGTAGTACTGGGAAGGGGAAAGGACCCAAAAGAAATGAAAGGGGCAGTTGGGGACAGCGAAAGGTGATGGGGGGAGAGGGGGTGCTTAGGTACAGGATTGGTTAGTGGACATAATTAAAACTGTCTGCACATACGGGAAAGCTAATCAACGGACCCTTTAATTTGCCTAATGTATATAAAGCAAGACGATCTAAATACTTATGCTAGTCATAAACTGTGTCAAATGCACCATGCTCGTAGGAAATCTTTGTGAGGCGGGGAGCTGGATGAAAACATGTATGAGTATCTAAATTACCTTTGGGCCATCTGTAAATTTCTCGCTGTTCTAAAATAGCCCATTTAAAAACAAAACAAAACAACAGCAACATATGACCTCATGTGCCTTGGGAGGCAAGCGGAGTTCGCTGTGTTCCCAGCTGCTGTGTGGACTCTTCCACTCCAAGGAGCAGCCAGACAAAGGCATTGTCCACCTCTGCGTGGGGTGTTTATAAAGGGAGCCACAGACTGCTTGCCAGCCTTGGTGATTAATCGTCAGGACTCTTCCACTGTACGACAGTTCCAAGGATTCAGAAAATGGTTCCAGTCATCTGCCCACTCCCTCTCTACTTTGTTTAATTTATGGACTCTGGATTCCAGGGTAGTAGAAGTTCAAAAACAATAGCAGTTTGTTCCGAGGAAATAGGATGCCAAGGGTGCCGGGGCCCACGCTTCTCGGAAACAAAGGAGAGATTTAAGTACAGGGGACGGAATGGTGGCTACCCATAGTTGAGACAGTCTCAGATCAAACATGACATCTGGTAACCCCCAACCCCTTCCCACTTAGCAAGCCCTGAGGAGCTGTTTTGAAGAGATAATGCTAAGCATTCTGTGGGCACTAAAAGTTAAAATATTGCCTTAAACTCTGTGGGAAAACTCTATGGAAGACAATAGTTTCATTTCAAAAGGAGGGAAAACATACCCAAACCTATGAGTGGATCTTCAAAAAGTCAGTGTTCACTTGAAATCTTTCAAACAAACTACTAAAAAGTTAGGAATTGACAGGGGTAAAAATAAAATAATAATAATAATAATAATAATAATAATAGGTCTCTCTCTCTGCACCTCTTCCCAAAGAGACTGAGAAGGTGACATCTGTATCACTACAGCCACATGTCTGTCCCAGAGGATAGAAAACGTTAAATAAGGACCAGCAACTGACCACAGGGAGGATGGGACTGGTTTCCACCATGAAAAAGATGTTCAGTTAGCAGCCTCATGCCCCCATCTGCCGCTACTACAGAAAATACTTGGTTTGTTTAAAGACAATACTTGGACTTTCTTTGGAAACACTGGCCGGGAATGAGCTGTGCGCTATGGTGTCAGTCCCTGTATCTTGTAAGAACTCTCATACATCTGGGAGATTTGACAGGTGTACAGTCTAAAGCGGTGGCAGAATTCATTCAAATTCACGAAAACAGACACAAGAAGGCACAAGAGGAAAGGTTGTCCACATACATAGAACATGGCAAGGGCAAGAGTGTGAGGATAGAGACCCAAGTGCTGGAGCTGGGGTGGGGTAGGCTTGGGGGGTGGGGGCATCCTGTGATTAATGCATGTGCCACACAAGTATGAAGACCAGAATTCAGATCCCCACAAACTCATGTAAATGCCAGAAGGGCCCATCTGCAATTCCAGCCCTGGAGGGGTAGGCAGGATTCCCAGAGCGCGCAGGGAGGTAAGCATAGGTGTATTGGCAAGCTCTGGGTTTGACACACTGCCTCCGTGAATAATGTGGAAGAGTCACGTGCACATCCACATACATGTGCATGAGTGCACATGCACACCTCCCCCACCCCCACACTCAATGCACAAATTGGGGGAACAGGGTAAACAAACAAACAAACAAAAGAAGTGGCTCTCACCCGCTTGGGTTTGTAGAACCTAGGAATCTAATGGGCACTGAACAGGGATATTCTTCTCTTGGGTTACATAAGAGTGTGAGAGAGTCCACCACAGAGAGGGTCTGTGCTTCCTTCCCTTGTCTCTGTAACGGGTCCCTGGCAGTAGTGACCATTTGCAGGTGCTCTCTGTAAATGCTTTGTCGCTGAACATAAATGAGCCCTTCAATGAATGCAGACATGAGGAGAGGGAGCACGGGGTAGAAAGAGCAGGAGCAACAGAGCAAAGAATTGGGTCAGAATGGTTTTATGGGGTCAGCTGCCGCTGGTTCCCACAGAGCCCTTGGCTTCTTCGGAAGCTGAACTCGGTTGTTTTGACAGAGTCAAGGCAAAGAAAGTGAAAGAGGACTTTATAAAACCGACTGCCTTCATAAACACCGACCCTACATTAGCAGCCCTTTATGGACGATATAAAGTCATAGGACACAAGCCAAAAATAATTTTCTTTTCTTAGAGCCCAAGGAAAAAACAATCAGTGAACATCTTTCTTCAATCATGTCCACATTTCCAGTAATGAGAAAACTTCAGCAAGTCCATTTCCTGTTTATGTAAAACTCTGTCGCTGGATGCAAAAGAAAAAAGAAAAAACATTTATCCATCTTGTTGGCTTCCCCTAAGGGCAGTTCACCCACCATTTCTGTTTGCTTCAAGCAGGATCCACTAGTGTGACTTGTTCCCAAGGCCTCGCCATGCTTCCTAGATGTCCTGAAACACCACAGGGGAATTTCACTAGAACTTCACGTGGTTGCATGCCCTGGGGTCTGGGAAAGCCTTGGTTAAATTTGGACATGTGTCTTGACTCGGTGACACGTGAACTTAATAGTTGAGCTTTCCGAAGCAGGCTTGCCTGACCTGAGACCTTTCTGGGATCTCCTTTGTTATAAAGTGAGACAGGATTACAAGGCATTTGTTTACCTGTCTTCAGGGGGAAAATGCCAGAGTTACGCCTTTGTTCTAACCATACCCTTGCTCTGCCAGCACTATGTGGCGATCCTATCTCTGAAAGCTGCCCTTTGTTAAGCTGACTCTGTCCTTCAGTGCTAGGGGACAGTATGTAATTCCGCCTCTGGTCATTAGCTTGTGCCGGGAATTTCACCATCTGCATACTTTGGCTCATTGTGCCTAGACGGAGCACCCTTGCCAATGATGCACATTATAGGAATTTGTCTCAACTGTTTGTGTAATAGTCTTGTGCTTACACCATGTTTGTCGCAAGCTCCTCCCACCACTCATGTATAATAGCATTGTGAACTTGATTATCCCCTCCCCCCCCATCAAATTCAGGGTCTTGCACATAAGAGGCAGAGGCACGTCTTACTCATTTTGAGACAGGATCTCAAAGGTAGCCCAGGCCACCCTTGCACCCAGGACCTTCTCGCCTCAGCCTCCTGAGTACTGGGATCATAAGGGAGGGTTTGCCACTACACTGGGCTTTCTGAACATGGAGAGTAAGTTGCCAAGATGATGCTCCCTTATGTTATGTTATGCTATGATATGTTAATGTACATTTCTTCACATTAAGAATAATGTTTCCTTATAAAACAAGAATACAAAGTCTCCTATCAGGGAATTCATACCATGAAGGCTCTCTTTGTCTTGTTTGGTAGTTCTGAGGAATAAGCCAAGGGCCTCACGCACGCTGAGCAAGCACTCGACCCTGTTCTAATATCTAAGGCAAGTTCTGCATGGTCCCTCCTCCTGGATCCAACATGGATTTCATTCTGCCCTGGGTCTTCATACTCCGTTAATTCAAAAGACTCCGCACTCTCTTTTTCACCTTGATTCATCTGCTTTTGAAGAGCAGTGGCCCTCTGTCATGGCCACTCAGCCCGGCGCTTCCGGAAGCTGCTTTCTGGGTGGAATCATGGAGGGTGTTGAGGCTACCTGTCCCAGACACAATGCTGTCATTCTCTCCACATCACGTCAAGAGACACATGACATCTGTCTCCTGCTAACCTGGATCACCCTTGTTAAGGTACATCAGACTTCCACAGGTATTGATTCTCGACTAAAACTATTATTATCATAGTGATCCAAGGGTGACTGAGCACAAGATCTGAGCAGTGACTTCTGGATGTGGTATTGCCATTCTTCTGTCAACAAGAACATCCTGAACTCATTCATCCACGTCTTCATTCTCATTTTTGAGGTAGATTTGTAGTCTTTATGGGTTCTCATGATTCTTCATGTGGGTTAAAAATAATAATCATTTATTTAGGTACTCAAATTACCATTGGATCTGACTAGAGGGAGGGGAATTTTCTAGTTGATTTTTATGTCATTTTATGACAACATTTTTTTTAGATTTTTTTTCTCTTTTTTTCCTTTTCTTCTTTTCCTTTCTTTTCTCTTTTTTAATTCACTTTATATCCCAATCACAGCCCCCTCCCTCCTCTCTTCCCAGCCCTACCCTCACAAATCCCTGCCCCCCCCATTGCCTCCTCCCTTTCTCCTTACAGAAGGGAAGCCCCCTTGGGTACCACCCCACCCTGGGGCATCTAGTCCCAACAGGACTAGGCACATCTTCTCCCAGTGAGGCCCAACCAGGCAGTCCAGGGAGGGGTAAGCAGATCCAATGGTGGGAAACAGAGACCAAGACAGTTTCTGCTCCACTTGGTAGGGGACCCTCAGGAAGAAGAAGGGTCTTCCTGATATAGACATTTGCTATAATATGTAGGGGGCCTTGGTCCAGCTCCTGCCTGCTCCCTAGTTGGTGGCCCAGGCTCTGTGAGCCCCCATGATTAAGTATTTCTTTCCTGTGTGGAATGTTATGATTTAGATATAAAGTGTATTCCAAAAGGCTTGTGTGTGAAAGCCTTGATTCTCAGCTGGCTGTACCAGTAAAAAGTCTGTGAATGGGTGATATGCCCTTGAACTTTATCAATGAATGAATCCACTGATGGGTTTATAGCTGAATTAACTCTCTTGTGTGGGGCTTTACTGGAAGAAAATGGGTCACCAGGGCCTCTCCTTTGGGAGATACTCTTCCTTATCTTCTTTATCTCTCTGTGTCTCTGTGTGTCTCTCTGTCTCTCTGAATATCTCTGTCTCTCTCTGTCTCTCTGTCTCTCTCTGTCTCTGTCTCTCTGTCTCTCTGTCTCTGTCTCTCTCTCTGTCTCTCTCTCTCTGTCTCTCTCTCTCTCTCTCTAGCTACCATGCTCTTGGCACCAAGAATTTCTGCATTACCACAGTGACCCTGACAGTGATGGCCTCAGCCAAGCGGGGACTGAAAACACTGTAACCGAGAGTAAAAATTAGTTCCTCACTCAGTTCTTATCTCTGGAAGTTTATTTAAACTTGAAGATGTGGGAATGGGGTTAATGTTCCTATTGATGTAATCAATGTCCTAAGAAATTGTCAGTGGGCAGAGCCAAGAATAGCCTCTGTGTGTACAAACATATACACAAAGAAATTTGTATTTGATTTTGTGTGTATACCCTATTTCTAATCCAAGCTGTCAAAATAAAGTTGTACATTTAGAAGCATTTCAACATATAAATGTAAAATAGTAGTTAAATTCAACTAGAGGAAGCATCTAACTATTGAAAGATTTAATTGGTTTATAATTCTATTCCCAGAGAAGCTGAAGTTTTTTAGTTCATAACCCGAATACATTGGTAACTGCAGTGAAGAGGGGTTTCTCGTGCAGAGATATTTATCATGAGCAAAGGAGAAGAGAGTCCCATGGGACTTCTTCTATGACTTAGATTATTTCAACATTTCAAGTAAAAGAGAAATGCTAGGAATAATCAGGACAACTATGAAAACAAAAACCAGAAGAATTCTTATCCTATTAAATGTTGAGACATATTTTAAACTTTAAAATATCAAAACAGGGGATGAGAAGCAAAAATGCCAGTAGGGCTATAGATCCAATCTGTGTTCAAAAGCAGAGCCCATACCCACAGGAGAGACTCTTACCTGATGGGAACTCTACATTAAACAATGTTGTGAAAGCTTCCTATGCGTTTGGTAAGTTCAATAAACTTTAAGGTTTGTAAGACAAAACACAGGATATGGAAATATAATTTTAAGTAGTAGAAGAATTCTGTAATAAAATAACAAGAATTGTTTTCCTAGAACTCTACAGAGAGTAAACTGTGTTCAGAGGATTCACAGATGAGCCGGCAATGCACATATAGAACAAACTGAGAAAGAAGAATTGTAAGCCGCCATTAAAACTACAGGGGAAAGGGGTGCTTAGTGTTCCGGTGACCAAGGAAAACACAAGGCAAAGTGAAAATGGAATCTTCTCACTCCACAACACTGTGTGGGCCAGAAACTTCGTGGATGATACCAGCAGATAGATGGCTCTGGTGATCATAGGTAGAAGGTGAGTGGACATGATCATTTTCATCTGAAACTTACATGGATTTATTAGTTGGAAATCCACTTGTCTCAGCAACCCTTCTTGTTATCATCAATGCTCTGGAGGTCGCATACAATGCTCAGAACAATACATTCAAGGCTGTAAACTGAAGACTTAACTTGACCTACAGAAATATTGTAAAACATCGTCCATACGGGATTTACTACCAAGTCTTATGAATACTTATCATGTGCACCTCTCCATAATGCAGTATACAGAAGGAAAATTTCAGAATGGAAATATATTCTACATCAAAAAAGGAGCAATTAACTGATCCAAAATACAAATACAAATTGTACAAATGAATGTGAACATTTCAATGCAAATGTTTCCAATTTATTCTGCATAGCATTGGAATGTCAGAATGGGTGGGGTTATGTTAAGACCTAGTTTCTTGTAAAGCTATGGCACCTAGTAAGGACTTGAATGGAATGGGAGATGTCAAGTATAAAGGAGACTAAAATGTAGCATCTTCCCATCAATGCTGGTGTCGCTAATGAAAGGGTAAGAAGAGACAGAGGGCAAAGAGTGCTCAAAGCAGGTTTAGATGCTGTGAATATTGCTTTAAGAAGGGGAGACTTTAGAACCATTGGAATGTTTCCTTTGCCATTTATTAACGATCTGCACATTCCAGGAGTTGAGGAATGAACCCTCTCAAAAGCAGGGTCATGCCTACCGCAGCTTAGCTCTGTACTGCTGCTGCTACTGGTCCCAGCTCTTTCATTTCTGTCTGTAACCCAGATTTTCTACCTGAATCATCTATGTCCCATGAATTGGTCTAGAATTTCATACTGTTGTTTAAAAAAAACAGACAAACAAAGACCCAAGAAAACAAAGCTAAAATGAATGTAATGCTTCACACCTGTGATCCCAGCACTTGGCAGAAGGAGTGATTCAACTTGGAAGCCCGCCTGGGTAACACAGTGGCTTCCAGCCAGGCTACCAATACACAGTGAGACCCTTTCAAAATATATAAATAAATTTAAAAGGTAGTAGTTGGAGCCAGTGAGATGGCTCAATAGCTAAAGGCACTTACTGCATGAGCCTGGCCTCTGACCTCTGAGCTCCATCCCTGGAACCCAAAGGGAAAAGCTACTCCTCCAAAATTGTCCTCCGATTTCCACATGTGAATCATGCATGCTCACATACACCACACACACACACACAGAGAGAGAGAGAGATGGAGAGAGAGAGAGAGAGAGAGAGAGAGCCTCAAGCATAACTTATGTAACACAGAGAGGCAGACAGTCAGGTGCTATTTGGGGGGTTTCTACCCCATCTTAGATCATTCAGTTCCCAAATAAGAGACCTTTATATTTATACTAAACCTTAAAGCATCAGAGCTGGGCAGATATCAATCCTCTATCTACTTTTGTTTACTTGTCAGTAACCCTCAGACATCACTTGCTATTTCCCACCTAGGCCACTCCTACTCCAACAGGCTGGCTGCCCTCAGGATCTACCTACTCCATAAGGACTTCTTTCTTCCTCCTCTCTGTCCTTGGCCTCAGTCCCCAAGCCCAGGAGCCAAAGCTCCGCCTACCTCTCCTCTGCCCAGCTAAAGACTGTAGGCATCTGTATTCAACCAATAGTTTTAAATTCAGGTTCACACAACAAAAACCGGTATACATGGGGATCTGCTTGTCTTGGAGCAACCAGATCTTGGGGTACAGAATTTAGCATTGGAATACAAGCAGTACCAGACAAACTCCTACAGTCGGGTGTTTCTTTTTTAAATGCACAGTTTATCGTTCACACATTGAGGGGAAAGGAAACTATTCACAGCAGGCAAATCCAACAACCTAACGGTCTAGCGCTAAGAGATGCCATCAATATCCAGAGGCTGAGTTCTTTCACAGACAGTAGGGAGAGGAGCAACAAGCTGCCATGCGCGTGCACAGCGGGCCACCACATTCACATCCACTGGTGGGGTACGACGGTGAGCGGGCTCTAGCAGTAGATGCTCCATGGGAACAGCAGAGGCAAGCTAGCCACAGCATCCCCTACACACACACACCCTAACCCCCCCTATATTTCTCTCCTCTGGGATTTGAAAAGCCTTCTCCTCAAGGTCATATACTTGACTGGAAATCGAGAAGAAGAACTCAGAAACAGCTGTAACCTGTCTGGTACTCCAAAGCTTCAGAGTAAGAAAACACTCAAACCATGAACAGCAGCCTTAGCTACCATCTATCTCCACAGGGAGGAGGGAGGGTTAGGGACTCAGGAATGACCAAACAAAAGGAACCCCAAGGGATGGACCCCAAGGAACTGATTGTCATTTTTGGGAGGAAGAGTGGGGAGGAAAGGTTACCCACTTGATACGCCTGCTTCTAGGGGAACAGGAGGTAGGTTTGAATGATACTGCTTCCATTTGCTTCTGGTTCTAATTGTGAAATTTCAAAGCAAAAGAAACCTAGGTGGGAGCAGCCTGCGGTGAGCATAACATCCAAGGACTTTGGAATGCAAGCAAGGCAAACACTTCAGGAGAATGCCAGGATCTTAAGAGCAGGGCAGTTCCTAACATAGAAACTCCTCTCAGTGGGATAAACAGAGAAAGCCCAAGGTCAGCCAAAGGCAGCCAGCAGAGGAATTAGCCCAGCAAGAGCAACTGCCTTGCAGAGCAAACAGAGCTCAGGGAAGCTTTTAAAGCCCAGTCAGCAGAAGGTTTGCCATCTCTTTTACCACCTTCCAGGAGAGAGGGGAGAGACGTCTTCTAACACTGCATCCTAGAATCAATTTCATACCTAGCCATCACCTGTTAGGCCTTTTACATGAACATGGCTTAATTTGGTTTATAATGGTTTAATGACACACTTTACAAATAGCTCAGGCATCACCGTTGATTGAGACTTCCCATGCACAAGGCAATAGAAGCTTCAAAGGACAGATGAACAGCTCTGACGATGGTGTCTGAGAACAGACTTGGGGGGGGGGTGGCTTTGTTAGCTTTAATGTTTATCAAGGAGGGGAAAGTTAGAAAAATGTGAGTCTGATTCTCAAGCACCTGCTGCCTCGTGAAGACACGCCTGAGGGAGTCTCAGGAGAGCCACACTCCTGCCTTCGTCTGACTCTTTAATGTGGCATGTTTTGCATTAATTTTGTAAATTGCAAACACTTACACAGTGTTGAAGATATGGGAAAAGAACCACGCGTGTGTTTGCCAATGAGATGGAAACAGGTACCACTTTGTCCATATTTCATCACAGTAAAATAACACCGAAAGCCATAAACCCTCCTCCCAGACCCAGTTCGGCCTCCCAGCTGCAATCCAGCCTCCTTCCAAGACATAGCCATTATCTTCTGGTTGCAATATGACAGCCATGTTGTCTGAAATGGCTTCTATGTTTGCAGTACCAGGGTTGGGGGTGGGGTGGGTTTGGGGGCAGGGGTGGGGGCTCAAGCTCTGGGCTGCTCTATCCTCAGTGCAGCCTCTGGAGTTTGGGGGTTCATTTATAACAGTAGGACCTTGCATTTTATTCTCTTTACCAGGATGCTGCAGAGAGCACTCTCCAGAGACGGGGCTTACCAGCTGTCTGGGTGACAAGCAAGTCCTGCCATGCATTTAGCATGTGACCAGCCACATTCTGTAGAGAGAGTATGCCAAGTAATAGGGCAGCTGACACAGAAAACATCTCTAGACTAGTCCCTGTCTGGGGTGGAATGAGCACTTCATCAACTTTAGTCATTGTTTGCTATGGTGCAAGGCAGACGTTGAAGTGAATTTGTTGCAAATGGAGAATTACTCCAAGCATGCTTGTAATACAGTCCTTTTTTTTTTTTTTTTTTTTTTTTTTTTTTTTGTCTCCTGCATTTAATTAACAAAGCCACCTCAGGTGACAAGCTTCAGCTTGTACCAGGGTCCCTTCTGTTGCTGCTGGTCACCAGTTCTGTTGCAAGCAAAGCTCTAGTCGGTACCCATTACAGCCAA
The DNA here is from genome assembly GCF_947179515.1 of Apodemus sylvaticus. NCBI lineage: Eukaryota > Metazoa > Chordata > Mammalia > Rodentia > Muridae > Apodemus > Apodemus sylvaticus. The sequence continues at coordinate 21,986,994 of NC_067489.1, forward strand.
GCTTCGGTGCCGCCTGGCAGTGCTGGGCCAGCCTGATCTTCACAGTAGCTTTTGGCAATTCTTGGTTCTCTACTTTCCTGTTAATTTTGGTATCTGCTAGTCAAATTCCTTTAAAAATACCAATTCACTGTGAGGCAGAGAATTGACTTTTTTCCTAAGTTATGTTGGCTAGGTTCAGAATAACCTTCAATAAGTTTTATCGAATAATTTTCCCATACGATTTACTCCCCACTGCCGTAATATAGACTCCTATGCATTGCTGCTACTATCATGCAAAAATATTTTCTATCACATTTAAAATTTTCATAGCATCAGGAAACATTATTGTTTTGCTGGGTTGTCTGTTAACTTGATGCTTTCACCCTTGCTTTCTCTTCTGTGGCAACAAGCATGTTTATAGGAACCTTGGGATAATGCTTATTTTGTTTCTCCAAATTGCAAGTGTTCTTTAGGCCTCAAAAACAAAAGCAATACAAAGAATCAATAAAACACAGAATTGATTCTTTGAAACGATCAAAAACCCTAGACAAACTAACAACAGAGAAGGAGCAAGAGATACAGAGATACAGAGATTCAAGTGACACAGATTCAAAAGGAATCATCGCAGCAGCAGCAGATAGCAACATAACCCAGATCCTTAAGACTTGACTTCAAACCAGATGCTCCAATAAATTAAAAAAAAAAAAATCTAAAAGAAGTTAATAAGATTCTGGGTGTAAATGGAGCCAAGAAAACAAAAGACCTTACACTGGTCTGTAAGAAACAAGGGATTGATGCTGAAGGAAAGGTCACTGAAAAAACCAGACACACCTGTGTCACCCTGTGTATTCTACTGTAAAGAAAAATTAACACCAGTGATCTTATTTTTTTACTTTTAAAAACTTATCTTTAATTTTTTTTTTACTTTTTTTTTTAATGGTTCAGTCGTTATCCCTTCCCAGGCCTCCCTCCGACCGTTCCTCATCACATACATCCCCCCCTCATCTCCAAGAGGATGTCCCCTCCACGCCACCCCAACAGGTCTCCCCACTCCACTCTTAAATGTTGCTTGAGCATTAATGAGGCATGATTTTGTATTTCAGAAATCAGAACTTTACACATAAAAGAAAAGGCGAACTTCCAATTTCTTGAAGGATTCTGTTTTGGGTATTTAACCCCGGGACTTATAACTGAATTAGAGAATCAAGCTGCCTTGATTCTGATAGATCTTGCACCAATGCTTTTAAAACTACACTATGTGTGGTTGCCGCCTCACAGGCGTGTCCCCAGGGACTGACCGTGTTCATCAGTGTCCTCGCTGTTCTGCACGCATTTGGGCAGAGGGTGGGGAGAGGTATATGGGAAGCTTGGAGGGAGGAAAGAGAAGAGGGAAATGTACTGGCACAAAAAGCAGAAGCCTGTGTCTGTGGGCTAGACTAGAGGACCCAGAAACCAATATAAGCACCTACAGTCTCCTGGGTTTTGACAAAGATGCCCCCAAGCATACACAAATGGTGCTGGGGAAACTTGATATCCACACACAGGGAAAAAATGCAACTAGATTCTTGTCTGTTGCCCCAGGCAAAAACCAATGCTAAGTGGACTGAAGATCATTACTGTGAGACCTGAAACTCTGAAATCATCCCAGGGAAAATCCTTACAGATATTGGCATAGGCATGGGTTTCCACAGTTTCTAATTTCCCAGAAATAATGCTTAAAATTTACAAACAAGACTGAATGAAGTTAAAACGCTCTGTAGAGCTAGGCAGTGGTAACACACGCCTTTAATCCCATCATTTGGGAGTCAGAGGATTTCTGAGTTCGAGGCCAGTCTGGTCTACAGAGTGAGTTCCAGGACAGCCAGGGCTACACAGAGAAACCCTGTCTTGAAAAACCGAGAAAACAAACAAACAAACAAACAAAAAACCAACGCTCTATAGAGCAAAGGAAATAATAAGTAGAGAGGAAAACCAGCTTCCACGATGGAAGAGAAACTTGGGCAAACTACAAATCTAACAGAGGCCTTATGTTGTGGATTTGGTTTAATGTTTGTATTGTGTTAATTGGGACACTCTGCCTCCCAAAATTGCACAATAATCCACAGGTGAGACGCTGAGGGTCCCTGCACCCAGTCAGTTCTGATTGGTAAATAAAGTTGCTGGTGGCCAATGGCAGGGCAGAGAGATAGGGACTTCAGGATTTGCAGGCAAGGGAACAGAGAGAAGAAAGAGGATTTAGAACTATGATGCCAGGAAAGGAGAAGCAACAGGTCTGAGAAGTGTAGGACAGAGAGACTGCCAACAGAGTCGGGGTCGTGGGTCTGAGGCAGTAGGGTGGAATATACCTTTAGTAAGTAATAATTCAGCAGAGTGTGCTGGCCACGTGGAGGCTGTGGAAGTGACCCAATCACTGAGCTGTTGAAGGCATATTAAAATAGAAGGCTGTGTGTGTGTGTCTTTCATTTGGTAACTCAGAACATTGGGGTGGGTATCAAGGAACGCACTCTGCCACCAGGGCCATTTGAATAGGATTAATTACTTACAGCAACAGACTTATACAGAGAGTAAGCAAAAAACTCAAAAGCCAAGTACAAGGAAACCAAGCAGCCCAATCATGGATGGACTAACGAAATGAACAGAGAGTTCTCAAGAGCTAAAGCAGGACTAGCTAGCGAAGAAACGAAAATGTTCAGTCTCACTGTCATCCAAAGGGATGAGAGTCGACCTCCTGCCAATCAGAACAGCAGCCATCACACAAAGGCTGGCGAGCACGCGGAGAAAGGGAAAATGCTCACGTGCTGCAAGTGAGATTACAGATTAGTGCCCCCACTGTGGACATCAGCGTGGGTCGGACTGTCACGTGGCCCAGCGGTACCACAGTGGGGGTGAATCAGCCTGTCACAGAGACATGCACACACAAGCGGTTATTGCAGCTCTCTGTTCCCAAGAGCTAATGCTGCCTATACCCAGGGGATGAGAAGGAAAACTTGGACAATATGGAACTTTATTCAGACACAAAGGAAAAAGTTACGTTGTCTCCAGAAGAAAAACCTGCAACTGGAGATTTTCCATAGCAAGGGAATTAAAGTCAAAATCAGACTGACGGATGCTGTATGCTTTCTTTCCATTTGTGGATTCTCATTTTTATACGGACATATAAAAGCATAGATGTATATAGGACCTAAAAGTAGAGATGGGATTAAAGGGTCTGTCGCAAGGACGGTGATATGTTTTGTAAAGCCAGTGATATGTTTTGTAGAGCACGATATACACACACAAGAGGTTCATTTGGTAACTCAGAACATTGGGGTGGGTATCAAGGAACGCACTCTGCCACCAGGGCCATTTGAGCAGTATTAATTGCTTACAGCAACAGACTTATACAGAGAGTAAGCAAAAAACTCAAAAGTTTTTTTTTTTTTTTTTTTTTATTTCTGGTCCTTCCCTGCTCTCCTAAATCAATGATGTTGTTTTCCTCTTGTTTAATGCAATGTAGAGCTCATACCTGTATTAAAAAGTTGTAGCTGAGGACAGAGAAACGACGGCACCCCGTGGTCACATGACCTCAGACACGCCCTAGTTCCTTTAAGGATGGGAACTAACTTCTATAGGAAGTGATGTCCCTGCCCCTTCTCAGGCATCTGCTCTCCTTCTCCAAGGGCTGAGACCCTTGTTGGACTCAGCATCTCCTGGAATGCTGGAGTCGCCGCTGCCCGTCTTGTGAGTGGGGTTAAGGTCTCCAGGTGCTTCTAGACTCTAGCAACTTCCTTGTCTCCTCACAGGTTCAATATGTATCGAATATCTCTGTTCCCCAAATAACAAACATTTCTATGAACTTATAGCAGAAAGGTAGAAACATAGCTCAGTTTTTCTGGTAGGAACCAAAGATATTTTAAGTCCAGTTCCTGTGAACTAAATACAGTGGTGTGTATGTGTGTGTGTGTGTGTGTGTGTCTGTCTGTCTGTCTGTCTGTCTGTCTCTGTGTCTCTGTGTGTAGCAGACTTTTAGCAGGACCATTTTGTCTGGTATGAATTCCAGAGTGATGGCACCTAGCCTTTTGTCAGTGATTAATTCTGAGACTTTATGGGGTTTGTTCTTTAGAAGGAGTCTCAAGCCTTTACATAACACAACACTAGGCAGGCCTGGCAAACCAGGAAGTCTCCTATGGCTGAGAACAGCTTAAGATGATGGTTCTTCCAAGACAACCCCCTAGATCAGATAAGAGGTTTTGGTATGCGGAAATGAGCTTGTTAAAAGTGCCTTCCCTTTAACAATAAAAAGCTGTTTTAGGGAGCTGCCAGCCTCCAGTCCTGGCGAGAGGCTGATCCTCCTGCTACCGAGAAGCCTAAACTCCTCCTGTAAGATCTCTTTCTTATATCAATCATCTCAAGTAACCCAGAACACCAACACTGGTGTGTGTGTGTGTGTGTGTGTGTGTGTGTGAGAGAGAGAGAGAGAGAGAGAGAGAGAGAGAGAGAGAGAGAGTGAGAGAGAGAGAAAGAGAGAGAGAGAGAGAGAGAGAGAGATGAATAAACACAGGTCACTCTCCAGTCCCATGTGCCTCCCACAGTCAAAACATTCACTTTTTGACCTAGCCATAATTACCATTCGACTTCATAATTGCATTTTCCTGTTTCATGTGATAGCTTTACCACTTATGTTAATTGTGAGACAAAATTTATTTTTCCGTGATTTTGAACCATAAGTGATTGAAATAATTACCGGCTGGAGCAATTGCTCGTCCTCTCCCTGGAGCTTAAGGGCCAGCTGTCAGCCTGTAGTTGGCTGAGACACTGGCTGTCATGGTTGGCTGAGGCTCGGTTGCCAGGATACAAGGAAACACTCTTGAGTGATGTTATACATCAAGCGAAGCTGCAGTTGACTATATGTAGAGGCAATTTGGGTCAAACTCTATCACCCACGTATGAAATATATTTAGGCCCAACTCATTAATTTACCATTGGTTGTGCAAATATAGGTAATGGTGAATTTGTTTGGCTCAAGGGGCCATGACTTGCTGACTCTTGAAAGAATATCACCTGGACAGATGTAGACATTTATTTCTATAGCTGTGCAGTAGCCCGCACTTCTTAATTTCAGTGTTAATCTGCATTAGAATGTCTTTCGAGTTTACTGCTAATATATTACATTGGAATAATAGCACTTTGCATAACAGCACTTTCACACATTTTATGAAATACATATCAAAGGGTGAACATATTATATATAATATTTCTATTACTGTATTATATTTATATATTATCTATCAATATAGTAACATTCTACATTAATACTTATTTGTTTTTATTATATATTGATAATTTATATTAATATAAACAATTGTGTATCATTTATATATTATATATTATATATTACATATGGGTACATACTAGTATTCATATAAAACTTTTGAAAATATTGTAAAAATTATTACATACATACACACAAAAAATCTAGCCAGGACCATGGCAGTAGCACTTGAGGAGTGGCTATCTGTCTTCTGGGATTCCTACTCAGCCCAGGGACCACCTGGTTGGAAATGATAGGATCTGCTACTTTCTTTGTTCTCAGGGAAACACCCCACATCTCAGGTCCTATGGACGCCAAAGTAAAGAAGAAAAGAAACATTTTTTTCAGATTCTACAAGTCCATATTTCATCATCCGAGGACACAGCTTTGAGTGAAGGGTCGTGTTAGGTCCCAGGCTGTCCAGATGTGCAGAAAGGTGCTCATGGTGGACTACAGGGGGATTTCCAGAAGTTAGATAAAATCCAGCTTTCCTTAGGAACTTGTAAAACTAGTTCTCATCTGCCAAGAGGACTCATTTCTTTTACCTCTGGCAGAAGGAACTTGTGGCACTGATCAGCTGATCAAAGTGCATGCTGAGCTCCAGGGTCACAAGTACCTGTTGTACATTTCAAAGTTCATACGACCATCCCAGTCATACTACCCCTCCCCTCCCCTCCCCTCCCCTAGATTCCCTTCAGCTTACAGGCTCCCCCAACACCCCCCACTCACCCTTACAACCAGGCTATTCTCCTCCTCTCTCTCACACACTTTCTCTTATTCTTTCCTCTTGTCTTTTTGTGCTCTCTCTCTCTCTCTCTCTCTCTCTCTCTCTCTCTCTCTCTCCTATTTCCTATCTTCCTTACTTCTTCCCATCGCCCTAGCCCTGGCCCTGGCCTTGTTCAATCTCCTTTCTTCTTACTTTCGCTCTCTGCTCTGGACTCTTCCAGATGCCCCTGGCTCTCACTCTCTTACGCACACAAAAGGCCTTCCTGAGCCACCTCACGCAGAGCATCCGTGTTGACAGTTTCTTTACAGCGCCCCCTTACATACAGATAGACTGAGTAGAATAACAGCTTAAAAACATATGTACATAAGTTGGAGCCAGCAAGATGGCCCAGGAGGCAAATTCCCACTACATCTGACAACAGGAGTTTGATCCTCTATCCTCAAATCTCACGATGGAAAGGGAACAAACTCTCACAAGTAGTCTGCTCACATTCACACAGAGGCCATGGTAAATGGACTCACATACACAACACACACACACACACAAAACACAACACATATAACATACATGTACACAATACATACACATATATAACACACACATACACACATATACATAATACACACACATATACAACACACAGGTACACACACATCCACAATATACACATATACAACACACACATACATACACAATACACACACATATATATTACATATATAATTTTTAAAATGTAAACTGTTACTTTCTCAAGCCCTACCTCTTAGCATGAAAGAAGTAGATCTTTATATTTCCAGAAAAGCTTAGTGTCTAATTCTGTTTCCCAGTTGCAGTTTTGAAAATTCCTAAAAAAACAAACAAGGAATATGGCCCTAACAAGAGCTGCCAACAGTACCCCAACACTGTGAGCAGTAGAAGTCAGTCCCATCGCTCTTGAATTTGCGTATATTCTTGGGGGTGAGGTGCATGGGGATAGCCTTCATTGTCTTTGCAATGGCATGCAAGTGGCAACTAGCACTTTGAAAATTCTTGAGACTTAAAAGACAATGTTAAAATTTCAGCTTCAACTTCCTAATTTGTATTGACAGACTTTTTTTTTATTCCTGCATGTCTTTTTATTTTTTTCCTTTTTTAAAATTCGATATATTCTTTATTTACATTTCAAATGATTTCCCCTTTTCTGGGTCCCTACTCCCCGAAAGTCCCATTAGCCCTCTTCCCTCCCCCTGTTCCCCCATCTATCCCTTCCCACTTCCCTGTTCTGGTATTGCCCTATACTGCTGCACTGAGCCTTTCCAGAACCAGGGGCCACTCCGTCATTCTTCTTGGACATATGTGGATTATGTCTTGGGTATTCAAAGTTTCCAGGGTAATATCCACTTATCAGTGAGTGCATACCATGATTGATCTTTTGAGACTGGGTTGCCTCACTTAGTATGATGTTCTCCAGCTCCATCCATTTCTCTAAGAATTTCATGAATTCATTGTTTCTAATGGCTGAATAGTACTCCATTGTGTAAATATACCACATTTTTTGTATCCATTCCTCCGTTGAGGGATAACTGGGTTCTTTCCAGCTCTGGCTACTACAAATAGGGCTGCTATGAACATAGTGGAGCATGTGTCCTTATTGCATGCTGGGGAATCCTCTGGGTATATGCCCAGGAGTGGTGTAGCAGGGTCCTCCGAAAGTGTCATGCCCAGATTTCTGAGGAACTGCCAGACTGATTTCCAGAGTGGTTGCACCATCTTGCAATCCCACCAGCAGTGGAGGAGTGTTCCTCTTTCTCCACATCCTCGCCAACACCTGCTATCTCCTGAGTTTTTGACCTTAGCTATTCTGACTGGTGTGAGGTGAAATCTTAGGGTTGTTTTGATTTGCATTTCCTAATGATTAATGAACATTTCTTAAGGTGCTTCTCAGCCATCCGAAGTTCTTCATGTGAAAACTCTTTGTTTAGCTCTGTACCCCACTTTTTAATAGGGTTATTTGGTTCTCTGGGTTCTACCTTCTTGAGTTCTTTGTATATATTAGATATTAGCCCTTTGTCAGATTTACAGTTGGTGAAGATCCTTTCCCAATCTGTTGGTTGACATTTTGTCCTTTTGACAGTGTCCTTTGCCTTACAGAAACTTTGTAGTTTTATGAGGTCCCATTTGCCAAATCTTAATCTTAGAGCGTAAGCTATTGGTGTTCTGTTCAGGACTTTTTGCTGTGCTCGACTGTGGGAGATACTGGCCTAGGCCTTTGCAAATCTTGGTGGAATGAAGGAGGCTGTTATCCAGCACTTCCTAAATGTGGAAAGGTTTCTGTTTATTCCTTACGTGATGAAAATCCAAGGGAAAGTTCTGGAGAAGTTGGTGCTGTGTTTTGTAAAACCAACGATATGTTTTCTAAAGCCACGGATATGTTTTGTAGAGCGTGGTATGGTGCGTGCTGAGGCATCCCCTCCCTGCTAAGGCACCAGCCATAAGACGGTCTAGTAGAGAATAGAGTTTATTTGGGAACATGGAAAGGGGGATTACGTAAGAGGCAGAGAGAGGGGACAAAGAGAGAAAGAGAAGAGGCCTGCTGGGAACAAGTGGAGCACGGGAGGGGGGAGTGAAAGGGGAGAGAGGGGAAAGGGGGTTAGAGAGATAAAGGGGACAAGAGAGAGCAAGGAGGGGCCAAGCAGTCCCTTTTATAGCAACCCAGGCCTAACTGTTGACTGTAGCCTAGAAGGCATGCTAACAGGTGGTGTTAGCTGAACAAGGAAAAAGGAGTGATGCTTCCTGTGAAGTAGAAATTGTCTTACCAACTATTTAATTATCAAATAGATAGGCTCAAACTGTTCAGCACAAAGGTTGGAGAAGTGTATGCATTGTGCGATAGTTAAATATTCAGTGTAACACATCCATGTCATCCCACTCTGTCTCCTTTCTGTCCTTTCCACCTTCTTGTTAGACCCTGAGAACCTGCCCGGCCAAGAGCTAAAGTTTATCCTCTGACCAGAGACAAGCCCCTCTTCTTTCTTCACACTTCTGGGCCTGGCAACCATTGTTCCTGTGAAATCAACTCGTTTAGATCCCACAAATAACCAAGGGCACACCGAGTCTGTCCCTCTGTGTCCTTCTTCCTTCTCCCACACAAGAAGCACTAACTGGGCCTGGCTCAACTCACAACAAAGAGCAGAGTCAGACCCTTTATCGTCACAGCCTCCTCAGCTTCTGCTTCCCAGGTCACTGTGAACCGCCTTCCATCCCGCCCCGACTCAGCTAACTCACATTCTAAAGAAGAACATCCAAGGATCAGGTTTGCTTACCACATCAATCACTGTTTCTGTAACTGGTTACAGGGTGAGAAATAACAAGAAGGAAGGGTTTGCCTTGCACGTGTTGAGAAGGGGTGCAGTCCGTGAGGGCAGGGAAGTCCCCGTGCCTACAGTGTAAGGCAGCTGCTCACCCACAGTCAGGAAGCAGAGAGAGAGAATGACTGTGTTCATCTAGATTCGTCTTTCTATTTACCCCAAGACCTCAGCCCATTACATGGGGGAGCACCTAGATCCAGGGTGGGTCTTCTCTCCTCCTGCAAAGTTCTTTATAGACATCCTCACTGACCTCCTCTGGCAAGTCTCTTAGGCCACATCAAGTTCAGTCAAGTTGCTAGTGAAGCGCAAACAAATCACATTAACTATCTCATGCCTTTGATACAAAATTTATTGGAAAGGGACTAAATCTGAAGATGTTATGGTGCATTGGGAGAAAAGAGAGAGATGGTTAAGACCACAACCTAGAACAGTGCTCAATGCACAAGGCCCTGGGTTCAATTCCCCAACCCCCTTCCCCAAATGAAAGCTCATGTAGGCCAAGCTGCCACATCTGATGACAAAGACTTGCTGTGTCTTGACCAGTGGCATTGTATTAGTCACTTTCCATGCAGCACATTTATTTATATGTATGTCAGAGTAAGTGTCTTAGTCAGGGTTTGTATTCCTGCACAAACATAATGAACAAGAAGCAAGTCGGGGAGGAAAGGGTTTATTCAGCTTACACTTCCACATTGCTATTCATCACCAAACGAAGTCAGGACTGGAACTCAAGCAGGTCAGGAAGCAGGAGCTGATGCAGAGGCCATGGAAGGATGTTTCTTACTGCTTGCTTCCCCTGGCTTGCTCAGTTTGCTTTCTTATAGAACCCAAGACTACCAGCCAAAGAATGGCACCACCCACAATGGGCCCTCCCCACTTGATCACTAATTGAGAAAATAAATGCGTTACACCTGGATCTCATGGAGGCACTTCCTCAAGAGAGGCTCCTTTCTCTGTGATAACTCCAGTTTGTGTCAAGTTGACACACAAAACCAGCCAGTACTGTGAGAATCTTAGGTTTTGGATTTACTCAGTGGCTTGTCATTTGTTTCTATCATTATTTATTTCCATGTTCAAGTTGTTATTCTTTGGACCACTGAGGTATCCTTTAACTTGCTTCTTTAGCAGGCATCTCAACGTCCCATGCCACCTCTACCTCAGCCAGTCTGACCCTTAAAGAATCTCTGAATTGTGTAAACCGGAGGTAGTTTTGCTGGTCCCCTATCATAGTTTGTCCTTGAGACAAGCCACAGAAAAGGTTACCATTTCCTTATTCTGAGACTTCACCTCTCAGAGAGTATGGAAGGCAACAAAACTGAATTATTTTTTTCAGACCAAGATCTTTCTGTGTCATGCATGTTCCATTAATTCTATTTCCAATAATAGTAATAATACTGTTTTAAATGTTAAGCAGTTGGTGTGTAATTCATTAGCTTCAATGGTTCATGTCTAACAAATGAGTGGAAGAAAGAGAGAGTCATTGCTTCTCCCTTCCTCTAAACGTGACTGAACATTCAGTCTTTGGGTCACATGATTGGATTTTAATGCAGAATAATCTGACTCCAAATGTCATAACACTGACCCTTGGTGTTTAATACTCTTTAGTCTCTAGATAATGGCCCAGAAGTCCACAGCTCCATACCATGCTATGTGCCAAGGGCATGTAAAAAGGCTTAGCCCTCTACGATACAGCCTATGCACCCATGATACAAAAAGGAGTCAGGGCATGCTGGGAAGGGGTGATGTGATTTAGTGCCCTTGGCTGTTCTCTGTTGTACCTTGGTCCGAGTCTGAAGCTATGATCCCAGGAAATCCCGTCCCAGCTGCTCCACCCCTTGGGGGGGGGTGCTGCACCCCATTTTGGACTCCTGGGGTCCACTGGAAACTACTGAAGAAGACAGGTGACCTTCACTGCCCCTGCTGACATGCATCTCTGTTTGTGTATAGGAGCCTTGGTTTTAGGACTTTTCAGAAGCCATGTCACAGAAATTACCTGTCCTGAACCCAAAGAAAACCAGTGTGGAGAATCACAGGGTTGAGTCACTCAGCAGCACTTTCCAAATGAAAGCATATGATAGACGGGCACCATACCTGAGAGCCTTCTGCATACACAGGAGAGACCAGCCACTCTCTAATGACCTGTCTACTCCTGAATAGTCCTCATCAGCCAGACTTAAAGGCATGGCTTTGATTCCCCCCACCCCTCTACCCACCCCTCACCCTCCTACCCACCCACCCACCCCCTACCCACCCTAACCTCCAACCCCCTACCCACCCCGTTCTCCCATCCCCCCCCCACTATGTTTGAAGTCTGAATGATCAAGTGGCCAAATGTCTGTTTTGTGAGGTGACTTTTCTGTGTGGTTCAATGCCTGCTCACCGGGCTTCTCCCCTCACAGCTGAGGGGAATTTCATCATCCAGTGTGTGCAACCGTACTGGCTCAAGAGCGCCTGGCTCTTAAGTAATGCAGTTTGTGTTTTGCCAGTCAAGTTGGAGGACAAGTAACAGCTTGGATTGCACCTCGCTCTGAGGACAACATGAGGTGGAAAATGTTACATTTCAGGTAGAATAAAAGAGATGGCAAGAGAGACAGCCTTGGGGAGCAGGTCGGGTGTGTTTGCTGAAGAAAGTCTAATCTGAACACCTGGAGCAACAACGATGGGGGAAAGTCTCACAGTTCAGTGGTCGGCCTCCCCCTCTTCATCCAAAACAGAGGCTTGGGTAGCCTATGAGGCAATGTTTTGAACTGTGGCAGCTCTGAGATGAGGCCATGACCTCAGGTCGTAGAGTCAGCTGCTGCCTGTGGGGGAGGCAAACTCCACTCCCCTGCAGGCTCAAGTATTCTGAAATAGCATAGCAGTTGTCTAGAAAGTTGATAGTCCCATTTTCCACAGGGCTTACATTTTCATATATGCATCTTACTTCATTTTCATTTAGTTTGTTTTCCTGAGGGTTTTTTTAAAAATTTTTTATTTTATGTTTTAATTGCTGTTTTGCACAGAACCTATGTAACCCAAGCTGGCTTTGAACTCGCTATTCTTTTTGTCTTTCTGCCTCAGTCTCCCAAGTGCTAAGAGTACAGGTGCTCTCCACCACACACAGTCAGTGTAACTTACATTTAATCAACATATACCAATTTTTATATTTATGTGGTTCAATATGACTTTCCATACGTGTATACAGTGTGCACTACTGAAGTGCAACCTCCCTTTAATCATCTATCCCAACTCTCTATCTTCCCAATCTCTATTAACTTCTATTCTATATTTAGCATAAGATTTTTTTAGCTTCCAAATATGAGAGAGAACACGTTGGTATCTGTCTCTCTGCAAGTGGCTAGCTTTTCTTCACACGGCGTCCTCTGACTCCATCCATCTGGCGTGGAAGTGACAAGATTTCATTCTTTGTGGCTGAATAAAACTCCACTATGTCCACATAACATTTTCTTTACCCATCTGTGTGGGAGCGTGAGTCTTAATGCCAGAGCAATATACTCTAGATACCTAGGATAGTACAGCTCATGTGTATATTTCTGCAGTTCTTCAAAATTCTTTAGAACTCTGCTTTGTCACTACCCACTCCTGGAAGCTTTTCTAGTACTGTGTCTGGATAATGGCCCCCAGGGGTGTCTCCACAGCCCTGTCTTTCCTGTACAGCACCTGACAGACTTCATTAAACAGGCCTGTTTTGCCGTTGTTTGCGTATATTCCCCTCCAGAGTTGTTCCATTGAAAAGGGGATATGCCTGCTCTCTACGGCTTGGCACAAAGCCTGACTTCAGGAAGGCATTTAATGACATTGGCTGAATAAACAGTTCATAGCAACACTTAGGCTTACGTAAATGTCTGCACCTTCTTATCGGCCTCCTAAAACCTCTGTGAGGGAGGCTGGGCAGTTCTTAAGGCTTCCAGCTGTGGAAGTTCACATCTATGCGCGTTAAGATGACCACACTGAGGTGAATGGATTAATACGAGGCTGCCTGGTGTCTGGTGTTCCTACTGCAGAATTACCTGCCTGGGCATTCTTCCTTCCTAAGTGTCCTTTCCTTTGTCTCTCCCCTGATGCAAACTCTACCCCAGCTTCCTTCTACTGACAGAGGCTCCTCAGAGATCGGTAGCAACCATCCTTTTGGGCCATGGACGTTTCCAGATGGCTGAAATTTCCCATCCCCCAAAGTCTACTTTACCCTGTTCCTTTGTGCAACTTTTTCTTCAGGATCACAGAAAGTTGTTCTCTACAGTCAGTTACAACCTAAAAGTGAGTTTGGGCCGGCTGAGGTGGATTCTTGTCTGCTGCGGTTGGACAGACTTTAGTCCTTTAATGAATCCATTAGGTGGCGAACAGTATGAGAGGGTGTGTCCTGGCTCTGCTGTACAATTTGCTCAAGCTCCTTCTCCTCTCCCTGAACTTGGCTTTCCAGTTGTCATAACATGAACTGCCCCACCACGATGGTATAAGCCTCTGAAGCAACCCTTCCCCAGTCCAGCACCCCTTACCCCCACCTTCTGCTCCTACCCCCCTACCCCCATCCTGCACCCCTCACCCCCACCCCGTACCTCTCACTCCAACCCTCACCCCACCCCACCCCTTACCCCAAACCCTACCCCTACCCCGCAATCCTCGCCCCCAACCCTCACCCCCACCTCCACCCCAGAACAATGAGGAGAGCGCCATTGCTGGGTAAACAGCACAGGTTCTGATGAGATAGATGATTCCCACAATCGTCCCCACCCCCACCCCGCGCAAGGGCTGCTGGGATTGAACTTTTTCAGCCAGCCTGTTAGTTGATGCGAAAGCCCCACACCCTTTCATGGCTTTTCTCCACGAACACCGCGAGGATGACTCTTTTGTCTGTGCCTCGGAAGATTATATCTCATAAAAGTCATCTTCGTCCATTCTTTTTCTCGAGATCTTTTAAGGAAAACCAATCCGATGGCAAAGCCACAAGAAAGACAGATGAAAACGAAGAACAGGATTATCTTTCCTCTAGTAAATGTTGTTGCAAACACCCCATCATGTCACTTCTCCCGCCCCCAATAATCATCCATTTATTTCCTCATCAAGCTTCAAAGTAACTGTTCTTTAGGATGTAGTCTTTCTATGGCAGCCTGGCTCCCCGCCACCCCCAGGCAGGAACCCACTGAAACCTCACTCAGAGCTACTTCCAAACCCTTTATCTCTTTGTTTACCAGGACAGTCTGAAATAGCTAAGTAGCACGCCTGGGGGAAGACCGAGGTCACAGTTATGATTGCCTACTCTCCTTAGCAGAGGCCGGCAGAGCCCACAGCACAATGGAGCATTAACTTCCAGACATGCCCACTTAGTTTGGGTAGAGCAGGCCTGGAAGAGAACCCAACAACAAAAGGAGAGTGAAGTGACCCCAGATGACCTTTGTCAACGATTGCCCAAGAGGTTTCTGAAACCTGTTTCTCCAGCCTTGTAGAAATGTTTGTTTATGCAAGAGGCAGTTCTCAAAATCCAAAGGTCAGCCTCCTCTGCCAAGGCCACCTCCTCCATGGAAGGTGTGCTCTGACTTTGTTGTTCTTTGACCGCTCCCTGGTGATCAGGGCTTCTACCTGATTGTCAGGTGGTGACCTGACCACTCACTTAGCTTTTTATCTTCCCACACATGGCCGCATCTTGAGGATGGCTACTCCACGTCACCACACCATGTCACTAGTGTCCAGGAAGAGTTGCGAGTACAGAGAGGCAAGTTCATTTCACTAGCGCAGGTTGACCAAGCCCCCCTGTGACATTTGCCTTCTGTGTGTGAGTATTATCCAGCTCTGTGCATAGTGAGTGCTCAATAAACGAGAACTAGTGAGCCCAAAGAGTCTGCCAAGGATAAATCATGAAGAAAAGCCTGTGGAAGAGGCCCCTCCTTGCTGGTAGAATTGTGCAGGTACTACCTTGGTTATGGGCTCAACTAAGTGGGTTATGACGTCAGCACTGCTGGATCATACAGGAGAGGACTGTGATGTCAGTGCTACCGAGAGTGGGCAGAAATGAAGTTAACTATGACGTCAGCACTGCTAAGATCAGACAGAAGAGAAGCTGGTATTTCTGTTATATTGCATGGATTATTTTTGGAATGTCACACAAATAATGTCTTAGGTAAATATTTATTATATTTAATAATGATAATTTAATAGCAGTCATTTTATTTTCATTACATGATGGGCTCTGCTAAATTCTCTTATCCAGGTACTTTTATACAACAGATTAAATTTTAAAGTACATATCATTAACTTCAGCTTATATATGAGAAAAACTGATTAAAAAGATAAATAATATAATCAATGCTTTTTGATCTATTATAAACAGAAGAACGGAGTTTTATATTTGGGTCTGTTTGACAAAAAAAAATTCTTTGCTGATAATTGCTTCATTTGGAATACTTATCAGAGTGCTTAGATTAGAACCATTATTTTAAGAAGAGAATTGGAAATGGCCACAGCTATCAGTAGATGCTGTGTTACATATATTTATCCAATTATCTCATTTAATATTAAGACTGTGTAGCTAATTAACCATGTTCTATTTTCCCCTTGTGCAAATGTAAAAATCCAAGCTCTTTAAGGTCATGCAACTTGCCACAGGTGATCCACAGTCATCTATGGAAGTGTGGGGCCCAACCTTTATTATTGTACTCCCATAGAATTCTATCTAGACTCCAGTAGGGTAGAAATTACCAAAGTGTCGGAGATATCCATCCCATTTCCTTCACACGGGCCTACTCTCCCTCCTTATAATAACTTAGTAACATGTACGTATGCCAGAAAGGGTAGATCTTTTCTCCTTGTGTTTATAGAGTGGTTGGAATCGTGGGTACGTGCATCCATCCTTAGCTATAGAGAATAAAAGACCACATTTCCAACTGATCAGCTCATGTGTGAGAGCTGAGGACATTTGACCTAGGTTTGACAACTGCCATACTTTGTTCAGGAGTTTCTGTATGGAGGATTTGGTGTGAGCAGGTGTGATGTCCTTGGGATGCAGGGGAGATGCCCTTGGGATACAGGGATCTCCTTCCTTTCCGATCACATGTCTTATATGAAAGCCTTTTCTCAGGTCCCTTATGCCTGCACACCGTCTCCCAGACAGAATTCTGAAGCATAACGGGTACAGTCAGTTCCTCTGTGTGCTCAACTTCAAGATGGACATCTCATTAACATTGTTAAGAGCACTGCGCTGAGATAAACCCTATCCCTTAACCACAGAGTCTGTGGCCTGGTCAAAGAGGAGTTCACAGTTAGTGGAATGGTGGGTGAAATGTGCCCAGTACTTGAGAAATGCGTCCCCTCCCGCCTCCCTGGGGGACAGCTTACTTCAAGGGACCTCTACAGAATACAAAGCAAGTAACACAAGGGGGAGGGGGCTGTACCCCTTTGCTCTTCTACATAAGTTATAGTTTGGCATCAGGAGCCGAAATAATAGTTCTGGTCATCCCGTGGTTTCAAACATGTGGCAGAGAACTGACCAGTCACACTCTCAGAATAAAGAAGAGTCAAAAATGGGGGACTTCAGCAGCCGTAGACTACATCTCTTTGATGATCATTCTACATTGGCTTGATCTTTCCCAATAGAAAGGACATATAATAGCAGGGATGAGAACCAAGGAAGATCTCAGACACGCCATTTGCCCTTGCCACACCGGGGGCTGTATCTGGCCACTGCCAAGTTTCCAGCAGCCCATGACTTGGAAGTATTCAGCACACACTCACCTCTTAGAACATCTGCTCCACAACAGTAAATATGAAGTCCCTTCGCTTATAAGGTGGGCGTGTCATTTCCTAGCAATGGTGCAGGCGTGCTATTTTCTGTCTCTGTGTCTCCCTGCATTTGATTTCAAAGTTACTGAATGAAGCTAACATCCTAGCACTACCAACTTGACTGGCCTGATAGAGATCAGCTCCGGGGCTCTTATTTAAAAATCCCCACACAGCCATAGAAGGACAGTTATCATAGGCCAAAGAAAGAAAGAACAAAAGTGACAACAAGTGAAAGACGACCAAAGCCTATTCTGCCAATAGTTACGTCAAGGGCAATTTTTAAATAAAGGCATCTTCATTGTATTGAGCTCGCATATAGGGACATCTTGCAGATATATTAAGGAGGCTATGCTTATAAGAAGAGAAAGAGAAAGAATATGTTCTATGGATGTGTGGTGACGTCTCAGTGGGCCCACTCCAAGGTCTCCCTTTCCCGGAGGGACCAGCCACATGACGGTATAGTATAGAATAGAGTTTAACTAGGGCATGAGGAGGGGAGTTAAGAGAGTAGTAGAGGCAGAGAAAGGCAGAGAGAGGGAGAGAGAAATAGAGGCCTGTCATGGCCATGAGCACATAGAGAGGGGGAAGGGAATGGGGAAGGGAAGAAGGAAGGGGGAGGGGACAGGGAACAAGAAGGGAAGAGCCCAAGAGACAAGAGAGCAAGAGAGGGAGGAGGGGGGAAGCAGCCCCCTTTTAGAGTGGGCCAGGCTTCCCTGTTGCCAGGTAACTGTGGGGTGGAGTTTAGACAGCATGCTAACACTTCAAATAAACACCCGCTCAGCCCCAAACTACACATCCCCGTGAGCCTTGTACAGTTAGACTGGCCATTTTGAAACACTGCACTTAGTTTAGGCTTGTATTCTCTCACTCTAAGTACATTTTTATGCAGTTATTCATCTAAAACTCAGGTACGCATTTCTAAATAACGATTAAGAATGGATAAAGTTGACTGGTTTTTAAATGCAAGGCCTCCCTATTACCTCTGTGTAGACACTCGATGCACACACAGCAATGAGATGAGGTTCAAACTTAAAGAACGGAAAACAAGTATATGAAAAGATTAATCAGAGAAAGCACTGGCTATATAAACACAAAAGAAAAAAAAAACGAATTTAGCTATAAGGAGAAATGGCTATACACAATCAAACTTCAGAGCAAAGAAAGCTTTCAGGCTCAGAGAGAAGCACACGAGGAAAGAGACAATCCACCAATCAGAAAAGCTAATTATTTATGCATCAAACATGTGAAGAAAAAAAAGTCTGTGGAACTCATGAAAATTGACTGTTTTTTTTTTTTAATGCAAGGCCTCACTATCACCTGTGTGCAGCAATTGTGTCAATTCACAATTTCAGTTGGAGATTTGACTAAGTCTATATGTTAACCAAAGACTGTGTGTCACCAATGAAAGACATCAAAAACTCTACATGAGTGGAGACATATGCTGCCTTTGTGTGTTCAAAGACTCAATTCTGTAAAGGTGTCAACTCTCCTCAAAGTGATCCATAAATTTAGTAAAATATTTATCAAAACCTGAGCAAAGTTTTCTTTGTAAATACAGATAAGTCTGATCTCAAATCTTGGGAGGAAGGAAAGGAAATAGAATAATTTTAAAGCAGTTTTATAGAGGAATGTAAAATGGGATCTGGGCGTGAAGATGCATACTTATAAAGACAGCATTTGAGAGGCTGAGGCAGGCAGATCATGAGCTTACAGGTTGACTGAACAACATAGTGGGTATACAGTCAACCTAGATACACAGTAAAACTGTTATCCATCCATCCATCCATCTATCTCTCACTCACCCCTACATTCTCTCTTTCTCTCTCTCTCCCTCCTCTCTCTCTCTCTCTCACACACACACACACATACACCATGCACACACACATACACACACATACACATACACACACTCATGCACATACACTACAAATTGAGAGGAATAACTGGGCTTAATTTCCAAAGTTATCACGTAGTTATCATTGCCAAGTTTGTGCCGTACAGGATGGGAAGAAAGGCCAGGTGTGGTGGTGTGCAGCTGTGATCCTAGCACTAGGAAAGGGCAGGAAAGATCTCTAGGGCTCATAGGTCAACCAGCCCCATCTAACTGGTCAGCTCCAGGCCAATGAGAGGTCTTGTTTCAAAGGAGGTGGACGGTGTATTCCTGAAGATGACTCCCAAGGTTTCCATATGGCCTC
Source organism: Apodemus sylvaticus (assembly GCF_947179515.1). NCBI lineage: Eukaryota > Metazoa > Chordata > Mammalia > Rodentia > Muridae > Apodemus > Apodemus sylvaticus. Next base: position 22,006,305 of record NC_067489.1, read on the forward strand.
CATATATTTCCATGCATATGCACCTGTACCCCCCCACACACACATTCAAATGCACCAAGACAAGTGCATGTACACATCACACACAAACGTGAAATGTTTTATTTTATGAAAAACTAAGCGTTCAAATATATTAGCCTACAGGGTCATTCTCATTAAAACCACCACATTCCATTCCCTGGCCCCATAGGCTTGTAGCTGGATCAGAATGCAAAACACATTCAGTCAAACTTCAGATGTCTCTAGAGTCTTTTACAGTCTCAACTCAGTCTAGGTCCAAAACTCAAGGCAATCTCTTAACTGTAAATTCACAAAAAGCAAATCCCACGCTACCAACATACACTGGCACAGATACGTGCACAGGGATGAAATACTGGATCAAAGGAAGAATGAAAACCAGGAAGGGAAACCCGGCGAACTCCACAAGTCTCTGATGGTCAAAAGATTACTCGAAGGCTCTTTCCTCCTAGCTTTGTGGTCCTCAGCGGTCTACTTCTGTACCATGGGCTGGTTCCATGTTCTTTACAGAGCCTTGGCAGATAAGCGGTGCGAGAGAATCATTATGGAAAACAGGTACAGCTTCCTGAAAGAGTAAACACGTTTTGCCTTCCCTACCCACCATGTTCCTGGGCATTATCCCAGAGAACCGAGAACGGTGTTCACACAGAAATCCATACGGCAGATTTAGCTAGCTGTTCCATTTGTAACAGCCCCAAGGTCGGGATGATTGACAGGCCCACAGCAGGTGCATGATTAAAACCGATTGCCTCCCAGTAGCACAGAATATTGCTCAAAAGTCCAAAAGAGTGAACTATTGATACGTTAGCAGTATTGTGGCATTTCCAAGGCATTTTGTTGAGTACAGGGGCTGATGTCCTACAGCCAAAGGCTGTGTAGTATAACTGGGTTGGTTTCTAAAGGCAGAGAGCCCCTCAACTGGGTCAACCCTGGCAACAAAACAGAGTCGTTGAGAAAATAAACCTTCTGTGGATCATCTCATTTTTTTCCTACCTTAAATGTTCACTTGAATAGCTTGGCCATCCTATGTGCCCTTCCTTCAAGGTGACCTCAGAGCCAAAGAGACTTGGGTCAAGCAGCATGAACCGTGAGCTATTGTGCATCGAAGACAACAGAAATCTGAGCCCAGCTGGATCGGAAGAAGCCAAAACTACAGCCTTGCTTTAACAACACCCAGAAGGCTTCAAAGCCCTGAGCTGCCCAATTGTGAGGAACACTGTCTACGTTCCCCTTTAGCTGGCGCGCCATAAATTCTGCGCATGTGTAGTAAAGGTGGAACGCCTGCACAGCCCAGCCTGCAATGAGGAATTTCGAGAGGCACTTGTGTGTTGCCTGGATGTCTAGTCTCCACTGCATACACACACACACACACACACACACAAAAAAAAAAAACTTGAGCTTTGAGGTCAAGTGGGAGTGGACTAGAAAGATCAAATAGGGTTTTAGGCTGGCACCTCGATAGCCAATCAGAAGCAAGACTCTCTTGAGCTCTTTTAATCATGCAAATACATAAATAAATAAATAAATAAATAAATAAATAAATAAATAAAATAAAAGACAGGCAGGGGTGTGCCTAGCAGGAGGAAGAAATACACTTTGCCTCCGGGAGCTATAAAAACCCAGGAAACTATGTGCATAGAAGGCTTAATAACTTTGAGGGCAGTTAAGCGGGTACACCATCACAGCAAATGCAGATAGCAGTCCATTGTGTCTCCATTAAATCTGTAAATAAAATGTGGCTTCCTAGCTTCCTGGCTTGGGTAACTGCTGAATCCAAAGGCCGAGCTGGCTTTGAGAACAGTGATTCAGCAAGCGTCTTTTTCTCTGTGTCTTTCCCCGCTTCTCTCTGTTACTCTCCTGACTCAGTTTCCCCATCTTTTGGGCTTGTTCTCAGACATGCTCCTTTTCTAAACGAGTTCAAACTTTATCATCCTGAACTCCAGCATCCAAATCTCCTGAGTTCAGGAAGCTTCCTACGCCCTACGAGTTTGTGTTGGTTACTGTGCTGTGGGTTCTGAGTCGGTGTTGGTTACTGTGTCGTGGGTTCAAATGGGGACCGAATTATGGGGTCCACACTGATATGCTCAGGAGAACTGGATTGTTCCTGTGCCTGAAATATATGAAGCGGGCGAAAGCCATCCTCAAACTGACTCTGAATGGTGATTCAGTGGGTGGCAACCCCCAGCAAGGGGAGAACCGTGGCACGTGGTGACCAGGAGCTGGGCACCAAGCAGTGGAATGCTTGAGATGGGACTAAAGGCGAGCCCACGTAGAACCAGCAGTGTGGCTGGGTCCCACAAAAGAAACAACTGGACATCCAGAAAGGAGGTTCACACAGCTGCTCACATAGGAGGTCAGAGGGCAACCTGGAAAGACTGCATTTCTCTAAGGCTATACTGGGCACCGTGAGGTCTCCACACATCATGGTTACCCTGAGAGTCTGCTCGCTGGGAGTAGGGAGGGAGTTCTATTGCCCAAGAGCAAAGGACAGGAAGGAGACTGCCCCGTACCATTCCCTCCTGTGACAGCAAAAGCTATTAAGGGTGTGAAGAGCGGAGTAGTTATGGCCACTGGGGGTGAAAACTGCTGAAGCCTCAATGGAAATCTCTAAAAACTAAAAACTAAACCTAGAATTACCATAGGATACAGCTAAACCACTCCTGGACAGATTCCCAAAAGACTCTAAGTCAACACACCAGAGACACTTGGACATCCATGCTTCTCACTGCACTCCTCACAACACCCAGGAAATGGAGGCAGCAGAGATGCCTGGCAGGAGACAAATGGACGAGGACCACGGTGACTATAGTGGAGGTTTACTCCCCTGCGAAGACAGACAAAATCCTTTCATTTGGATAGAACTGGAGGAGGTCACAAGGAAACCCACAGTCGGAAATGTAAATATTACAAGTTTTCTTCCATGTGTAAAAATCTTGATTTATGTAAGTGAATATATATATATATATATATATATATATTCATATACATATATATCACCCACACATGTGGCTTTAAGGTATAAGGGGAGTATAGGAAAGATAATGGGGAACAGTGAGAGAATGAAACCTATGAGTAATGGAGTGGGGGAAGGTATGAGCATAATGCACAGTATCCACATACAAAGAAGTCACAGTGAAACGTGTTCTGTAGAAGACGTGGCTGAAAAAGAATAGACAGCCACGTTTGTGAACGATGGAGAAAGAACACAGCTGCAGGCATCAATACCTGAACTCATCTCCTACCATCCTACCGAGCTGTAATAAAGACCCTTAATAAATTACCAAATGGCATAGAAATAGACAGACCAAAGGCATGGGCTGGAGCAGCTAGCAATAGATCAACACCGCTATGGCCACTGAAGTTTGACAGAATTGGCTCAAAGATGCAGTGGACAGAAGGCAGCCTACCCAACACACAGTAATGGCAAAACTTGGGGTCCACAAGCAGAAAAATGGAGTAGATCCGTATCCTTCACACCGTACAAAAGCCAACTCAAAGTGGACAAAGATCATAACTTAAAACCTGGGATACAGGAATGCTGGAAGGAAAATGTACTGTTCAAGACACTAAGCAAGGCAAAAACTCCCTGAACAGAGCCCCAGCAGCACAGTCCAAGGGTCACCACACCACGCGTAACTACATGAAATTAGAGTTTCATGTAGAGTTAGGAACCATTAGCAAAGCAAATAGGAAGCTCATGAAACAGAGAAAGGCGTCATTGGCCGTGTTTCAGAAACAGAAGCTCATATCCAGGATCTAACAAATAGCTTACACGTGGTCATGTAAATCAGTGGTTCTCAGCCTGTGGGTCACAACCCCTTTTGGGGGTCAAATGGCCCTTTCTCGGGGGCCACCTAAGACCATCAAAAAACTCAGAAGCTAACATTACAATTCATAAGAAAGCCAAAATCACAGTTAGGAAGTGGCCACGAACATAATTCTGTGGCTGGGCAGCACCGCAACAAGAGGTGGCAGCGTTGGGGAGGCTGAGAGCCACGGATATAAAGGCACAGGTGCAGGGAAAGTCTAGGAGTTGAACTAGAAGCCGAGAGATGGGAGAGATGGCGAGGAAGGCAGAGAGAAGCTAAAGGACACAGAAATAAGACACCAAACTATTTTGCCCTAGTTTCAACTTTGTAGCACCTTCCGGTTTCATGATGATGTATGAACTCGACTCTGCTATTGGAGTAGCAAGAATCATGTTTGCAAAATAACCCAGTGCATGTTCTTCCTTTGGGGCAGTGATTGTGAAAGCCGGGCTTTCTTTTTCATCCCATTGGCCGCCGGTGAAATCGGAACTCACGGAGGACATCCGTCACATTGCCCCAGTTAGAAAAGGGATCGAGTTTGTTCTGCTGGATGGAGAGACTGGTAGCCTGGTTTTTTTTTTTTCTTCTGTTTAAAAATATAACATGGGCTGGAGAGGAGGCTCAGCGGTTAAGAACACTGGCTGCTCTTCCAGAAGACCTGGGTTCGATGCCCAGCCCCCGACGTGGTGGCTCACAGGCAGTCATAGGGAATGCGACTCACTCAGTGCCAGGCCTGTGCACAGTGCACAGACATGCACACAAGCTGAACACCTCTATACAAAAGTAAAATTAATAAAATATTTTAAAAAGAAAGGTCTACTTGATATTGTCATTTTATTTACCATGTAAATTGTGCTGCCGTGCATAGAGTATGGACTCTTAGCCTTCAAAGGGCTTGTGGCAACCCTTAAAACTGAGAGTGAGGGAGAAAACAGACCAGCAATCTAGCCTATATGATAGTGAAATGGCATTTTGAAACTACTGAAATTTATTTTTTAATATTTTTAATTTTCTTTTTTTTTCTTTTTGAATTTTATGTGTGTTGGTGTTTTGCCTGCATGTGTGAGGGCATCAGATCCACAAAACAGACAGCTTTGTGACAGCTACAGACAATTGTGAGCCGCCATGAGGGGGCTGGGAACTGAACCTGGGTCCTTTAGAAGAGCAACCTGTGCTTTTAACCGCTGAGCCATCTCTCTGGCTGCTAACGTTTATTTTTGTTTCTGAGATCTTGAAACATTTTAACTTGCAGCAAATTCGAGTGTAAATTCGAGTACTTCTTGTTTGGGAAGATGGCATGACACACAACATAAGTATGTTGTGTACTTATGTGTACATGTACATAGACATGTGTGTAAACATGAACGTATGGACATGTGTACTGCTTGTTTGTGCCTGCTCCAGACATTACTAGTTGACCTAGAGACTAACGCTCCGGTGATTCAAAGTATGTCATTGGTCGGGAATCAGAGCATCTTGTCTCTGCGGTTTTCATCCTTCTGTAAAAACCAGGAAAGTCTTACACTGTGCGTTTTCATAGAAAGAGTTAGAGGCTGGCATTGATGCAGCTGCTGAGCTAGCTGTAGGCAGCACCCACACAGCTGTAGGCATCTCTTTCCAGTATCGTGAAGAATGTCAGTTTAGGACTTCTCCTTGAAGTCTTAAAGTATCAATAAATCAACCCTCCTCTCCTCTCTGGACAGAGGGACAACCCAAGTGTGCAGTTCAGTGACATCTGGCTTTGTTAGGGCCTTGGAGATGGCCCTGAAGAAGCCACAAGCCAAATTCCTATCTGCTTCCTCAGCCAGGGAGATCTTGGGACCGTAGGGAGGATGGCTCAGTGGTTAAGAACACTTGCTGCTCTTCCAGAGGATCTGAGTTCTCTTTCTGACACCCGCCTCTGGCGTTCTCGGTGACCCTACCTCTGGGTTCAAGAGCAGGAACGGTTACAAATGTCCCTTGCAGTTCCTTCTTTTCCATCTCCGAGAAACCCTGCAGGTGACCTCACAGTTGGCATGATGCTTGTGAGTTCTGTTGAGAATGAGGAGTGCTGTTTTCAGTTCTCGGGCTCCCAAATGGCTCCTGCCATGACTCCCACTGCCCTGCCTTTTAAATGAAAGACTTCTGAAGTAAAGAGAACTGTTTATGAGTGAGAACCAAATTGAAGATTACAGTGAAGCAGCCTGACTCACTGGCCACCTGAGGGTGATTCATCGGAAGGAAGGGGACACCCATCCAAAGCCGTTATTGTAGCGACCAATTAAGACTCACCGTGGCTTCCTGTGTCTGGGGATTCTGCTTGTCAGCAAAGCACAAAAGCTCAGACGTGGAACCGTGGGGCCCTGGTGAAAGGTCCCACAAACAGGCAAGGAATGATTGTAGACCAGTGATGGAGAGCCTCAAGCCTGCTTGCTACACAGTCTCTCTCCAGCCTGTGGAACTCCTTCTCCTAGGACAACTGCGTCCTGATGGAACAGCCAGGGCACATCATGGGACTACAGGCATGTTTCATCAGACTCAACAACCCAGCTTGATCTGGGTCCCGCTTCTTTGTGCTGCAAAGCCCAGGCGGGTGACCTCTCTCCCTCCGGTTTTATTTGCCCTAAACTGAGATACCTATAGTGTTCGATTAACATGTCTGCAGTGGAGACAATGGGTGTGGAAAGATCTAAACTGCTCTACACACCCTCTGTTCTCTTCCAGAAAGGTTCTCTCAGATGGGCCAGATGTTCCCTCAGCCTCATGTTTCAGTGCTCAAAGCTGGCTTGATTTAAATTTAAATAAGAAGGTCCGGGTATAAAATTTGAGTTGGAAGGAGGTAGACTTGGGAAGTCCTTTGTCCCAAGCAATTTGCTACAGACTTTGAGAATGCCTATAGATACACAGATTCTTTTTGTGTGGCTCTTGCCACCCCCTACTTATGCCAGAAGTCTGAGCTGTATTTAGTGATGACTAGACTCTTAGAGAGGTTCTCCAAGCTCCTCTCAGCTTACTCCTGTCTTCCTTCGCTCCACAAACAGGAAGCCGCCTGTGCGACAGGAAGTGACATCACAGGACTCACAGCTCAGGAAAGAACACAAACAAACCGGAAACTGAGGAAGGAGAGCAGTGGGAGGGGAGAGAGTAGCCGGGAGACAACCAGGCAGGGGTGGGGTGGGGACAGGGTGGGGTTAAGTTTAAGTGCGTGGGATGCTCATCAGAAAGAGATGAGAGGGAGCTGAGAGTGCCCTGGGACCCCACACTATGGTCCTAAACTGGGAGGCTTTGTAATAGTGTGATCTCAGAAAGCTGCTCCAAATTCTCTAGGAAAACGGAAGCCTGTCTTAGCAGCTTGGTCGGGAGCCCCTGTTCAGGGGATGTAGGTTTTAGGTTTTGAGATGGGGGTACCCTGACGTCACTGCGTGTTGCACAGGTATGTTCTGTGTAACTGCCTTTGATATGACATGGCTAATTGCTGCATCCTTTACCATTCTGTTTGTCTGGGATGCTGTTTGTTTAGTGCAAATGGGCAAAGGCCAGCTGCATGGCCAAGGACCACCTCCAGGATTAGAGTGAGTCCACACTGATGTGACCCTCAGAATACGCCACGGCTCACTCACTAGTGAGCCAGCAAATGCCCAGGGGTAAGGCTGGGCTTAGTTTGGAATGGTCTCACAGATGAAGAAAGCAGGGCTCTATGGATAGGCAGAGGGGCAACATGGAAATCTCATTGTACAATGTCTACATATTTGCAGGAAAATCCTGATTTTCATGAAACATCTGCAAGTCTGTCTCTTCTTATTAACTTTTTATATTTGGAAGATAATGCTTATTTCATGCATCAAATTGTTTTGCTTTGAGGTGCCAGAGAGTCACCATTGACTTGAGGAATTCCCATTTTGAGAAAACCATCCATCCCTGTATCTTTTGGCTCTTTTTTTTTTTTTGTCCCTTTTATTTCTTGAATTTTTACAATTTTAATCATTTAGCCCATAATATTACCTCTCTTTTATAAGGCTGGAAGTTCCTTTTCTCTCTCTTTTCTTTCTTTCTTTCTTTCTTTCTTTCTTTCTTTCTTTCTTTCTTCCTTCCTTCCTTCCTTCCTTCCTTCCTTCCTTCCTTCCTTCCTTTTCTGTCTGTCTGTCTGTCTGTCTGTCTGTCTGTCGGTCTTCCTTTCCAGTGTTGGAGCTAGAACTTGAGGCATTTTTCATGCTCTGTTCCCAATTCATGAGTTTTTCTCTATCTTAATAGTGTTAGTGTTGGAGTTGAACGCCTGTCGCAAGCATAAAGACTTGAGTTCTATCCCAGAATCCACACAAAAGGACACAGGGACAGATGGCAGCCACTCATACCCAGCATTCACTGACCAGCCAGCCTCATCTAAATAGTGATTTCCAGGCCAAGTGAGAGACCAAGCCAGAGCGGACGGCGGCACTAGGACTGATACTCAAGGTTGACCTCCAGCCTCCTCTCCTTATTTCCATAAACATCTCGCTGCGTTTTCAGACCAGAGAAGGGGACGGGAGCTAGTAAACAAGCAAGACCATGGATTTTGATGATAAAACATGACTAAAGTATTCCCCCTCCAAAAAGCAAAGCCCGTTCATTAACCGTGAGATGAATCATAGAAGTGAGTCCACAGTGTTCTGGAGAACAAGCAAAACAGAGGAGCCCCGTGGGCTACGGTTTCTCAGACCCAAGATTATAACAGCATCACGTGGGAACTAGCTGGGAACGTGGTCTCCAGACTGAACTCTGGGAGCTCACTGACTCAGGAACCCTGAGAGTGGTCAGAGTACCCATGCCCACCATGTCTTCCTGTGAGGTCAAAGCATGAGTACCACTCTGTAAATGGGACTGCTTCTCTGTGATGACTGAGTATGAGCTGTCTCCACCACATGGTTTTCATGTTCCCAGCTGGAGTGCTGATGTGGGCCTGGCTGGCGGATGTAGGTCACTAAGGGTGAGCCTTTGAAAGTCTAGCCTGACCCTGGTTTTATGTTCTCTGATCTACCATTTTGCTAAACTCCCTTTCAAGATGTACTGGAAGGTTGTTCCAAGATGGTTTTGTGTGTCAACTTGACACAAGCTGGAGTTATCACAGAGAAAGGAGCTTCAGTTGAGAAAATGCCTCTATGAGATGCAGCTGTAAGGCATTTTCTCAACTAGTGATCAAGGTGGCAGGGGGCCCCTTGTGGGTGGTGCCATCTGTGAGCTGGTAGTCTTGGGTTCTATAAGAGAGCAGGCTGAGCAAGCCAGGGGAAGCAAGCCAGTAAGTAACATCCCTCCATGGCCTCCGCATCAGCTCCTGCTTCCTGACCTGCTTGAGTTCCAGTCCTGACTTCCTTTGGTGATAAATAGCAATGTGGAAGTGTAAGCTGAATAAACCCTTTCCTCCCCAACTTGCTTCTTGGTCATGATGTTTGTGCAGGAATAATAGAAACCCTGATTAAGACACAAGGCCACAGCTGGCATTAACTCTGCTGTTCCTTCCCTACTGCCATAGGCCATGACCCTCTCCAATTAGGAGCTAAAACCAAGGTCTCTGTGCCTGCATCAGAATGTTGGCAGTGTGATGGAGAGCTAATGAGTGCAAACTGTTAAGAAATTCATCAATGCCGTAAGGAGTGGTGGGAGTCTGTTCATTTTGACAGCAGCCATTCTGGTAGGGCAGGATTTGGCATTGGCACAGCTACAGGCTGAAGGCTGGCTCACAACCCTCAGGGTGGCACTGGCCAGCCAGAGAGGAGGAAATGGGACTCCACACACAGCCCGGGGCTGTCTTGAAATTCCATTAGTGGAGTATAACAACCACACTTAGTTTTCAATCCTATCAAAATGCAAATCCAGTAGGTGATGTTAATGCCTTCATCCATTGCTGGTCTCTTATGTAATGCAGTGTGCTCTAGACTCCTATCTGAGGAAAGGCTGAAAAATATGAAGGGCACTGAACTACCTAAGAATTATGAAGAGCAGGGCTTGGAATTCAAGCTCTTGAGAAGCTAAGGCAGGAGGATTTTGAGTTCAAAGCTAGCCCAGGCTACATTATTGTGGGAGACCCTGTTTTATAAAACAAAAGAAGGAGAAGGAAGGGAAGAAAGGGCATGGAAAGATGAATGGAAAATGGAGGTCTGGAGAGACAGACGGCTCAGGGATTTCGAGGACTGCTCACGGGACACGGGAGTTTGCTTCTCAGCATCCACTTGAGGCAGCTCACAGCTGCCTGTGGTTCCAGACTCAGATGGCGTCTCTGACAGCAGCAAACACTTGCGCTCCACCCCAGTGTGCACCCCCAAAGATGCACACATATATAGTATAAATTTTTAAAAATTTAAAAAAGAATGAATAGGTTTTGTCATTCAACATCCACACAGGAAAACACAGGCACACTTTAAAAAAAAAATCCTAATATTCTGCCTAGTATATGTCTGTTCTCTTAAATGATTACACTTAGAAGTCTCCTTGGTAACCACGAAGTCCACAAGAGTAAGAGACGGCAAAGCAAAAAAAAAAAAAAAAAAAAAAAAAAAAAAGATACAAAAAGGTCTTCTTGGAAGTCTCTTCAAAATAGAAATGACCGTCTCCCCTGTAATTTCCCCCACTGCCTGGAGAGTAGACAGAAAATCAAGTGCTTCCATAGCTTTGATCTGTGAGGAGAAGACACCCACACACTCATCAACCACCATGAGTGGCTAATGACATCCCTGGGTAGTTTTGAGCAGGAGTGAGAAACAGGCTGCTATTCTGGGACTGTTTTCATTCCACAAAACCAGATGCTGTTCCAAAAGTGGAGAGGTCATCAGCCTGGGAGATCAGAAGCACCAGCACCAGGACCAGGACCTTAGAGGTGAGACTTCTCCTGCACAGTGTAGTCAGTCCTGATGGGCACCAAGACCCTCCGAGTCTTCACCCAGAGAAGTAGCTCCTGTACCAGTGGCCTGGACGTTCCACCTCTGGAAGCCTAGCGCTGGCCCTTGGGCTCTGTGACACCAGAAGGGCTGCTGCTGCTTTGCTCTACATGTTGCCAATGCTGAGAACGGAAGTGGGGTCCATTCATGGGCAGCAAGGTCTCCATGGCCAAACCGCACCCCAGAGTCTGCAGTCCTTGCACCAAAACAGAAGATTTGGGTTAGAGTTTAAAAGTAGATGGTTTGGGATAGAGAGAGATGGCTCTGTCAGGAAAACACCTGTCTCACAGCACGGGAACCCAAGTTCACAGGAAGGGCCAGGTGTCATGGCGTGGTGCACCTGATGTAATGCTGTACCTGGGAAGGTTGCACCTGGTTATAACTGCGACACAAGGTGACAGGGAGAGTGGGAGGGGTCTGGAAGGTAGAGGTGTATTCCCCTCCCCCCCCAGCACATTGGCCAGCTAGCCTAGCAGAACCATGTTCCATGAGAGACCCTGTCTCAGATATTAAGGGGGAGAGTGACTGAAGAAGACACCCCAGGAAAACTAACCTCCACACTCACATAAATGTGGACACACACATGTACACACACACACACACTCATACACTCACACTCATACACTTACACTCATATACTCACACCACAAAATAAATGTAAAAATCCAAAACAAATAGCTGGGTCTGATGAAATACACTTGCAATCCTGGCTACAGAAAGCAGGAACAGCAGAAATCACTAGCCAGCCAGCCTAGCCCAATTGGTGAGCTCCAGATGAGACCCTCCCAAAAGAAAGAAGGTGGGTGGTCCTCAGGAATGATGCTTGAGGTTGTCCTCTGGCCTCCACAAGCACCTATATGCATGCACACTCACTGACATGCATGCACCCTCACATCCACTCGCATATGTAATTTATATAATCTGGATCATGGCATAGGGTGGAACGGCCTTCCAGGGTGGCCAGGGCAGTAATCAGTTTCAGAGAAACATTCCTTTAAAAACAAAACAACAAAACAAAAACAAAAACCAGAGTGAGAAAGTAACAGGGAAACCAGCTCTGCCTTCCAAGACTGTAGGCTTAGAGACTGCAGCGTTTCTTGTTGACAACCCTGGGAGTGCAGAAACACGGGGCCTCCTCCACTACATAATGTCTTATGATTAAGGAGTGAGCTTTCCTTCCAGGCCCTTAACAGTGAGTCTAACAATCCCTAGCAACCGTAACAACACAGCAAGCAGTCACATGGCATTCTGCACACAGAAGCCTCCACGGGTTTGCGACAGACAGCGCATCCTGCTGTGTCTCTCTTGTGATTATCTGAAATTGCTCCCTATATTCCCAGTGCTCCAACTGTGTCCAGTGAAGGCACTGGGACTCACAGCAGGCGAGCCCAACAGACAGGGAGGCTGGTGCTAACGTCTCCACATGGGCTTTGCACTGTCTACCTGCAGACAGGAATCCGAAGTTAACTTTTGTCCTGTGGCTACATGACAGCAGCAGGATATAGTCTGGTCCAGCTATTAAATTGGTTTCATATGAGAATTTTGAAATTCCTGGTCACTGACAAAAAGAAATAGCAGGCCACACACACACACACACACACACACACACACACACAAGGTTTGTATCCTTTTTTACATACTTGGTATTTTATGAGTAGGTCGGCTTTGTGATAATGAACAATCAGGGCAGTCAACTCATTGCTTTGATCAATCAATGCTTTGGACCCACCCAGAACTGCAGTGGGGTTCAGGACACACTTAGGGGGAAAGGTTGGCCACAGACTGCCTTTTACATAGTAGGAGGTCACATGTCCCACAGAGGGAAACCAGGCTGGGGTTAGGGATAGCAGACTTCATTTCCATGATGCTATCCGCATTATTTTTTCTGGTGTTTCTCTTTTGTTTGTTTTTGTTTTAGACAAACCCCCCAACTATTTGCTCTCTAAGCCTGGCAAGCTTGTGGCTTCTCCTGTGTGCCTGACCGTCTATGTGGTCTCCCCAATGCTTGCTCCTGTAGCCAGTTTCCTAATTTGTGTCCTTTGACGCTTCTTGGACAGATAACACCGATCGTGGAGACTGGGCAAGCACTTCTCTCCAGTTAAAATAAATCTATCAGGGTTTTCCTTTATCCTATCTATGGTATGTCATTATCATTATAAACTTCAGCTTTTACAAATAAACTGTCCTTTGCTCTTGGGCCCAGAGAGAGAGCCATCTGTGCTGATTTAATGTGGTTCTGGCTGAAGGCATCACCAGGGGTGAAATAACTTCTCAAGGTCTTCCCGGGGCTCCTGTGCAGACAAGAAAGACTTGCAAAAATATGCTTATTTTGCCTATGACAAGCAAGTTCAGAATCTAGTGCCCTTGAGTGTGCCAGAAAGATTTGTAGGTTGCTACTGCCCTCTTGTGGTTGATAGCCAGATCTGCGAGCAAAGCTAAGCACTCAAAAGCCATACCCATCTGTAGGTTAGGCTTGGGGTCCACGTGCAAAGGGATGTCGGCTTATAAATTCTACACAATTCCAAAGCAGCAGCGTAGCGAACTATTTCAGTATGTCGCATGACATTCACAATGACCCAAGTCCACATTCAAATCGAAATCCTCAGATCATATGCTGGGAGTTGAGCTCAGTCAGTTTCTGCTTAGCATGGTGAGGTTCTGAGTTTGTCTTTCTTAAGGCTTATGTGGGAGAGGAGGGTGCATGTGTCTGTGTGCTTATGCAGAGACCATGAGAGGATTGTGAGTGTCCTCCTCTGTCGCTCTCTGATCTTTTTCTCTCTCTTTCTCACCCTGACACACACACACACAGCTACTTCCTGGGTGCTTGAGATTTGGAGCCACAACCTCATCCTTGCAGAGCAAGCACCCTTAGCCATCTCCCTAGTTTCTTGATGTTCACCAACGCAAAACAGCAGAAAGTACTGGCGGGAGTAAGATGAAAGACCGTTCGTTCACAGGGCGAGGTGAGGCTCAGTGGGAGGACGCTCACTCTGCACATGCAAGGCCTCTGCACTGCCTCACACTTCCTAGGACTCCAAGTCCAGCAGCAGACACAGATGTGGTCCGCCCTGGCTCAGCCTTCTCCTCCACTTAGCTCTGTTCTGTTGCACGCAGGGCCCACCCCATTGACCCTCCCCCCACATTCACTGGATCAATACCAATTGCACAGTCAGGAAAGAAACCAGGAAGTGGATTGTCAACTCCAGGAGCTTGATACCATTCTAGCTAAGAATTCCCATCTTCCACACGCCAGAGCACAATCTAGAAGCTGGTGGTATGGGGTAACCTGGGCTCTCCAGACAATTAGGGTGTCCGAGCCAGCTTGTTGGGTCTTTCTTCTGTCAGTTGGCTAATGCCTTCATTTTTGAAGCAACAGGTTAAAGAAAGTCTACAGCCTCAAACTGAGGGTTAAAAGTGACTGGTGAATATTATATATATTGTCTACCTGCATGGTTTTTGTCACCCTTCCTAACTGGGCATTGGTGTTGATAGCAGTGACTTGGGGTACCCAGCAGTGGCCCATGCATTGTTCCCTGAGGGAGATGGCCACAGCTTGCTACATCTGTGCATGATGGCCCTGGTCTTTCCTCTGACAGGGGGGTCACCTCTGTGCTGCATTGAGACACGGTGAAGTAAGTTCATCATTCGCATTGTGAATGTGGTGATTACATTTTCCATCTTTTTTTCCTCTGTGTTTAAGTAACTGAAATGCCAACAAGCACATGTGGATGTGTTTTATTTGCATGTTTGATTAGTCACGCTATTAATGACTACTCTGTGTTAATTGACGGATGAGACTTAAAAAACTGTATGTGAGAAATCATAGCAATAGATGATAAAGTAACATGTATGTGTATAATTAATTAATAAGTAATTTTGGAGTAATGTGGCTAGAAAAAGGTTGTGTGCCTCGTTGGCTCTAAGGGAAAGTCTTTGGCCCAAGGCTCCCAGCACAATCAAAAGCCGTTCCCATCTCTACTGTTGGTTAGGCTTGGGGGTCAGAGTGCAAAGGGATGTTGGCATGTAAAGTATACACACACTTCACAGTCACAAGGCAGGGTAGCCCAGTGAGAGGATTGCAGCCCAGGTGGGAAGAGAGGCGACTCAGGCTCTGAACATGCCTTCTCACAGAACACAGTAAGCTTGCCCACAGGTAAGAGGGCTAAAGCCCCGTGAACTAACGGTAACGTGGAATAGGGTTGGTGCGCTGGCTCTGCAGCCACCACAAAAGCACACAGCCCCAAAGAGTTGTGAGTTTATAAAGCAAATGACTTTGCAAAAAAAAAAAATTCATTTATTTTTTTTGATGATGCTTACACTCAAGAAATCAGTTTTTAATGTTCCTAAGAAGCAGATGCTAAACTGCAGGCACTAACTGGCAATCACTCTCAGAAAGCAGTAAAACCCCGGCTTCTTTATTAACTTTCCTGTTAAACGAGCAGAGGAAGAGGAGAGCGCTCCTCCGTCAGCAAAGCAAATCCTGCGACATCTGTGCAGGAGTGCAGTCTGAACCGGCTTCAGCGCAGTGCGATCATTGTCTCAAAGCAATAATTGACTAGCACGCACTGAGCGTTTTAGCTCAGATCTAAAAATTGAATCGGATCTGGACTATAATGTTGAAATCCTCCCCTCCCCCTCTTTTCGTTCTTCCTTCTTTCCCTTTCTTCCTTTTTCCTTCTCCTCCACTCTTCCCCTTTCTTCCTCCCTCCTTCCTCCCATCCTTTCTTGTTCTTCCTTTCTCTCGCCCTTCCCACCCCTCCCCCATTTCTTTCTGGGGGATCTTTAATTTAATACTTATTTGGAAACAATAAATGACGACGACGACGATTGTCAAATGAACCAGAGAAGACTCGTTTGGGCCTCGATTTAGCCTCACTGCCTCCACTTCACCATGGAAGCTGAGAACACTGTGTCCCTCTCGAAGGCCAGCCCAGGAGTCGAGGCAGACTAGAGCCACTAAAAACCTCCTCTCTCCATAGCTCGATTGCTTTAAGGGTTTTGTTGTTTGGGTATTGAAATCATATCGAGCTGGAGAGATGGCTCAGCGGTTAAGAGCACTGACTGCTCTTCTGAAGGTCCTGAGTTCAAACTCAGCAACCACATGGTGGCTCACAACCGTCTCATAATGAGATCTGAAGCCCTCTTCTGGTGTGTCTGAAGACAGCTACAGTGTACTTACATATAATAATAAATAAATCGTTAAAAAAAAAATCATAGTGAGTCTTTACTGCTCCTCTTAACTCTAGCTGTCAGTGTTAAAGAAACCAGTGTCGTCCTGCTTCCTACATTGGGGGACAGAGGAAACTTGAACTAAGAGGGTCTTGTGCAAACCGCTTTGACCTTTGAGGCTAGCTCTGTCTCCAAAGTTTATACGTTTGTTAAGAGACTTTATGCTCAGGGCTGGGACGCTGCCTAGCATTTGCCAAGAATGCTTGATGCCCTGGCGTCTGCAGAGTTTTAATGAATTAAAAACAACAAACAAGCAAACAAAGGAGGAGGGGGAGGAAGGATGGAGAGATAGCTCAGGAATTAAGAGCACTTGCCGCTCTTGCAGCAGACCCAACTTTGGTTCCCAGCCCCCCCCCCACCACCACTGGGTGGCTCACGACCACCTGTAAACTCCTGCTGCAGGGGTCTGATGCCCTCTCATGGCCTCTGATCTTCAGCACATGTGGCTCACGTATGACACATGGGCACACGGGCATACACACAAACAAAAAATGACATAACTGGGAATAACAATTCCACGTGCCTCAGCTGGCACAGGAAGCCTTTGGTTATGAGCTGCACCTGAGTGATGGTCCCAATTTCCCATCAAGAATTCCCACCCAGCCCCCCAACCTTCCTTCCTGAGACCTCAGTGAACACCATGTCTTAACTCTTCGATATCGGTTTGAAAGGAGGCTTCGTCCCCCAGCAGTGTGCAGAATGCATAGCCGATGACTTAACTTGCCTATTTTCATCCTCTTTTTTTTTAATTAGATATTTGTTTTATTTACATTTCAGATGTTATCCCCTTTCCTTGTTTCCCCTCCGAAAACCCCCTATCCCATCCCCCCTTCCCCTGCTCACCAACTACCCACCATCACCACTTTCCTGACTTGGCGTTCCCTTACTCTGGGGCATGGAGCCTTCACAGGACCAATGGCCTCTCCTCTCACCGATGTCTGAAAAGGCCATCCTCTGCTACATATGTAGCTGGAGCCATGGGTCCCTCTTTGGCTGGTGATTTAGTCCCCGGGTGCTCTTGGGGTCCACCTCTTAAGGGTAAATACTCAGCTTAGCATCCTCCTGTGCCTGTGCTTCTGGGTTCTCGTTGGATGAGATTAGCCAAAGACCAGGAGGGTTGAAAAGATTGTCCCAGGTCCTTGGCTGCAAGGCAAGGTCCTGAGGAGCACACTGGTGGGAACAGCAGTGTCCTGTGCACCCCTGATCCCTCCTGCACGTGCAGACATTAGGATGTTTGTTCTCACAGTCGTGAGAGAGCATGTGGCCTGTAGGAACCCCTCTGAATGTTGCTTTCCTTTCCCTGGCAACATGCAGTTGGATCTTCTCTCGTTATGCTGGACTACATGGGTAGCAGCAACTCCTGGGCAGCCTCCTGTCCCCACCACAAAGGGGCCATGTCTGTTCTCTACAGGTGTACTGGCTGGTTCTGTGTGTCAACTTGACACAGGCTGGAGTCATCACAGAGAAAGGAGCTTCAGGTGAAGAAACGCCTCCATGAGATCCAGCTGTGGGGCATTTTCTCAATTAGTGATCAAGGGGGAGGGCCCCTTGTGGGTGGTGCCACCCCTGGGCTGGTGCTCTTGGGTTCTATAAGAAAGCAGGCTGAACAAGCCAGGGGAAGCAAGCCAGTAAGGAACATCCCTCCATGGCCTCTGCATCAGCTCTTGCTTCCTGACCTGCTTGAGTTCCAGTCCTGACTTCCTTTAGTGATGAACTGCAATGTGGAAGTGTAAGCTGAATAAACCCTCTCCTCCCCCACTTGCTTCTTGGTCATGATGTTTGTGCAGGAAGAGAAACCCTGACTAAGACAACAGGGTTCCGAGCTGCTCATTGGGGTGTCCAGGGTACCAGTATGAAGGCCAAAGAGTCAGTCTCTTTCTTTCTTTCTTTCTTTCTTTCTTTCTTTCTTTCTTTCTTTCTTTCTTTCTTTCTTTCTTTCTTTCTTTCTTTCTTTCTTTCTTTTCTTTCTTTCCTTTCTTTCTTTCTTTCTTTCTTTCTTTCTCTCTCTCTCTCTCTCTCTCTCTCTCTTTCTTTCTTTCTTCCTTTCTTTCTTTCTTTCTTTCTTTCTTTCTTTCTTTCTTTCTTTCTTTCTTTCTTTCTTTCTTTCTTTCTTTCTTTCTTTCCTTATTGTACAACAACAATAAAACCGCTGCCCTTCTGCAGCAGAGGAATCATGGCTTCAGAAGGCTCACAGCGTCTCTACCAGGACAGCAAACGTCACAAGCTGAAGGACTCCAGGCTTGTCAGTCACCACATCAAACCACACCCTTACCACTGTCTGCCTCCCAACACCCCCAAACCGAGGAACACACCCCAGAAATGCACCTGTGCCCCACTTCTAAACAAACTTTGTCCCACGCTGTGTTCCTTCTCTTAGAGCTACCCCAAGACTTGACATCTTCATTTCATAATAAGTAAGAAACTGAGGATGGGTTACCTTCTGGAACTGATTGAAAGCCATATTGTTTCACAAACTGAGAAGCAACAGAATTGGAAGCCAGGTCTTATCTCGAAGGCCCCACTCTTTGAGAAGAGCAAGGGGCAGGGGCATGGACGCAACTGTACCTATTTCATCTCAGACACTTTCTGGACCTGCGCACATACAGTTCATCCCAGAGAAGATCTGAGATAGATTAGCACACCTGTACCCTTCTGCTGAGGAGCGAGAGACAGCGACAGGAGACAAGGATATCAGTCGGGTGGAGAGGAAAGCTTTCTGGGTTATCGTAAGCTCCCGGAGGGTGGGCTCTGTTGAACCTACCCCAGAGAGAGGAGCAGCAACCACAGCCACAGAGGAACACGACACTGTGACTCCCAGAAGCCCCTAGCCTGGTCACATGTACCTCCCCTATGCCAGACGGAGCCCTGAAGGCTTGGTGTAGGACCCGGCTGAGTTCTCTTGGAGTTAGGCTTTTCTCTCCTCCGGCCTCTGGAAGGCAGAGAACCTAAGCCAGTCTCGTGTCTCCTTATGGTCACAGAGACTGTGGAACAACAGGGCCATGGGGCTGAAAGGCTTTCTGGGTAGAATGAACCGGCTTGCTAAGTCCACCTTACTGGCTCCACACAGGAGACAAGCATTGGGAAGAGGCTGGGCAGTGAGCAGAAGCTCTCGATGATGCTGTATCCTAGAGGGACCGTGTCCATTGTATGTATGCATGCATGTATGCATGTGTGTATGTATGTATGCATGTGTGTATGTATGTATGCATGCATGTATGTATGTATGTATGCATGCACGTATGCATGTATGTATGTACACACCAGCATTTGCAAAGTGGGGAAACCCTAATTGATGGAATTTACTTTAAACTGGTGGAACTGGAGTTTTCTTCAGCCAGGAAGAATAAGACAGAGCTAGAAATGTGGGGTATAAAAGCCACATTTATTTTTATCTTAAACATGTGGACTTACTATTTATTCTTATTTGGCTCTCTTGCTTTCAAGGGGTCAATTAAAGCATTTTTCACATACAAATTTCCAGTGTCACCAGGAAAAAGAAAAACACAGCCCTAAAAATAGAACAGAGAGAGTTAAAATAGACTCCGCGATGTCTGCGCCCTGCGGGGGGAGGGGGGTCGTGCCACAGCGGTTCCAAGTCAGTAGCTAATCACTCCCATGCTGGTGGCTTCCAGGTCACCCCACAGATCTCCACTCAGCATCTAAGCCCCTGCGGCAGGGAGGAGAAGGCTGGCCCGGGTCACAGACAAGAGCATAGTAGGGCTCGGTGACTTGAAAGAGTCTAGAGGCAGCCGTGGTGGCTCATGGGTATAATCTAAGCACTGCGGAGGCTGAGGTGGTTCAAGGCAACCTGGGTTAAGTCAGATACTGCCTGGAAGTAAAGTAAAATAAAAGAAAAACCAAAAACAGACCAAAAAAGGAGACATTTGTCATTATTGCTGCTGTCATCATTGCTGCCTCTGTAGTTATCGTTGTCTTCGTCGTCGTCATCATCATCGCCATCATCATCATCATCACCATCGCCATCATCATCATCATCATCACCATCGCCATCATCATCATCGCCAGCAGCAGCATCACAGCACAGCATGGCTCAGTGCCTCATCCCTTTACACCTCAGCTACTCAGACTAAGGCTCGCCTGACCTAAAAAGCTCAACACCAGCCTGAACAACTCATCAGGACTTTCCTTCAGGAATGCAGAGAGCTGGGACTGTAGCTGGGTGGGGGAGCAATTGCCTGGTATGTGCGAAACTTTGGGTGTGCTCTCCAGTAGGGCAAAACAAAAGAAACGGAACAAAGCCTCAGTGTGTACACATGTGCACACGTGTGTACACACGCACGCATCACATACACATAACTTCTGAAGGGTGGGACAGGAAGATCACAGTTTGAGGCCTGTTAGACTGTGTGTTTCACAGATAAAAAGGGCCGGAAGAAATGAAGGAGGGATGGGGGAGGGAAAAGGGGAGAATGGGGGAGGGGAGAGTGGTAAAAGGAGAAAGAGGGAGGGGGGAGAGACAGAGGGAAGAGGGAGGTAGGGAAGGGGTTCAGAGGAAGAAAGGATGAGGTGACATTCCCAAAGGCAAGTTGATGCTTTTAAAATTGAGCTTGGGTATCTCCAACTTGCCCACCAAATACTAAGTGAGACCGTGGTTGCAGCTCTTTGCTATGAGGCAGGGGGATTGGGCAGCACAGAAAGGTTTCTAGCAAGCAAACTAGCTGGGGTGGGGTTGAGGTGGGAGCCACAAACAAAGGACCAAATGTTCTTTGTAGTAAAGCTTTGCTTGGGCTCAGACAGAGCTCCGACCCTGGTTCTGGCTCCCACAGGACATGGCTGCTAAGCACCAAGATGCAGGACATTACTATTAAGCACTGGGATGCAGGACATGGCTGCTAAGCACCAGGATGCAGGATGCGACTGCTAAGCCCCAGGACTCAGGAGAGCCTCCGCGGTCTTGTCCCTGACACTCTTCAAGAAGCTCAGCACGGCAGTGCCCCCAGTGCCCCTGTCTTCCGAGGCATCGGCGGCGGAGAGACGAGTCGGCATCCTGCTCCTGGCCTTGGCTGCAGCGGAGATAATGTATCTGGCCACCACATTGATGTGGTAACTGCGCAGCTCTACCAACGCCTCCACGCACTGGTTATAGGCCGTCAGGCAGCTCCCAGGACCAGAGGCCAGTACGTAGTCTCTCAGCGAAGGAGCAGAGTGGAGGTCCTCCAGGAAGGCCTTATGGGATGGCGGCATGTAGTCCCTCATTCTGTGTAGAAAGCCAACTGAAAGAAATAGCCGGGAGAGATACCTCAACTCAAGGCAGGCATTCAGGAGGGTTGGCCCGCTGTTCCAAACACTCAGATACCAGAAATGCTTGGTAGATCTCTCTCCCTCAGCCTCGTCGGGCTTTTGCTATAGCTGCCAAATACTCAGATGTAGATTTCTGGATGATGACAGGTGATGCAGGGGAGAAAAAGAAGCAAGCATCTCTCAGATAATAAAGTTGGACAGAACTCTGCTAGGCCGTGTGTATGAATGATGTGCTGTTTTCCACTGAGGACTAAGAGACATGTCTACAAGCATGCACACGAGCCCTTAACCTGACTGGCAGGACACCCTGTTTGCTAGGTGCTTCTAGCTGGGGGTGGGGGGTAGGGGGTGAGGGTGGGTGGAGCCAGGAAATGGGAAGTTATGGTGCACATAGAGAAGACATTGGTAAGCAGGTATTTTAGTAAGAAGCTGGAGAAGCCAAAACACTGAAAACTCAGTGCTTTCTTGAAAAATCATTACACTTTTCACTGATGTTGTTTGGGTTGGGTTTTGATCTTGTTTGTTGTTTTGCTTTTGTTGTTTGGTTGTTTGATTGGTTGGTTGTTTGATTGGTTGGTTGTTTGGTTGGTTGGCTGATTGGTTGGTTGGTTGATTGGTTGGTTATTGAGAGTCAGTGACTGAAATCAAATGCTGAAAACCAGAAACAACACTGACCATTCCAGAGAACAGGCTTGTGCCAGAGAGTTTCAGTTCCTTTAGGTTCTGACTCAAATTAAAGTTTGGTAGCAATAAATACCTTTCCGTAGCCATTAAAGGCATAGCTCTATGCTGCCAGGAAAATCAATAACAACTAATTTAAAGGCTTCAAAGTGATGGGCTCCCTCTCCTGGCCCATGTGAACTCAGTGGAAGGCTGGGTCATCTCACGGGGAAAGGAAGAAGTCTTTTAGCAGAGAAGTCCAGTACTATTACTTGCTGATCCAGAGTGGGCCGCACAAGGTCCTAGCTTTTAATTTGACATTATCACCTCATTGTAGAAAGGGGAATCTACGGGTAAAAGACCTAAGCCAACATGACAGTAAACAGGCCAGGTCACAGCAATGTTTTAAGACTTGGAAACGAACCCAAGACCCTGAGGAGATCCGATGCCCTGATACTGACACCATGTAAGAGCGGGCGCATGTGCACAACCAGTTTAGGCAAGGATAAACTTCGGAACATTTTCATTTATACCTGTTTTATTAAGTGCTAGAGATGGCTCCCTTTTCTGCCTCGTTGTCCCACCAAAGCACAAGTGAGATTGGACAGCTGCTTACCAGGTTCCTTGCAGTGCTGAATGCCCAGGAACTCATCGAAGGCATGAAGCACAGAGCTCTGGGCTGCACTCCCTCCAGTGTACTTCAGAGGCTCTGTGGAAACACCCTCATAGACCAGCCCCGCAGGCATGGCTGGGTTGTCCTTCCACCTAGACAGGAATAACAACAACAACAATAATAATAATAATGATGATGATGATGATGATGATGATGAAGAAGAAGAAGAGGAGGAGGAGGAGAAATTAAAAGTGGATGAAGCTTGCTAGAATACCAAGGAAGTATTAGACTGACTTCATCTTTACACCATGCCATGGTGTAGCCTTTCTGTGCTCTACTTAAAGGATTCTTCCAGAGAAGCAAGTGTAGGAACTTTACTCATTAGTCTTACAGTGATTTAAACAGCTCTGTCACAGGCATATACCTATTACATCACCACCACCTACAGGACAAGTTAAAGTCTCTGAGCAAGACCCCACCCCCTTCGCTTCTCACGAACATGACAGCCCGACACGTGTAGCCCCACCAGTGCAGATGCCCAACTGCACACAAGCACACCCAGACACCTAGCTGCTACTCTCCGTAACCCTTGGGAAGGTTCGCAGCGTTAAACCGGTGGCTTGGCTTTCAATGCTCCGTGAGAACCGTTATCAAGTGGTTCGTCACAGCAGTGAGGACAAGCATGATGGAGGGGAGAGGTGGTGTGACCAGTGTTGTGGGCGCCAGAGCCTACAGGCAGCTGGACAAAGAAAGCCTTCCCATGCCGCTCCTTCCCCCTCTATCCTTCCTGTGTCTTCATTCCCTGCTCTCTCTCTTCTGGTTACATCCCACCCCCCCCACCCCCCCCACCCCCCCCCCCCCCCCCGCCATGACTTATCCTAGTCTTGACCTGTTACCTGAAGCCTAGAGGAGCACAGCATAGCACACAGACACCTGCAGGGCTTACACCTTATGCACGAGTACGCACTCACTCTGTCACCCTGACCACTTGGCAGTACATAGGGCCAGGCAATTTTTACCTTCTTTCTTAAAGAAGCAAAGACTTGAGCTGAGTTCCCAGACCCCCAGTATTCCAGGACCTCACACACACAAACACACACACACACACACACACACACACACACACTTGCATTCCTAAGTTGCAGTTCCATTTTCTTTTATCCCATAGATGTCTACCTTCACCAAGAAGCACATGACTTCTGTTGCTGGTGAGCACACCAGCCCCTGGGTGACAGCGTAAGTCACAGGTTTACACAATTGTTTCTGCTGTCAGTCCAAACCTTGTGCTCTGGCTAACTCCCCTGCCTGCGTCCTAGACCTTCTCCCAGACTCTGCTCTGAGGTTCCAAATGCAACAGGGAGTGAGTTAGGTTGCCAGATGTGGTGGTTGTTTGAAACGAGGTCAACTGCTTTGTGAATTTCAACGGTGACCGACTGCGGAAGTCATGCTTAGAAAAAAGGTACTGCATCAGAAAGAGGACGAAAGGACACACAGGAAGAAGGGAGGGTCACGCAGGCTGTGGGGCAAGGTCTCTGTGCTGGGCAGATACAGAATTTAAGCTCGACTTTGCTGGGCATTGAGTATTAGCTCTGGGTTAGCACTCTCAGAGCCTTGGGCCCCTCATCTGAGTAGTGTTTGTATGAACTGACATTCTGAGTGGCAGTGGTGTGTGTGGTGTGGTGTGTGTGTGTGTGTGTGTGTATGTGTGTGTGTGTGGCGGGTGGGGGAAGCCATGCCTGGGTTAAAGATTCTACAAAGCTGATTGACTGATCGTGGAGAGTTGGAATGTTAGAAGATCCAGAGCCAAACAACATTGGGCTGTCTTTAACCCCCTCCTGCCTGACTTGCCTGACTCGGTATCTTTGTGACAGTTTGGAAGGTATTGACCTAGTAGACAACCACCTTAAAGCTGAAAGGGCTTTCAGTCATCATCTGCATGCAACTGTGTACAGAGCTCTCCTGGTTTTGATGCGACTTGCCTGCCCGGGGCCCTGATGCCCTGATACTAACTAACACCATGTTCTGCCCCCACCAGTGTTCTTGCAAAACCCCTTGACTGGTGACTTGTTTTGTCCCTGAACTATGAAACTCCTCCATTTCCACACTGGAACATGCTAATTTGGGACAACTGGAATCTGCATTTCTGGGCACTAATATTTGGCCAAAGAATAAACCAACTGTTATTCCTTTGAGATAAGAGCTATGTTTGGCATTGACATTCATATTTATCTTATAGGTCATTGTAAGAACCAATTCAAATACTATTTTGCCAGGTGCCTGGAACATATTAGACGTTCAGAAAGCACCAGCTATTTGTTGTTCTAGCAACCCCGGAGGCTAAGGGTGCCTGCCACCGCCGCCGCACTCCTCTCTTAGCCACATCACACAGCCTTCCTGACCCTCAGTTCCCCTCGTCTGTAGGGGAACCTGCTTCCTGCCCCTGTTCGAGGATTTGGATGGGATCCAGAGAGGCCTATGAACAGCCCAAAGAATATCAGAGTTCAGGGCCCGGGAAACTGGAGAATGATATTTTACGAGTAAGCAGTGTTGCAGTCATGACAGCTGTGTGGATAATAGACCCTGTCCACACCAACACACAGGCTGCAATCTGTGTCAAGAGCAGCCAAGGGCACACACACGTGCTCCTGTTCCTCTGTGATCAGCATTAGGACCCACAGGATGAATATACTCCAACTGCCCCGGCATCTTCTCTTCTGGTCCACCTCTGATGCTTTCTTTGTGATCTTGTTCTCTACCATGTCACCCCATTCAGCAGGTGTACTGACACCCTGAAGCCCCAAATGGGACTGTGCCACTCAGAAAGGAAGCCAGCACTGCCCACGCTGAGAGTCGTCCATGGTGACAAGCGTCCTTCTCACGCACATCTGAGTCTGTTCTTCATGTCTGCTCCCTCCTCTGGGAGGGTCATAGGAATTGTTCCCTCTGCTCAGAACAGGAATCCTCTTCTGAGCCCGCTCTGTTGCACACGGATATCTGTTCACATCTCACTGGGTATGTGGTATTTCTAGATATCCATAAGATGCCTGAGCCACCACACCCAGTGGTCCCTCCCTAGTACCCTGCATCCTACCTGCCATTGTCTCATGCAGCCTCTTCTTGAAACACATACCGTAGGATGTTTGCCTTGATTAGGTTTGCTTCGTCAAAACCTTCTCTCCATCCTGAAAGTCACAGGCTCCACAAGGACCACATGACCGCTTTTCTTTACTGCTGTTTCCAGCACATACAATGGTGCCTAGCATGTGGTAGGACCTCACTATGGATTTATATGAATGTATGAATGAATGAATGAATGAATGAATGAGAAAAGAGCTTTGCAGTCAGTATGACACAGCCAGTGCTTGAAAGGGCTCAGCTCGCTTAAGGGATCTATCAGCTATGACAAATATCAATAACGCTAACAGACAGGGTCCTCTCAGCACTCACTGGAGTGCCCTCACTGAAGCCAGCCAAGCTGACGGCGATGCAGGAAACACCAGCACAGAGGTCAGATGATGAACTCGGGTCTTTTTTCACACCCTGTGCCCAGCAGCACCGGGAGACACAAATGCCTCTTTCCCCAAGCAGATGAGATCTCTCATAGGCCCAGCTGTCATTTGTAAAAGAACGGGGCTATTTCATTTCCGGTCTATACGGTAAGTTTATTTTTAGACCAGCTCCTGGTGTATTTCTAGCAATCCCATGGAAAGAGGAAGTTAAAGCAGACAACAAAGGCGAAGCGATGTTTCCCCGCAGAGCATCCTGGGGCCCCGCTCCTGGCCTCTCTGAGACCTCTAACAGGCTGGGAACTGGAAGGAATACATCTCATTTCCACAGGACATCCACTCCTAAATAAAAGTGTGTTTTAAAGAGGCAAATGAGAACTGCAAGATAGCTGCAGAGTGGTGAGGCTGACATTTTAAAGACAAGACTGCTGGCATTGGATTGACTACCCAACAATCCAGATGTTTGTTGAAACTATAGCTACATTTAGGATCTTGTACAGCCACTTAGCATCACGGTAAACAGTCTCAGCATTTGAAGTGGACGGATGGCCTTTATACCAGATACCAGATAAAAAGTGTCATTGCCCGGAACTTGTGCCGATGCAAACAAAGCTCCCTTCTGGTTCTTATCAAGTCTCTGACAAGAGGAAACAGAAGGATTCCTTTGAAAGACACTGGTGGGTAGGATTCTAAAAATAGTTCCCCAAGATTCCCAACTGAATTCCTAGGACTCTTAATACTATGAGCTGTTCCGGTCACCATGATATATTTATTATAGGACAGGGCAGAAGGACTTTTCAAATGGGATTAAGGTCACTGATCAGTTTAGCTTTAATGTGGGAATTTCCCTGACTCATCCAACTAGATTGAACGCAGCCACAGGAGCCCCTTTAAGAGAAATTTCCCCTGGCGGCGGTCAAGAGAAGTCAGGAAAATGTGTAATTCTAGAAAAACACCAAGTGTCACTGCTGTGTCAGGAGTCAAAGTGGGGCATGGCGGGGAGGGGCAACATAGGATCCTAGCAGGCCAGGAACACTCTAGTCCGATACTTGGAAGGAAACAAAAATCTCAGTTCTACACACACACACACACACACACACACACACTTAGTTTTTCTCCCAATGGGGCGTGGCAGTAATAGTAATAGATTAAGCGTTCGGCCTGTCTCTTGTGTCCAGACACAGCTTGCCTGTTTCTCTTGATAACATCACCGGCATCTCCAAGTCAACAGGACACAAACATTCAAAAGTGAATCTGTTCTGTTAGCTGGTGAATTGGATGACAGCCTGGTTAGAGCATGCCAAGGTAGAAAGAAATAACTGGGTGAAGACATGTGCTTGATGGAATGAGAGGCAGGCAGACAGACAGACAGACAGTTAGACAGAGAAGTGCACAGACAGAGTTGTGACACAAAACAAGGGTACCCAGGATCAGTGAATAACTGTTCCTGCTACCACCATAGCAAAATAATCCAAGCTGAATATAAATAATCAAACTGTTTTTCTCACAACCCCAAAGGAGAGGAAGTCTAAGATCAAGGCATTGATGGTTCAGGCAGTTGAAGGCCTGGGCTACTATCTCCTAATGGGTCTCTGAATGCTATGCCCTCAAAGGGCAAAGGGCAAAGGGCAAAGCGGTAAACCATGGCCATTACTTTCTAGCCTTCCTCTCCTCTACCCTTCCTTCCATCTCCTCCCCACACTCCTTCCCCACCCCACACTCTCTCTCCCATCTTTTTTTTCCCCATGGTCCACCGGTCCCAGTCTGGTGGCTGAAAACAACCCCTTTGGAACCTTTTGCCTTCTGATGGTTCTTGGGTTCCGCCCTCCTAGAGTGGGCCCAGGTGGTGACTTTGCCAGCTTGGGTCACTTGCTATTCTTACTTTAGGAAGCTTCTGTCTGTCTATCCACACACAAATGCAAGGAAACTGTATGGAGGTCTCAGGCAGGAAGCCATCTACGCTGTACTTACCCAGAGAGGAAGATCCGGATGACCGCGTAAAATATGTCTGGGTCTACATAATCTGGAAAACAATCAAATGTGAACTTTGCTACAGGCAAAAGGCAATTGGCCACATGTGCCTGGACCCTGCTGCTTTCCCGGGGCTCCCTAGCCCTATCTGATCTACGCAGAGCCCAGAATGGCAGCAGCAAACACGGATGGAATGTTCTCTCGAAGAGGACACGGGCCCTCACAGGGCTGCTAATCCGTTCCGTATGCTGGCCCCCCTGTTTGCTGTACATCAGCGTTTTGTTCTTCACCACCAGCAGTGGGAGACTAAGAGCGTCCATAAAGAAATATTTCATATAGACAGGATGTGCGCGAGAATATGGAAAACCTAGAGAAGGGAGGAAAGCAGAGCGCGCAGCTTTCACAGGAGAGGCGGGGCAAATGACTGACACCAGAAGCTCCACTATCCCACAGGGCTTCTAAGGGCTCACCACAGGTCAACAGAGCGGTTAGCGCTTAGCCCCACGCTGCACTGACCGGTCATCCTTGGGGAGGACGGCATTCTACACAGGACTCCCACCCAAGGAAGCGTGCCCTCATAGCGTGCCACCATAGCGTGCCATTAGTTCTAAATGTCTTTGATCTGCTTTGAAAGGCCATCTTGCTACGTTCCTGAGGTCCTTTGCATTCTGGGAAATTAGACCACATTTGTCTTATCCAGACTAATGCTTATATCTCTTTGTTTCTGAGAGAAACATCTTTTCATAAAGTCTAACTAACAACACGCCCTTCACATCTGCTTCCTTCTCTCTCTTTGCACATGGAATCCATTGGTCTCTTCTCTCTGTCCATTTTCTCTGAAGCCCCAGTAACCTGGTATAGTATAGCCACCATGCTTTCAGACACTTCTCAGTGTGGTCACACCCCCCTCTTCTCAGGTGTGACTCCTCAGTGTGGTCACACCCCTCTCTTCTCAAGTGTGACTCCCCAGGGTGGTCACACCCCTCTCTTCTTAGGTGTGACTCCCCAGGGTGGTCACACCCCCTCTTCTCAGGTGTGACTCCTCAGTATTGTCACACCCCTCTCTTATAGGTGTGACTCCCCAGTGTGGTCACACCTTCTCTTCTTAGGTGTGACTCCCCAGTGTGGTCACACCCCTCTCTTATAGGTATGACTCTCCAGGGTGGTCACACCTCTCTTCACCAGTGTGACAACCCAGTGTGGTCACTCCCACTCTTTACCAGTGTGACTATGTCCCATGTGCTATATCGTTTTCTGGGACCTCTCCTAGACTTTGGTGTTCTCTTCTCCTTCAAATTGTTAAGTACTATATCAAGCTCTTTGCATAAGAACTGGGATGTGTACTAAATTACTATTTCACACAACTTAATGAGTTAAAAGTAAAGCCAAGTGATCATTTTGATAGAACAGAATTTACATGAAAATATAAAATATATTCCATAGATATTTCAAGTGATTCATAAACAAAGAATCAATACTTCCATTTGGGACTGTATTAGAGCTCCTACACCAGAAGAAAGAAATAAGAGTTGTAATAATTAATGATCAATAAATGGAAAAAATAAGACATTCCATGATAGAAACCAAATTTAAGCAAAATCTATCTATAAACCCAGCTCTACAGAAGGCCCTAAAAAGAAAATCCCAGGCTAATGAGTTTAACTGCAACCAAGAAAACACACAAAATAAATAATCCCAGATCAGCAAACCAAAAGAAGGAGAACACACACACACACACACACACATACGTGTGCTTGTGCATGCACATATGCATATTCACATGCATGCATATGCATACACAGACACATGCACATGCACAGACACATGCACATCCTCATACAGATACATGCACATGCACAGACACATGCACATGCACAGACACATGCTCATACACAGACACATGCACATGCACAGACACATGCACATGCACAGACACATGCACATGCACAGACATATGCTCATGCATAGACACATGCACATGCACAGACACATGCACAGACATATGCTCATGCACAGACACATGCTCATACACAGACACATGCACATGCACAGACACATGCACATGCATAGACACATGCTCATACACAGACACATGCACATGCACAGACACATGCTCATACACAGACACATGCTCATACACAGACACATGCTCATACACAGACACATGCACAAACACAGACACATGCACAGACACATGCACATGCACAAACACATGCTCATACACAGACACATGCTCATACACAGACACATGCTCATACACAGACACATGCTCATACACAGACACATGCTCATACACAGACACATGCTCATACACAGACGCATGCTCATACACAGACACATGCATCACCACCACCACCACAACAACAAAATAATAGGAAGCAAACATTGTTCATTGATTACTCTCAACACCAATAGTCTCAATCCCCCCTAATAAATAGACACAAAGTCACAGAACGAAGGCAAAATCAAGATCCATCCTCCTGCTGCATCCAAGAATCAGAACTTAACATCGAGGATAGACTTCAACTAAGGGCAAAAGGACAGAAAAAGATATTCTAACCAAATGGACCTAAGAAGCAAGCTGGTGTGGCCATTTTAATGACTGATGAAACACACTTTAAACCAAAATCAACCAGGAGAGACGGGAAGGACACTACACACTTATCAAAGGAAGAATCCACCAAGAGGACATTGTAATTCTAACATCTATGCATCAAGTATAACTGGACCTGGGTTCATAATAGAAACATTTTCACTGCATAAAACATATATCTATCTACCTCAAGATCTAGCTGTATCACTCTTGGACATATACCCAAAGGATTCACTTCATCCTACCAATAAGGACACTTACTTGCTCAACCATGCTTCTTGCTGCTTTATTCACAGTTTCTAAAAATTGAAAACAACCCAGATGTCCCTCACAGTTGAGCGGATAAAGAAAATGTGGTATATTTGCACAATGGAACCTTCATTACTCAGCCATTAAAAAAAATGAAATTGACAGGTAAGTGGATGGAACTAGAACAAAATCATCCTGAGTGAGGTAATCCAGACCCAGAAAGATAAATCGGGTACATAGCCACTTAAGTGTGCACATTAGCTATTAGGTCAATGACAACCAAGCTACAGTCAGTAGAACCACAAAGGTTACCTATCGAGTCAGGGGTTAGGGTGGGGCTTGGAGATAGAGCTCACCAGGAAAGGGAATAGAGTGGACAGTTATGGATGGACAGGAAATGGGACTAGAACTAGAGAATAGAGTGGGGAGGAGACAGAGGAGCTGGATGAGAGAGAGAACAGCACAGGGAGAGAGAACTCAAACTAAGGGCCATTTGAGGGGAAGTATGGAAACCTCACACAGTAGAAGCTTCCTAAAATATATACATATATGAAGGCGACCTAACTGAAATTGCCAAATAATGGGGGAGACAGGGCCCCAATTGGACATCTCTTGTCACCAAATAAAACTTCTAGAATTGTGATTGGGTTGCATCTAGTTGAGTCATTGACCAAAGGTGTTCCATTGGAAAACCCTTCCTCCCCAAACAATCCAGGCTGTTGGCAAAACTATACTCTTTTCTTCACATACTGACAAGTCCGCATGCTGAAGACAGTAGTTACACAAGTCGGCGAACATGCAGAAGCCTAGCTGGTGACATCGCAGAACCTTCGTCCTCCGTGCCAGCTTCTTTGGCACAGGGAGGCACTCTGTATAATATAAAAAAAGCCAGCTACAAACTCGTTGCTCTACAATGGTATCCTGTCTGCAAGACACACTAGTGCGATCGTGCAAAGTCTGTGGGAGCATCTAAGCAGTATCTGATTTGACTTAAGGCCCCTCCACAAAACGGAAATCATACTGGAAATTGGTTGGATGACCAAGAAGCTGAAACTAGATAGCACAGGGACCTAGGGGAAACTAAATAATATTGATTTTTTAAAAAAGAAAAATCAATACAATGACTCTTAATGATGGTCTGCTATTCTCCTAGACCCGGGCCTTGCTCAGACATTCATTAGAGAAGCTTCCTCGTGCAGCAAACGGGAAACAAACACAGAGACCCACGGCCAGACATTGTGCAGAGAGTGAGAGACCCGGGAGCACTCAGTTCTGCATGGGCTTCAATGTTCCCGTCAAATCCTCCCCTCAGTACCCAGGCAACTGTGTAGTAAAGAACACAGAAATTAAGAGTCAGGGAGGAGATGAAGGCCACCAAGGAAGCAAGGCCTCTTCAATCAACAAGGCCAATGTGCTATGAAGTCACAGAGCCTGCACGGGTCTGTACCACACAGACTCCTTCACAGCATGCACAGAACCTGCACAGGTCTGCACTACACAGACTCCTTCACAGCATGCACAGAACCTGCACGGGTCTGCACCACACAGACTCCTTCACAGCATGCACAGAGCCTGCACCAGTCTGCACCACACAGACTCCTTCACAGCATGCACAGAACCTGCACGGGTCTGCACCACACAGGCTTCTTCACAGAATGCACAGCCTGCACGGGTCTGCACCACACAGACTCCTTCACAGCATGCACAGAGCCTGCACGGGTCTGCACCACACAGGCTCCTTCACAGCCTGCACAGCCTGCACGGGTCTGCACCACACAGACTCCTTCACAGCATGCACAGAGCCTGCATGAGTCTGCACCACAAAGACTCCTTCACAGCAGGCACAGAGCCTACACAGGTCTGCACCACACAGACTCCTTCACACCATGCACAGAACCTGCACAGGTCTGCACCACACAGACTCCTTCACGCATGCACAGAGCCTGCATGGGTCTGCACCACACAGGCTCCTTCACAGCATGCACAGCATGCATGGGTCTGCACCACACAGACTCCTTCACAGCATGCACAGAGCCTGCATGGGTCTGCACCACACAGGCTCCTTCACAGCATGCACAGCATGCACAGGTCTGCACCACACAGACTCCTTCACAGCATGCACAGAGCCTGCACAGGTCTGCACCACACAGACTCCTTCACGCATGCACAGAGCCTGCACAGGTCTGCACCACACAGGCTCCTTCACAGCATGCACAGCATGCACAGCATGCACGGGTCTGCACCACACAGACTCCTTCACAGCATGCACAGCATGCACGGGTCTGCACCACACAGACTCCTTCATAGCATGCACAGAACCTGCATGAGTCTGCACCACACAGGCTTCTTCACAGCAGGCACAGAACCTGCACGGGTCTGCACCACACAGGCTCCTTCACAGCATGCACAGAATGCATGGGTCTGCACCACACAGGCTCCTTCACAGCATGCACAGCATGCATGGGTCTGCACCACACAGACTCCTTCACAGCATGCACAGAACCTGCATGAGTCTGCACCACAAAGACTCCTTCACAGCAGGCACAGAGCCTGCACGGGTCTGCACCACACAGACTCCTTCACAGCATGCACAGAGCCTGCATGGATCTGCACCACACAGGCTCCTTCACAGCATGCACAGCATGCACGGGTCTGCACCACACAGACTCCTTCACAGCATGCACAGAACCTGCATGAGTCTGCACCACAAAGACTCCTTCACAGCAGGCACAGAGCCTGCACGGGTCTGCACCACACAGGCTCCTTCACGCATGCACAGAGCCTGCACAGGTCTGCACCACACAGACTCCTTCACGCATGCACAGAACCTGCATGGGTCTGCACCACACAGACTCCTTCACGCATGCACAGAACCTGCATGGGTCTGCACCACACAGACTCCTTCACAGCATGCACAGCCTGCACAGGTCTGCACCACACAGGCTCCTTCACAGCAGGCACAGAACCTGCACGGGTCTGCACTACACAGGCTCCTTCACGCATGCACAGAGCCTGCACGGGTCTGCACCACACAGACTCCTTCACAGCATGCACAGAACCTGCATGGGTCTGCACCACACAGGCTCCTTCACAGCATGTACAGAACCTGCGCGGGTCTGCACCACACAGGCTCCTTCACAGCATGCACAGCCTGCATGGGTCTGCACCATACAGACTCCTTCACAAGCATGCACAGAGCCTGCATGGGTCTGCAAAACACAGACTCCTACAGCTGAGAGCAGTGCGTGGGTGCACCCATCCCCCACCCAGAAGCTGTCTCCAAGTGATAGCCACTTGGAAATGAAAGCTTAGTTTTCTCTAAGGGAGTTTCACTGGGGAAATGAAATACTCTTCCCCTCACCCATTAATTAATTAATTTATTTATTCACTTTACATCCCAATCACTGCTCTCCTCCTAATCCCCACCCTAACCCTGACCCTGACCCTGACCCTGACCCTGACCCTAACCTTAACCCTAACCCAGGCTGCATACCCAGAGTAGACTACAGCAGAAAACAAACAAAATGGCGTCTTTGGAGGCTCAGTGTCTCATAATGTCACAGCAGGGAATGCCACCCCCCCACATTCAAAATTCGATCTCACTTTTAATTTTTATTTTACTTTGTATGTTGTCTTGGTTATGGTTACTATTGCTGGAAAAGGAAATAAAAACAGCATAACCCAAGCAACTCAGGGGACAAAGCATTTATCCACCTCATGCTTCCGCATTGCACTTCCTAACCACAAAGGTCAGAACAGGAAGGAAAACATGGCAGGCACCCGGAAGCAGAGTTGGTGCAGACGCGATGGAAGGGTGCTGCCTACTGACTTGTTCACCATGGCTTGCTCAGCCTGCTTTCTTATAGAACCCAGGACCACCTGCCAAGGAATGGCCCCACCCACAATTGCCTGGGTCCTCCCCAGTCAACAGTTAATTGATAAGATGCCCTACAGGCTTGAGTACGGCCTGTCATATGGAGACATCTTCTCAGTTGAGGCTCCCTCCTCTTAGATGATCCATATGTGTGGAGTTTACATAAGTCTAGTCAGCGCTCTAGACAGGATCTACATCTCTGTCTCATTTTTCTGTCTCTGTGTCTCTGTGTCTCACCTCTCTCTTTCTCTCTCTCTCTCTCTCTCTCTCTCTCTCTCTCACACACACACACACACATTTTTTTTTTACACTCTACAGTTTCTTTGTACATATACTATGGTTTCTGGTTTAGTGTTTTGTGGTATTCCTGAGTGTGTGGATACATGTTGTCTTAGTCAGGGTTTCTATTCCTGCACAAATACCATGACCAAGAAGCATGTTGGGGAAGAAAGGGTTTATTGAGCTTACACTTCCACGCTGCTGTTCATCACCAAAGGAAGTCAGGACTGGAACTCAAGCAGGTCAGGAAGCAGGAGCTGATGCAGAGGCCATGGAGGGATGTTTCTTACTGGCTTGCTTCCCCTGACTTGCTCAGCCTGCTCTCTTATAGAACCCAAGAGCACCAGCCCAAAGTTGGTACCAACCACAAGGGGCCCTCCCCCCTTGATCACTAATTGAGAAAATGCCCCACAGCTGGATATCATGGAGGTGCTTCCCCAACTGAAGCTCCTTTCTCTGTGATAACTCCAGCCTGTGTCAAGTTGACACACGAAATGAGCCAGTACACATGTCCACCTATATCTGGCTTTTTGTTTTGGTGTGTGTGTGTGGGGGGGGGGTTGTGTGTGTGTGTGTGTGTGTGTCTGTGTCTGTGTCTGTGTGTGCCTTTTCTCAGGCTCTTTCCTATCTGTTTGCTTGTCTTGTCCAACTCAATATGATAATTTTTGTTTTATCTTACTTTGCTTTATTGTCACCGCTTAGACGCCTGTTTGTTTTTTAATGTAACACAGAAGGGGATGCATCTGTAGGGGGAGGGGCAGTAACTGAGGGGAGAAGAGGTGAAGGGACTATAATCAGGATTTATTATGTGAGGGAAAATTATTTTTAATGAAAAGAAACAGAATTAATGATGAACTTAAGCGTACTTCTCAACAACAGGATTCCCACGGAAACCCAGATAACCTATAAGTCGCTGCTATAATCAATACGAACATTTACCCAAGTGCTAGATTAGATTCTAAGTTAATGTTTAAATAGGGGCTTCATTCTATAAGTTAGAAACAAACAGTGTGAAGGAACTAAATAAAAAGATACATTTGCTATACACAAAATTGCGAACAACTAGAAACAGAAGCAGAATTAACAAAACAGAATTTAAGCACCTGCCTTACTTCCGGGGGGAGGGGGGGAATACTCGAGTAAGCCTGTGCCTGAAAACACAGACTCAGACGCTGAATTCTCACACAGGGAAACTGGATAGCCAGTGAAGGGGTACAGCAGAGAGAGCTCCTCGCACCAAGACAGCACAGGACAGATAAATACTACCCAGCAACTGTGACAAGTGATTAAAAGGAGCCATCAGGGAATACTGGCTCAGATCTTATGCCTTTGCTTGTCCCTCTGTCCGCTTTCCTTCCATGATAGAAACTGGATACAATATCACCATCCATATTTGATGCAGAAAAGTCCCGGGGGGGGGGGGGTGTTTTCATGGCTCCTGCTACGGCTCCTGAGAGACAGGCCCGCCCCTGAAGGAGAAAAGTAGGGAGGTGGGTGTTCCAGAGAAAAGGAGGAAGAGTTTGAGAACCCTCGGAGCAGAGAAAGACACGCCCAAAGGAAACAGAGAAAGACACGCCCAAAGGGAACAGAGAAAGACACGCCCAAAGGGAACAGAGAAAGACATGACCAAAGGGAACAGAGAAAGACATGACCAAAGGGAACAGAGAAAGACACGACCAAAGGGAACAGAGAAAGACACGACCAAAGGGGGCAGAGCAAAGGCCACTGCAGAAAACCCTCTCCTTTAACAAAATCTAATGTTTTTAGGTTTTCATGTTGGTGCTACCTGCAGGAGGGAAACTGAATCCATTTGCTCTCTCATAGAATATGCAATTGACAATAATAGATGGGTCAAGAACTTAAGTCCAAAAAAAAATGAAGACTTCAGAAGAAAGTATGGGGCACTGTATTTCCAACCTCTCCCAGAAGCATTTCTTATGTAAGGCCTAACGAACAGTCCTGTGACCACATTTCAGTGGAGAACTTTTGCTTGCATAAGACGTTAGACGGACCTTATTTGTACAACTATGTTAGGCTGGCCAAAGGCTGGGGCCTTGGCTTGCAGCAGAGAAGTGGGCCACTGATGTCCACAAAAGGCATTTTTATGGACCCTACATGCCTGGGAAGGAAGTTTGTCCTGAGGGAAATAGTAAACCCAGCATGCTCGCTGAAGCTGGCCTCTAAAAACAGTGATTGCTTATCTGCTAAAATCTCTCTGAGGGATTGGGAGCAGAGGGGATTCACCCAGCTAAGCTCTGTGAACCACACCCCAAAGCAGCAGCTGCAGACCAGACACCGTCCCAAGGACATGCACAACCTGTCCCTATGTCTTCTAGCATTTGATCCTTTTTAAACGGAACCTCTCCTTCATGATTACTGTTATAGTAGAGCGAGTCACTCCCCTCACTGACCCTGTGCTGCGTAGGCAAGGTGGCGGCTGGTTTCTGCCCCGCAGTACCACAGTAGGCTCATTTTGGAAGAATCATCTGCAGGCCCTTAGCTCCTTAGCTGTGTGTCCTTGTCTGGTTTGCTGTTGTCAGCCCCCTTGGCGGCGCCGAGAACACTGCATTTCCCATGGTGCCTCAGCACTCGGGATGAAAACTCACTGGCCACAGGACTTACTGTCCTCACTACTGCCCTACTTGGATTGCAAGAATGTCAGACGCTTAGAGCACAATTAATCAACATTCCCCCTTGCGACCCATCCAATCTCCCAGGCTTCAGCACAAGCTCAGTGTCCCAGAGACGTATCTGGACCCTAAAGAAGGGAAACTACCCCAACCACATGAAAATAAAAAGAACGATTCTACAAAAATATTTCTGCCAACTGAAAAAAAATAATTCTGTGACTGGGGTGCTTTACGCGAAATAAAGGTAGAGCACTAGCGCCATCTTGTGGAGAGATGGACCACCATCATCCACGTAGGACATGCCCAGGTCCAGGCCACTGGGGGGCGCTGCTCCAGCGTCTTACCATGCATTTGGGCCAAGGCTCTGGTCATGTCCTGGATGGACAGTCTCAGCTGCTGCAGGGCTTCTAGCAGGGTGTCCTGGCTGTGTTGCCGGATAGCCTCCACCCCCTGAACCAGGGCCTAGGAATGAGATTCACGTTCTCAGTCCCCGTGCTGCCAAGTAACTTTATTAAAACTCCCGCAGAATGCAGATCCCGCCCACACTACTGGAATTTCTCTGGAGCATAGATTGTGACATCAGGGGCCTCAATGCTAGTGTTTTCTCATTCCTTCTGGATTTCCCATATCACGGTCGTTTCTACTCTGACATCCCCAAGCTAACTGCAGAGCTCTTGCGTGACATCAGACATCAGATGGCCCAGGTTCACGTCTCCATCTTTGCCAATGCTGGCACTCCACTACAGAGCAGGCATTTAATAAAGCCATAAATCTAGATTAATCTAAATGTCATCTACAAATACTCGTGCCTCGTTGTCAATTGTCTTATACCCTGCCCTGATATACCCTGTGAAATGTAAAGGGGGAAAAACGAATTTTGAGGTCCCCAGGGCTAGGTCACCCGGGTGGCTTCAAGGATGCCTGCTATCTGGAAGAGACCATTTGTTCTGTGTATCTACAGAGTTGATATTTTGAAAGAAATATATACCCCTCCTCTAACTCAGGTCTTAACTGCCATTTCTGTGAGGGGAAGTTTGCCTGCTCCTTCAAGCATGGACTTGCTTTTATCTTTCTTTTCATAAAACGATCTTTTTTTTTTTTTTAAATCTATAGGACTGTAGCTTTTGCAGGACCATATAGTGGGACAGCTAGCACCGTGGATGTCTGTCGCACTCTGCGCGTGGTGCCTGGGTGTAGATGGAGAAATCGGTTCACTCCAGGCTAAAAGGGCACTGACGCCCCCCGACTAGAACTCAGATCTGTTTCTTCATAGTCAACCCTAGGAGGAGGAGGCTTCTGTCTGTCCATGTGGAGAAAACCACTATAGGGAGATGGCAGGGTGAATTCTTGACTAAAAATAAAGGTGCTATGAAGGAAGACGATACCTTAATGCCGGGCACTGCTGCCTTCTCCACCAAGACTGTCACCAGGATGAAACCCCGCAGGCTCTCTCCCCCCGGAAAAGAGACGATGGTCTCCAGGTTACTAGGGAAAGAGGCCAAGAAGGAAGAAGACTAGGTCAGTTAGAGCCAGGTTCCGATGACTGTGAACATCACTGGTGTGTGTCGCCATGCCTGACTAGAGTGTTCTAACCTGGGACGAAATGCTGCCACAGAGTGGGGCTGGAAGCCTGTCATTCATACAGCCAAACAGTAAGTGGCGCCCCAGGAACACTACAGACGAGGGGCAGGACCGACTGTAGTAGTAGTAGTAGAGGGCTGGAGAGCACCCTGAGAACACAGCCCACGGAATCAAGGACTAAGCAGGGCTCGCGGGGGCTCACAGAGACCGAAGTGACAGTCACAGAGAGCCTGCATCGGTGTGACGTAGGTTGTCTGCTCGTGTGTCGTGGTTGTGTGTAACTTGGGCTTCTTGTGGAACTCCTTACAGTGGGAGCGTCGGAAGCAACCCTCCCACTGGGTTGCTTCATCCAGCCTTGATGTGAGGGGCTGTTTGCAACTTTGCCAGGGTATGTTTGGAAGATATCTCTGGGAGGTCTGCTTTTTATTTTTTAAAGGGAAATAAGAGTGGATCTAAGGGAGAGGGGAGGTGGGAGGAGGACTGGGAGAAGTAGGGGGAGGGGAAACTGTGGTTAGAATGTAATATATGAGAGAAGAGAGAGAGACAGAGACAGAGACAGAGACAGAGAGAGGAGCGGTCATTTCTAATCAACCTGCCGTCTTCCTGTCTTCCCATCAGATACAAATCTGATCTGACGCATGAGCATCCTACACATCTGCTTTGTCCTCAGCATCTCAAGCAAAAGCAAAGTCCAGGTTCAAACCACAAAACAGCAAAGCGGATGTGAGTCGCGCATCACCACGGTCCAGCAGAGGTGTTAGCTTGGGGAATCTTTGCCTTCCTAGGAGGGGGTGTGAGCAGGGTGCGACTGTAGCTTCTCTGCCAGCTCAGCTCCCCGGGGGAGGTGGGGTCTATGATTATAGCCACACCCACTCGCAAGGGCTCCAGTCCATCGGGTGAGAAGGGATTTCAAAGGGACCCTTCTGTCACTGTGGCCAGCCTGTATCTGGCCTTTTGCTGAGGTTCTACAGAGATAAGAAATCTCACTGGACAGTGGTGGCCCACGCCTTTAATCCCAGCACTTGGGAGGCAAAAGCAGGCAGATTTCTGAGTTCGAGGCCAGCCTGGTCTACAGAGTGAGTTCCAGGACAGCCAGGGCCAGTTTCACAGAGTCGTGGTTTGCTGTTTTCTTACACTACAGTTTTCACCATGGACAGACAGAACATGTGCGTAAGAAAAACTAATCCCTGCACCCCTAGAAGGTAGCCTCCATCAGAGCTAATGCTTGGACTATTGACTTTTTAATACATTTCAAATTTTCATGAGTTCATAGACAGCTAAGGCTATGCTATCTGTAGAGCTGACCATAGTCCCCAGCCTTGTTTTATTATGAGCCTTTAAAGGTAACAGTGGGTGGTAATAAAGGGACACCTTACCTGATATCCCACAGTCTGGTCGCATTGTAGTTATTGACAATGACAAAGAGAAAAAGGAAAAAAAAAAAAAACAACTTGGTTGGTATCCAAATATAATTCTTGGGGTCCCTGGTACCCAGGCTCCCACACTCATCTGCAAGGACCAGGCACATGTACGTGTCAGCACACACCTGTGATGGGCAATGAGCCACTGGAGGACAGAAGAAACCAGGTCTCAGGTGACAGCCAGGGCCGTGTGCCTGCGCAGACACACACACTCACACTTGGGGCTCTTCAGCTCAGTGAAGTGAACAGACCTCACTTCAGTTACGCCAGTCCTGCCCACCTCTTAGGAGTGACAGCATGTGCGCCTGCACCAGGCTTTCGCTGTTCTCCTGGAGTTCTAAAGATACTATTTATGCTGATCTTTGACATATATTATGAGCTACTTTGTCTCAATACTGAACTGCTTGGCGGGGGAGGTGGTGTTTTGCTTCTATTTCTTGCATTCTTCAAAGCACTTAATAAGCTCTGGGTAGACATTTTTAAAAGACTCAGAAAGATGATAGTCCAGAAGAAATCTGCACCTCTCGGCACTGTACCTCACTTGCTGGGACATTCATTTCCTGTGGTTGTTTTCACCCCTGTCGCCCTGGCACAGACACATTCTCCCTTCAGACTTCCTCTTCCCCTTTCCCTTGAATCATAAACCCAGCTTCACAATGGTCCGGGCACATATATTTATCATCTCGCTCACACCAATTCTAAGCTAGATTTAGTAGCTTTCAAAGCAGACCAGTTTTTTAATTGCTGTATAATTGGTCAAAGACCAAGCCAGGCCTGGTTGTGTGTATACTGTTAGTCCCAGATAGTCAAGGGACAGAGGAGGTATACGGATCACCAAGTCAAGGACTGCTTATGCTACAGTGTGAATTTTGGGTCAACACTGGCATTGTGTGAGAAACTGTATCTAAATAAACGCTGAAGGGATAGAAAACAGAAGTGGAGCACCTACCTCACATGCAAAGGTTCATTTGATCCCCAACCACAAATCAGCTTATCATCAACATATGATGCCATCATGATATCATCATGGAGCATCACCATACAACATCACCATCATATGACATCATGTAACTCCATATGACACTATCATATGACATCATCATCATATGACATCATCATCATATGACATCATCATGTGACATCACCATCCCAGAAAGCATAAACTTCTAAGGCTCAACAGTCCTTAGCTGAGAGGAGCCCTCCTCAGTTCTTACAAGGAAGGGTCTCTTGGAAGCATCCACAGAGATCTCAACAATCTCTTTCAGCACTGCATGGCTATCTACAAACGTCATGCCAAGGAAGGTCCCTTTATGTCCAGCCTCAACTTCTTCTTTGCTGTTTTAATTTATTGCAAAAGTAAACAGCGCCTTCCATCTTCTCACCTGAGACAGATTTGACTGTGAAAATGAAGTTTCCATGGATTTGTTGTTTGTTGAAAAGTCAATAGACAGATGCTTCACAGGACAACTGTGAAAAGGTGTAAACTAGACAAATAGATGGCACAAATCAGAGTCCCACAGAACTGAAGTTCATAACCGCGTGGATCGCCTGCTCACACCCAGTCCTAACCTGACTTGAATGGAACACAAAGCATGCTGGGAACAAACAGACCAGCGTGATTATTACAGCCGCAGGCTGAAGGTCTGATTGAGAGACCCAGATGGAAACTGGAAGCAGCAAGGCAGCGAGCGTGCCGGGAGCCCAGGAAGAAGAAGTGTCTCAGGTTTAAATGTGAGTATTCACTCTCACTGGAACCAAAAAACAAATGGTGAATGGGAGCTCATGGCTCACTATAAAACAGCTAAGACCCTGAGCCTTTTCTGTGAGGACAGTTCAAGTCCTGAGTCTTTCTTTCCTCAGTCTGTTGCTACCCAAAGACCCCCTTCCATCCTTACCCTTCTGGGTTCCTTTTGGTCCAGTTTGCCAGCACCAGGTCAGAGTGGACCAGGATAGGCGGGAGTCCCAAGTTCCTGGATACCTCAACAAAAGGAACGGCAAGAGGTCTTGGCAGCACCTTTAGGATGGGAATCCAGACAATTAGTATATTCTACTGGCAGAGGAAATCACTGTTTGCCTCTGATAAGTGACCTGGAATGCTGGTTGGGAGAACACGTTGCAAGAGATACAAAACCCAGAGATGGAGTACACTGTACACACGATAAACAGGACCTCTGGAAACTGTACCAGGAGGAGGAGGAGGAGGAGGAGGAGGAGGAGGAGGAGGAGGAGGAGGAGGAGGAGATGGAGACAGAGAAAGAAGGAGGAGACAAAGGAGACAAAGGAGAAGAATTATTTCACCAAAATGTTTAGTGTAAATTGAAGACTAAGAACTAGCAGTGGAAAGTGTTTTCTAGATGGATGATAGATTAGAAATAATATATAGATATAGATAGATAGATAGATAGATAGATAGATAGATAGATAGATAGATAGAGGCATTGATGCACATAATACAAAAATAGAAGATTACATAGATAAAAACAGAGGTGTGTGTGTGTGTGTGTGTGTGTGTGTGTGTGTGTGTGTGAAAGAGAGAGAGAGAGAGAGAGAGAGAGAGAGAGAACACACCCTAGAAAGGATAGGAAGGATAGAAATCTCAGCATATAGAACTGACTCTTGCGTCACTTCACGAGTCAAACCCCACAATGTCAGGGAGTCACTCAATGGCAGAACCTTTGATTGCCCTTTGTCTCTTCTGACTCCTGACATGATTTGATCGAGTTTTACCTGGGGTATAACATCAGCCCTCCAACAGTCATCCAGGATGCCACTGAAACACAAGCTGCTCACTTACACCTGAAGGACCCTCCAGTTTGCAAAGCCCCTGTCTGTATCCCTACCTTTCACCTGCTAACTTTTGGGGATGTCCATTAAACTCAAATCTGTATCTGTCCACAGTCCTGAACAGCTGCTCAGATCCATGAGCTCCTTAGCCATGGAAAGGGCCAAACTGGTAGAGGCATAAAAAACTGACTCTCATGTGTCCTGTCCGTCCCCAATTATTTTCCTTCTTAAAATAGAAATCTCTCCCTCTCACTCTGTCTCTGTCTCTCTCTTTCTCTCCATCTCTGTCTCTGTGTGTGTGAGAAACAGACAGACAGACAGACAGACAGACAGACAGACAGACAGATGTAAATGTAGGCACATTCATGCGAAGAGAGTGTGGGATCCAGTGGACAACTTCGAATGGTGATCTTCGCCTTCTGCCTTGTCTGAGGCGGGCTCTGTCTTGCTCCCTGCTGCCTGTGCCGGCTTTCTCGTGGGTTATGGGGATCTCAGCTTCAGTGTCAGGCCGGCTTGCTCTCAGTTTACCCACTGAGCCATCTCCCCAGCCCAGAACTGAAGAGTTGAAAGAAGATCTGCACCCGCCATTCTTTCTTAGAGTTAGGAAAGAAGTGTGTTTTAGGTAGAGAACAGTTACAGTTTACAGGGCATAGAACTCTGCCAAGCTTCCACAGCAGGCAGGGCTGGGGAGGATGGGAGTGTATGAGGCAGACAGTCCACCGGGTAGGGAGGGAGTTCAGGGAAGACTTACAAAATGAAGGGTGATGAGGCTGGGCGGCCTTGGGGACTGGACATTGCTTTCTTCCTCCCTCTCTAACTCATAATTCAGGAGATTGATTTAGAGAGCATAGGCAGGGGATCTCATCAGAGGGGTCTGCCTCTGGCTTAGGTTTTAAACTTTCCAACAGCAGACCCTAGACACTTAGGATCTTAAGATGAGACACGATATGGTATCGTGTTAGAATCTGCAGGAGCTCGGGGCTGCCCCTTCTTCTGGGTCTCAAGTATCTCTGTGGGGCTAAGATGAACCAGGGACAAATGCCTCAGGCTTCTCGTGCGATCTGGAATAAGATCAACACCATGATTTCTGGGAAAGAGAAACTTCGGGAGAAGGAAGAGGAAACAGAGGTCCTGTTGAGTAACAAAGTATTAACTCAG
Organism: Apodemus sylvaticus; assembly: GCF_947179515.1. Classification (NCBI taxonomy): domain Eukaryota; kingdom Metazoa; phylum Chordata; class Mammalia; order Rodentia; family Muridae; genus Apodemus; species Apodemus sylvaticus. The sequence goes on from NC_067489.1 coordinate 22,050,826, forward strand.
CACGCACAATCCCTGGATTCCATCCCAGCACTGCCAGAGAGCATAACTCCACTCCACGGGGCGGTAGGTGCCTGTAATGCCGGCACTTGGAAGACTGAGGCAAAAGCATCATGGGTCAGAGAACAGCTTAGACACGAGAGCAAGCTCTAGCCTGGCTTGGGGCTATTTTGTAAGACACTGACTCAAAAACAATTAAATAAAATGAAAAGATTTTTAGAATGAAAAGGGATATTAGTTCCCTCCGAGGGGGTAGGGAAGAAAGGTTTCATGCTCTGAGGGGCAGAGTGAAACTAGAAGGTTATGGGGAGAGTTAGACAAAGGGTTGATAAACTAAAGCAACAGTACTCAGAGCGGAATGGAATATTAAGGGAATAAGGGACTGTCCACGGGTATATGGAGTCACTGGGGAAAGACGGCTGCTTCAGTGGAATCAGAAACTGGCTTTCCCGAGTGTCCCCAGGCTGCTCTGGGAGCTTGGGACAGCTCCCCAGGTGTCGGTACAATGGAGTAATTAGGCAATCAGGATAACCAGTGTACTTAGAAAATTCTGCAGGGTATTTTATGAGTTCTTGGGATCTAAGGAAGTTTCTCACATATTATTGGAATGGGGTTGGGGTGCCAATAGTTTTTGAAAGTGGCCATTAGTCTAAGAGAAAATCAGCTAGTTAGCAAAAAAAAAAAAAAAAAAAAAAAAAAAAAAAAAAAAAAAATCTAACCCTCTTTCCTAGCCTTCCACTGATATTTGGAATCAGGGCAACAGAACCTGGAACTGGTGTGGTAACTCCGGGTTCAGGGAGCCCAGCAGGACCTGATAGCTCTCTCCTTGCCCCTCACCTTTTGGGGTTGGTCTTCCCCTTCCTGCCAGACGAATCCCATGGTGATAGCGGCCAGTGCCAGGTGTGCCAGCCGCCGCTCGTGATAGCTCTTTAGGAACCTGCAGTCCAGGAGAGGCATCTGGTCGAGAGATTAAAAGGATTGGCAGCTGAAAAAAAACGGAACAATGGCAGGAAACTGGGACCGGGGTCCCATGACTTGAGGGTCCCGCAGCTATTAGAACGCTCTTTGGCTTTCAACAGACAGCTAAGCAGTTCCTATGCACTTCCACTCAAAGCAGCTCTTGGAGGAATGCAGTGTGGGTGGGGCCACGTCCTGGGTCCATAGCCTAGGTTGTGGCCGGTTTGTGCCATACACTGGTCTCCGCCTTTGAGAATCACAGAGCAAGCATTGAGGTTGAGATAAGTTCTTCCCCCAAATCCGCACAGCAACATTTATGGACCTGTACTACATGGAAGCCCTCAGCTCTTCGAGCCCTTTAACTGTATTAAAATTTTGAACGCAGTGAGACCCAGTGGGGTTAGGGATGTAAACTCCCCACAAATCCAGGGCTCAGCTGGGTATAAGGCTTGCTCGGATCCCCGTCAGACAGACAACCACAGCCCAGTCGGATGAGGTGGTGGGACTTTCCACCCAGCTCTGTCCCCACGTCGTCCCCGTGGGAAACCACAGCTCCTGGTGACAGGGAAAGGCCACCCTGAAAAACAGCACCAGTACACAGTCCGACCACACCAGCTTCCCTGTCCTGCCTGGCTACCACCGGCTCATAGCTCATCTCTTCAGCTCTCGCTACTTCCGCCCCCTCAGAGGGCAGGCGCCACTTGTCAAATGCTGGGGACACTGGCTTCCTAGGAGTGGGCTGGACCTTGCGAACAGATACACAGAGCCCTTCCTCCTCCTGCCGCTAGGGGGAAGAGGATGACAGCAGTACTTGAAATTTGAGGCTAAACAACCCGCTGCAGAAGCCAAAGGACAAAATTGTCTTAGAGGCATTTGTTAGGGTCCCAGAATCAGGAAGGAATGAGGCAGTTCTGCGGAATGACCACAGTCCCGATCACTAGAATCATGCATGAATCACGGGTTTTGTTTGAAAATTTCCAACAGCCACTCTTTTTTTTTTTTAAAGGCAAACAGGAAGTAAAATTAGTTCTAATAATGTACTTTGTTGAGTCAATGTATAAAAGATATTTTAGCATTTAGTCAGTATAAAAGTCTTCAAAATCTAGTCCGTGTCTTCTCACGCTCTGTCCTAGTCATACCCCGAGTGTTAAAGAAGGCATCTACAGGACAGGATGGCTCCGTGTAAAGGACCTAGCTTAGCAGGACAGATGTTTTCTAGAGAGTCCCTGTACATTTCAAGATTGCTGACCTCACCTTGTAAGCATACATGTGATTCAAAAGCGACTAATAGGGACTGAAAATGAAATGACACCTTTGTAGTTGATCATTTTGCCTACACAAGCAGCCTCTGGTGGTCAGGGAGAATGCCACACACCCTTTATCTCCCCGGCATTATTTGATTGTGTATTCAACCTGGAAAATTAATCTCAATGTTCTTCACTCAGATCTCAGTAAATACTCAAGGGTTCTCTGATCTGGGGGAGCCATCCGGCTGACTTCACTAAGGAGCAGAGTATTTCTGACACACATTAGGTGCTTGTGTGGAGGCTGGGATAGGAAGACCTCAAATTCAAAGCCAGCCTGGGCTACATGTTAAGACTCTCTCAGACAGTAAATATGCCTACCTATCTCTACACCTATCATCTACATATCTATAAATGTTAAGCACAGATTCTCATGAAGTAGCTGTTTAACAATTCTGCATATAGAAACTGTCACCGACTTCCTATCGCTCAGTAAACTACAGAGCAAAGACATGTAACATGGCAGAGAGATGCAGGCATGTACCTACGTGACCACTTAAGAGCTGTGAGCTTTCATTTATGTAACAGATATGTTTATGAATGGAGATTCTGCCCCTTCCTGTCTTCTGTTACCTTGTATTTACTGTTGCAGTGAAAGTGGCCACAGCAAACAGCTTTGCATAGTCACTGCACTTTTTTATTTTATTTATTTATTTATTTATTTATTTATTTATTAATAACTCCATATTTTATTCCCCCACCCTGTCTACCCCCTGACTGTTCCACATCCCATACCTCTTTCCCATTCCCTTGTCTCCACAGGGATGTCCCCCCCCCCCCATCCCACCTGATCTCTAAACACCCTGGGGCCTCCAGTCTCTTGAGGGTTAGCTGCATCATCTGAGAATGAACACAGGTCCAGCTGTATATGTGTTGGGGGCCTCATATCAGCTGGTGTATGGTCCAGTGTCTGAGAGATCTCATGGGTCCAGGTTAATTGAGACTGCTGGTCCTCCTACAGGGTCACCCTTCTCCTCAGCTTCTTCCAGCTTTCCCCTAATTCAACAGCAGGGGTCAGCAGCTTCTGTCCATGGGTTGGGTGCAAATATCTGCATCTGACTCTTTCAGCTGCTTGTTGGGTCTTCTGGAGTGCAGTCATGCTAGGTCCCTTTTTGTAAGTGCTCCATAGCCTCAGTAATATTGACAGGACTTGGGACCTCCCCTTGAGCTGGATCCCACTTTGGGCCTCTTGCTGGACCTTCTTTTCCTCAGACTCCTCTTGCCCTCCCCCCCCTTTTTTTTTGAATGACTGTTTCTGCAAGATCAGTTCACACTACAGACTAGCTGTAGCAAAGCATGAGTGTGTTTAGCGTCCTCACCAATGCTATTCCCTTGCTTGTCATCCAGAACCGTCAGAAGAACTGCCCTTCCCACTGCATCCTGGATAGTCTCTCCTTCGTCAGTGTATAAGGGATGGTGGATGAAGACAGACACGTGGGTTTGTGGGAGACCCTTTACTGACTAACCATTTACTTTCCCCTCTGGTGCACAACTGACATTTTTTGTGAGTCCTAGACATCAGTTAGATAGAGAAGGAGCTTTCCCTTTGAGGGTGAAACGCCTCATGAGGAGTTTTGGGGAACAGTGTGTATGTTCTTAAAATTCACAGCTTGATTCAGGGTAGTACATTCACTGTTGGTTTTATGTGTATATATGGTTCCATGTCTATATGTGTGCACACGTGTATGGTGGTATGTGAGTGTGTTCCATGTATATGGTGATATGTGTATAGAGTATGTGTCTATGTAGGCATACACGTGTAATGGGTGTGTGTATGATGTGTGTACACATGTCTGTGGTGATGTGAGTGTGCATGTGTGTGTCACATATGTGGTGATATATGTTTGTACATGTGTGTATATGTGTGCACACGTGTGTGGTGATTTGTGCATGTGTGTATAGGCCATAGGTCATCATTAGTTATTTCCTTTTACTGCTTCCCATCTTTTTTTTTCCTCTTGATGTTTTTGTTAGTGTAATGTGTCAACAGCATGTACAAACCACCTTTGTGAGGCTTTGTGTGAGGTTTGTGTGACAATTAACTCTTTTACTTGTACTTTCTTACATGGGGTCCCTTTCAGTCCTCAGCCTCAGGGGATGACATTGGCGTTTATCTAGAGTATTACTGGGGCCAGCTGCCTGCACTGATTTCTGAATGCGCTGTAAGGATCATCCAATGAGTATTTTAAAAATCAATTCATAATTAGACATTAAGCATTGGCCAAGAAGGTACTGGAGGTGGAGTGACTTGAACATCTGAAATCTGTCATTTGCTCATGACAGATGAAGATGAGAAGAGGAAATGATGTGCAAATAATGGACGTTGTTACCTAGTAAGAACGATGAAAGGGTTCTTACCGAAGCCATTAATGCCCCCATCCATTAAATGCCCCCATTTCTCACAGAAGGAAGTGAGATTCCAAGGCCAACTCTCCGTTTCAGGCTTACTATAAAATTCCAGAATCAAAGGATGTCTTCTGTGGGGGTCACATCTTTCTTATTCTTTTCTGAGGTAAGTTGCTCAGTCTGTCACAGATGTGTGTCGTATACTTACGTGCATGCAAACTCTAATGTGCTGTCTACGGATTTCACTATTTCTACATAGCCAAGACTGATTCTTGAGTTTATAAATCAGAAAGGCATTTGATTCAACTAGTCTATAACACACTAAGGCCAAGCTACTCAGCCAGGTGTAGCAGAGCAGTGACCATGTGGCTTGGGACAAGCCCACCGAGCTTATCCCATACAGGTCCTGTCCGTACAAAGTCGAGCAGTCCTCCCGGTGGTGGTGGTGGGGGGTGAGGATTATAGGAAAGATGGAAAAGAAGACTCAGAGACAAAGGTTAGAAACCGGGAGGACTGTCCAGTCAGTACTGCAGCAGCCTCCGGGTTAATTCTCATAGGCTTTGTATACTTCACAGCATAAACAAAGTCACAAGACAGCAGAGACAACGGCTGATGTACATCTGATATCTGTACCATCCAGAGGTCTCCCTATTCCGCCTTGTTCCTTCCTCCAAGCTGCTCCCAGAAAGCTGAGAAGGAAGAGGAGATGGAAACAAGAAGAAAAGAACAAAGCAACGTACCTTATACACATGAGCTTGGAGCTGGTGGCTCTCGATTAAGTGAGGAAGTCTGCTGGCAATTTCCATCCAAGGCTTGTAATAGTCGGGAAGTTCTTCCTGCGTTTCAAATAGAAACAGCTCAGTGTTTTACAGAAAGCAGCTCTGGAATGCTCTTCGAGAGAATTCAAGTCAACCCAGGTGTGCAAGCTTGACCTTGTGCTAGACTAGTCACACAGACACACAGACGACTAGAATACAGATCTTGGGCTCATGTCATATAGCATGGGAGGGAATGAGTGGAGGCAAACTGGGTCCCAGTGTAAATCACATGCTTCATACTGGGGTGTGTGCATGTGTGTTTGCGTGTGCGTTTGTGTGTGCATGTGCACACACGTGTACATGCATGTGTGTGTTCACATGTGTGTATGTGTGTGTGTGTGTGTGTGTGTGTGTGTTCATGGGTACTTGAGAGTCTCAAGAAGGGGTAGGGGCTAATTCTGTCAGCCTACTATGAGAATGAAAAGGAAATATTCCCAGAAACATGACAGTCGAGACCGGCTTTGAAGTCTGAAAGCGACTTCTCTTTTCTTCACTTTAAGTTTGGCATTTTCAGTCTTTTGAGACAGATTTTTGCTATGTAGAACAGGCTGATCAAACTCACAATCTTCTACCTCAGCCTTCCACATTGTAGGCACAAGTCTTCAAGTATACAGCTTTATTATTATTATTATTTTGAGACAGTCTCTGTGAGTCTCCCAGGCTGTCACTGACCTTGAGACCCTCCTGCTTCAGCCTCCAGCATGGCTGGAATCCGAAGCTTGAACTGTCCGGTTAGGCTGCATCTATTTCTGTGAATCGGTTTGTTCTGAAACTCGACTCCTATCGTCTGTGTCAGCTTTTAAATACAAGCGAGAGACCTGGGTGATCTCAGTAGAAAGCTGTATGCTGTGCAAAAGAAGTTCATTTGGCTTTTCAGAGAACGTTCACCAAACATGGATGGAGCCCAATGGCTTTGCGGGGAACAGGTTGTCCAAAGTCATGTACAGCCCCTGAGTTACGAAGAAATGGGATGAAAACCGTGATCATGCTTACGAACCAAGCGGCTGGGCAATGGGTCAGAACACATAGGAAATGCAAGTAGGTGTCAGAGTAGGCAAAAAGCTAGTTCTCAATAAATTCAGCTTCCACTTCTGTAGAAATGCAAATGATGTGCCAAGAAGTGTGGGGCTCAGAAAGAAGTCACTGAAAGAGAAGCACAGAGGGTGACTGCCAGGGCTTGAAAGTTATGCAAACTGAAACATCAAGAAAGTCTAGATTAGCAATCTGGGGGATATTTACAAGGTAGGCACAGGAACTGACTCCAAACAGCACAGATAAAAAGAACATTCTAGAGGCTCAATGAGCCATAGAGAAAGACCATATGGCATCCAAAACTTAAGATCATTTTATGAAAGGTAATAATCAGAAGATCAAGGGCATCAACATAAAATCAAAGTAAAGCTATCCCTTAGAGACAGAACAACAAACACAAAGAGGTGCGTGCCAGTTTCTCTATGCCTTTGTTATAGAAACTGGGGGTAGAATCTTTGGAAGCTAGTTTCAAATGCTCCTGCGCTGGGGAAGTGTGGGGCGAGATGCGGTGGACTTTTTAGAAGCGACATCAATGAAAGGGAACTGGCTTTTACAGAGCACTTCTAGGAATAAGAGCAGTTCATCGTCTGTTGCTGTAAGAGGAGCAGTGGGAAGACAAGGGGACAGGGGACACAGGGCCACCAGGACGTGAAGACAGTGAGGAGAGAGAAATGCATCCTGGTAGAAGCAGAAGTAAGGGCTAGAGGCTTGGCTTCCCATGGATCCAGTTTCTCTGTTCACTGGGGTCAAGATCAGGCCTTGAGACTAGGGAGGGGAATAAGCACTATGCTAAGAACTGGGGAGCGGGGAGGGGAGCTGAGACAGGGAGATGCTACAGAGTTTCGAAGTCCACCTCTGGAGAAGCAGAGATCAACAGGAGACCCACATGCCACTTCTTGTTGCTGTTGGGACAGCGGAGATGGGAGGTGCAGGTGGGGTCATGAACGTCTAGATTTGCAGTGATTCTGGGCTGGAACTCCTGGTTGATTTGCAACAGTAGCATCTCCACTTCTAGATTTGCAGTGATTCTGGGCTGGAACTCCTGGTTGATTTGCAACAGTAGCATCTCCACCATCTTGCCATAAACTGTAAAAGTTTTGAACTTCATTTAATCTTCTCTTTTCTTTCTTTGACTCTGAAGTAACTCACGACCAACTGGAAGCCTTGAGTCAAACTACATGGGGGTGGGGGTGTAGTTCTGGACAGGTGGAAGTGTTGGGGGGAAGATCCTCATCAGACTAAGTCCTTGGTCTCGTGACCTGCACTCACCCCCCCAAAACCCCTCCCAGCCCAGTCAACCTTTGTCCTGGAGAGAAATCACTATGGTGTCATTTTCTCCAGGAAACAGCTGCAGATGCACAACTGAGGAGCACGGAATTGAAGGTGCAGTTGACAGCAAGAGAAAGACTAAGAATAGAAGCAGAGGCTGCCCTATTGCCTGGGAATAGAGCACTTGCCTAGCACTGTGAACCTTGGTTCCCATCCTCAGGAGAGAGGATTATATATGTGTGTGTGTGTGTGTGTGTGTGTGTGTGTGTGTGTACATATATATATGGATGATATAAAGATGGTTGATAGATAATAGGGATTCATAGATAGATGATGGGGACTGATAGATAATAGATGGATAGATAGATGGATCTGTTGATAGATGGTAGATAGGGATAGAGGGGGGAGATAGGTAGATAGATGATAGGGATTGATAGATGGATAGATAGATAGATATAGACTGGAAAATAGACATAGATAGCTAGGTATGTAGATAGAGAATAGGTAAGTAGATAATACCTACCTATGGATGGATGGATGGATGGATGGATGGATGGATGGATGGATGGATGGATGGATGGATGGATGGATAGGTCGGTGGAGGGATGGGTGGATGGATGGATGGGTGGGCAGGCGGGCAGGCGGGTGGGCAGGTAGGCAGACAGACAGACAGACAGACAGACAGATATAGATTTATAGACTGGAAGATAGAAATAGCTGGGAAGGTAGATGATAGATAGATGATAGATAGATAGATAGATAGATAGATAGATAGATAGATAGATAGATAGATTCATGCTGATGTATCTATGAACCAACAACTTCCTTAGTCTCACTGGTGTGGTCTGGACATTTTAGAATATATTTGAACATAGTAACTGAAACGCTGGACTAGAATATCTCATATTTACTTTGAAATAGAAAACCACGCATATAAAGTCAGTAGAACTCAGATGCCTCCTTGAGTGGATGGGACTTAGAAAAGAAACTGCCACTAACCATCACCAGCACTTTTTCCTTCTTCAGTACCTAAATAAGGAATCCTACTCAGAATGAAAGTAAGCCTGGCTGGGTTCCACCTCCCTAGCTTATGTGAGAAACCTTAAACAGTTCATTTCTGAGAACGGACGCTCTAGGCTGCAGTCTATTCTTTCCCATTAGACCCCAGAGGGAGGCTGCCTTTCTTTGTTTCCAATGGCTCATGCTTGGACTCCTGCAGACTCCACAAGCCCAATCACAAAGCACCCAAGTGGTCAGCGTCCACAGTGCCCCTCGGGAACTGTTCAGCCCACAGAGTCCTGGCCCTCACCGCGGACATACTGAAGCTGACATGTTGGTGGAGGCCCGCAGTCAGTTGTCCATCAGCTATGTGCTTGACACAGCCTGAGTTTCACAACCACTGACAGAGGACCAAGTCTTGCAAGTAATCCAGAAGAGAGAACAGTGTGAAAGGTGTTTTACAACCCACTTAAGCAGGAAGGGACACCTCAACCACAGGTATTTCTAGGTTCCAGGGTCTCTGATTCTTACCCAGAATATTGCTAAACACTCCTCTTAGACAGCACTGCACCTCATTTAAAACCCATTTAGCTCTCCAGCCTTGCCTCTACAGCATTGGGTCCCACTCTTCCTAAGTCTGTGTGCAACCCTTTAACACAGCTCCTCATGTTGTGGTGACTGCCCCCAACCATAAAATTATTTTGTTGTTACTTCACAACTGTAATTTTGTTACAAATTAAATAATAGTGTAAATACTGGTTAGGCAACTGGTAGTCTCCATCCACTGCTCTAGAAACTGAAGAAAGTACAGAATTATATTGGTTACTATTAATTGTCAGATTTTAAGTTTCCATGCTAGAGATGATAGCATTAGACAAGTTTCTTGTTAGACAGCATGCATGTTCTTTGATGTCAGTTCATACACATACCTACCACATCTACTCATTTAACTAATTAATGACCCCCCGCCCCCACCACCGGGACGTGCCTTAGCCTTTTAATGTCTGCGGTCTGAGGGCTCTAAGTTTTCAAACACCAGCCATTGCTCACTCCAGTCTGGTTACCTAGGGAATTTGTCTGACACTTTCAGACAGGTTGTTTTATATCTCCATGTAGCATCAAGAAGTCCAGAATCAGCTCTGAGAACTCTGCAGAGAGGAAGACAGAGAGCTGTGGAACCTCTGGGATTTAGTGTTTTCTGAAGTCCAGAGGGGTTCTGGAAGTTTGTCAGAGTCCTATAAATGTCCGATGGTGTGGCCTGCTAGTACCTGTAAGACAACATAGAAATGTGGTCTGCTTAGCCCCTAACTCAAACCTAACATTTATATGGTTATAGGCATGATGGGAAATGTTAGCTTTTTGAAGAGCAGTTGCCTAACATGCGCAACAATGACAACCAAAATACTATGATTACTACTAACAGTAGTATTTAGTGCAGAGTTCAGAGTGCAGAGGAGAGTCATCAGTATTCCTAGTTAGCCTAGAGAATTTCTTCCTGGCTTTAATCTGATCTCCTTTTATAACAAGACAGTATAGGTCAGAGGTTGTTCTTCAGGTAGGTTGGCTAGAATTATTTGGGTCTCAGATAAGTGCGGAAGTAACTATTAGACACCTCTACCCTCATAGCACCTACATTGCCCGCTCCGTGCCAACCTCAGCAATATCACAGTTATCCGTTGCTAGGGAGATGGCTAGGAAGGTCCATAGAAGTTGGGGACAATAGAGTAGCCAGCAAATAGGACTGAAGAACCAAGGTCATCCTGTGTCCCACAAGGTGGCAGGAGAGGATCAGTTCCTGAGACAGTTGTCTGCTGACCTCCAGAGACATACTGTGACATCAGCATTCTCTCTGTCCCTCTGTCTCTCCGTGTCTCTGTCCCTCTGTCTGTCTGTCTGTCTTCTGTCTATCTATCTCTGTGTGTCTGTCTTTCTTTCTCCCCCTCTCCCCCTTTCCTTCTTCTTTCCCTCCCTCCCTCTCTCCCTCCCTCCCTCCCTCCTCCTGTCTCTGTTTCTCTCCCTATCCCCTCATTCCCTCTTTCTCCTCCCCTCCTCTCTCTCCCCCTTTCCCTTTGCCTTTCTTTCTCTCTCTCCCTCCCTCTTTCTCCCTCTAACTCTCTCTCTCTCTCTCTCTCTCTCTCTCTCACACACACACTAAAATAAATAAGTGAATTTTTAAAAAAGAGTTGAAAAAGGCATATTGATGGAATTCCTTGGAAATCTCCACCTAGCCTTAGAAAATACTTGAACATGTCTCCCAGTACCAATATGTCTCCTGGTTACTAGCCTATGCTTATAACCACAATGGATCATGGAGTGAACTTGTGGGTTTGTTTCCAGTGTCTCCTATTCTTAGCCAGTAATAAGTCTTTACTGCTCAGCTGCTTTGTTACTGGCGTCCCAATTCCTAAAGAAGAAAATGATATAGTCTTCTGAGTCAACTAACAGCTAAAAAGCATGAACTCTCTAATGTGGACAAAAGAGCACGAGATTCTTACCCTCTCGTCTAAAATGATAACACTTAGGAGGTTCCAATGTGGTTTGTGAGGTGACCTATGTAGCTCCTGAAAATCGTTATCAATTTATTACTGTTCTTCTTTCTTGTCATTTCTTCTTGAGGCAGTGGAGGGGAAGCGCATTGGAGGAGGGTAAAACTTGGTCGTAAAGATTCAGGTGTAAGACTTTGTTTTACAAGATATTTAGGGTTACTGTATAATAAAACATTTACTTATCTAAGTTACTATGCTACTGTAGCTGACGGGCCTTCTGTGATCCTCTTTGGCCAGAAACTGCAGTTCTTAGCACATCTTCCTCAAACAGCAAAGGATAAAGTAAATGGCCTTTGTGCTATCTCAGCAGGAGCTGTTTGGCTCTAACTTCAACCTGCTATTGGAAGTTGCAGGAAGAAAAAGGGACACTTAGAAAAATGATTATAGCATTTATTACTAAGTTGCAAAAAGTTTCCTATGAAAGCTAACTAAGGGGAAAGGCAGAAAGATCCTAAGTGGGTAAGGGGAAAAAGTCTCTAAGGTGGCAAAAATTTTAGTAAGGAAAAAGATTCATCCAGGAGGGGAAGAGGGAAAAAATTCTTTTCTATCTGCCTCTCATCTCTTCGTCTTCAGTACTTATACATCTTTCAGAATACATGATCACATGTTACAAAGTTCATCACAAGTTCACACAAAAAATCAAATCATAAATTGAAATAGATTACAAAAGATAGTGTGTATATGCATATCCATTAGGAGTAATTATCTATCACCTGCCTCAGCTTCACAGGTTCACTGAAGGTTTAAAACCATAACTAAATTGTTAGTGAAGTTTTGTGTAGATAAACCCAGGCAATATTTTATATTCTGTCCTAGAACCTATAATAAATCATTAGCTCCCCTTTATGACATTTGGTTAATTATTTTACAACTTCTTGGAATGTATTCTTCATAAGAGAAAGTCTGTCTGCCATCTAAGAGCAATTAACTGGTGACACTTGGAAAACAGGCAGAGTTCTCATTGCAGTTTTTTTTTGTTTTGTTTTGTTTTTATCAGAAAAGGACCTAATAGAAATCCCATTATAAAAGAGCTTAGTAGTCACAGATATAATTTTAGGAATTTTTATAGGAACATCATTAAGACTTAAGTCATCTATTTGTCTATTTAGCATCACTACAAGACAGTACATCTTCACAGATCTGCAGAGATCTGCTCCAAAGGGGTGTGCTATTACTTATTGATTATTATATATGTTTAATAATAACAGGAAAAGTATATTAATAGCAGAAATCTTTCCTAAAATGAATCCCTTACAGCCTTGCTTAATAAAAATGAAGCTGTTGCAGATTATATAATAATCTGAAGCAGGCCATCCCAGGAAGATCACCTGCTAGTTATTAGCTTGTCCCTATATGGCCCCTGACAGAATGTCTGTCCTATTGGATGCCCAGAATTCTATAGTAAGCCTGCTAGCTCCAGGATGACAGGTAAGAAAAACCCAGGGCATCCTTTTCTTTCTTTTGTACAATTTTCCTTGCGCATTGATAATATATATATATATATATATATATATATATAAAACATTAAGAATGGAATTTAAAGTGTTTTTTATAGAAATAGTAACCCTGTCAAGCTATCCCTAAGATGAGGGCTAAGGCAGTCTGTCTCATGTGGAAGGTTCTAGTCTAGAAGAATCTCAGCAGAAGGGTCAGACATAGGAAGGGCTGGCATCATGGCACAGCAAAGAGAAGTTGAGGTAAGGGGCATTAAATTCTCAGGAGAGGCTGGGTGAACGGTGTGAGAGGCCCTGTGAGACTGTTCTAAAGAGGAATGGGAGAACTGTATATAGCTGCGTTGTGACTGGTTCCTATCTGTGCCTGTTAGTTTTCGCCAATTTGACATACGTTAGAAGGAGCCTTCACTGAGAAATTGTCTCTACCAGATTGGTCTGTGGACAAATCTGTGGATATTTTCTTGATTAGTGATTGATGGGTGGAGGTCCAGCCCACTATGGGCAGGGCCATCCCTAGGAAGGTCCTGGCAGGTGTAAATTGAGAGGAAGCCAACAAGCAACACTTCTCTGATTTCTGCTTCCTGCGTCCAGGGTCCTGCTTGAGCTCTTGACCCTCAGTGATCCACTGCAAGAGGAATTCACAAGCCAAACAAGCCCATGACTCCCAAAGTTGCTTTTGGTTGTTTTATCACAGAAACCTGAAGCAAACGGGAACACCCTCTTAGTGAGTCATACTGATTGTACCCAGAGCGTGTCACAGACAGGCAAGAAACACGTAATGAGCCAGAAACTGTTTTTAGGGAAATGATGGCTGCCTGAAACAGAGTCAAATTCATTGCCAAAGGCTGTTTCCAGAGGGCAAAGGCTACTACACGGTCAGTAAATTCAACTGATAACATAGGAAAAGTTGGTTCCAGGCCTGGAACCACGTGATCTTACTAACAAAATATGTTATCTACTATAAGAAAGTATAATACGAAATAAGATAAGTATAGTGAATGAAATGCAAGAGTACATTATAAATATATTTTAATGTTTGTATCCTATTTATAAATTATAAGCGATCAAAACTTTTTATCCAGAAGAATCACCACAGACAAATAATTATAGAGGAATAGAAAATGTAAATTAAAACATACCGCCTGATGAAAGTTCTAGGCTCCATTCCCTCAGAGTCTCTATCCCAGAGCTCTGGCAGATACAGGAGGGTGTCTAATGCAGGGAAGAGAGAAACAGCACGTAGCTGGCAGTGACTCTGCACACCTTTAGTCCTGGCATTGGGAAGGCAAAGGCAAGCAGATCTCTGAATTTGAAGACAGCCTGATCTACAGAATGAGTTCTGGGATAGCCAGGGGTGCCTACACGGAGAAACCCTGTCTTGAAAAAAAAACAAAAAGAAGCAAACAAACAAAAAACAACCAAGCAAGAAGAAAAAGAAAAATTGTAAAAACAACCCCAGCCCCTAAACAAAGGCAAAGCCTCCCTGATTGTTTTGTTTGTGTTTCCTGAACATTTTTATTATTGATTGATCAGTGGCCTTTTGTTTTGTGTCTACGTATCCGACGCTGGCCTCAGACTCGTTCTGTTACAGGCAGGTCTTGAATTTTATACCTTCCTGCTTCTGCTAGCTGTTAGGAATGCAGGCATCCGTCATGACATCTGGCCAACTTATTTACTTTTAATCTTTAATTTTTTTTATTTATTTCTATGTCTAGCATGGTCTTCATACATAAGAATGCACTCAGTCCCGAATATTTATGTCCCCAAGCCCTTGGTGACCGCTGATATTTTACACTCTTGCTTGTCATTGTCATGGGCTCCCCCCCCCCCCCCAGCTTTCATTCCTGAAAAATCAGGTTTGGGAATCTCGGAACAAGATAATTCTTTTAGTCAGCATTCCTAAGATTGTGCCATCTGCTCCTACTTTGCCCTGAGACTTAAGACATAAACGTTAGATCTTCCTTTCTGTCTTGTCTGAAAAGTACAGCTGTCCGTGGCAATTAATTTTCTACCCGGTCTTCTATCCAGCTGTGGCCCAATGCTTCAAGCAAGTGCTCAGAATTTCTGAATGAGAGGGGGTGTGTTGGTTTTCCCGAGGCTGTCCTCATTGTCACTCTTGTGTCGTCTACCCCTACAATACACGTGCAGTGTCCGTGTGTCCAGATGAGCTTCACCTGGACCTCAGGAGGATTTCTGGGGGTTAGATGAAAGCCAGCTTTCCTCAGGGACTTGTGACACTGGTTCCCCTCTACCTAAAGGAGTATCTTCCCTTACCTCTGGCAGAAAGGATTGGTCACCTGTGGCCTCCAATCTCCTCACATCACAAATACCTGCTAGCATCCGTTCCCCCTCAGCTCCTCCCCTCCCTTCCCCTCCCTCCAGCTCACAGGCTCCCCGCTCTCCAACTCACTCTCCTTATAACCTATCATTGCTAATGCTAACATCTCTTCATCCGCCCCTCTCTCCCGCTCTGGCCTGCTGCCTCTCTCTGCTATGGAGTCATCCAGATGCCTCTGGTTCTCTGTCTCTGTCTCTGTCTCTCTCCCTCCCTCCCTCCCTCCCTCCCTCCCTCCCTCCCTCCCTCTCCCCCCCTCTCTCTCTCATATTTTCCCCTTAAGCATAGATAGAGCGAGCATGCCATGGGTTTTTTTTTAATTTTGCCCTTAGGAGTCTCTGTTGGTCGTGGCACCTTCCTGGCTGGCTTTATTAGTTTGTTCTCTCTGTCTGGCATTCCCTGCTTATAGCTCTTGGGTCTGAATAAATAGGGTGGCACTCTGGCATCTGGATTGTTTGTTAAAACTCCCCTAATAATCTCAACACCCAGCCCAGGACCACTGCTCTAACCTGCCCTGCCCTTAGTGCTGTGGGAGGAAATGGCTCAAGTAGCAGTCACATTGTGTTTAGGAAGGGTGTTAAATCCAGTTCCAGAGAGCCTGGCACTCTGGGCCTTAGCTCTGATGCAGCCCAGCCTCTTAGCCGCCTCCTCTCCCGTAAAATGATTTCCTCACATTCACCCGAAAAAGATGTTTTGTTGTGCTCCCAGACATACACAGAGGACAGATGTCTTAGCAAAGAATTCTTGTGGTATTTTTACAGATTCGAGGAACAAAGTTCCACAGAGACATTAAAAATTGGAAGTCTTTGAATTGATAGAAATATCTGGATAGGGTAATAACTATCCTTGAACTCATTAGCCAACTATGTCTTCTTCAGTGACACTTTCTGAAAGAGATGGTGAAGGCCTTTGGTCCTGGAAGAACAGGTCTTAGCTGTGCCCTGGGGCACTGGGCTGGGTCACACCCACTGTTCTTTCCCAACCAGTGTAATGTCACAGCACTGTTTGTCCAGCGAGGCCAAACTGAGTCTGTCTTGACCTTTGGGGCAGCCAGGTCCTGATTCTAATCAAGATTTCTTCCTCCTCCTTTACAAAAAAGACTTTGAAAATCCTCACACGAATGAAAGAAAATTGAAACAGAAACCAAGAATCCTGTTGAAATCACTGGGCTATAAATGTATAGCTGAGTGGGATAGAGTATTTCCTTTTGATATGAGCGGCACTAGGATATCTTTTAAGGGGGTACTCATCCACTGCATCATACCACAGATCCTTTGTAAAAGATAGGAGGAAAACTTGATGTTGCTATTGTGTCTTATCTGGTCCCAATATTTACAAAGAGGAAAGCAGCCCAGAAAACCCCGCAGCTATGGCCTGCCCTGGTGTTTCCCTGCCTGACCGTGTTATCTTTCCAAACTCAGTACACATGCCCAGTGATGACAAGGGTGTGTCCGCCATCAACCCTTCCTCTCCTGTAAACTTGGAAGGACGGGAATATGCTTGACTGAGACCACACACTCAGAATGGAATGTGTCTTGTGGTATTTTGCTCGGTTGAGATTTTTGCTTGGCTCTGTTTTGAGACAGGGTCCCAGGATCTAGCTATGTCAGCTCAGGTGCCTGCCTTCTAAATACACCTACACAGTCAGACAGACAGACAGACAGACAGACAGACAGACAGACAGAAACAGAGAGAGACTATGAAAGATCCTCTGGCAGCATAGAGGACACTTTTGGGGACACAACGTTCAGAACCCACACACACACCCTCAGCAAATCCCCTGAGGACTCTCGTACCAATTCCCAGAACAAAGAAGGAATCTGACTTTTAATAACTTTATGAGGCACCAAGAAGTCATGTCGGGTGCTTTAGTTTATAGCATGGCCTGTGTGGCAAGGAGCACTGAGGAGCCAGGAGCCGTCCATTGCAAGCTGTCATGTCAGAGTACAGACTGCTTCTTAACTGTCCCTGAGAGAGCATCAGGAAGACATGGCTTGATCCAGGCTGTGAAGTCTGGACCCCATTCTAATGAATGACGCCTAATCTGGGACAGCTTGCATCAGTCTGTGACAGACGTCACAGCTGACAGCTTTCTGTGGAGAACTTAGTTCTTCTCTTCAGTTAGATCCCTCCGGTAACATTTAATACAAACAGATCTGGTGTGGGAGCTCATCTGTGATCCCAGCACCGAGGAAACTGAGGCAAGTGGCCAGCCTGGGCTACATGCATATCCTCTATTTCAAAACAGAGCAAAAGTCTCATTGCAATAGGTGAAACCCTGATTTTTTTTTTAGCACAAGTAAGAGAGGAATCAGGATGTTGGTGCTGACTGGCAGTTACCATGGCTGCAACATCGGGTCCTGGACTCTCACCTCAGTGGTCTTCATCCTCCCTTCTGTACGGTCAGTTTTTAAGAGATGCCAAGATCATCGGCTTTGCCACTAGCACTTTGCCGGGGACTACATTGTTAAATGTAGACTTCCAAGCTCAGACTACATTGAACAAGAGCAGGTCTCTACTACAGATTGCCTGGCAAATAAGAGTCTGTGCATTGGGACTGAAAGTCGGGCCTGTTTGTTTTCCAACATTCCTTCTGAATGTCAGAAATTCCTGATAACATCTAATCTTAACTTCTTACTGGCTCTAAAAACACTTCAGGTCGCCCATTGTCTCTGCTGTCACCAGCAAGGAAGATAAACCTCTTTGCATCAACACAGAAGGCTAAGAAGCCCTTTGGCTGCTTAGGTCTGTCTGCTGCCATGCAAGGCAAACTTGTCTCCAAAGCAAAGCGGATCTACAGTGGGTAGCTCCACTATTGTGTGTCACACAATAGTAGACACACAATAAAAATGGACACACAACCACAAAAAAGTGTGGTTGTGTGCATGTGTGCTGTAGTTACAGGGTTCTAATTGTCCTTACAACATGTGTCCATCCAGTCTCTCCTCTCTGTCAGCACCTGATCAGTTTGCTTCTGATCAGTCAGTGATCACCACATATATTTAAGGAAACAGCAGGGACACTGGCTTCGTCCTGCCCTCAACAGCAGTTGTCACTGCTCTTCTAGGAATCACGGGACTGTATTCCCAGTCTTCCTCCAGCAGGTGACTTGCACTGACCCTTCTAACAAGGTAAAGACAAACAATCCAGACGTGTGTGCTGGATTGTCAGGACAACAAAATCCTTACCAGAGGGTTTGGAAGGAGAAAGCCACACTCCTCAGAAATGTGGTATCTTCCCAAGAACAACGGCATCACCAGCTGCACACTCTCACTTTGAGGCTCTATATTTTCCGACTGAGGTCTCTGCACCGGAGGAATGCCCAGGTTGAGGGAGCTTCCGAGCTGTGGTGTCTTCTGTGGCGATTTGTAGTTGTGAGGCGCTTCAGCAGTAGGAGAGAACCTTGCCCTGAGGTTGAACTCCAGGATGGCCACAAACCTATTCTGAAAGAAAGCCAAGTAGTAAGTCAACAGAAAGATTAGGAATTAAAACGCATAAGCAAACAAGCCGGCTCCAGGAGAAGTCCCCCCTTCCCTCCTCATTCATAAAATATGAGAAAAGAGGAGTCCCCCCCTTCCCTCCTCATTCATAAAATACAAGAAAGTATCTTTTAAATCCAGGGACAAATAGGGAGCCGTGAACTTGACTCTCGGCTGTGGCTGTTCAGATCCATAACCAACGTGAGTTTGGTTCCTGGGGGATTCTGACAGTGTATCAAAATTACTAAACTAGCAGTCAGTTTTAATGGCTTTTTTTTTAATCTTTGAAACGTATTTATTTACTGAAATTAAAGTGTAATTATATCATTCTTTCCTTTTCTCTCTCCAAACCCTCCCATGTTCCTTCCTTCCTTTCAAATTCATGACCTCCTTTTCTTTGTTATCATTACACACACACACACACACACACACACACACACACATATATATGAATTGTTAGCATCACAAACAGCTTTACAGTCAGCCTCTGAATCCAGCTATGACATCATCCCTATGCACAGACTCCTATTTGCATCTGTTGCCATGGCAACCACTATGGTGCCTCACCTGTGCAAATCATTCATTCATTACCTGGCATCTACATCACAGCCCAAATAAAAGATGTAGACCCAGCCCCCCCCACCCTTTTTTCCTCTTTTTCCTCTTCTTCACTTTCTCCCCCCCTCCCCGACCCCCATCCATAAAATCTCTTCTCGTGGGATTGTGCTGGCCTACCGTGGTCTGGAAACAAGCTGCCTTCTAACTAACACATATAAATATATGAGTACAGCCTTCTCAGTCTGTGTTATATATAAGATTTTTAGGGCTGACATCTTGATTTTTGTATACAAGGAAGTTACAGTAAAGAAACTGCCGATATGACCACTCCACAGTATCGTGAAGAGGAAGGTTTTTTTTTTCCTTCCTTCCTTCCTTCCTTCCTTCCTTCCTTCCTTCCTTCCTTCCTTTCTTTCTTTTTTCTTTTTTCTTTTTAGATATGAGAGAGAAAATATCCAAAGGTATCTGGAAGAGTTCAGAGCAGAGAAAGAAAACAAGCAGAGTGAACGTGGTCAGTAGACTGGGCATGGCCAGGGCTTTCTGTGAGAGAGCAGAGAACAACTGGAGACAGAGAGCAGAGAGAGCTTACTGAGCGGAGCAGAAGCAGAGCGAGCGTGGTGAGTTTAGCTGGGTTGTAAGGACAAGCATCTGGGGGAAGGGAAGCCCATGAGCTGGAGGAAGTGGAGAGTGGAGGAGGAGGAAGTGGGAAGGACTGTGATGCTCGCGTGGGCTTTGAAATATGTAAGAGTTCATTCTAAGAGAAGTTCCCCCTCCCAAGGGCCAGGCTGCAGCATTTCCTTCTCCCAGGAGAAGATTCCTGGGGAGGAGAGGGAATTCTACTTTCAGGAGAGCCACAGTTTCAGCATGCTTACAGTCAGACACACACACACACATTGGTATTCTTCTATGACATGGGTTCTGGAAATTGAACTTGGGTCATCAAGCCTGGTAGCAAATACTTCTACCCACTAAGCCAGCCTGACAGCTCCAGCTGACAATTTTAAATAAAAATATTAATGGTGGCTGAAGGGGATGGCTCAATAGTTAAAACATTCGCTGCACAAACTTGAGGACCAGAGTTCAGGTCCCCAGAAACTCACAGAAGTGTTGACTGTGCATGGTGATATTCAAAGAGACAAAGGATCTCCAAAACTAGCTGCCTAGAAATAAAGACAAGCCATGCTGGCCAGCTCTGGGTTTTTGACAGAGATATTCTGCCATGATAACTAAAATGGAAAAGCAGTGAAGGGTAATTCCTTACTGTCAGGAACCACAATGGGACAAGCTAATATACTAGCAGGTGATCATCCTGAAATGGCCTGCTTTGAATTATTATATTATCTGTGTGACAGGTGAGCCCTCATTAAGCAAGGCTATGGGGGACTAATTTTAGGAAGGATTCCTGCCATTAATATGCTTTTCCTGTTATTATTAAACATGTATTATAATCAGTAAGTAATAGCACCCCCCTTTGCAGCAGATCTCGGCAGATCCAAGAAGATGTACTGTCTTACAGTGATGCTATGTAGACAAATAGATGACTTAAGTTTTAATGATGATCCTATAGGAATTCCTAAAATTATATCTCTGGTTATTAAGCTCTTTTATAATGGGACTGCTACTAGGTACTTTTCTGATAGTCAAAACTACAATGAGAACTCTGCTAGTCTACCAAGTGTCACAAGTTTATTGCTCTTAGATGGCAGCCAGACTTTCTCCTACTCAGAGCACATTCCAAGAAGTTATAAAACAATTAACCAAAGGTCATTAAAAGGGAACTAATGATTTATTATAGGTGCTAGGACAGAAGATAAAATATTGACTGGGTTTATCTATACAAAACTTCAGTTATAGCTTAGTTATGGTTTTAAATTTTCTACGAACCTGTAGAGAAGACAAATGATAAATGCTTAGCTAGATAACTATTCCTAACGGATAGGCATGTAACCATTCTCTGTTGTAAACTTCTATTTCAATTTATGACTTGGTATTTTGTGTAAACTTGTGATGAACTTTGTGACATGTGATCATGTATTCTGAAGGATGTTTAAGGGCTGAGGACAAAGAGAAGAGTCAGACCAGAAGAATTGAGTGAGAGGAAGAGAGGTGAGAACAGAGCTGAGAGAAAAACTGAATTGAGGAGAATTCAGAAGAGAACAAGATTAAAAGGAGAATGCAGAGTGGAATAACTTAGAAACTATAGGTAACATAAAATAAAAAAAAAAAACTAAGAGAGCTATGTGCAGAATGCAGAGAGAAACAGAACAAAAGAAGATGTTGCAGAGAGCAGAAGGAGCAGGCAGGCTTCTCCTTACCATGGGACAGAACATGTCCCATGGTAAGGACAAGACAGGTTTAGTCTTATTAAAAGAAACAAAGCTTTTTTTTCTTATAAACATGGATTTAATTCATTTAGAATTAAAAGGATGGAAGCTTTTTCTTTCTCTATGCAATAAATATTGGAGTCCATTTTTCATCTAGAATAAGTGAGTTCTTTCTGCACTGGTGCTTGGTCTTTTGTCCCATATGCATATATAGGCATGGATGTGTAAGCATGTAATTGTGAGAATATATGCATATGTGTGCGTAACTATGAAATTGTGAGAATACATGCAAGCCGGGCCCAACTGAATTTGTGTGGAAATGTGTAAATGAAATCTCTATTACGTTTGAAGCCGTGTGTGAAATTATGTAAGATTATGCATATTCACTTATGTAAAAGTTTTTCTTTCTGGGAGTGTTATTCTCTTTGGCTGGCTCAATAGAAGTTTACTGCTCCAAGCTTCCCCCTAGCCTGACAAGCAGGAGGCATCTGGACAATAGGGAAAGGGCTCTGACAACTAATCCTAAACTCCTGCTGTTTCAGGATGAGGTGCTAAGTGCCTGAGACTGCAGTCTCTGACCTCAGAGGAACACAGAAGGCAGGTCAGCTACATTAGCATAGTAATTTAGACTTAGATTAGTAAACGTTTATTATACAGCAACCCTAAATTTTCCATAAGACAAAGTCTTACCCCAGAACTTCATAAGACAAAGTCTTACCCCGCCAACACTCTTCCCCACCCCACTGCCTCAAGAAGAACCGACAGGGTACACATGGTTCCAGCCAAAACTGTGCAGAGGAAGGCCTTGTTGGGCATCAGTGGAGGGAGTGGTCCTTGGCCAAGTGAAGGCTCAATAGAAGCCCCAACAAAGGGAAATCGAGGTGGGGGGAGGTGGGAGTGGGTCAGGGTAAGGGCATATATGTGGAGGCAGGGGGTGGGAAGAGGGGTTGGGATCTTTGGGGAGGGGGGAAATTGGGAAAAGTTTTACCATTGGAAATGTAAATGAAGATTATATTCAATAAAAAAAGAAGAAAAAACACTCAAAGCTAATACCAAAAGAAAAAAAAAGAAACATTTCCCATGGGGGCTGGCTCCCAGCACCTGACAATAACTTTAGGCCTCTACACACACACACACACACACACACACACACACACACACACATATATATACACTTACACATACACACTCACACAAACATATACACTTACATACACACTCACACAAACATATACACTTACACATACACACTCACACAAACATATACACTTACACACTCACTCACACATACACACACTCATACACTCACACACTCATACACACACACTTACACACACACACAAGGCTGGCCTCGAACCCAGAAATCCACCTGCCTTTGCCTCCCAAGTGCTGGGACTAAAGGTGTGTGCCACCACAGCCTGTGGTTCCACTTTTCACACCTTCTGAATGGAATGCCTCAATCTCTATAGCCTCTTAGTCTTTCTCTAGGCCTCATCTGTTGGGTCTCAAACTTGGGAAAAATAGCTTTCTGGGGTGCCTATCTAACATTTCAGAGAGGACCTGGCTGCCACATTCTCCCAGAATCCCTCAGTCCCTACCTACTTGTTACAGGGTACGATTGGCATGCCTTGCCCCCTACCCTAAACTCCTCCAGCCCTTCTCCTAGGCTGCCCTTCCCTATATAGTCCAACGATTTTGGTTACTGCTCAATTTTGTCTACTCTTGACCCTCCTGGCCGTCCCCTTTCCCCTCCCCCTTCACCTCATGTGGCCCAGCTCAGGGTCATGTATAGTCTGGACTCTCCCAGATGTCCCTGCGACTGGCTATGCTCTCCCTCATATACAATAAGTCTTCTCCTCCATCACCCTCGGAGCAGTCAGGTTCTTTGTTTTTTATTCTTTTTTTTTCACTTGCCATTGTTTTCCACTTCTATTTGCATTATTTTCATAGATTCCCTGTGCCCTCTCAAGAATTGTCCTTAACATTATAAAGCCATCAAATCATCACATACAAGAACTGAAAGGAACAGTATAGAATAGACAAGCAAGTTAGAAAGTGTCATGTTAGTAACTCAAGATTTAGGGAGTGAAATGATTTGTCACATGATGCTTGGGGTGCTGGTATCAGCGCTTACCCCTGGTTCTTGGCTCAGGACCTGCCCACCTTAAACTCAGGCAGGAATCTGTTCTGTAGCCTGAAGTTGTTTGTGTGGCCTTTTGAGGAGACAGTTAAAATTCCAAACCTGGTTTCACATTTCCCGGAATAACAATGTTTAATGTTTATCTCAGAGCCATTGTGTCAGGCACTTGAGAAATCAGGAGAAAAGCAGTGGGGTTCAAGAGGCAGTGTCACCTTTCGGCGTGTTCTCTCTCTGACCAAGTTTCTGGTTTTGTTTTGTTTTTCCTCTATGCTGACTGCATCTTCCTGACTCTTACATCCACTGAGTCTGGATACCCAGTGGCTCTGGGCACTCTTCTGATGTCTTCTGCCTTGGCGTCCTTAGGCAATGCCCTCTCCCGGTAACCACTGATTCTACCCTAGGCTTCTGATCTCTGGCTTGGCTACATTGCTCTGAGGTCAACAGCCATGTTGTTTGGGGATCTGTGAATACCGCACGGGGTGAAATAAAGGCCATGTGTCCTGTACCTCGCTTTCAAAGGTGCCCATTTCTAGCTGTGTTCAACTCGTCACAGAACAATGAGCTTCCCTAGAAGCAGCTTCTTTCCTTTGGGTGTCCGTTCACAGCTCTCCTACCTCTGAGACACTTTTTGCTTGTCCCTATACCTGAATTCTCCTTCTCTCTTAAGGAAGAAACATCCCAATTCAGATCCTCCCATGATTTTCTTTGTGGAATTGTTCCCTCCTCTCAACTTACCTGTTCATCCTATCCCTGTCAGGGTCTCCCTGATTTGATTATCACTAATGTGTTCACCTGGTTCACCGTTAAGCCTTCTTTATGACAGAACCCACACCTAACCCAGCTTTGTATCTGAAGTTATCTGCAAGCCCAGTATTAGGCACTGGAAAGATGCTCTGGATGAACCAACCACACCTCATTCTCATTGTGGAGGTCACACGTTTATAACAATGACCCAGAATGTAGAACATTGTGCTTGGCTATGGTGCACCATTCTATTTACTTATTTACGTCTGTGTTTTATTTATTTACGCTGTGGTGCTCTTGAGAAGGCTCGGCTGATTCTATGACAGACTTCAAATTGGAAATTAAGGAGACTAGAACTAAGAACTGGGCAAGTTTAGGCAAGCCCAGGCAAGTTAATTAGTAATAGAAAAAACCCCAGGCTCCAGTCCTCATGCCCCACTAATGGTGCTGGAATGCCTAAAGACAGAGTAAGATAAAGGTCACCTATCCTGGAATTCTAATGTGCTTTAAATCGAGCCTGCAAACTTACTTGGTTCTGTCTCTATCTTGGTAATGGGGCATGCTGGACTTCTGCAGAAAAAAAAAAAAACCACTCTTTGTGTTTACATACTATTTGAGTCTGGGTTGTCATTCTTCTAAAATTCATGGACCCTTACACTATAGATTAAATCCAGGGCCTCCCATGGGATAGACAAATGATTATCATTGGCGTCTCCTCCCCACTTTGATTTAACATTTTAGACCAGGCCCCAAAAACTTAACCAGCAGTAGGAAACCTAGGGCTATACTGTAAAAACAAACAAACAACAAACAAACAAACAAACAAAAAACCATACTAAATCCACTTCTGGTGTCTGTTTTATCTTTTAGAAGTTAGTTAAGTTGGCCATGTGTAGAAATATCCCTCCCTCGGTTCCAGAATCTGCATTTTCAGGACTTACAGTAGTCATGAGAAGTTTCATGACACAACAAGGCTTTCACTCCTTGTAGAGCACAAATTTTGTATCTTTGGGAACTGGACTAGTGATTTTTTAGGAAATGAAGAAAACATATTCAGAAATGAGTATTGTAGGGCCATCACTCCTATGTTGACTTGTAAAACCATCAGCTGCACTTAACTTTCAGTTTCTAATTTGATGAACTCTGAATGTAAATGATCCAAGTCAAGACTCAGCCCAAACAGCACTGAGTGTTCTTTCCCATTCCAGTATTGCTTCTTTGTTCTCATGTTTAATGGGACTCTGTAGACCTTCCTTGACTAGATGTTCAGGCATCTGGCACCATGGTTACTCTTTTTCTTTTAAACTCCTTTTCCCCCCCTCTCAAAACCTATTCCCTCCTGCTTTATACGAACCTCCTCCTTGAAATAACTCACATCCAACAATCACTGGCTTGCCTTTTGCTAAGTCCTATAGTCAGAACTACTTACCAAGAACCCGCTCTACTCACAACACAGTTGAGTTAGTCTCAGGTGTCACTCCCTCTCATCTCGTTCAGATGAGGACACTGCAGCTCAGGTGTGTCACATTTCCTATAAGCAACAAAGCCAGAATGTAAAAATCTGGTCTAGACCATCATCGGCCATCTTCCGGAGGTCCACAATTCAGCCCTAATTTCTCACCTTCCCTCTCCGATCTCATCAAAGACCTCTGCAGTCCCCTCTAGCCCGGCAGCTAGCAGTGCTGGGCTTCAGTTGTGTTGCCCTATCTCCAGGCCCACGGACCACCCTTCTGCTGGACATTGTCCCTTGTAGTCTCTAGAGCAGTGGTTCTCAACCTATGGGTCATGACCACTTTGGGGGTCACTCATCAGATATCTTGAATATCAGCATTATGATTCATAACAGTAGCAAAATTATAGTTATGAGCCAGCAGTAGAATAATTTTATGGTTTGGGGTCACCAGAGCATGAGAAACTGTATTAAAGGGTTGCAGTACAAGCAAGGTTGAGAACCACTGGTTTTACAGAAAATACCTCAGCTCATGTACTGTTTTCTAGATATCTTCTAAGTAAGGCAGCGGCA
This sequence comes from Apodemus sylvaticus, assembly GCF_947179515.1. Classification (NCBI taxonomy): domain Eukaryota; kingdom Metazoa; phylum Chordata; class Mammalia; order Rodentia; family Muridae; genus Apodemus; species Apodemus sylvaticus. The sequence continues at coordinate 22,077,151 of NC_067489.1, forward strand.
ACACCCAAGACCCACAGCCACTAGCTGAAGGCCTGTCTCAAAAGGCTCACTGCTTAGTGACAGGTTGGAATTAAAGTGATTACTTCCCACTTCATATCAAGAACAGAACGGTCACCTCTTTCAGATCTTGGTGGATAGGTGTCTCCCAGAAACTTGGATGTGATTGATGGGGCTTGGTTATGACCCTAAGTTCTCTTGCTCCGAAGTATAAAAATGTAAAGACAAAGGAACGTCAGGTAAACTATGAGAGCCTGCATGTCCAGTGCCTACTGACTACCTGGAGCTGACCGGAAGGCCACCTCTTCACCTGAGCAAGAGCGTATCAGTCTTCCTAACCCTTCTGCCTCGATAATGCTGTTTCCAATCCACTGCCACTCTTCGGGACACTGCCATTTATTGCTGGAGCATTAATTATACTACAGTAGCCACCTAATACCTGCCTTGATTCTCCCTCAAATCCATCTGTAATATCCCCCATGTCTTCCTGTACTTGGGTTCTTGTACACTTCAGATCTATCTCCCTGGGTTATTTTGGGGCCACCATTAACCAACGCTTGCAAGCATTCCTTCTAACACTGGAGAGCCACTTAGGTCTAAATTACTTACTATTTATATTTTGAGATTGATTCCTTCAGCTTTTATCCAAATAGTTTACTCAGATAACGAAGACATTTTGCTGGTAAAAGTTACCCCCTTTGTTTTGGATAAATGAAAATGTTTGAAGGATTCACTCCTAAATTGCACTGTCTACTATGTAAAGTCAAACTAAACTAGAGACTTGGTTCTTCTTCTGCCTGAACAGAGGAGCTGGAAGACTAATGGATGTCCAGCAAAAATACTTCATGCTTTTACAAATACAGAGGCAGATGCTCGTAGCCAACCATTGGACTGAGCACGGAGTTCCCGATGGAGGAGTTGGAGAAGGGACTGAAGGAGCTGAGGGGGTTTGCAGCCCCATGGAGGGGAATAACATCATCAACAGGACAGACCTCCCAGAGCTCCCGGGGACTGGAACACCAACCAAAGAGCACATATGGAGGGACCCATGGCTCCAGCCACATATGTGGCAGAGGATGGCCTTATTGGACATCAGTGGGAGGAGAGGCCCTTGGGCCTGAGGGTGTTTGATGCCCCAATGTAGGGGAATGCCAGGGTGGTACTGCAGGAGTGGGTGGGTGGGTAGGGGAGCACCCTCATGGAAGCAGGGGGAGAGAGGATGGAATGGCGGGGGGATCCAGAGTGGAGACCTGGAAAGGGGAGAACATTTGAAATGTAAATAAAGGAAATATTCAATAAAAGAAAAAAATGGAAATTCAAAAGGGCTTCTGACGTTGAAGCCACTGTGCTGGAAACCATAATAGTAATTCCGCACACACTCACTCTTGACCAGATGCCGGCTTTCTATTGGTTAAAACTTCTAATAATACAAACCGAACCTGTCCATTTTAATAAATACAACTTAAAGATCTGCTGTGTGTTTGAATCTGCTATGTGTTGGAAGGGAAATCATTGCTGATGAGTTTAGACATACAAAACAGATGATATAGGTTAAGTATATTAACACGATAACAACTTTCTTTATAAAAGAAAGATGGATACAGGCCACGGAGCTTCAGAGTTTGGTGTTGGAATGCTAGCTGTGTGCCATTGTGTGTAACCTTTTTCTTTTTCTTTTTCTTTCTCTTTGGGTAGCTCATCTAGCCTTGAACTTCTAGGGTCTCTTACATGCTGGAATTTCAAGAGTGTGCTGCTACATCTGGCTCAAAAGACCTTTTAATTAATTAGTTAATTAATTAATTAATTAATTAATTAATTAATTAATGTGTTTTTAGATACAGGCTGGCCTGGAACTTGGTATGTGATACGATGCAGTCTTCCCCTGAATTTCTATGACCCTCTGGTGTCAGCCACCTGAATGCTGGGATTGCAGGTACAAGCCACTATACTCCGCTTCAATTCCTCTTAACTTACTGCTAAAGGATCCCATTATTAAATTAATTCATGTTAGAGTGTGAATGCCAATATCCCAGGCTCTCAGGAGAAATCTCATTACAGAGATTATCACTTTTCTGTTTCTGTGATGAAATACCATTACCTGAAGCAACTTAACAAAAAATAGTTTATTTTGACTTGTGCTGCCAGAGAGGATGTCTGTAATAGTTGGGAAGGCAGCGGAGTAGTCAGCAGAAGCAAGAAGCTGGCTGGTCATGTATCTAACCACGTGGCAGCAGAGACGGTCAACTGCAAGTGAGACAAGGCTATACACGATCGAAGTCCACTACAGACAGCAAGGCTGCACCTCCTCAAGCCCACAACCACCCCAAATGGTGCCACCAACCAGGAAGCAAGTATCCAGATATGTGAAGCTATGGGGGACATTCCTCATTCAAACCACCACAAAGGTGAGTTCTTCTTCCTTCTTAGCCATGATTGTTGTGTTCACAACTCATTTGTTCCTTTATATATTCATTCCTGAGATATTTGCTAAGACTGGTAAACAATGGTGTGGTGCCCAAAGCGTCTGTGTGATGATAATACAGATTAACGAGATAGTCAGGATGGAAAAGCATAGTATGAACATTTTCAAAGTACAGGACTCAGCGCAGGTAAGTAGATTTCATTTGGAGGAATCTTTGATTATTGCTACAAAGGACACAAGAGTTGTTCAACTGCACAATAACTTTTATTTACTGGGTTTCATTGTTATATTTCAATCATAAATATAGTTTATATTATTTCTTATATAATTTTTAAAATATCATTAAATAGTTCACTTTGATTATTTTCCTACAGGGAATGCACAGATGATTTTGAAATCTATCCAGTCTATTACTGGCCAATTATTCTATAGTCTTACTTGGTGGATCTGATTTAATGAGCTATGACAGAATGAAGGTGTGTTTCTGGGCCCTGGTAGAAGTGGAGCTTGCTACACTAAGGCTAACTCAGAAGGGCTTTCTCGGTTGTATCTTTCACACTCTTGAGGAAATTCATAACATCAGTACCCCCAGTCCCTCTGTTTTCCACGTTTGAGGGCTCTTGCGACTTGTGGCCATCTGCGGGCTTCTGCTTCGAGGGTTTCACAATATAAGTATCTACTATTGCGAGGTGGAACTTTCTCACGGAGACCAGACCATTCACACACTCGTTATAAGCTTTCTTCAAGTTTTCATTGCGTCTTGAAATGACAAACTCACGGACCGGGGGAGCTGACTCTAAGGAGAACAGGAAGTTCCTGTGGGCTGGAGGCATGTACGCTCTCATTTCCTGGAGGAATTCTGCAGCAGACCCTACAGCCAAACAAAGACAGGTAAGGGATTGGGGGGGGGGGCGGGGGCGGAGAAAGGCCTTCCTCGGCTGGGAGAGAAAGGGGGCAAGGTCTGGAAGGCTGGGTGATCATAGCCGTCATGGGATGCTTTGAAGCAAAGACCATGCTCAACAGCTTGCCCCTAGCAATGGCTAGTCCTTCAGACTCCTATTAGCCCCGAAGACAGAATAAGTAGCAGTTTCCTAATCCCATATTTTACTGTGTTTGCTCTTTCAGCCTTCCTCTTCTCCCCTATCCCCACCCCTCCATGACTCCCTCTCTTCTTCTTTACTTGATTTTACTGGACAGGATTTCAGGACATAGCACATGGCAGCTTTGAGTTTGCAACACTTCTCCTGCTGGGAGGATCTTTAACCTGCACTAAGATACAGTCCTGTTAGTTGAAAAGAAAATGCACGTCGCCATTCCCACCTACCGTCACTAGTGTCATGCTTTATTCCCAGAAGGACGTCAAGGCTCTGGAAGATGCTGCTCTGGCCTGCACTGCCCCCTGAAAACTTTTTTGGGGTGTCCCAGACCCCCTCATACAGTAGACCTTCTGGCAACTTGGGGTTGCCTTTCCAGCTAGATCAAAAAGGAAAGAAAAATCATTTGGATTAGTTGCCAGGTAGAAAATTTTAAGAAGTGGCTCTTCCCCTCCCCCATCCTGTCACTCAAGTTCATGTATAAAAATAACAACATAGTTCTGATGGAATTTTGACATTCTTTCTGAGGGGAACCTTACTCCACCCTAGTTCAGACCATTCTCTCTTTAGCTCTGAGTCATTTTTCCCACTCCCTTTCCAGGGCCTCCCTCAGTAGTCACCAGAGTGGGGGAGGGGGGAACAAACCTGTGTTTTCTCTACAATGTGGATATGAGAAATATGCATTTTTATTTCAACACAAAGAATGCCAGAGGCCAGCAACTGGGATCTGGTCTGCTCTGTGAGTTGAGAAAATAAACTCAAGCCTCAGAATACATACCCAGACAAATATATGCGGAGAACATGGAAAAACGTGTCTGGATCCACAAAGTCTGTGAAAAGATGGTGTTGGAAATAACCCTGCAGCCATCAGGCACGTAGGACCACGCCCCAGGCCCCTTGTATTCTGGCTGGACTCCACCCCCCCCAGTCCCCTGGTTACAGGTTTGCCCCGCCCACAGTTGCCTAGCAACAACCAGGTAGCGGCCCACTATAAATGGGGATGCATGGCCCCTCTTCATTCTCTTGCCCACGCTCTCTTGTCCTCTTTTCTTCTCTTACTCTCTTGTTCCCCTGCTCTTCCTCTCTCCCCATTCCATAGACGCCTTTCACCTCTATCTCTTTTTTCTCTTTCTTTTTAATCTCTTTTCTTTTCCCCCTACTTTTCTATAATAAGGCTTTAAAATCATGGGCTGTCTCCGCTTATCTAAAACCGCTGTGTTGGAGCATTGGATCAGGCTTCTCAGCACTTCCAGCTGCTCCTCCGCTGCTCCCTGGCCCGGTCTCCCTCGACAGGTACATGGGTCCACATCAGAACTGGCTGCAAGATGGAAGTCTGTACTAAGCAGCATCAGGGGTACTGCAAACAACTGTCTGGATTTCAGTACAGACTCTAATAAAGGCATCAGGCAGACCCACAAAGTCTCTATGGGCATCATGATTCTCATCTGTCTCCTGTACCTCCATATTGGGTCTGCTAAGGGACCAAGTTAAATCACCTATACAGTACTGTCATCTAAATGCAACTGTCAGCACCGAACAGTATCTCTGTGCTTATGCACAGCACACGCAATGCTTGCAAAAACAAACCAGAGCTAGACATGTACCTCAGCGGTAGTGTCCTTTCTTAGCTTCTCTGAGCTCTGGGCTCCATCACCCACAGCAGCACGGATAAACACTCACGGGCACGCTCGCATGCACGCACCACACAGAAGTCTCACGGGATCCACTCATGGGTCTTCCTAAAGCTCACTCACCTTCAGTTAGAAGAGTTTCCACCCACAATAGGCGACCAGCAGCAAGTTCAAACTCACAAACAAAATCCCACTTGTTAAATTGAGGCAGGAAGGCAGATTTCCTTCCCAAATTACTCTTCCGCACTTCCTGGGTTTGGTAGAGGTTCTACGCCTGTTTTAAAAGAGAGATTTTCATCTCTCTCTTACACCCAGAATGGATTTGTGAAGAATCAGAGTTAAATCAGACCAGAATCTAGGTTTTTCAACACTTGAAATTGCCTTTGCATTCCACGGGTTTCCTCATGGGTTTTAGTGTCAAGACCCAGTTTGGAATTCTGGGTTCCTTTTTTATTACCAGTGGTAAAACCTCAAGTCATCTTTTATTCACTTTAGGTTTTCTTTTCTGCAGATGGAAATAATTAGATGGACCATACATAGAAGCACAGGGGTGCAGTGAGGTGTGCAGACTCAGCAGCGGGCACCTTGCACTTCCTGTTTCTCCACACCTCTGCATCAGACACCAGGCACCTACGGCTGTGAGCCCAGAACGTGCCCGGCCAACAATACTCACCACGCATCCTCTTAAAAATTTCCTTGGCTTTCTCCAGACTGGCAGCTATACCACACAGTGCCTTTTCTAGGGTTTTCAGGTCTTGATGCTCTACTGCACTGGACACAGTGGGGATTGCCTTAAAAATAAAGTTTAAAAATGAGAGAGAGAGAGAGAGAGAGAGAGAGAGAGAGAGAATGAATCTAGCAAGCATTAAGCATAGGCACAAAATAAATCGTAGCTTACTCAGCAAATCAAGTTTATGTTTCCATTTCTATTGCATGTACAAGATGCATGTGAATTTGCATACACCAGTGGGTGCACACATATGAGCGTGTGTTCATATGGAGCCAGAGTTTAACATCCAGAATCATTAAACCTTTGATCTATGAGACAGAACCTCTCACTGGCCAGGAGCTCACTGATTAGGCTAGCTGGCTGGCCAGAGAATCCCAGGGAGCACCTCCCGAGCCCCAGGGAGCACTTCCAGAGCCCCAGGGAGCAGCTCCTGGCCTTGCAAGTGCATGTTCACCTGCTCAGCTTTTTGACCAGGAGAGTAGACTCAGGTCTCATGATTGCACAACAAGCACTTGATCCATCCCCCAGCCCTCTCTGCCTTTGTCCTTCCAGTCAGAACAATTGGATTTATATCCCTATGAGTTAAGGACAAATCCATTTGAAGAGTTTTATTTCTTACTGAAATTTCAAATTTGATCCTAAATACTTCACCCCTAGATTTTATATTTCAGTGTGATATGCAAAACAAAAACAAAAAAACACAACCTTTTTTTTTTTTTAGTAAAAGCTGTATTGTTTTGCCACCTGATGCTACCCTCAATCAGGGGAAAGTGGACCTTGCTATTGTAATTTATTTGCTACATGTTTGCTCTCCTTACATGAATGGGAGAGAAAAAATAGCTAAGAGAGAACAGACATACTTTGATTGCGGGAGAAGCGGCGATTTCCACCAATAGAGAGACAAGGAAGAAGCCTTTATCGCAGTCCCCACCAGGAAACGAGAACAAAATGTCCATGTTCCTAAGGAAAGCAGTCACAGTTGGCAAACAATACAGGAACAGGAGCAGTGTACTTGTGGGGAAACATACTTTCCCAGTGTCTTTATTTGTACTTTTTAAATTCCAAAACTAACTGTACCAGAGTGGTTTATATCTGTCCTACTGTCTCTACTATATATTTGAGAACACTGAGAATCAAGTCTATTGAATGCATTGTTCTCAAATATATAGTAGAGACATTTCTCCAGCCCCAGTTCCCCAACTTTTAATAAAGAGATCAAATATGGTAAGAGTTGGGTTAAAAGAGCATACATAAGGCTGTTGGGTGACATCGTTAACTACGTCTAGTCACACAGGTCACTCGGTCACACAAGCATAGAGGTATCTACTCTTCATATATGTTCATAATAACTTCAAATAAGCTGCAAATAGCAGGGTTGTAAGAATCTACAGCTACAGTATAGACACAGTCCTATTTATAGATACAGTTGAAAACTGGACTATTGGTCTTTTAAATAATTATTTCAACTGCTTTCTTCCTAAATCCAATCATTTGGAATATCCCATAAACCTACATTCACTCGGGTGGCCAATAATTTTTAGGATAAAAGAATATCCAAATACTTACTCGTATGTCATGGGCCTTAAGAGAAAAGCCACAAAGCAATGTACCAATTGAGGGAGAGAAAGAGAGAGAGAGAGAGAGAGAGAGAGAGAGAGAGAGAGAGAGAGAGAGAGAGAGAGAGAGAGAGAGAGAGAAAACACTTATCAAATCAGGTGAATTTGAATATTGGCTCATATACTATAACTATAATCCATCAATACTGAGACATGGGTTTCAATGAAGGAAAACCATGGGTTTTATATTTCTCAAGATTGCTTACCAATGGGTTTCAACCTTCCTAATGCTTAGACCCTTTAATACAGTTCCTCATGTTACTGTGATCCCGCCAACTGTATAAACATTTTTGTTACTACTTCATAACTACAATTCTGCTATTGTTATCAAATCATTATGTAAATGTCAGATATTCAGGATATCTGATATGTGACCCCCCCAAAGGTGTCATCACCCACAGGTTGAGAGCCACTGGCTTAGACATCAAGTGATCAAAAAGCACACATTCAGAATCATTCGTTACTACGAAGGCTCATTCTACAGCAAGACACGTCTATATGCAGACTGCATCTCACAGGTACAAGCTGATAGCCTCAGGGGCTGCCATTAGCCTATCTCACAGGCACAAGCTGATAACTATTGGAGCTGTTAGCCTCTTCTTCTTGTAGGTCCCATTACTAGCTGACTCCTGAGGAGGCTGCCCCGAAAGCTCACACTCTTCTGCTTCTCCCACTGAGGACGCATGCCCTCTTGAATGTAAGTAACTAGCTCTCTAGAAATTAAGTTTGGGGATTCTCAAAAATACATTAACAAAAGGAAACCACACGTTAAGAAGCTCACACTCGATGCCTGTGCTGGCTAGGGTTTGTGTTTACTAGACACGCGCTCCAGTTGTTTCAGAAGAGGAGACATCATTGGAGAAGATGCCACTCTCAGACTGGCCTGTGGGCAAGCCTTTCTCAACTGATGATTGAGGGGGGAGGGCCCAGCTCAGTGTAGGTGGTGGCCACATGGCAGTTGGCACACTCAGTTGTCTGACTAAGCCGTAGAGAGCCCAGAGAGCAAGCATGCAAGGCGGGTTCCTCTGTGCCTTCTGCTCCGGTTCCCGTCTCTACGCCCCCTCCATGACTTACTGTTCTGCCTTTCCTGGATATTGAACTTACCACCAAGGTGAAATCAAACCCTTTCCTACCCACGCTGCACTCAGTCAGGCTGCTCTGTCACAGCAAGAGAAACCGTAGCTACGATAATGGTTTTATTGATCTGAAATCCAATTCAGCAGGTGTTGTGGCACACGCTCAGCATCCTAGAGCGTAGGAGACTGTTGCAGGGGACGACAAGCTTTAGGGCACTTTGGGGTACGTGGCAAGACATTGTCAGAAGCCAGACAAATGAAACAAAAACACAAACAAAGTAAATAATAATAAAAAACCCTCTTCATATCCCAACTAACATTTTAATACAAACCAACTAAATTAAAAAAGCACAATATATTATTATTATTATTATTATCTGTGGGTGTGATGTGGGGGGACACATGTTTCCTGGTCAGAGGGCACGCGTAGAGGTCAGGGGAAAATTTTGTGGAGTCAATTCTTGACTTCCTTTACTTGCATCCCAGGGGTTAAACGTTGGTTGGCAGCATTGTGCTGTAAGTCCCTTGGCCTGCTGACCATCTTGCTAGGCCCTAAACCAGTGTAAACAGTTGAGGGTGTATTTCCTGGATGCAGAGGAAGGGATGGGATGAAAAGAAACAAGAACATTTTCCGGGGTGACGGACATACTTCTGTCGCTGGTTTCGGGTGGTGGCCTCACGAAGCCTGCACACGCCAGAGTGAACACACAGGCTCTCTGGATTTCCCCACATACATCCAGGTGCTTCTCTCATGCTCATGAGTTATAGACACAATGATCTATAGCCAACACATACACAAGCCATAACCGACACCAGAAGCGGTGCCGCCTAAAGTTAAGGAATTAATATCCTGAGCTGACAGCATCCGCTTGCTGCTCAGGGTTACATACCCACTGGGGTCCTTTTTCTTCCAGTTTGCCAGGACGCAGTCTGCGTAAGACAGAATGGGAGGCAGGCCCAGCTTCTCTGAGAGTTCGCAGTAGGGAACAGCAATATTTCGGGGCAGCACCTGATTGAAACACACTGGGTCATTTTTTTTTTCCACTGAAACAACTTTTATTTCCTTCTCATCTCACTGCTGAAACTTGTTCTGGAGCATAGACAGCACTTGGAAGCCCACATGTGCAACTTTTCTCTCCCTTATTTCATAACTTAATCCCGGTGATGTTTCAACGCTCCTGTCTGGGATGTTGATTGCTTAGGGAACAGTTCAGCTACAAACAGGAAATAAAGTAAGATAAGGAGCCAACAGGTTTTATTTTCAAACCACCCTGTTATCTTAACTCTGTCCTTCAGCCACTTGTCTCACAAGACACCATGTTAGCTAGTGGCAGTAAGAAAGGAAAACTCGGTTGTCTCTGGACTTGGAGGTTTTGTTAAGAACACGGGATGTGACTCGTGTGAGAAATGTCCCAGAGTCCACAGAAGGAAACACTCCTGCACTCATGTGTGTGTGTGTGTGTGTGTGTGTTGTATGTTTATTCTGTTTTCAGTAAACTTCACAAAATTTGGCATTGGTGCCATGCAGACCTGTTAACCTATGACTTGGAAGGATGATAAAAGAATTAAGAGTTCAAAGCCAGCCCAGGATATAGGGTGAGTTCTGGATCCTGTCTGGATCCTGTGCTAATACCGATACTCTGTCTCAATACACAAAGAGCAGTTACTCACAAGCAGAATCAGATGCTATTAGAAGAGTGTAACCAAGTGCAAGGTACTCCCATGGTTACACAGATCATTTTATTCCTCTCCGTACCCCAGGAGCTGACGGATTTCATGGGTGGATTGCATGTGTGCCACTGTCTTTAAACTGCAAGTGGCAATAAAAATATCTGAAGAAAGCATCAGTCACGTTTGCCACTAAGTGGTTAAAGGCACTGAGAAGCCAATGCAATTCCTCTGTGACTTGAAACACGGATTTGTAGTCTTTGTGGATTTCATGTGAGTCTGAATCACCTAAATGTGTATGGAGACTATAAAACATTTACAGGATTATGAAATTTAAAAAAGCAGGATGTGAGTCTGCATTATTATTAATTGCTCGTCTAGGGTGTGAAAGACATTTACAATGTAATTATGAAAATCCAGTGAGGAACTGCTTTATTTTCCTCCTGATGCAGATTTTTAAAATGGAGTCTAGTGGAGCCTAACACGCATGCACGAGGCCTGAGGTTCAGCCTTAGTGTCTCACTCCAGAAGCACCGACCGCCAGCATCACAAGCGATGACGATAATAATACAGTTCTAGTATTTAACTTTTTGGGGGTCAAGGGTTCAAGCCTAGGACCTTCCGCATGCCAGGCGTGCACCCCACCACCGAGTTCCATCCCAAGCCCAAATACTTTGCATGAAATGCAGGCTGGAATTCACACTCATGGTAATAAAAAGTCACTGTATGAGAAATACCAGAAGGACTCCAAACCTTTCGAATATCGTCATCCCCTCGGTTCCACACATACGCCATGGTGATGTACCCCAGGGCCAAATGCGCCAGGCGCTGTAACCGGTGTCCTCTCAGTCCGTCGGTGCGCAGTGTGGGAAGCTGAGAAGAGAAGGAGAGACGTGACAACATCAGTCCCGGTAACGAACGCTGTAGGTCTTAAAGCCGAGGTTAAAATGTGAAGAAAGCACACAGAAAGGCCATTGTACAGGTTTTCAAACCTTCTCAACTTCTTCTCGGAGCTGCCCGTTCTCAATCAGCTTGGGCAGATTTCTAGCCACAAGGGTCCAGGGGCCGTACGCATCAGGCAGTTCTACCTTGGGACGAGAAGAGCCAACAGGACCATTTTGTTTGAATTGCTCACAGAGGTCACTTTAGGCTTCCCCGCGGATGGTCTATCTTGTCTCTAGCTCCATTTGCATCCCCAACAAACAGGGTCTAGTAGTACCAGCCCAGGCTTTGCCACCTGACAGATGCTTGGACGGAAGCCCCTGCTCCTTCATGTCCTCCTGCACTTCCTGCTCCTTCATGTCCTCCTGCACTTCCGCTCACATCTTACAACATTTTCATCAGGCTCCTCTCTGGGAGGCCCTTGATTAAGCCTTCTGACACCCAGTCGCTTCTTTTCTGTTACTTTCTTTCTTCTCAGGTATTTTCTTTGAGGGGGGAGGAGAGGGGGGGACAAGATGGCTTTAAGGCTGTCAGCAAATTAGGACCTGCGCTTAGTCCCACGCCTATATTTCTTATGGTCCAAGAAGTGGTCTTTCTGTCACATATTTTAAAAGTCCAAATGCCGCGCTTACTTTGCGTATAATTTATTTGTAGTTCAAACTAGCATTTCCAACTTTCAGAATCAAGGCTGTATTGTGCTCCTAAGATATCTTTTAAAGGCCCTGGGATATGGCTGGATACTTAATATCATTTCCACCCTAACTGAGTAGCAGTTAGGGGGTGTTGCTATAACTTGTGCAGTTTGAGGTAGGACAGCAGAACTAGGATAGATTCTGGTGCACACGTGTGTGCCTATTTGTGGGTGTGTGCGTGTTTGTGGGTGTGTGCACATGTGTGCATGTGTGTGGCTGTTTGTTCATGTGTGCATATGTGTATGTGTGTATATGTATGTGGGTGTATGTGAGTGTATGTGTGTGTGCGTGTGTGTGTGTGTGTGTGTGTGTGTGTGTGGGTGTGTGTGTGTGTGTCCCTCACCGTACTGTTGAGACTGGGACTCTCACTGGCCTGGAGCCCACCCATGAGGTTAGCCTGGTTGGCCAGCAAGTCCTAGGGATTCACTGGGATTTTGAGTGCACACCACCTAATCCTGGCTTTGACTTTTTCTAACATGGCTTCTTGGTACTGGATTTATAGTCTTTTGCATGCATTGCACTGACTGAGCCATTATTCTAACTTATAGCCATTTTCCCCATCACAATTTTACACAGACTTATCCTTATCATAAATCTTAGCAGCTTTAACATATAGCTGTTTTCTATATCCACTAGAAAATGATCACCTCGTCACTTAAAGGGGACACTCGATGAGTCTCAGGCTCCTCTGAAAGAAACATGCTGTGCCTGTGTTTTGGGGATTTTAAGTAAGGTACAAGTTGCTTGAATATATGTACCCCAATACTAGGACCATGGGTGTAGCACCTAGCTGCTGTAGGAGGGAGAAAGTATAAGAAGCGAAGCCATTGATTGGGGGAGGGGGACTGCTGTATTGGAGAGGAAGTGGGGTCTACTTCCTCTACCATAGGTAACTTTGACCCTACCTTCAAATGAAAAAGAAATCCAAATAACAGTATCTCCTGAATCTTGTATTTACTCTGATATGACACAAATGAATCCTACATAGACACAGGCAATGTTTCCAAATGAACCCCAGAACTCCGAACCACATCCAGAACTATTTTAATGCCCCACCCCTAGAGCTGGTTCCCGTTAGAGCAGTGTTTCTCAAACTGTGGGTCGTGACCCCTTTGAGGCATTCTTTTCGCAGGGATTACCTAAAACCATCGGAAAACACAGATATTTACATTACGATTCATACTAGTAGCAAAATTACAGTTATGTAGCAACGAAAATAATTTTACGGTCGGGGTTCATCACAACATGAGGAACTTTATTAAAGGCTTTCAGCATTAGGAAGAAACGTGGCGCTAAACCATGAGGTGCTCATTTCCCACGTTCGTGACCCGGTACACGGAGACCTCAACACCAGGCATGCCAGGGCACCCAAGAATGCTGGCGCCAGGGCACCCAAGGATGCTGGCGCCAGGACACTCCTAACAAGGACACCAGGCTTGGTGCCCAGGGGCGGGGGAGCCTGAGGCCGCACGCTAGACCGTAGTCCCGCCCCAGGCAGCAAGCTCCGGGATTGGCTGGGAGCTGTGAAGGATGCGCCTCCTGAGCGCCGCGGGGTGCCGACTCCAGACTGCTCAGGGCTGGCCAGACTCTGCAGGGATTCTGGGAACCGCCTTGGTTTTCCATATCCTATCTCAGTCTCTAGCTCACTGCCCTTAGATCCATGCCTTCCTGGCTCCGGGTTCTTTCTGTCTGGGTCCCAGAGTCACTGGACTCAAAACGTGCAGCTCTTTGCTCCCGTTTTTAGTGAGACTAGGTGAGCACGGGGTGGGGGTGGGGGTCGGGTGGGGTGGGGGGAACTTCTAAAGGACTATTTCGCTTCTTTGCTATTTTCCGTAAGTTTTGATAATGAAGATGTGCCCAATAAACTGGTATGCGTGGCATTCTTACAATCCAATTTAATGACATCATTTTGTTTGTTTGTTCAGTACGTTCTCAGCTTTGTTTTATTTAAGACTGTCTGGCCTCGAATTTGAGGACATGCCCCTGCCTCTGCTTCCCGAGTGCTAGAACTATAGTTGTTCCCACCGTACCTGGTTGAGACAGGAGGTGTTTTCAAATAAGCATTTCCCCCTACGCTTGGATTCCAGAATTTGCGCAAAAGCACAATCAAGGTAGTTCATACCTTCCTTTAGATCATGCTTAGCAAACCACAAGCATTATTAATATGAAACAAATATATCATCTCATATATTGAAATCAATGAGGAACACAGACTCTATACATTTGATACCGTTCAGAAGAAAAGGGAGACTGCCCTGACTCCGGACATTTGAGTGTTGCATTTTCAGAACACTGAGTTGCAAAGGTTGGTGTAACAAACTGGCTTCCCCTCTACGAGGCCACTCCTTCACAAAGCTAAAAGACTTCTCCTGTGACCCTCCCTTAGCTACTTCACATTTCCATGTTAAGAAAGCAAGGACTGAATTTTGAAGAAGAAACACTGAAGAGCAACCAGGCTCACTTATTTGTTGTACCTTGGCTCTGAGTTTGACACTGTGCCTTCGTTTAGGAGAACCTGAGACAGAGCTCCTTACTTAGAAATTCAGCTGTCAAGATAAATAATCAGGACAAAGCAGATTTTCACTTCTCTTACCAGTGGATGTGGCAGAGCAAAGCCCACATCTTCATCTATGTGGTAGTCTTCAAGGATCCTCCTAGAACCTTCTGTAGGAGATACTTTACTGCGTGCCATTACTGTCTACTTCACTGACTACCCCTTGGCCACTGAAGGAGCTTTTCAAGCATTTTTTAATATGGTTTAGCCAATCACAGTTGACGCGTAAGCGGGGAGAAGTGGTTTCCACCTGGGACAGTTTCATTTTCTATTTTATGTATTTGTAATGTGATAAACAATCAAACTACAAAGGATCCTTATCTAACATATGAAGAAATTAAACATTTGTGTTATCAGATTTATCCCTTAAGGACATCAACTGTGGGCTATGATGTCTTGGGCTTTCTCGTGACAATTGTGGTGACTGAGGACATACTTGGCCCTGGGAATGCAGTCACCCCATCAGTGGTTCCCCCAGCAGGGGGATTAGGTGTTCAAGCTGAAAGGTGCCCAACACACAAGACAAGAGCCATGAGGACAGGTGACCAGGAGAATGCATTTTGTTTTAGAAAACTTTCAGAGTTTGGGCTTGAAATAAATAAAGACAATTATGACAGCTATAGTCCAAACTGCCAATAGCTGTCCATTATTGGTTTTCACATGAGGGAACTTATGTCCTTTTAGATCTCAGAGTTTTGTCTTAGCAGCCCTGAAACACAACCTGGGAGACACAGGAGAGTCGGTTTCAGAAGTTGCACAGAGGGGCAAAACTTGATGGACAGACCCACACACAGATGGGTGCATACAGACCCATCTTTCCTCCTAGTTCTCTTCCCTAGGTTCTTTGTCACATGATTAGTAAGTCATATCTTGGAGTTGTCCACCTTCTCTACTAGATCTGGCTGCCAGGGGTGACTCGTGATGAGGCCGAAGCCCTGTACACCTGGAGATTTTCTAGTATGTTCACAAGTAAAGAGAAGGCTCAAATAACTAAAAATGTTCCCCACAGTACAAAGTTGAGACTCTGGCAAGAGTTTACAGAGTACTCCTAAGTTTGTATCCACTTGGATGAAATGGATTTTGTGGTTGTTGTTTGTTTCATGTGGTTTTTAAAACTTATTTGTTTGTTTGTTTGTTTGTTTTTAATATAATGTCTCACTCTGTAGAGTCATTACTTGTTCTTGTGAAATACTGAGCCAAAGCAGAAACCACATCGTCCCTTTTGATGTCCAGAAAGGGTTAAAAAAAAAAAGCACGTAATACATTAGAAGACAATGTGTAGGACTTATCGAACAGGCCATCAGTTCTTGAAACAAATTAATGAACCGTGGCTCTGGAACGTTCTAGGACAGCTCTGACATCATTAGCATATGATGGCTTTTCTTTGAACAGCTGGGTTTCCAAGAATATGTGCTCCTTATAAAAAAAACAATGGCAGGGAAAGTCAAAACCAAAAGTAACCCAGCAAAGAATGAAGCTTTTGCAAACTGAATGACCCAGGAGGCTGATTGATTTGGAGCCACATTGATTTGGGCCGTAAGGTCTTATTGTATCCTCAAAGGATGACATAAGGTAAGAGACCCTTACATGGAGTCCCATCATTTTTATCGGAAAGCAAAGATTCCAACATTATAATAACAAGTAGAAAATGTGGCTTTTTTTTAAAAAAAAAACATGGAAAGAAGTTCTACAAAATTCTGACTTGGATAAAGTAAGTCTCTCAGGAGTTGTGCTGGTAAAGTCTGTTTGCAGTCTGCTTACCCAGGTGCGTCCCTCCACACCTATGATGCTACACATGCATGCTTTATATGCTTCCTTCTGGTTTATGTCACATCCTCAGGACCTGCCCCCTTTCATACACCTGAAACGTCTACCCACCCCATCCTCTTGGTTTCTGAAACTATATTCTCAATTCTTCGTCTTGATCTGTCTTCCTGCTGAGTGCCGCTGGTATCTGGCTTCTGGAGAACACTCAACCGCATGCTGTCCTACACCATCTCTTTCTTGCCCTTGAGCTCTTCCCCCTGTGACCTCATCATCAGCTAGAAAGCTTTCTCCATCTTACACAGCTCAGAGCCCTGCCCTCGCAACAGTAGTGAACACAGTCAAATATGGATCTTCCCGCATCAATCAACACAATCAAGGCGACCCCTATACTACAGTGCTCTTCCTAGACTGACCTTAACCTAGATAATCCTTGGAGGCTTCGCTCCTAGGTGACTCTAGACTCTGTCCAGTTGGCAGTTAACATTAACCAAAGAGGGGAGTGAGTTTGGGAACAAATGTAACTTTTGGCAGAATGTCTGGTGTCGTCCCCCCCGCACCCCCCCCAGGCTTTTACCACCAAGCTCGGGACCTCTGGGCCTCTGGGAAACCACACCAGTGTGAGATAAAGCATCCACCTTTAGAGGGTGTGAAATTTTACTTATAACTTGTTGGGATATTAGTTAGGGATGTGTTAGATTTTAGCAGTTCTAAAGATTTTGTGACAACATGAACAACATATATCCTGGTAGAAACCAAGACAATATCATTTTTCCTTCCAATCTTTCCTCTTCAAAAAAATTAATCAAGTGGAGTATGGCAGGACATGCCTGTGATTCCAACAGTTGGGAGACTGAGGCAGGAGGATGGTGAATTTGAGGGTAGCCTGGATTACACAGTAAGACTGTTTCAGAAGAAAATAAAAGAAAAAAATGTTAATTTGGATCTTCGCATGTGTTTTTCTTAGTTCTTTCCTTAAAGCCGGAAAGCCCGGCACTTATTTTGAGTTGTCTGTGACCCCGATGCAGCAGGTGTTCAAACATGATCCCTGACCCGCTGCTGTGGGTCACAGGACACCGCTGCTGGCCACAAACATGCCTTGCTCTGCCCACAAATCAAGCTGTGGTCAGTAGAGAAATTACATGATCTCGGTATGAGACCGATCCCATGAACTTCTTAAGTGTCATCAAGAAAGGGTCCCTGGTTGCAGTGGTGCATGCCTTAGTGCCAGAGCTGGGGAGGCTGGGACAGTGGAGGACCGATGTAAGTTCGAGGCCAGCCTTGGCAACATGTGCTGAGTATCTAAATTCTGCTTCTCACATTTGTCTTGCAAATGTTTGGTTCATGAAGCATTTTCCCTAGGCCTCAAGCAAGCGAGGTTTTAGACCTTGCCTTATATTTTGTGTTTCTTTGATGCACAGGGACATATGAATTGTGAAGACAGAGAATGGGAAGAGTCACAGAGAATCAGTAAGGTGAGGGACTACACTCACGACACTGGGATGAAGGGTGGAATTAAAGCCTCGCGTGGTCTGTGTCTAGGTTCTTGGCCATGCCAACGAACAGATATGGGAACATATGTTTTTATTTTTTGTTTGAAATAATGTTCAAGCTGAGACTAGCCTTGCACTCCCCATGTAGCAAAAGATGATACCAAATGGGAAAATGTGCTCAGGGACTGGGAGACGAGGAGAGAAAAACGACGGGCACTTTCACACAGCTGCATAGTATTGGTTCAAGAAACATAAAATTCTAAGTAAAATGAATAATTTGGAAAATGCTAAATGATGATGATGATGATGTGGTGATGATGATGATGATGATGATGAGGTATACCAGTTGGAAAGGTTACTTGGCCTTTGGAGAGTACTCACATACTCTACCTGGTGCCTCTGAATTATCTTGAGGCTCACAAGCTTCCTAATTGCCCTGTGGAATTAATCCAGGTCTGAGTTACAGCGACCTTAATTTGGTGCTCATGGGTCCTAAGTTTTTCTCTTTGCCAAAGCTTTTTCAGTGAATATTTTTGTTTACCATATGATGCTGTTTTTTTATTGGAGGGGGAAAAGGGGGTGGGCATCGTGATCTTAGTTTCCTGGAAGAATTTCTGTAGAATTGGTATCAACTTCCCCTCTGATGTCGGTTAGAACTTATCTTTGATGCTATTTGGGTCTACAGTGATCTTTCTGGAAATGTTTCAAAATGATCATATTTCTGTATTGAGTAGACGTCTGCTGATGTCACTTGCTTGTTCTGACTTGGGTTTGGTAGCTGTGGTTGGGTGGTGTTTTCCATTCTGTGTGAGATCCCGTGTTGCCTGTAATGGAGCCAACACGGTTGTTGCCCATGCACTTATCTGTGGGACAGTCACATTGCCCCCCTCCTTCTCACTTCTCTCAATGCGATGCCCCTGTCCCTGCCTTCTCTTCCCCTTTTCTAGCAGATCCCACTCAAGGGTTATCATGGACCTATAGCCACCTTTGGACTTAACCATGCCTTTTCTATCTTTCTATAGTACAAACTCTAACTGGTTTTCATTCCCGACTCTTGCCCTACCTCTGTCTTTCTTAAACATATTAAACTGGCCTGGGCCTGGGTCTGTGGCTCTAGGAGTTTCCAGTAGGGGGGACTTTAGACGTGCCACCAGTCACCCTGGCCCACTTGTCACCTGCCGTCCACAGCCTTTGAAGAGACACATAAGAGCCTCACCCATGTGTACGCCAGTTTTATTTTCCAAAAGTTGGAGATTTAAAGCATTTCCAGAGGTAACAGAGAGATTAGCACACACACTTCCTCCTTCGGTCCATCCACTGCTAACCTCCTCGGCCGATCTCTGGTGCAGTGAATCTCTGCAACAAAGAGGAAAGGAGAGACTCACAACTGGGTCAGGAGCCAGACCTGCAGCTGGGTTCACACCTAACACAAACAGTAAAAATTAATGGGTCATGGGAGCACCCTGACCAACCAGCTTAATTCTAGGGAACTGTCCAAGAAGTGCAAAAGAGAGAGAGCGTCTATCTTTTTATTTACTACTTATTAGAATCTGCATTCTGGGCAAACAGATTATGGCCAAGAGACAACAAGGACACATTTCCTCTTCTAAGTTTGAATCTTTTCTTTTCTTTCTTCCTTTTGTTTGTTTTAAAGACTGGTAGATTTTATGAAGCGCCATCCTCTTGCTTCTACCCCTGTCTAAATCCTGGGCTAACAGGCATGGTCTTCCTGGTCTGCCCAGTTTAACACACTTTACTTTCTGCGGGGTAAAGTCCTGGGTTAAGGAAACTAAGTGAAAGAGTATAGTGTGTGTGTGTGTGTGTGTGTGTGTGTGTGTGTGTGTGTGTGAGAGAGAGAGAGAGAGAGAGAGAGAGAGAGAGGGAGAGAATTAATATAGAGTTCACAAGTGAGAGGAGCAGTGGTCCTCAACCTGTGAGTCATGACCCCTCCGGGGACCAAGCATCTCCTTCACAGAGGTTGTACAAGACCACCAGAAAACACAGATATTTATATTACAGTTCATAAATGTAGTAAAATTACATTTATGAAGTAGCGACAAAAATAACATCTGATTAGGGAGTCACCACCACAAGAGGAACTGTATTAAAAGGGTCACAGCCTTAGGAAGGCTGAGGACCGCTGGAACAGGGTTTAGCAAGGAAAGAACATCCATTTCTGTAGCTACTGCTCAGGTTGGTAATTTGAGTACTGATGACAGTTTCCAGTATTTAATTGCTTATTTTCAAAGAACACGTTTTTGCTGTGATGGTGTCTGAAGTACAGAGTCGGCCGTCCTCGCTGCCCTCGAGTTACAGTTCAGTTCTTGAGGCCGTGGTTCAGTGAGGAATGTACTTGTAGTGCAAGGATGGGGAGGTGAGCCGGACCCCCAGCGCCCACGTAAAAAGGCAGATAGGTGTGGTAGGAGCACCTGAAATCTCAGTACTGGGAGGTGTAGACAGGAAGATCACCAGCATATAGTGGCCGGCCAGCCTAAGCAAATCACAAGGTTCAGGTTCTGTGAGAACTCCTGTCTGAGAAAATAAGACAGAAAACAATAGAAGAAGGAACTTGATACAGACTTCAGCCTGCGCGCTCGCGCGCGCACACACACACACACACGCAGAAACACACACATATATCCACACAAACACACACACATGCACACTCACACACAGAGACACAGACACACACACTCACACTCACACACAGACACACACATAAACTTACACACACACTAATACACACACAAACTTACATGTACTTACACACACAGACACAGACACACACACGCAGAAACACACACATATATCCACACATACACAAACACACACACATGCACACTCACACACAGAGACACAGACACACACACATACACAGATACACTCATAAACTTACACACACACTAATACACACACAAACTTACATGTACTTACACACAGACACAGACACACACACACACATACACACACACACACACACACGTATATCCATACACACAGACAAACTCACACACATGCTTACACACACTCACACAGACACTCACACACACACAAACTCACACACACACTTATACATACTCACACATACATGTACTCACACACAGACACACACACTCATACTCATACAAACACACACAAACACACTCATACACACTCACACACACACAGGCTCACACACAGAGACGCACACTCACAGACACTCACACACATAGACTCACACACTCATTCACATGCATTGTGCTGACAGTTTTATGTCACTTGACACAAGCTGATGGAAAAGTTAATTGAGAAAATGCTCCCACCAAATTGGTTTCTGGACAAACCTGTGGTGCATTCATTTTCTAGATTCCTGATTGATGGTGCAGAGCCCAGGCCACAGCCTCTGCCTCAGTTCCTGCCTCTAGTTTCTTGCCCAAGTTCCTGCTCTGCCCTCCCTCAGTGATGGACTGTGATATGGAACTGTAAGCAGAAACAAATCCTTTCCTTCCCAAGTTGCTTATAGTGAAGTTGTTTTATCACAGTGATAGGAACATAAGTATATACACGGATATACACATACACAGATACACACAGACACATATACAGATACAGACATACACACACATACATGAATACTGCCATATACATATTTAATAACAGAATTAAAACTTTCAAACTTTGTACTTTGTAACTTTGCTGCAAAAATTGTCCATCTATAATCTGTGTATTCAATATCTAAATACGAAAAATGAAATATAGTATTTCTTAGCCTTAAATAGAAACCAAAAGAAAAGCGTTGGCAAATGTCTAGGGATGCATTTGGTAGAACTTTTAATTCAGTTCTATCAAGGAACAGGACTCTGCCAGGTCATTTTGTTATGATAAATGTATGTCGCCATCTTGTGGCCGATTCAAATATTGCACATTTTAAGTTGCTAAAGTTGATCACCAAAGGCTGTGTGGAGGGTAATTTCACTGTGGAGATAGGAGGGGAATCACTTCTTCCAAACCTCTCAGCCTCTACTAGGTGGCCAGGAAACTCCTGGAAGTGCCGGATGTATATTCACGATGTGTGGCACCTTCACAGGGTGCTTCAGATTAACACACCTAAGCCCTGGGCCAGGGAGGGGTGAGTCACAGGCCCTGGTTACTCCAGCGCCATTTGCAGTTGCAGAGAGGTCACAGGCAGGATTTCTGTGGCACATCAAAGAGTGGCAACCAAACCAACTGGTGGCTTTTGGAAAAGCAGCCTCAAAAAGCAGCACATGTTATGACCCCATAACTGTCAACAGCCCCCCTAAATGCACAAGGGACGCCCGGCTTTCTATAAACAATGAGGAAGGCATCCAGGCACTTAGCCTTTCTGAGCCTGGGCCTCTCCAGACCTCATTTGCAACGCAGTATTATTCGCTTCCGCGCTGGACTCTCAGGGGGGTAAGTCCAAAGGGCGAACCGGATTCTGCACTCATCTGGAAAGGACCATCTCCCCTGTCTAATTTTTTTTAAGGATTTATTTTTATTAGTTTCTAAGTGCATGTGTTTATGCACGCATATGTATGTGTATATATGTGAGTATGTATGCATATGCATGTGTGTGCATGTTTAGGTATGTGTACCTGACTGAGGTGACCACAGAAGCCAGAAAACATCAAGTTCCCCAGAGCTGGAGTTACTGGCAGCTGTGAGCTACACGATGCAGGTTGTCAGAATCTAACCTTGTGTCCTCTGGAAAAGCGGCGAGTGTTCCAACCAGTGACCCATATCTCTAGCCCCGCTTTCTAATCTTTTATCAGAACAGCCTGAAAACCTTCTCTGTCCTCCTGGAGCTGAGGAGGTTTACCCAGAACTGAAGCGGCCTCTGCAACTTGCCAGCCTGTAACCACACTGACTACAAATAGTCTCTTTCCCTCTACATCAGGGAAACCCACAGAGCAAAAAGGAACCCCACAGAGCATTCTGCATGAAGTTTGGGCTGAAAATGATAGACCTGTATGCAATTACAATCAACCATAGACCCTGTTGCTAAATGTTTTATTTGCCCTTTAGGCCAAGGACAATTTCCGTTACTGCCAAATTACTACAAACCACAAAAGAAGCAGTTCAGGGTTTCCACTCACACTTCCTGTATCAGAATAGCTAAGACACTAACTCAGCCACTTTCAGCCAGTGGTTCAGGAAACTCTCTTCTTGCTGGATTTTCTCCCAGTGTAACACTCACTTGCTATGATGTCATTGCCCCATGCTTCTCCACGCAGAGGGAGAACACCCCGGGGTTTAACTGCCTGACCAGGGCTTAACAGACCAGCCCCTGTGTGGTCTCACTAGAAATGGCTGTGTATATAATGACCAACTACACAATCTCTGCCATCACAAACCATGGAAATCAGGGTCATCTGATGTGGGCAGTTTGGTCACATGGTCCAGGAAGTGGATGCCAGGGTAATGGCTCTGTGGTGTCAGCTTACAGTGTTCCTTACTCCAGTGGTTTAAGAACTACACTTGTGAAGATTCCCTTATAGCTTCTTTTTTTGGCCTCTTACTGACGGCCCCAGTTAAAATAGCAGCAAAAGGCCTAAGACAGAGCGTAGGACTTGGGAATGCCAGAGTTTCTTACCATCTGTGACTGAAGCACAAACCAGAACGTGTGCATGGATACAGAGAACAGCTTGTAAGGCTTTGGTAGCAACTGAGGCAAATATGGAAGGATTATGAAATATGAAATTAATTTATTAATGAACTAGTTTCAATATTATGCCTACACCAGGAAAGGTTTTTTTTCCTTGAAGTTCAGCTTCATGGCATGGGTTAGACATAGCGCAGAGGAAAAGTTACAGCAATGGCCAGATTTTAGTGTCATCTGGAAAGTTGAGTTCCCGGTGCGGTGTGGATCCAGGGCACCCATGTAGAACAGGGAATGATAAGATGTTAGAGGTCGTAAGGATGAGTTTACAAAGCTACTAAAGGCGCAGCTCCATTAACCCGGTATGTGAACGCCGGCGATATTTACCCCTCACATTCTCACATTTCCTCTTCTCTCTGAGGCACGACTTTCCTTTTGTTCCTCTTAATGATCCCAATAAGGACGGTTATGACGAAAGGCAGGAAGACGAAGAAGCCCAGGATCACCCAGCTGTCCTCATGCTTACTCAGGCGCTTTGCAGTCAAATACATGTCTGGAAAGGAAACGCCAGAAAGGACAGGTTGACCTGAGTTGTGTTAACCTCACGTGTGTGACACGGCTAATACTTTGGCAAATGATACATTTTCCATAGGGTTTTTTTCTCCCATTGATATTTTCTACATATTTATTTAAATATTCTGGTGCTGTATACTTGCTTGGAATGAAGTTCACTTCATGTGGCTCACTGGTAATACCAATAATTCAAAAGATACCACTGACCAACCTACCTATACCCCAGAGCTCTAAACTCTTCTAGAAAGGAGGAAAAGATTAAGGAGGAAAGGAGTCCCGTGTCCACAGCAGCATATCTGTGGACATGGACAATGGTTGTGTATTTCAAACACTGCAAAAAAAAAAAAAAAAAAAAAAAAAAGACACTGAAGGAAGGTTTTCCTCACAGAGTCACAAGTTCTGGAAGAACCAGGTCTGCTCAACCTGATTCAAACTCGTATTTTAAGAATAACTTAATAGTAACTCTCATTTAAATATTGAAGAATTCACTGTTAATAAAGCTTAAGTGAACCGCCAAGAGAAATTTTGTTATAAAACTTTTATCCCCTGCCTTGCTAGATAAGCTTCTCTCCATGGATGAACACATTTTATAAAACCGTGTCTTTTCATGTAGTATTAACATTTTATGCGAACAAGAACTCCTCTTTGTGCCTACACCACCTCTGTGTGCAAGTGCGAGCTATCTTGGAATAAATACAACCAAAGCAGTGACAGATTCATGCAATGAAAGATTTATGAAGCTGAAAAAACAAAACGGAAGGAGATCTCAGAAGACAGACCACCTTTGCTCATGGATTGGTAGGATCAATATTGTGAAAATGGACCACTGATCAAAAGAAATCTACAGATCAATGTGCTCTACATCAAAATCCCAAAGCAATACTTCACAGAAACTGAAAAAAAAAATCTTACATTTCACAGGGAAATGCAAAAGTCATAGGATAGCCAAGATAATATTAAAGAATTAAAAAAAAAAGTCTGCTGAAGGGATTATCATCCCAGATTTCAATTTATGCTACAAAGCTAGTGTAATAAAATAGCCAGGGAATGGTGTAAAATCAGACACTTGGGTCAACGGAATAGAACTGAAAACCCAAATCCAAGCCTGCACTGCTACAGGCACCCGAGTGTCTACGAAGAGACAGGACATGCACACTGGGTAAGAGACAGACTCTTCAATAAGTGGCGCTCTTCAAGCTGGGTAAGTACAAAATAAAGACTAGTTCCTCATCTCTCCCTCTGTAAGAATTAGAGTCTAGTGACTCCGATGGACAGAAAACTTCAACAGAAATCCTTATCCTGTGCATCCGGCAGAAGAAGAAGAAAAAAACAAACAAACATGGTGACTAGGTTTGAACTTGTTGGCCTGAGAAAGGACTTCCTGAACAGGAGCCCAGTGATGCAAATGCCCGGATGAACAATTGACAGACGGGACCTCGTAAGACTGAGAAGCCTCTGAACAGCCAAGGTGCGGTGGTTTGGGTTTAGCGGCAGCTTACAGAATGGGGATGCCTTTATCAGACTTATGTCAAACAGGAGGTTCCTATCTAGGATATAGAGAGGACAACAAACAAAAAAACAAACAAACAAATGCCCCCCCCCCAACATAAAGGAAAACCAGCCTAACTAAAAACTGGAGCGTAGACCCAACCAGAGTTCTCAAAAGACAAAACGCAAATGGCTGAGAAACATTTTTTTTTTTAATGTTCATCCTTAGCCATTAGGGAACTAGAAATTAAAACTACTTTGTGATTCCATCCTAGTCAAAATAATCAGGAAAACACCCCTCCCATGCGTACATGCAAATGATGATAAATACTGGTGTGGATGTAGCAGGAATATTTATCCACTGCTGGGAGGAAGGCAAAATTGTGCAGCCACTGTAAAAATCAGCAAGGTTTCTCAAAAAAAAAAAAAAAAAAAAAAGCTAGAAATACATCTGTCCCATTATCCAGTTCCACCAATCCTGGGCACATACCCAAAGGCCTCTATTCTACCACGCTTGGTCATCCATCTTCATTACCACTCTACTCATAATATCCAGCGAGTGGGAAAAGCTAAACATCTATTAACTGGTGAATGTAAATAAAAATGTGGGGTGGCTACACAATGGAATATTGTTGAGATGTTAGGGAAAATGAAACTCACAGGGAAGTGGATGGAACTGGAACTAACCATTCCAAGTGAGGTAACCCAGACCCAGGAAGGAAAACATTCAAGGGTATTGGATTTTTTTTTTCTTTTTTTTGGAACAGCTAGAGAAGTCAGGAAATTAGTAAAGGGCCACAGGAGGGAGATAAAACACAGTGATTAAAGGGTTAAAGAGGAATAAAGGAATAGGAAGGGATATAGTAGAGTGGGGGATGGGAAGGCAGGGTAGGGGAGATACAGGGAGGGACAACTAGCACTAAGGATTTCTTGAGAAAGTCATGGAAATTACTACTGTAGAAGTTTTCTAACACACACACACACACACACACACGCACACGCACACGCACACGCACATGCACACGCACACGTACACACAGCCCAGAGTTTAAATAGATTTATGCAAGAATGAGATAATAACGCCTCCACGAGACACCAGAAGCAAACGAATAAAGTTTGCTATCAGGAGTGGGCTACCTCTTTTGGAGTTTTTGGCCAATGAGCCGTCACAGATTCAACAAGCATTGCAGGCTTTGGTGGATGCTCCTGGCTACCCCCTAGAATGCGATGTTGGGACCCTATTGCTGAAGACGTCACATAATTCAATTATGGGATGTAAC
This sequence comes from Apodemus sylvaticus, assembly GCF_947179515.1. Lineage (NCBI taxonomy): Eukaryota > Metazoa > Chordata > Mammalia > Rodentia > Muridae > Apodemus > Apodemus sylvaticus. Next base: position 22,103,770 of record NC_067489.1, read on the forward strand.
AATGTCAATCTGTTGCTTCCTAGAAGTTCTGTCTCTACTGGAAAGTGTTCGCGGTGCTGGAAAGCGCTGTGCACATGACTGCAGGAAGAGAAGCAGGCATTAGTCTCCCCCGCCGTGAACCATGAGCGCTCCAGTGCTTGCCTTGGCAAGGAAACGGGGGCTGGCAATGTCACAGACCCTGGAGGGGACCCTGCCATCACTGGGACAGGAAAAGAGAGAGCTCAAAGTTGGGCGAGTACGGTGTGTGAGCACAGCCAGAGGAACTCTAACTAACACAGTTAGGGTCTTTCACTTTAGCCTGGGCAAACCTCAGACTTGTAGCAATTCCCCTGCTTCAGACTCCAGTGTGTTAACATTACAGTCATGTGCTCTAACTATACTTGTTTAACAGATTGTATTCATGCTCTGATCAACCCCTGACTCTCCCATAAAACTTTTTACAGTATCCTGGAACCTTTCATTTCATGTGCTATGTCACGACCATGTTTCAGTCATCGTTATTTTCAAATATGTGATATATAAATAAATTTATTCATCATCCCTTGGTATGGCTACTTCAGGCCAATGTAGCTAACACCATTGCTTACTGGGTAATATACTTTCATTATTAAACCTCCATGTTATTGTATATGTAGACTTTCTGGAATGTGGATCTCAATATTATTTCTTCTCTAAGCACCTATAATATCCTTGTGGAGGGAATGTATGAAGGAATGAATGATTGAACTGGCAAGTAACTTATGATACTTCTTTTATTCACCATAGAAACAAGGACACTTCGAGCATGTATTCAGAATGTGACTGAACGTTATTTCCAAGTAGGAATGCATTTATATATTTTGCTGTACCTTTTTCTAAGTTTCATTCAGAATGAACAGTGTATTCCAGAGTTGCTTTTTAATAATGTTTAGTTTTAATCGTATGAATTATTATTATTAATATTATTAATCTATGTGTGACTTTATAAAATTTACTTAATGACATTTATTAAAACTAAGAGTACAATTCTATTTCCGTTGACTTCATTAAGTTGGTTGAATGCCTCTGAGAAAATTAATTACAAATATGGTACCAAATTAATTTATTTGTAATTGGACTGTGAAAGATTTGACTAAGATGTCAAAATCATCATCATCATCATCATCATCATCATCGTCGTCGTTGTTGTCATCATCATCATCACCACCATCATCACCATAACCATCACCATCATCATCATCATCATCATCATCGTCATCATCATCATCACCACCACCACCATCAATTATTGATTAATACCACAGAGAGCAACACACTACTTGCTTTGGAAGTTTATTTTCACTGACCAGTTCTGAGAACGTTTCCATCGTCGATGCTGCCCCCTGGTGATCCAATCTGTAATTTACAATCTGGAGGCCTGTAGTCAGGAAAGCATTGGCAATTACCAAAGTTATTACATATCTAAAATGGAAAAATATGCAGTCATTTTGAATCATCTTAGTACTTAGGTCTGATATAAGTGACTGAAATACATTGGATATTTTTAAGGTTTTTGTAGCTATAGAGTATAAGGAGTGTGTTAGAAAAAGTCATTTAAACCACAGTGGCAAAAGCAAAGGGCATAATGACCACAATGTGGAAACACATTTTAATTCCTATCGTCTATATTTAAAAAGTGCTTTATCTCCTCTGATAATCTTCTGAAACTGAGATGTAATACATTTATGACATACATGCCAGTCTGTACTTTCTATTGCCGTGATAAACAACATGACTAAAAGCAACTTGGGATGGGGAGGGTGTATCTGGGCTCCCACTTGGCAGCTCAACCCTGTCAGCAGGAGCTCGAGGCTGGGACCTAGAAGGAAGAGCTGAAGCAGAGGCCACTGCTGCCTGTCCTGACCCTGTGGCTTGTTCAGTGACTTATTTTACACAACCCAGGACCGACCCCCTGCCAGTGGTGACATCGCCCACAGTGGACTGGGCCACACACGCCAATCATTAGTCAAGAAGATGCACTGCTGACTTGCCTATAGGACAATCAGATGGAGGGGGTTTCTCAGTTGAGGCTCCCTCTTCCAAGTTAACTCAAGGAGCCAACAACAACCAAACCGACCAAACAAAATATCTAACCAAACCAAACAACCAAAGCAACAACCAACCAAACCAACCAAACCAAACCAAACCAAACCAACCAGCCAAACAACCAAACCAAGCCAAACAAACTAACCAACTGACCAACCGACCAAACCAACCAACCGACCAACAGCAGCAAAGCAGAACAAAACCAAAAGAACAAAACTAACTAGCATATGATCTTTACGTTCATAGAGATGAATCAATCATTTTCACAAATATCTTTTAAGAATACTTTGATCACTTGTAATGTGTGTGATGTGTGCACACGAATGAGGTACCCAAGCAGAGCAGAGGCCTCTGAGCCCCTCCCCTGCAGTTTGAGCTATAGGATGCTGTGGGTCAATGGCTGTGGCTGAGGAGCTGAACTCAGGTCCCCTGAGAGAGAATGGCAAGCCTTACCTGCCGAGTCATCTCTCCAGCCCCTAAATAAGCCTTTTAAAAAGATTCAATTTTAAAGTATATTTTATTTATGACAAAATCCTACTTATACTTTTTTAAAAAAGCTTTTCTTTTTTATTATGTTTTTCTTTTTAAACGTTTTTAAGTTTCAGTATATTAATATTCAGTGTATTTTGATTGTTTCCCCTTCCTTTAACTCCTCCCAGATTCTATACATCCAACTTCATGTTCTCTCGCTTCCTCTCCCTCTCTCTCTCCCTCTCTCTCTCTCTCTCTCTCTCTCTCTCTCTCTCTCTCTCTCAAAAGAATTAAAAAAAAGAATAAATAAATAAGAGAAACATGCCAGACAAAACAGAAAAGCCTACCCCATTCCCATAAAACCCCAAACTCGGGAATTTATTTGTCTTGGTCAACTACATGGGGCCTGCCCTGTGGTACAGGTGATGTCTTTAGTGCCACTCTTTTGAAGAAGAAAAGATTGGCCAGGAGGGATCCGTTACAGAAATAGGTTCTTAGGGGTTGGACGCTGTGTTCACCTCTCTCTCCCAGTCCTGAGACCCCATCTACCCAAACCTGTGCTGGTCCTATGAGTCAGTCCTGTGAGTTAATGTGTGGATCAGTGCTCTTCTGTCTAGAAGATTCCATTCCCATGGAGTCAACCATCAGCTCCAGGTCTTACAACTCCCCCCCAACCCCCCCCCTCGACCCCAGCCTTCTCTTCCTCATAGACCCCTGATCCCTGACCCCTGACCCTTGAACCTTGAGTGGAGGGTTTGATGATGATTCCAATTTAGCATTTAGTGCTCCAAAGTTTCTCGGTGTCTACACCTTGTCCAGGTGTGGGCCATTATGCTAAGTCCCTTCTACTGAAAGGAAAAGCTTCTCTAGTAAAGGCTGAGTGAGTGAGACACGGATCTACAGATGTAGCAATAGCTTATGCTGAGTCCTTTTATTTCTGTGTTTGTTTAACAGAATAACAGTAGTCGTGTTTCCCCTAGGTCCATGGCTTTTCCAATCTCAGCTTCTGGACCACTCTTGTCAGGTATTGGTTCCATTTCGTAGAGTGGGCCTCAACTGAGGTCGGAAGGTGGATGGTTACAATCATGATGGTTGTGGCACTGCTGTATCGGCGCAGGTTTTCATGCTGGCAGACCACTGCTATAGGTCACAGGGTTTGTAACTGGGTAACGCTGATGGTTACCTTTCTGTCCAGCTGCAGAGTAGCTTCCAGCAATATGACTGATGGGCACTAAGGGAGATGTTTCTAACTGGACACCAGCTTGACTTCTCCATGATCGAGGGCATAACTAAGTATTGTCTTCAGCAATAAGGCCTTACCACCGAGATGTGAAGAGAGTCTAATAGACTTGGCAATAGCCTGTGATGTTTGGAGTGTTCATGGAACCCCTATGGCCAATGACTCAAGATGTAACCTTTTCCTGGCCCTGGACATTTTAGTCAGTGACATTAGTTGAGGCATCTGTCCCCCCATTATATGCCGAGAAACATTTAAAGTTCAGCATTCTTAGTGGCCAGGGAAATGCAAGGTAAAACTACTTTGAGATTTTCTTGTACCCCAGTCAGAATGGCCAAGATCAATAAAACATATTAGAGCATGTGTCAGTGAGGTGTGTGTGTGTGGGGGGGAGGAGAACAGTTATTCATTGCTGGTGGGAGTACAACATGGTGTAGCCACTATGAAATTCAACGTGGAGAATCTTCAGGAAGCAGAGAACTGATCTACCTAAAGATTGGTACCACTCTTAGGAATACACACAAAGGACACCGCCTCCTACTACAGAGGCACTGCTCAGCCGTGCTCATTGCTGCCCTACTCATAATAGCTAGTAACTGGAAACAGCCTAGGTGTCTGTCGTTGATGAATGGAATGTGGAACTGTGGTGCATCTACATGATGGAATATTACTTGGCAACTAGGAAAAATGAAATTATGAGAGTTAAAGGCAAATGGATGCCTTGGGGCAACCCAGAGACCAGAAACCAAATAGTACATGCTTTCTGTTAGGTATGCATGCTACAATCCAAAGAAGTATGGATGTTGGGAATCTAGTAAGGGACCAGGGAGAGGAGAGACCCTCACAAGGAGATGAAAATGAACATAGTATTTTAGAGAGAAAATGGGGAGGGGGAAGAAATAGGAAGATTAAGTGCAGAGGGGGATGGAAGAGCAGGCCAAAGGTGGGTCTATGGGGAGGACAACTAACACTAAAGCCCCTTTTAAAACCATATGGAGATCTACTATTGTAGTATGTATGTATGCATGTATATATGCATATATGCATGCATGTATGTATGTATGTATGTATGTGTGTATGTATGTGCTGGTGGGGTGTGGGGATGAGTGCAGAGCTTGTAGAGATCAGAAGAGGTTGTTGGAGCCCCTACACCTGGAGTCACAGGAGATTGTGAGGCATCCAGTGTGGGGGTTGAGAACTGAACTCAGATCCTCTGGAAGACCAACAAGCCTTCGCAGCTGTTGAGTCACTTCTCCAGCCCTCACAAATATTGCCTTATTTCTTTAGTTTGGACACATCTACTATGAACTGACATGGATACTTTAATTTCCTAACCTGGCTTCCTTTCAAGAACTGATCAACAATTTGTATGCCATTAATTTTTTCTAAAAGAAAACAGAAGCAAAAGAAAATATTAACCATGAACAATAAAATGTGGTGATCTACTACTGTAATCCAGCACTCAGATAAACCAAAGGTAGCCTGGGCTATACAGTGAGGGCTAGCCTCAAAAGTTCTGGAAGAAAACAACTCAAAGGCTTCAGGAAGTCCCTGAAGCTGAATAGATTCACTAGATCCCTTCCTGCTTAAGAGTATATATAAGCACTAAGGACCACTGAGAGACATTGTCAGACCAGCCAGGCTGCCTGGAAGAGACTTAGATCACCTGAGATACCTGGAAAGCATATTCTCAACTTGTTGAGTTGCCTGTAGACTGTGCAGTGTGTTCCAGGTTCCCAGATTTGTGAGCTGTCACCCATGCTGGGTGAGCTTTGATGATCTAGCTATCCTGAGTTGTTTCTGCTCCCAGAAGAAACCCCTCAGCCATTCTCCTGTAACTTACTCCAATAAAACCTATTGGTTCAACAAGCTAGGCTTTGGTAGTATTCTGACTCTGCCCTATCATCCTTTCTCCAGCTGAGGTGAATAGACATTTTCCTATTTCCCAGTAAAAGTATCTCACAACACCCACTGGGTCACCTCCTCACCTCCCTTCCACCCCACTCCTTCAAGATGTTAAATCTATGTGTGTCCATGTCTATTGTTTCCTGTGTGGTGTATGTGCACCCATGTCTATTGCTTCCTGTGTGGTATACGTGCACCCATGTCTATTGGTTCCTGTGTGGTGTATGTGCACCCATGTCTATTGGTTCCTGTGTGGTGTATGTGCACCCATGTCTATTGGTTCCTGTGTGGTGTATGTGCACCCATGTCTATTGGTTCCTGTGTGGTGTATGTGCACCCATGTCTATTGGTTCCTGTGTGGTGTATGTGCACCCATGTCTATTGTTTCCTGTGTGGTGTATGTGCACCCATGTCTATTGTTTCCTGTGTGGTGTATGTGCACCCATGTCTATTGTTTCCTGTGTGGTGTATGTGCACCCATGTCTATTGTTTCCTGTGTGGTGTATGTGCACCCATGTCTATTGTTTCCTGTGTGGTGTATGTGCACCCATGTCTATTGTTTCCTGTGTGGTGTATGTGCACCCATGTCTATTGTTTCCTGTGTGGTGTATGTGCACCCATGTCTATTGTTTCCTGTGTGGTGTATGTGCACCCATGTCTATTGCTTCCTGTGTGGTGTATGTGCACCCATGTCTATTGTTTCCTGTGTGGTGTATGTGCACCCATGTCTATTGTTTCCTGTGTGGTGTATGTGCACCCATGTCTATTGGTTCCTGTGTGGTGTATGTGCACCCATGTCTATTGTTTCCTGTGTGGTGTATGTGCAACCATGTCTATTGTTTCCTGTGTGGTGTATGTGCACCCATGTCTATTGGTTCCTGTGTGGTGTATGTGCACCCATGTCTATTGGTTCCTGTGTGGTGTATGTGCACCCATGTCTATTGTTTCCTGTGTGGAGTATCAACAAGAGGTATGTGAGTATACAGTTTCAAAAGTAAGATTTGAATACTACTTAGAAATTATTTAGGCTTATACAACCATTGGCAGCATTTTATGAATTAGTTTCTACTTTTTATTACTGTATTTTTAGCAACTTTGAGAAAGTCAGCTAGAGCAGACCAATACCAAATGCATCCTGTTCTATACCTTTTCTGACGACAAAGCATTTCAGACCACACATTTAGATAGCTTTCTAATAGGAAAGGTGGACAAAACCCACAATCCTAGATGGCTGTTGCCAAAACGTCTAATCTCCAGGGGGAAGGGGGGAAGGAATTAGAAGAGCAATATAAGATTCTGAATAATATAAAACTAAGGGAGCCAGTGTCCACTAGGGGAGCCAGTGTCTACTTTGCTAGCAAGACTGGAAGAAGTAGGCAGGACAAGAGACTTCCATGATCTTGGGGCGGGGCATGGGGGTGGAGATTTTAGTCCTTTAGAAAAAAGATCATCTATTTGAAAGTGCAAAGCTTTCCTCTAAATATGTACCTCTCAAAAATATTTTTCCATCTAGACTTTGAACAAGGTGTTATTATAGAATTCTATGTCTCTCATAAAAAGGAGAAAATTTTCATGACAAAACCTTTGTTCTGAAATAGAAAAATGTGATTTCCCTTGCGATAGCATGGCTCTTGTGAAATGAAGTCGACATAATGCATAGGATCCCTTATAATAAATGAGACCTCAAAGTCCCCCAAAGCCAACAAGGCACAGAATGTAGAGATTACGGTTATACAGAACATGCAAAACTATACAAAGTTCAAGATACAGATGTGCACAAAGGGAGGACGTTTCTATTTGAGTTTGCAGCATAAAAGAATAAAGTTTAGGAACAAATGTCAATTAAAAATTAATTATCCAAAGGTTGCAGTCCGTAATTCACTTTGTATAAAGTAGAAAAACAAAAAGGAATTAAAAAGTATTCAATCAGGATGGAGAGATGGCTCAGCGGTTCTTCCAGAGGTCCTGAGTTCAATTCCCAGCAACCACAGGGTGGCTCACAACCATCTGTAAGAGAGCTGATGCCCCCTTCTGGTGTCTAAAGACAGCTACAGTGTACTCACATATATAAAAATAAATAAAATCTTTTTTTAAAAAAGTATTCAAACTAAAGTGAAAGGAAATAGATAACGGGGAAATGCAAGTGGCAAATAGTTTACGATAGATGCGATAACAATTTTACTAAAATGCAAAGAGAAGCACAGTAACTTAAAAGTGAAATTCAAGAAATACACTACACTTCTATTGGCGGAAGGAAAGGAAAGGAAAGGGACACATTAGAAACCTACACAAGAAAAACATATATCAAGAATATGTTTTAACTTTTTTTTGTTACTGTAGTTGAAAACACACTGGCATTGGTCCAAGAGACTCTCAAAACTATTGTCTTTGTCCCTGGTTGCTCTCAGAGGTGGAGGGTAAGACCTGTCATCCAGGCCTTGAGAGGCTAAGACAGAAGGACCAGGCACTCCAGGTCAACCTCAGCTACATATCAAGCTCAGGGCCAGCCTGGGCTACAGCAAGACCCTGTCTCAAACAAGCAAACAAACCACGCTTCATCTCTAGCCATCAGTATAGACCTATAGGCAATAAAAGGATAATAAATATATGAAACATGTTCAAGAATTGTTGATCTAAGACTGATTCCCCAAAAGGAAAAAAAAATTCATGAAATGCATGTGAACAGAAAAACAATGAATTCTTCTATATCAAGTAACAGCATTATATAAATGTTTATTTTCGAAAAAGAAAGCATTAAGCCCAGTTTTATTCTCTCATAAATTAGATAAAAATTTTTAAGAGAAAAGTATCAACTTACATACAATCTATGAAAACAGAAAGGGAGGAGATTCACCCTATCTGGCTAGCTTTAACTTAGTTCCCAGGCCAGACACCATGTACCATGATGGGAAAGCTCAACGCCAATACTACTCCACACGGAGTGGAGAAATCCTCACAAATATTTTCTCCAAGGTTGTCTGGTGCAAACTTTAAATATGTAAATCAGTTTCTTATGGTAATGGATCATGGGAATCTGGGATTAAAAATACAATGCCACCCACACATGTACACACAGCGTGTTATTCATGAACTGAAGGTTTATGAATATGATTTAAGTTAAAAAAAACTAAAAATCTGATTAAATAAAATATTCAAATGTATAGAAATGGAGTGATAGTTCACACTCATGGAACAGTATTAGGATACTGGATTTTACCAGTTGAACCATAGAATCAACATAAACCCAAGCCAAGTCCCAGGCAAGCTATCTCATGGATAGCAATACACAGATCTGTCAAGCTATATTATATATTTAAAGAAAAAAGTGTGTAGAACAACCAATACTTTTCATTGTTGAAGAAGAGCTAAGATGGATAGCTTAGTTTTATGATCCAGATAAACTAAAAAGGCACAGTAACCATTAAATTGCGCTACTGATAAGGAAATAGAAAAATAAACCCAAAGAACAGGAAAGGAAGTCCAATATTAGAGCCACTTAAGTTAGTTTTCCTTTAAAAATGTTTTTTTTTTGAAACACAATACATATATAGTGATGGATAGGAAACAATACAAGTAAACATGAATGAAAAAGTTTTAGCAAATTCAAAAGGCCAAAGTAAAATAATTAAATAAATAATAATCTATTTCTAAAAGTGTGCCCAATGAAGGAGAATATAAAAACATTTAATACTATCTACTGTTCTCTTTTGCTTTATTAAAAGTACTAAGGATAAAATATTGAGAGAAAACCCTAACAGAGGAAGGCCACAGACCTTGCCAGCAGTCACAGTTCCAGAGAACTCAAGCAAAGCAGGAGCAGGCTCTGCCATGCTAAGCCTTCCTTCCACCCACTCCAAACCCAACACATCTAGAAATTATAAAGCTGAATGCAGATAAACCTGGATAATTTCAAGCTCAATCGCCTTCTGTTGATGATACTACACACTGGTTTGCTTTTAGGAAAATAAGGAAACAAAGACCCTTCTCACCCCAAACCGGTAAGTGCTGAGAAAATCAAGCCCAGCGCCCAGGCAATGGGAATTTTACACTACCAGATTAAAACAGAAATAAAAACACTTCCGAAAATAAGTGAAGCATCCAGTTCACTTCACAGCATTAGACTAACTCATTTCGTTTTCTCATATTAAGCCACTAGACATAGACACATCTTTAAAGAACAACATGGCTGTCAGTTCTCCAGAACAGGGCACTGGCTTTGAGTCACCGGTGCCTCAGTAGTCCGAACTGTGAAACTACCTACAGAGCCACTTACCCCGTTCCCTTTGCATTTCTTGGTGGCGTTGCAGTCGTTTCCAGTGAAATTAACTTCTTTGCAGGTTCCATTTATGCAATACTAAAATTAAACACAGAATATTTCCCAGTCACAAACGTCATGTAAAGCAAGAAATGCCACCATGTGTTACCCATGCATAAAAGACATTCAAGACCTGCTCACCCATTTTTTTTTTTGCTTTGATTCTAATACGAACATTCTGGCTTTCTAATGTAATCCCCTCAACAGCAATGGTATCAAAGCAATAGCCATAAGTGTCTGCTCAGAGCTGATGGAGATCACATGTGGTTTGGATTTTGATTCCTACAGCTTAAACTGTCTGAAATTCTCACTGCATTTCCTATGCTGTTAATATTTGTTACGAGTAATTGGACAAAGTCAAAAGTGTCCCCTGAAGGCTGGAGAATGATTTTGCCTGTGTTTCAAATACAATTTGTAAATTGCTTTGAGTCATTGTGGTGGCATTTATTGGAATTATAGAGAGAAATAGTTTAACTTTGTTTTCTTTGGCAATGTCAAACTTTTTCATGACAGAGTGGCAACCAAACGATAATTTGGGTATATGATTATCTTGGTCTCATTTACCTTTTTTGTATTTTATTTGGAAGCTTTTTTTTTCAATTGTTAACACAAGGGGGAATTAAGTAATTCACGTATGAAAATGTCAAATGAGAATGAAAATTATCTCTTTGTAATTATTTGCTCAAAATTACCATACAACCAATAAACAAATCACATACCAAATTGCATATACCAGCTTTCGTGTGATCCTTACATTCAATATTATTTACTGAATCAGTGTAGTATTAAGTGTTCTAAGATGGATCCATTTAGATACTAAGAAGAAATAAAAGATATCCAGGTAAAATTATTTGTTTATAGACGACACAATCATATATGTAGTTGACCTCCAGTGCACACAGATTACACAAAAGATGTGTGTGTAAGCTCACACAGGCTGAGGGACTGCATACTGATTGATGTTCATGTCAAAGCATAGGCTGACAGACTGCATACAGTTGTCTATGTAAACACACAGACACCGAGGATGCAGACAGACGGCTGTGTAATTAGATCACACAGAGATATATATTCAAATGCACACAGGCTGACACACTACAGGGATGGCTGGGCTGTGCAAACACTCACAAACTGACACATTGCAAATAAATGCCTGAGCAAATGCATGATATGCAGACTGACAGACGGTAAGCTATGGCCAGGCGAGCACACACAGGCTGACAGACTGCACACAGATGTCCATGCAAATACAGCAAGACAGCACACAGCTGACTGTGCAAACAAAAACACACAGAGACTTACAGACTACACACAGATGCATGTGCAAACACACAGACTCACAGACCACACACAGATGCATGTGCAAACACACAGACTCACAGACTGCCTGCAGATTCATCTACTAGCACACATAGTCTCACATGCTGCACACTAATGCCTTTGTAAACACACACCAATTTAGGGACTGCACACAGATGCTATAGAAACAAACATGGATGACAGACTGCTCAAAGGTGCCCATGAAAACACACACTAACAGACTATGCATAGATGAATGTGCAAACACACACAGACTGACCAACTACACACAGATTCTGTGTAAACACTAACATACTATACACAGATGAACACGGAACCATACAGAGAAGGACATAATGCATACAGATTCATAAGCAAACATACACGGACTCACAGATTACATACAGGTGCACGTGCAAACACTCACCCAAACTTGATACAACTAATCAGTAAGTTCAGCAAAGTTTCAGGGTAACATTAACATAAAAAATCAGTTACATTTATACCAAAAAACAGTGGACAAGCCAATGAATATTTTAAATTTTTTGTCATAATAATGATTATTAATAATAATATAGTTACTTAGAAATTAATTTAGCCAAGAAGGGAGAAAGAGACAGATTCAGGCCCTAGACTTAAACACTGTCTCCCTGCCAGGCATGTCCCTACCCAGGAGCAAGACACTCTCTTCTACAAACTAACAACTGTCACTTTTAGAGACTTGTTTACCAAGTTCCTGCTTCACAAGGTGATCATGTTTGGCATTTTTGGAAGTTTGTGTGTCCCCACTTTCATGATGAGAAAAGCTGGCATGCTGTCCTGGCAGACACAGAGACAGGGCGCACTGCCTGGCATGAGGTGGGTCCCAGTGCTTGGGGCTCCTGCCTCACAGTCTTAAGTGGAACTCTGATCAAGTTGTCTGGGGCTACTGTCACACTGGAGAGTCTGGGCTGAAGGACACACTCTTTTGATGGCTTGCTCATCTATTTGGAGGGGGGTAGACTTCTGTTCCTCCCTCGTAGTCTGAGTGAGGGCTGCATGCATTCTCGCTGGCTCAGAACTGCCTTCCCCGTGGGTGTCTCCACGATTGTAGCTCATGTCATTAAGATGTTCTCAGATGAGAGAAGCAGGCCAGGTACCAGTGTTCCCTGATACTCCAAACTTTCCCCTCTTCTATCTGAGATGCAAACTCTTGGATGTAGCTCACAGAGGATGTTGACTGCACAAGGCAGCCAGCCCCAGGAACCAGGCTCCTCAGTATAGGTAAGCTTCCCCAGGGATCACAATCTCCTGATCTTAGTAGTCCAGAGCTGGCTTTGCAAGCAAATGCTGTAGGCCATTGTCCTGTGGCAAAAGGGATTATAAATAGCTACTTTCAACCTTACAGGGCTGTTATAGTGTTTTTTTCTGAGCTGGATCCCCTCAAGACCCTAGACTGATAAACTCTGGATTTTAGTTCTCTCTTTGTACAATGGCTACTCGAATGAAATTTGCATATATGCATACACACATGAGCTTGTCTTTGTGTGATAGCCATTAGCTGTACTAAGACACCTAGTATTGCTTTGGCTCTTCCAAACTATTCACACATTCACTCTGGTCATATACATAGACACATGATTTGATTAATATAAATATGGCTTGCAGTGAAGTAAGGGGAATTGAAAACTCAGTTTTACTATTGGAAACTATTAGGTCTAAAAAAGAACAATAGCACTTGGTGGTTAGTAGACTCTTGTGTTAAAAACATGTGGTGCTTGTTAGTTTTTTACATAGAGACTGAAAAGCATGGTGAAAGGGATGCTAAGGCTCCCTTTAATTGGCATTTAATGACATATAGGAGATGACACAAGCACCGGGTTCGAACTGATAGCCATCGTGATAATTAACATAAATTAACACAGCTAAATATAATCCCCAGTCAATTGATTACCATTTGTGGTCCACACACAGTGCCATCAGCCACGTACGCGCTGTCTCTGCCGTCTGATCTCATAGACAACCCAGGAGGTACGGACAGACACACACTGTCATGGACATACGAATACACTACGGATTGACTAGGGCTTTTATAATTCTTGTGTGGCCGAAAACAAGCTAATTTTCCACAGAGAACATCCCTGGAAATGGGAAAGCAGAAAAGTCTTCACGATCATTTTAGTTTTCAGTTATGCCAGCTTCCAATTAAGGATTGTATGGACAGTAGCATGAACGTTTGGATAACAGTATGAAACCAGAAAAATGATGCAATGGTAACAGTATTTTATGACATTATAAGATTTTTAAAAACACAAGCAGATATGCTTAAACAGGTAATTAACACTGTGGCAGTCCTGGAATGTATGTACTGAATTCACACGTGTCCGCACAACTTTACTTTCTATTACAGGTCTCAGTGGTCATCTTTCATACAGTTCAGCCAGTCTGGACCTGTGACCTGACGTTTCCCAATGGTGCCTAACCACTTATTCTTTTTGTACCTTTTGATTATGCACTATTATTTTATTATTATACACATGACTACACCACATAGAGTTTTACAATACATTTGATTTATTACTCAGATCCATGTGTACATATGTGATCGTGTGTGCATATGTGCTCATGTGTGCATATGTGCACATATGTGCTTATCTGTATGCACATGGAGGGCAGAAGACGGTGCTGGGTGTAAGTCCTCAGGTGCCATTCACCTTTACTTTTTGTGACAAAGTTTCTCACTGGCCTCAGGCTCACAGAATAAGCCTGGTTAATGGGCTAGTGTGTCCCTGGGATCCACCTTTCTCTATCTCCCCACCACATCTGGCTTTCTCCCTGTGAGTTCTGTGGCTCTAACTTGGACAGGCACTTTCCTGTCCGTGCTAGAATCTTCCCAACCCCTCTGTGACTTTTTAAAACATCCAAGTGAATTTCTGGCAGCGCTTGTAACAAGGTAATTACTCCTGTTATTGGACCCAGGAGCTGTTTCATGTTATAATAAACCAAGTTACAACAGTCCAAATCGAGCCACCGAGACATGCTCTACAGCTTTACCTGTCAGCCTTTTGGAAACAACAAACAAGATGAAGATTTCTTTCCTCTCAATTTTACGTTGTAAAAAAAAAAAAAAACAACAAATTAAATGCCTACTTTAGGATTATTGCCAACTGCAGGCTTAAAACACAACTCAATTTTAATTCTTAGTTGAAAAGAGAACTCCCAGTTTTCTGAACTTTGAAGTACAGTTCCATTCCCCAACCTGTCTCATCCTCACATGCTCATACGTCCAGTCGCAGCCTTAGGGTGGGCAAGCGCATGCGCACATGTCCAGTCGCAGCCTTATGGTGGGCAAGCGCATGTGCACACCTCCAGTCTTGGCCTTAGGGCGGGTGAGCGAGTGCGCACACACACCTGTCAGCTCGCACACTCATTTGATGAGATTGTTTTCCCACCATACAATTTGCTAGTTGTCGTCACTTAGTATATGTCTCTTGTCAAAGTACCATGACTCAGAGAAACAACTACTTCTTATATACATACTGCTGTCCGCAAGGTAACGAGTATGAGTTTTTAGAATCGCAGTTTGCCTGATTTTCACGTGGCAGATTCACTTTTTCAAAACAGGCATAGGAAGCACCTTGAGAACCTAAAACGGAAACACGTTCTTAAGTTATTATCTTTAATCCAAATTACACGCTCTTTAGTGACAGACTAATAAAATGTCACTTCAAAACGGGCGTGCATTTTTCATGCTTTGTTTGGCTTCCTTGGGCAGTCTGCCAATGTCATAACATAAAACAAAGGGGATTCTGCCCACTGCTACAAGTTACACTGTTGTATTCACTTACTTGTATCATATATCTCAGACTGGCCTTGGCCTTGGAAATCTCCTGCCTCAGCCCCTTGATGGTTGAAATTTACGCATGTCCATCTTTGTGTGTGTGTGTGTACACATGCATGTGTTTGTATATGGAGGCCAGAAGAAAATTCATATATTGTTCCTTAGACACAATTCACATTGCTTTTTAAAAAATTATTATATTTTATATGTATGATTACCTATGATATTCAATTCTCTAAACTGCTGAGCAAGTAAAATAACCAACACTAATAAACAGCCAGAATCAAATGAAGTGTTTGCCTTCCATAGCCCAAGACACCTCCATTATTTCTTCCAGACTTCAGTTTTTCTCTCTGTTGGAAAGCATCCATCTTCTTTAGATAAAATAAAGAGAAATCAACTTAAAAACACATTAGAGACAAGCAGTATGACAAGGGACATTTAAACACGTTAATGAGATTTTCAAGATTGATTACAGATGTTTTTCACAGGAATGTCCTAGGAGACATAGGCAACAGGAGAATTTCATCAACTGGAAGAAGGTACCAAGATCAGCTCAGAGGGGATGGACTATATGTTTAGATTTTTTACACTATTTCATGCTTAGATGTGGTTAGTTGCCTAAGGTATTTTAAATCTTACTTGTCATATTTAGAAATGGTAATATGACCTTGATCTTGATTTTAGTAAAGCTAGAGATGAGGATGGTTGTATGTGTTTATATTAACCATGTTTTGACTTGACTCTGCCAACCCAAACCTCCTTCCTACCTTACATGGGACTACAGGAGACTCTAGATAGCTAAGATATTCCTGGGCAAAAAGAACAATGCCAGAGGGATTATCATCCAGATCTCTTACAGAATCATAGTAATAAAAACAATATTGTACCAGAACAAACACAGACGCGCACACCAATGGGACAAAATCAAACCCAAACATGAGTATACATAACTTCATGACAGAAACAAGCACTTGAGAAAAGACAGCAGCTTCCACAGATGGTGCTGGGAACACTGGAGGAACACATGCAGAAGAATGAGACTGTATGTATCGCCCACAACCACTGGCTCCAAACGGATTGGGGATCTACCTGCCTGTGAAACTCTCAACAGTCAAACCACTAGGAGAAAACACAGGCAGTGCCTGCGGGATTCAGGGCTGGAGAAGGCCCTTCTGAGTAGGACCCCATGTGCTCAGAAACTGGAACCAACAATTGACAAGTGGGACCTCCTGAGGCTAGAAGGTTTCTGCATAGGTAAGGAGGAAGCCTACGGAATGCGAGCCTTTGCCAACTGTACATCCAGCAGAGGAATAATATCCAGAGAAAAGGGCCTCAGAACAAAGAGTTAAAAGACAGAGCTTTCTAACTAAAAGGTGAACTACACATCTGAACATAAAGTTCTTAAAAGAGAAATGAGAAAATGGGTAAGAAATGTATTTTAAAGGTGTTCTACATCCTTGATATTATATTTTATAAAAAGAAGAAGAAGAAAGAAAAAGAAGACAGGAATATGTCTGCTGGAGGAATATGTGGTGCAGGGGAAGGGGTGCCTCTTCAGGACCATGCTGAAGTATCCCTTCCCCTTGAGGTACCAGGAGTGTATTTAGGGATTAGGGAGGGGAGACAGAGAAAGGCAGAGAGAGAGAGAGAGGGAGAGGGGAAGGGGGATGAGGAGGGGAAGGGGGAGAGGAGAGGAAGAGGAAGGGGAGGGGGAGGAGAGGAAAGGGGAGGGGGAGGAGAGGAAAGGGGAGGGAGAGGGGGAGGGAAAAGGGGAGGGAGAGGGGGAGGGAAAAGGGGAGGGAGAGGGGGAGGGGAAAGGGGAAGGAGAGGGGGAGGGGAAAGGGGAGGGTGGGGGGGAAAGGGAGGGTGGGAGAGGGGAAAGGGGAGGGAGAGGGGGGAGGGAAAAGGGGAGGGTGGAGGAGGGAGAGGGGAAAGGGGAGGGAGAGGGGGAAGGGAAAGGTGAAGGGGAGGGAGAGAGGGGAGGAAGAGAGGGAGGGGAAAGGGGAAGGGGAGGGAGAGGGGGAGGGGAAAGGGGAGGGAAAGGGGGAGGGGAAAGGGGAAGGGGAAGGGGAGGAAGAGGGAGAGGGAGGCAGGCCATGAACATGTGAAGAGAAGGGGGAGGGCAATTGGGAGAGGAGGGACAGAGAGGGAAGAGGGTAAGAGAGCAAGAGAGAGAGGAAGGGACGGGCACGCCCTTTTACAGTGAGTCAGGCACACCTGGCTATTGTAACTGTGGAGCAGAGCCTAGAAGAAATGTTAATGCTTAGAAGTTAGGAGTACACAAATGAAAACTGCTGTGAGATTTCGTTCCACCCAAGTCAGAATGGTCAAGATCAAGGAAGCAAGCGAGAATGAGTGCTAGTGAGGATGTCGGGAAAGGGAATCCTCACTCGCTGTTGTGGTTTGCAAACTGGTCCAGCCACACTGATTACAGTGTGGAGAATTCTCAGAAAGTTAATTCTCAGTACATCTGCTTTGTGATCCAGCCATCCCACTCCTTGGCAGACGACCAAAACTTCACATTCTATTCCACAAACACCTTCTCAGCTGTGGTCTTTGGTACTTTAGTCATATTCATCATAGTTAGGAAATAGAAACAACCTATCCTCCAATAGGTTAATAGATAGTGAAAATCTGGTGCATATACACAGTGTAATTATATTCAGCCGGAAATGTGAAATCATAAAGTTTGTATTAAATGGACAGATCTTGAAAGTATTATCCTGAATGATGGAGCTTCAACCTAGAAAGACAGACACTGTGCGTTATCTCACATTTGTGGATCTTAGCTCCGAGTATTTAGATGTCAGTATATAACCTGTGGTCATATGTGGGAGATTTCTTTAGATGGGGGTAGAGTAGGACACAGACGCACATAAAGGAGAAATGGGAAAAGTGAGACAAAGAATTAAACTGCGAAGGGGAAGGGAGGGCGACAAAGAGAAGGGGCAGAAATGGAAGGAGGAAGAGAGAAATAATACCAAGGATGTTTGAAAAGTTCATAGAGGAACGTTATTATATGACCATTTTAAGTGACTGTATATACACATTATATATATTCATATATATACACATATATAATATGTATAAATGCATACAACCTGAAGTGATAATACTCCCCACTATGAGGCATACACTATATAACACAACCTCAATGGCCAGGCGTAGGAAAATGCCTTTGGAATTGTGGACCAGAGGCGTCAAGAAGACTCCAAAAACCACATCTGCTATTTCCATTGCCTTAGTTGCCTCCTGGAAGTGAAAGGGAAGTCCCTGTGGCTGAAAACATAGGGACTTCAGACACAATCAATCTGGATCTGTCTTGAAACCTTCCTCCCTGAGGATTGGCTCTCACGCTATCTGAAGGTTCTGTGCCAGTCACCGAGGGAGCAAAGCCATCAAGTCCCACCTAGCTATAACAGCCATGAACTGCAGCAGTGGCCAGGATAGCAAGCATCCTAAGGGTGCAACGGTGGCATCTGCCTGCATCCTGCGGTTACCAGCTGCTGTCTAATTGGACATAAGGCACTCTCAATAGAAGAGGGTTCATGCTTGATACTGCAAGCCAGCTCACTACCAGGCTGTGGAGCCATGGGAAGGACCCAGAGAATAAACTAGAACTGCCGCTATCCGAAACTACTATAATTTCTAGCTGCATTCTCAGTCCTCATCTCTAGACTCACAGGTAAGTGTACCTCTCACACCTCATCCAAGAAGCTTTTTTTGCATGAGAAAGACCGTCACAGAAATCCACAACTGCTCCAAATGCAGAGAACACTGACTGTGGTGTGCACAACCCCTAATGATACATCTCCAATACAATTCCAATACAGCCACAGCACCTAAGGCTTAGGGGACTTTGCAGAAGACACAAAGAAAGAGCCAGAGGATTGGGGCACAGGCCGTTTGACAGTCTCCTAGGCAACACCTAAGCAGGGCCCTGAACAGTGACAAAGACGGTTAACACAACAATGTTGAGGGTTCTCCCCCTAGAAGATCAGGTAATTAAAGACTGATAAGATCAATCATGGTATGCACTCACTAATAAGTGGATATTAGCTTGGAAAACTGGAATATGCAAAACATAATCCATACTTCAAATGAGGTACAAGAAGAACGGAGGAGTGGCCCCTAGTTCTGGAAAGACTCAGTGTAGCAGTATAAGACAAAACCAGAACAGGGAAGTGGGAAGGGGTGAGTGGGAGAACAGAGGGAGGGAAGGGGCTTAAGTGACTTTCGGGGAGTGGGGAACCAGAAAAGGGGAAATCACTTGAAATGTAAATAAAAAACATATCGAATAAAATTTTAAAAAAAGAATGCAAACAAAGAATATAGAAAATAAATAAAAAAAATTTAAAAAAAGACATGGAAAATCAATCTTTTTCTGTCTCAAGCTTCCTAATAATATAATTCAATCCTAAGCATTCGGCTTTGAATACATTTACACATAGGTGCAACATCAAAGGGACTCAGTAGGCTCCTCTACATATGTGCATATGCTTGAAACAATAATTAAACAAGATGTCATAAATCTGAGAGACAGAAGAGGCAATGTGTGAGGAATTGTAGTAGCAAGGGAGTGTAGAAATGATATAAATATAATGTTCACCATGAAATTATAAAAACTGCATCAGGCACAAGGTTTAAACAGAGCTACTTTATATCAGGGCAACATTCCCCCCCCCCCCATCAGTCTTTAGAAGATGACTAATAAAAAGTCCACTGTCGGGAATTGGTCATGTCTTTTGATTAGTTAGGTTCCATAGACCCCCCCCCCCCCAACATCAGAGTTATTGCCAATTCTCTTAATTACTTGCTGGAACTGAATGGGAAGACTGTTGCTGAAGATGCCACCAAACTGGTACTGACCTGGAAATTTCATCCTTACTGGCTAGCTTTAACAGTGCTAGTAGGTGAGACGCATGTTAGCAGACCAGAGACTCAATCATCATGCTTACTCAGCTGTGAACCTGAAAGCTATGCTAACAATGGTCTGGCAAGACACACCCACTGGTGCAGTAGAGGGCAAACATCCTAGGAGTAACCACAGACTTTCTGATCGGATGTAAGGTCAGTTCTGTAAGATGTTACATATATAACTGGTAACGCAATTTGTGGTAAGAGCCTGTGGCTAGACAGGCCATATTTCGGAGGAGAGAGCTTATTATGGCCGTAGTATTAAATAGGCTCCTAATGACTTGTGAATATACTCATACCCCATTTGTCTGGGTGGTTTTTCTCATGGCTCCTCCAGGACTTCTGGCCGCCCATCTTGTTGGCTGTGGCAGATTCTTCTCTTATTCTCTTTATTTAACCTCTCACCTTAGTGACGTTCTGCTCCGGGTTCTAATGGGAGGCCAATCCTTTCCTTGAGGCCACGTTGTCTTGGATAGAAAGCTCTATCATCCTAACTGCTCTCCGACCTCAAGGACCAATCATAGCCACAGGAGTCTCTGATCATTTTGGAGGAGGGTTTCCTGTTAGCTCCTTTCCACCACTCTGATCTCATTGCATTGTTAAATTGGTTGTATTTTCATACCATTTCAGTCACCCTACATATAGATAATCATGTTGGGGTACACTAAAAACACCAGTAGGCACGTAGGAGTCTTATCAGGGGTTCTCTAAAATGTTAGTTGAAGAAAAAATAAAAAAAGATGAACAAGACCAAGACAGGAGGAGGATGAGTTCAGGGTCAGCCTCGACCCTAAAACAAGACTAACTCAAAACAAACAAAACATGCCAAGAATCCTGAGCAGGAGTTCTGGGCAGGTAGCCTGGGATTGCTACTAAGCGGTAGTCCCACAGTCAGGAAACTGATCACATGTGAATGATGTCCACTCTAAGCTCTGAAAGGTTTATGTTCTCGATACTGGGTTATGAATGTGGTGGATAACAGGGAAATAAGGTTTCACAATCTATTTATTCACTATTTACATTTTAACAGAATTTAGGAGGTGTGAATAACATTTTTTTCTTAAATCAAACCTTGAGAAAAGGCATGCATGCATAGCAATTTTCTTGGAAATTTTCTAGCATGCCTATAATCTTTTTTTCTTTAATTTCAGTTTAGTTTCACTTCTTAAAAGTGTGACCCAGACTGTTCCTCAACTAGGCTCTAAGTTATGTAATATAAACCCTACAAAAGAAAGCCGTACCTTTTCCAAACAAACTGACACACTGGTCATTAAGAGCTTGGCATTGTCCATTGTAGCAATACGCGGATCCCAGCCTGCACAAATGACCGTTCAAAGCAAAGGTGTCTGGGACGCAGTGGCTAGAGGTTCCATCGCAGTACTCTGTGAAATCACACTCTGGGTCAACAGCTTTTCTGCAGGGAGTGCCTACTGCTGACAGCTGGGGACAGGAAAACAGACGACTATAGGTATTTGCCGAAGAAACTGCCTAAACATGTCTGGCTGTGGCTAAGAGACTTAGGCAAACTAAGAGTTCTAGAAAGGGAAAAGTCAGGTAAAACACCCACTGGGAAGCAGGGAGAAGGGCAACTCTCTAGGATATGCACATATCCCCACTTGCAGCCATTATGCTGTATGCTCCGCAGCGCATGCGCATTCCGATGGGTGCAGCAGGAGGATTGAGAAGCACTGAACATCCTACCTATGATGTTGCTAGGACCCCGAAGCCAGGCAGTGGTGGCACACTCCTTTAATCCCAGCACTTGGGAGGCAGAGGCAGGCAGATTTCTGAGTTTGAGGCCATCCTGGTCTACAGAGTGAGTTACAGGACAGCCAGGGATACACAGAGAAACCCTGTCTCGAAAAAACAAAAAAACAAAAAAGCAAAACAAAAAACAAAAGACCCTCAAACCCAGTTTCAGCTTTGACTTTGACCAGCTTATTTGTGTAAGAGATATATAAAGTCTCTCTAGGACTGGAAATCACATTCTCTTTTAACAGAAAAGTGCTTAGAATAATGAATGATTAATAATGTGTTGATCCATCTCTCCACCAATATTCATTATTTCCAGAAAACAAGCGTCTGTTTGCATTATTTAGGAACATTTTTGTGGCTGGTTGAATAAATTTCTCCTCTGCTGCCATCCGTAATCGGATTTATAGTGTCCCAATGTTGACTTACCAGGTTTGTTGAAAACAGGCACACATACACACACACACACATACCTCACACACACACATACACACACACACACACACAAACTATAATCATCTGAAGATGAATTAATATTTAATAAAGGAAGAGTAAGCAAAGTACTTTAGTATCTTTAAAGTAATGAAAGAAAAATCTCAATTTAGAATTTCATACACTGAAAATATATGTCAAAAATGAATGGGAGAACCAGCAAGATGCCTCGGTGGGCAGGAGGGTCTGCAGCCAGACCTGACGGCAGGAGTCCAACACACGGAAACCTCATAGTGGGAGGGGAGAAGCAGCTCTCATAAACAGTCCTCTGACTTTTGTGGCAAAGACACGACAATTCACACACACACACACATACACACACACACATACACAGAGATGATAAAAACTAATGAGAAATAAGGCCTTTCCTGGGTAAACATTAGCTAAAAAAAAAAAAAAAAAACAAAAACTATTCTCAGTAGATCAGAATACAAGAAATAGCAAAAGATGCCTTTCAAGTTCAAGAAATAAGATGTGATGGATGGAGTTTAGTCAGTGGTAGTGTGCATGCCTAGTGAGTGTGCTCAGTGGTAGAGCGCATGCCTAGTGTGCACACTGGGGCAGGAGTGTGGCTCAGTGGTAGAGCGCATGCCTAGTGTGCACACGGGGCAGGAGTGTGCTCAGTGGTAGAGCGATGCCTAGTGTGCACACGGGGCAGGAGTGTGGCTCAGTGGTAGAGCGCATGCCTAGTGTGCACAGGGGGCAGGAGTGTGGCTCAGTGGTAGAGCGCATGCCTAGTGTGCACACTGGGGCAGGAGTGTGGCTCAGTGGTAGAGCGCATGCCTAGTGTGCACACGGGGCAGGAGTGTGCTCAGTGGTAGAGCGATGCCTAGTGTGCACACGGGGCAGGAGTGTGGCTCAGTGGTAGAGCGATGCCTAGTGTGCACACGGGGCAGGAGTGTGGCTCAGTGGTAGAGCGCATGCCTAGTGTGCACACGGGGCAGGAGTGTGGCTCAGTGGTAGAGCGCATGCCTAGTGTGCACACGGGGCAGGAGTGTGGCTCAGTGGTAGAGCGATGCCTAGTGTGCACACGGGGCAGGAGAGTGGCTCAGTGGTAGAGCGCATGCCTAGTGTGCACACGGGGCAGGAGAGTGGCTCAGTGGTAGAGCGCATGCCTAGTGTGCACACAGGGCAGGAGTGTGCTCAGTGGTAGAGCGCATGCCTAGTGTGCACACAGGGCAGGAGTGTGGCTCAGTGGTAGAGCGCATGCCTAGTGTGCACACGGGGCAGGAGTGTGGCTCAGTGGTAGAGCGCATGCCTAGTGTGCACACGGGGCAGGAGTGTGGCTCAGTGGTAGAGCGCATGCCTAGTGTGCACACTGGGGCAGGAGTGTGGCTCAGTGGTAGAGCGCATGCCTAGTGTGCACACGGGGCAGGAGTGTGCTCAGTGGTAGAGCGCATGCCTAGTGTGCACACGGGGCAGGAGTGTGGCTCAGTGGTAGAGCGCATGCCTAGTGTGCACACGGAGCAGGAGTGTGCTCAGTGGTAGAGCGCATGCCTAGTGTGCACACGGGGCAGGAGTGTGGCTCAGTGGTAGAGCGCATGCCTAGTGTGCACACGGGGCAGGAGTGTGGCTCAGTGGTAGAGCGCATGCCTAGTGTGCACACGGGGCAGGAGTGTGGCTCAGTGGTAGAGCGCATGCCTAGTGTGCACACGGGGCAGGAGTGTGGCTCAGTGGTAGAGCGCATGCCTAGTGTGCACACGGGGCAGGAGTGTGGCTCAGTGGTAGAGCGCATGCCTAGTGTGCACACGGGGCAGGAGTATGGCTCAGTGGTAGAGCGCATGCCTAGTGTGCACACGGGGCAGGAGTGTGCTCAGTGGTAGAGCGCATGCCTAGTGTGCACACGGGGCAGGAGTGTGCTCAGTGGTAGAGCGCATGCCTAGTGTGCACACGGGGCAGGAGTATGCTCAGTGGTAGAGCGCATGCCTAGTGTGCACACGGGGCAGGAGTGTGCTCAGTGGTAGAGCGCATGCCTAGTGTGCACACGGGGCAGGAGTGTGGCTCAGTGGTAGAGCGCATGCCTAGTGTGCACACGGGGCAGGAGTGTATCTCAGTGGTAGAGCACATGCCTAGTGTGCACATGGAGCAGGAGTGTGGCTCAGTGGTAGAGCGCATGCCTAGTGTGCACACGGGGCAGGAGTGTGCTCAGTGGTAGAGCACATGCCTAGTGTGCACACGGGGCAGGAGTGTATCTCAGTGGTAGAGCACATGCCTAGTGTGCACACGGGGCAGGAGTGTGCTCAGTGGTAGAGCACATGCCTAGTGTACACATGGAGCAGGAGTGTATCTCAGTGGTAGAGCGCATGCCTAGTGTGCACATGGGGCAGGAGTGTGGCTCAGTGGTAGAGCACATGCCTAGTGTGCACATGGAGCAGGAGTGTGGCTCAGTGGTAGAGCGCATGCCTAGTGTGCACACGGGGCAGGAGTGTATCTCAGTGGTAGAGCACATGCCTAGTGTGCACACGGGGCAGGAGTGTATCTCAGTGGTAGAGCGCATGCCTAGTGTGCACATGGAGCAGGAGTGTATCTCAGTGGTAGAGCGCATGCCTAGTGTGCACTTGGGTCAGGAATGATAGCAGTTAGTAAAATGATACTTAAGAAATTTTCATAGATAAAAGGTAAAACAAAGCTGTAAGCTATACCATTTTACTTTGCAATCATAAGTACCACATGTGGGAACTTGGATTAGTGCATTTACTTTGGAAAATCTTTCTTCCATTTTTCTAAAATTTTCCATATCCACTTGTTGCAGGATTCAATAGGCCCCACTACAAGCAACCAGCTAGAAGTGGGTTGTAATATTTTTGTAAGAGCAGAATTATTAAAGTAGAAAACAAGTCAGTGAGTGTTAGGGACAGTGTGTGTGGATTCTATGTGTAGACTGTGTGTGTGGACTGTGGTATGTGGACTGTGGTATGTGGACTGTGGTGTGTGGACTGTGGTGTGTGGATTGTGTGTGAACTGTAGTGTGTGCACTGTATGTGGATTGTGGTGTGTGGACTGTGTATGGACTGTGGAGTGTGGACTGTGGTGTGTGGACTGTGGAGTGTGGACTGCAATGTGTGGACTGCAGTGTGTGGACTGTGGAGTGCGGACTGTGTGTGTGGACTGTGTGTGTGGACTGCAGTGTGTGGACTGCGGAGTGTGGACTGTGTGTGTGGACTGCATGTGTGGACTGTGGTGTGTGGACTGTGTGTGTGGACTGTGTTTGTAGACTGTGGTGTGTGGACTGTATGTGTGGACTGCAGTGTGTGGACTGTGGAGTGTGGACTGTGGTGTGTGGACTGTGTGTGTGGACTGTATGTGTGGACTGCAGAGTGTGGACTGTGTGTGTGGACTGTGTGTGTGGACTGTGGTGTGTGGACTGTGTGTGTGGACTGTGTGTGTGGACTGTGTGTGTGGACTGTGGTGTGTGGACTGTATGTGTGGACTCTGTGTGTGGACCGTGTGTGGACTGTGGTGTGTGGACTATGTGTGTGGACTGTATGTGTGGACTGTGTGTGTGGACTGTGTGTGTGGACTGTGTGTGTGGACTGTGGTATGTGGACTGTGTGTGTGGACTGTGGTGTGTGGACTGTGTGTGTGGACTGTGTGTGTGGACTGTGGTGTGTGGACTATGTGTGTGGACTGTGTGTGTGGACTGTGGTGTGTGGACTGGCTATCTAGAAGCAAGAGGCCTTAGGAGGCCGTGGAACCGCCCACCCTTGAGGAAGATGGCCGGCCACAGTGCTGGTTGTCCTAATGCTCAGAAACTCTTGTTATCCAAAGTTCACTGCTTTAAATTATATGTTTATAGAGAATTTGAGCTGATGATGGTGCAAGCCTGTAACCCCAGAACTCAGGAGGATGACTTTCAGGCTTAAAGTCAGCCTGAACTACAGACTGAGAGCCTATCTACAAACAACCCAAGGCCTGAGAACGAACAAGGGCCTGGGTTCAATCCCCAGGCACCACAGAAGTTGAGGACAGTTGGGGGAAAGGAACAGTGCGATTTTTACAGACTGCTGACTTGCAAGAATGGGAACCCTACAGTGTTTTGCATTGCAGAGCTTGCTCTCACCCGACCAGCTTGTGTTAGGGATGCTGCTCTGTTTCTGCTTTAGTTTATGCCACAGTTTGCTGGGCTTCTGTATGATAATCAAAAAATGCATGCCACTGGGGCTGGTGAGATGACTCAGGGGTCAAAGGCGTTGGATGCCAAGCCTGAAACCTGAGTTCAATCCCCTAGAACACACATGGGAGAGGGAGAACCTAGCCCACGAGTCATCCTCAGCCCTTCATACATGCCTCATGACACACACGTGTGTGTACACACACATGAACTTGCAATAGAAATCAATTAAAATGTAATTACTCCAATGGCAGAAAACCATTCCAGCTGTTCACAGTGTGCCTTTTACTTAACCAATCTGTGAGTGCTTTGCATTGTATATGCTTTGTCTGCTACCCACATTATAATTTTCCATCATCATTTATCCGACTTTAGGAGTTATCTGGCTATTGGCACGTTCCTTAATGTAGCGTATACAATTCACCCTGTCTGGGCATTTAGATCAGTTTGTTGGTTTCCATGCCGTAGACTAGGAAGCACCAGTCGGAGACGCTTTTTTAAATCCATGATTCCTTAGCATGGATTCCCTCCCGCTTTCTTTGTGTTATTCCGCATTGACATGGTCTGTCTAGTCCTGCATCCCTGTGCTGAAGCATCCCCTTGGTAAGTACCACCCACTCACCTCACACGTGGGTGTGCAGCACGCCCCAGACCCACACTGCGCTGAGCCTTTTAGTCTGCACGTCTCGTGGTCGCAGCACTCTTTAAATTGGCATTCCTATAGTTTTAGAAGAAATAGGATTCTGGTCAGGATAGGACTCAAACACACACACACACACACACACACACACAAGCACACACAGCACACACAGCTTCTCCTTGCTTCCCTCCCTTCTCCCCTTCCTTTCTAACAGAGACTACTACGTAGCCAAGGTTGCCCTATCATACAGCGGAGGCTACCAGTCACAAGCCCACCTGCCTGCCTCTGCCTCCCCAGGGCTGGGATCTTAGAAGAGGGCACCAGAGCTTAACAACTTTTGCTCCTTTGTCTCAACTTTAATTCGCACACTATGCTCCTAACTACATTCAATGAGGCCTCACCCTCTTCAGCTTTTACTATTCCTAGAATCACCCAAAGCAGATGTAACGGTAGAACTAAGGGAACAGCACTGAAATCGGTTGTTGAGACATAGCATGGACATTTGGGTAACTGGCTCAGAATCTACTGATATGAAATATGTTTTTGAGGGAACTGTGACTTTTCAGGAGAAATGCAAACTTTCTTCAAGTCTCTCACTGATATGTTTGCTCTCCATTTCTATTGCGAATGAAGCTAAGCTTTAGGAATTGCAACCAAGACACATTATTCATGGACTCCCCCCCCCACCAACAATGTTAGTAGTAGCCTCTATTTATGACATAAAACACCTACAATTGTAAAAGTAATAGTAACAACAACAGAATATGGGGTCTGTATGTCATGGCAGTGTTTGAAGTCTTCTGATGTCATAGTTATTTGCATTGGCTCCAAACAAGATATTTCTGTGAAATCCTTGTTATTCATTTCACTTTTTACATAGTTCAAATGACCCCCACATCTCTTGCTTTTTCCAATAAAGACACTTCAGTCTCTCTTCGTCCTAGTCTGGTAATTTCAGCTAACACTGTTTGGCCTTTACTGTCTTCTGGATGGTTCTTGCAGCACACAAAATGGTGGACCACTACTCAGGGAGGGAGCTCTGTCAACTTCAGAGTTGTGCTATCTCAGAAGGCCATAGGACATTGCAAATATCAGTTGTAGGTTTTGTGACAACATTTAACTATCTTCATCAAGGCCGGTGCAGTGGGGTGAGGAGAGGGAAGACACAACACAGCTAGCAGTCTTGACCTGCAGGTCAGAAGCTCACTTAAAAGGCACACGTGGCTCAGACATCTGCTTATATTAACCCGGGCAACCTTACCCAGGGATCAGACACATTGCAGTCTCTTTTGGAGACTGCTAGAAAGAATCTAGAGTCAATGTGATGGTTGGCCATATTCTGTTCCTTGTGGCTGCCTGGCGTGACTGGATGTCCAGCTTTTTTGCTATCAAGTATAGGCCAGTGTTTCTTCCCAGACACTACGTGCATTTCTTTCTTGTAATTGCCCTATAACTCCTTGATAATACCACACTGTGTTCTATTCATTCTTTATATCCTTCTGAGTCCCCTTCTATCACATCAGTCACTTCTGCTGGATAACTGTTCTCTGATTTTAAGGACTCCTGTGATTAGGTTAAGCCTACCTACATAACTGAGGAAGACATCTTTCCCTCAGGTTTGTAATCTTTTGCTTGTTTGGTTTTTTTGGGATTTTTTGTTTTTTGTTTTTTCGAGACAGGGTTTCTCTGTGTAGTCCTGGGCTGTCCTGGAATGCACTCTGTAGACCAGGCTGGCCTCGAACTCAGAAATCCACCTGCCTCTGCCTCCCAGAGTGCTGGGATTAAAGGCGTGTGCCACCACTGCCCAGCTCAGGTTTGTAATCTTATTTATTTCTGAGAGGCATCATGTGTATGTGTGTGTGTGTGTGTGTATGTGTATATATGTGTGTATATATATATATATATATACATATATATATGTATATATATATATCCACACATTTTAGAACTTGAAGTGGAGACATCTGTGAAGGTCCATCTTGCCTTCTACCAAAGCATTGGTCTGAAGTATAGATCTTAAAGCAGGAAGTCAGCCTGTGCAGCAGGCAATGGGCCATTTGCTGTTCCTATGAGCTAAGCTCTGAAGCAAAGATGCTCAGAATGGTCCAGGCTCAGGAGTCTCTGTAGGACCAATCTGAAAGCATTACCCAGGGTGTTTGCTGCTGCAGCTCTTCAATTCTTTTATGACATAAAAGTGCATTCAGACAATATGCACACAAGTGGGAATGAACATTCTCCAATAAAGATCCACTTGGAAATAACAGACGGCAACTGGAGTTAGCCCTACTGTGTGTGCTCTGTAGGAGACTGATGTTGGATAGAGTTAGCCCTACTGTCCACACTCTGTAGGAGACAGATGTTGGATATTTCTCAGAGAATTTCTTTTTATGAGGGACAAGACTCTAAGTCTTTTGCTTTAGTTTTGAAACTGTGTTTTAATAACATTCTTAAAATTCCTTTCTTCCCTCCATACTATCCCATAAAACACTTCCCACTCTCCTTCAAATCCACTGCCTCTTTCTTTGTCAACTGTTATTGCATGAACGTGTGTGTGTGTGTGTGTGTGTGTGTGTGTCTTCCCACTGTCCTGACACTAGGGAGACTGAGGTAGGTAGGGCACAAGTTCAAAGTCAACCTAGGCTACACAGAACCCTGACTTACAAAAGAAAATCATGAAAGAGGTGCAGGAAAGCAATTCGCTTGTTTTAGCCTCACCCTTGCATGTCAATCATGTGGTAAAGATGTTATAACCCACACCCAGCATGCAGTGTGACAACATGTGTTGTGCAGACAGGAACAACCATGGTCACACATGATGTTCCCTACTCACCGTCTCGTTACCACAGTCACATTCCTCACCGGCTTCCATGATTCCATCACCACACACGGCTTGCTTTGGTTGCAATACATGTACATTTGACAGGTCACTAAGGCATTTCATGTCAAATCTTGAAGCATAATGCATGTAGTCATGCAAGCTACAGTTGCTAAAAGTTTTCATCCCACTGGAACTCCTACAATGAGATAATACTCTCTGATAAACCAGCCTACTACAACACCACATCATCATGACAATCCTCCACTGGTAAATCATGTGGTCCTCAAGACATGTGACCCACAAGATGGCTCAAATAAAAAGTGCATACCTCAGCAGAGGTTAATTGTAAAACTGGAGTTGTATATTGCTTCTTTTTAATATAATCCACAATACTATGTTTCTTAAAAATTACTACAATTGTATTCTACAATTGGGTTAGACCTCATGACTGTGACCAAGACCTAATAAAAGTCAGGAGTTATGACCATGCAGTATGTGGTGTCTTGTGTCTAGTGTCCTCTTTCTCCTCTTCATTTCTGTCTGTCTGAAGACAGTGTCCAGTGGCTCTCATTTGTAAACTCTCTCCTTGGACTGCTAATTCTGACCCACAGTGCTCAAAATACTGTTTCCATAGGTCCTATGTCTCCTTTATCATTTCACTGAGAACTCAACAAATTCCTTCACAACTATTTGGGAAAAAAGTTCATTCAGATTAAATTAAATGTATGTTTATCAGAAACATGATAATTTTATAACTCATCTAATTTGATAATTAACATATACTTTTTTCTAGACTTGTTCACTCTAGTTTTTTTTTTTTTGAAATATCTGTCCATTGTCCTCTGTCTATGGATTGTCTCTGTTGAGTTTTCTAGATAAGAAATCATAATGCATGGAAATTAATGACATTTTTTCCCCATCAAATTTTCCCTCTATTCCTTTTTACACCAAAAGAGTAACCAAAACTGCCAGAACTATATAGCATCATTAAGGGTGTCTCTGGTCAACAAAGTAGCAACAGTGCCATGTGTTTAGATAAGACTTTACAGTTTTCCTCAACATTAAGTTGTCTTTGTCTAGTTCCCTCCAATAAAAACATCTTAATAATACTTTATAGCACTTTCCAGACATCACATGGAAAATATTTTATACAATACATTATCAAACATAATATAATTTTCTAACTTATAATGTGAAAATTAATAAAATTTCAATGTTTATCAAATCATGAAGTTAATCTTGGAAGAACATGTGTACAATTAGTCATGATCAGGGGCTGGAGAGATGGCTTAGCAGTTACAAGCAGAGGACCTAGGTTTGATACCCAGCATTCTGCAGATGTTCACAAACATCTGTAATTTCAGATCTGAGGGATCTTGGATGTGGTGCCCTCCTCTGTCCTTAGTGGGCACCAAGCATGCACGTGGTATAAAGAAACACATGCAGGCAAAACACAGATAAAATGAAATAAATAAATCTAATAAAGAATTTAAAAATAAGATTCATCATAAGAATTCTTACAATGCTCTCTGCTGCATTATGCACGGAGCGCTGGGACAGGAACAATTATTATCATCGTCGTATGTTAGCCCTATGTGAAGGCCAATCAGTTGAGCAATAACCACTGAGAGTCCCTCCAAACCTATGTCTTCTGGATACTGAAATAGAGACAATTGAAGAAAGGAAATATTGTGTAAGAATAAAACAAAGGCAAACAATGGGCTACTTTAATTTATCTGCAAGTTTTTGTGAATTCATTAAAATCAAGCAATATAGCTGGGCGTGGTGGTGCAGGCCTGTAATCCCAGCACTTGGGAGGCAGAGGCAGGCGGATTTCTGAGTTCGAGGCCTGCCTGGTCTACAGAGTGAGCTCCAGGACAGCCAGGGCTATACAGAGAAACCCTGTCTCAAAAACACCAAAAAGATAAAATCAAGTGATATATATATATATATATATATATATATATATATATATATATATATATATATATAACCTACAAAACTGCACATATTGCACACATGTGTATAACTTTAAACAGAAAAATTCTATTGGTATGAGAAAAAAAAGTAGCTAATAGGTATACCTCCCATATCTGTAGCATCTACGTTTGAAATCCCAAGCATTAAAATTTGAAGGTGAAAGCCAGAACTTGGGGGGCATGGGTAACGACACCCAATTTGGGAACATTAGATTTTATGGTAGAATGTAGAAGCTGGAGTCTTAATGTCCAGGAGCACAGGAGCCACAGTCTTCCGCTTTTAAAATAGTCTAACTGAAAATAAGCTATTGGTTAAACTCATGCAGAGGAATAGACTCCTCAAAATAAGCCAACTTTCAAGTTAAATTCTTTAAAAATAATTTCAGGCACAAAGCCACCAGCACACATTCTGCAGATGTGAAACCTTCCGTGCTGCACTGTTCTCCAAGGTCTAGCTTGGTGAATCTGTCTGATGCTCCATTCATCCTACCCTCCTCAACCCACCACATCTGGCCATATTCAAATCCATTGCCTTGAACCATGCTAGCCACAGCTGCCTACAGATTCCCACCTCTCCCTCCTATGTCAGCTCAACACCTTTACCCAGTTAGCTCTACTCCAGCACTCCAGCTTGGACCAGGACACACATACATTCTGCGCACCAGCCTAGCCTCCCTATTCACTTGACTTCATTCCATCAAAAGAACAGAAACAGAAGGAGCCCTCCCAAACTCATTCCATGAAGTCAGTACCACACTAATACCCCAAAACTAGGTAAAGACACAACCAACAAGTCCTACAGTCCGATACCTCCAATGAACATAGATTCAGAACACTCAGCAAAATACTTGCAAAGAGAAAGAACATAGACATAAATAAAAAAGACTATCCACCCTGTGATCAAGCTGGCTTTATCTCTAAAATGTAGGGATGGTTCCATGTATACAAATTGACATAATGTAAATAACGATATTGCATGATCATCTCAATAGATGCAGAAAAGACCTTTGGGAAAATCTAACATTCCTTCGAGATAAAAATCTTAGAGAGCATAGAAGTAGAGGAAACATACCCTAGCATAATAAAGCTATATATGAGAAACCCACAGTCATCATCGTCTTAAATGGAGAAAAACTTGAAGTTCATCCCAGTGAACACAGGAATGAGATGAGGCTGTCCACTCTCCCCACTCTCTTCAGCATTGTGTTTGAAGCACTAGCTGAAGCAATAAGGCAAGAAAAGGAAATTAATGAAGCACAAATAAGGAAAGAAGAAATCAAACTATCACTGTCTGCAAATTATATTATTATAATATATAGAATGTTACTCACAAGAAACTCTAAATATTTTACTTCTTGAAACGGTAAACAGATTCAGCAATGTGGCAGTATACCAAATCTACTCGAACAAATCAGTTGCTTTTCTATACATCGCCAACAAGCAAAAAGAAAAAGAAGCCATGGTCAAAATCCCATTCACAATAACCCCAAAGAAAAGAACTCAACATCAAGAGACTATTACTGAAGACGTCACATACTCATACAGCATGGGACTACACAGCTGGCAGTCATAATGGATGACTCATAGTGTTGGAAGGTGCTGTGCACACTACTGGAGTAGAAAAGCCACTATCGGTCTCACACATCAGTCTGAACATGAAGAGATATGTTAATGGCCAGGCTGCAAGACCTGCCCATTTGTGCAATAGTGGCAGGTGCACTTAGAGAGGAACCAACCACCTTTTCACTGTATTTAAGGCCAGACTATGAGATGGAGCTTATACCTGCCACCATCAACAAGACCAAGAATCTGTGGCTAGAGAGGACATGGTCCCCAGTGGAAAACCTTTTATTCTGCTAAACAGACACAGCATCAACCTGACGCCTAATGACTTATCGGTATACCTATAGGTCAATGCATCTCTCATGACTACAAGGAAACTGTTTTCAGATGTAACAAGGCAGACAGATGTACACATACAGTGATAGCAACTATGACAGCATGCACAACACCCGCACAAATTCAAGCCAGACAAAATCCCAGCATGGAGGAAGGGGAGGAGACAATGAGGTCCCACCCTCTAGATGAGGCGCTATCAACGTGTGGTTGCTGCTGGGAGAGGGAAAGTCATTTTCTCGTGGTGTGAGACCCTCGTACCTAGCAGTAGTCTGGCAGTACAAACTAGACTTGACAGGTTTGAAAGAGAAGGCGAGGGAGAGCAGAGGAAGAGGCACTGAGGGGATGAACATGATTTTAAAAGAACTATATAAAATTGTCAAAGAATCAGCATGTTTTTCAAAAACTATTTTTTAGAAAAGAAAAGTAAGTTACTTCCCAATCCAGGAACCACATGAGTGAAGAACTGTTATCAGGATTCTTAGATCTAGGGGGTAGGTATGATACTGTTATGTATCCAATGCTGGATACTGTTCCCAAGCTCTGGTTGGCCCCTCCCCCCCCACACACACACATACAAGGAGATCCTCATGGATACCAATTGATGCTATGTAAATGTTGCTCCTTAAGTTACTCCTGATTGGTTAATAAAGATGCCTATCTACAGCCTGCGCTGGGCAGAAGGGGGCGGAGCAAAGGTTCGTAGACTTGGGGTCTGAGGCAGGGATCAGGAAGAGAGAGAGGAAGAAGGACAAAATAGCCCCAGGGTTGGGTGGATCGTGACTACATGGCTATGAGGGCTGGCCTGATGGAGTAGGAGTGGCCCAGGTGGAACATGGAAAGAGATATCTCGAGGATCACCGCGGGAAGTAGACAGAACAGCAGAGAAGGTTCGTATCTGCTGAGCTCTAGTGCTTTTAAAGCTTATTATAAATCTAAAGGTTTCTGTCTTTGATTTGGGAACAAGATGGACTGACGCGGGGTAGAAACCCATAGTAAATGTTTTAAAGACAATAAGGGGATGTAGCGACACCCCCCCTCCAATAATAATAACCGCTACATGTGGAAAAGCTCTCGCAGGGAGAAAGGAGCTCTGGCGACCGAGAAGCAAGCAGCTGAACAGACTTGACTCGGCTCCAAGCCCGGTCTGGTGGAGTAAGTGGTCCCACTGCTTTCCCGCGTCCTTCCCATCACCACCAGTACTGACACACACACAGCCAGAGGGAAGGATGCACAGGACACACAGTTCCCGTGAGGTGCCCGGAGCAGGGGCTGGGAAGGTTCTGGGTCTGAGAGCATGTGGGTGTGGGACTCAGGCAAGAAGAAGTAAATAGAGACACTGTGGGATGAAACAGAACACTGACATTACAGAAAGAATGATGCAGCCAAATGATTTTAAATGTTTGCATATAATGACACAGATTAGAGAGAAAATACATAACAAAAAAACGAAATGAAAATTGATATAGTACAATCCATCAGGTCAGCCATTCATTCCTATCCACACAGAAAAGGCGTCTATATATCCAGCATGCCAGAGGACGAGGAAGACCATGTGAGGACACAAAGTTCTTAGATATTTGTGCAGAGCAATGTCCCTAATGCTGCGACTCTTTAACACACAATAGTTCCTCATGTTGTGGGACCCCAACGGTAAAGTTATTTTTGCTGCTCCTTCACAACTGTAATTTTGCTAAGGTTATGAATCATAATGTAAATATCCGTGTTTTCCGATGATCTCCGGTGACCCTTTGAAAGGGTCATTGACAACTGACTTCCCCAGAGGGTTCAGGACCCACAGGTTGAGAACTGTTGCTCTAAAAGCTACACCAAGCTGCAAACGGGTGAGGGCTTTCAATTCCCAAGGGGAAGACAACTAGAGACTAGTAATTTCAAGGTATACACACGCGCGCGCACACACACACACGCACATGCACAATTAACTGAATATTTAGAAGAACCAAATGCCTTCTGAGTCACACAGCTCCCTTGAGAGCTGGCTTCTCTTTTTCTCAGCCAGTTGCAGAGACACGAGTCAGTGAAACGTGAATCAGAAAGGCGCATGCTCCTGAGGAGACAAAGCGAGTACTGTCGCATCGCAGCTGTGCAATCTGCGTTGTGTGCAGCGGCAGAAAAGATGGCACATTCCCCAGAGTGTCTCTAGAGTAGAGAAAGAAGCCTTTCTCACACACGTAGGAAGGAAGCCATATTTTGGACAAACCAGTGTGATGTGATTTAAATCCGGCAAGAGACACCCATTGTGCAATCCAGGCAAGTAAATGTTGGTTCATTAGTTGGCTCGTAAGAGAGTAAAATGAAAAATTTGAAAACAACGTGAAGCATTATGCAATGGCGAACACAAGTCGATGGCTTTTGCTACTTGCTAAACTTGGATACATGGAGGCTTCTTTACTTTTGGGCTAACATTTCAGTTACTTAAAAACCCAAGGAAACTTTAGTAACTCTCACAACCAGTTAGTGAAAGGGTGCTGGAGGCGTCGTGGTATACTGATTATGCTTGAAATTTGTAATGCAGTGGGGCATTTTTAAATTTGAACAATTTTGTCCCAAGAGAATAATAATGGTGTGTGTGTGTGTGTGTGTGTCTGAGAGAGAGAGAGAGAGAGAAACCAAATTCTTTGAGCCATTTGACTACTCCATAAACACATACATAGTATATGGTTGTTGAAAAGTAGTGATACAGTGCAGAATGAAAACTACGTACCATACCAACACCCGCAACATAGCTTTCACTGCATATTCCACCAGGGGATACCGCTCCAACGTATTTCGGGTGTCTCCTGTAACTACACCATGACAGGTTGACTTGGTATTCATGTAGTTATGTAGAACATTACAATAGCATGCATTTGCCTCCTCATGAACTTAAGAGAGTACTTGAGAAACATAACAAGTTCCAATCTGGATATCTAATAAAGTATGCAAAATATCCAAATGATTGTTAAATATTCATTTGATATCAACTTTTTCCTCCGGCTGGCTCCCAGATTTGATGTTAGTTTATTATCTGAAGTGCTACTAAGTCACCCTTGTTGCGCGGTTACTCCTTAGGCCACTAGAAGCTGAAAGGTAAAGAAAGAACTTCCAACTGTAGACGAAGCAAACCTGATGCTGAATTATCACAAAGGAACTGATATAACTCTATTCCTGTGAAAAAGTAGGCATCAAGTACATTAATCAATACAGGTAACATTAAACAAACAATTTTACATTATTAATTTAATTAGACTAATATAATTTGCTGATATCATTCAAACTCATGGAATTCAGGATTTGCTCACATTAACTCTTCTTTAAATATGAAAACATGCCAATATAAAATTGGCCAACATCTTTTTAGTTTTAAGCTATCACCTTTATAGCATACATGTATACCTTATTATATATATTTCAATATATATGTATCTATCTATATTTATATATCTATATAAATATAGGAAAGCTAGGGCTATACAAAGAGAAATCCTGATTCAAATAAATAAATAAATAAATAAAGATATAGATATATAGATATAATTTTCAAAGTGTCCTACAGAAATCTAAAGGATATGATGAACACAAACATTTTGCTTAACGGGATTATTAATCTGTTTATCAAGCACAACTCTGTCTACTTACATGAGTAAGTGTGTTATTTCATTGGACTGTAGGGTAAGATATTCTCGTTTCCAGCCCAAAAGTCTTTGTAAAATATCAGTAGCATTTCCATCAGTAGAAATTTGGTTTTTATCTGACCACAGTTCCAAGGAGGCTAACACAACACTTAATTTCAGCTGAGTGAACATCTAAGAATAGGATTACAGTGTATGGTTCAAAAAATTCAACTGTTATATCAGAAATACAGAAAAAGTTCACTAGAGTATTCAGAACATTAAGCTAATAAAATATATTCAAGTCATTTATTTTCCATACTTATAAAATGCAAATTATAGTCAATTTTTTTCATGAAAATAAAGGTCTGAAAATTAAAAACTTACAGTGTTAACAAGCCCAATAATCTGGAAAATCTTCTGTGTTATGGCCATAATGTCAGATCCCATATAATCAAACTGAAATACAAATTTAATTTTTAAGAGTAAATTTTTAAGTAAATTTTGAACTGCTGAATTATTTTGGTAGCACAGGTTTATCAAGTATTTCTACATGCTAATTTTATCTATCTATCTATCTATCTATCTATCTATCTATCTATCTATCTATCTATTCATTTATTTGAGACAGGATTTCTCTTTGTATAGCCCTGGCTTTCCTGGAACTCACTCTGTCTATCGAAATTCATGTACAAGGAATAAGTATAATTTCAAGCTTTAGTATAAAAGGAAAACTATAATATTCAGAAGCACTCCGCTGTACAAAAAAGTAGACACTATATAGTTTGTGACCTATTTATGTGCTCACGATATCCATAAAATTATGATATTAGTTACCAAATAAAAATGTAAAAGAGCACAAAGCCTGAGGTGCACGTGTGCATTGATGTCTACGTGTACATATGTGTTTTGATGTCTATGTGTGTAAAAGCCGAGTGATGTATACCCCACTTCACTCTAGGTAGGTTGTATACTTCTATAAAAAGTACCAGGGATTTCTAAACATTGCTTCTCAGAGTCCGTTTGTACCAGGTTTATCAGTATTGCTCGGATAGGTCAGACAACTAGCCACCAGCCCCTTTCCCTGGTTTCCATGGCTTTATTCTCAATTGACTCTGCAATATCAGAAAACTTGAATTTTCTATATTGTTGCTTACATGAGGGATTTTGCTAGCCAACATTGTCCCAGTCCTTACTCTCCGAGAGACGCGAGCCACTGGTAAAATCATATATGTTTTCACACAGAATCTTCAAACACCGCAGTTATCTCTCCCATGATCCCCTCCTCTGTCCTACATGCCCATCTCTCTGACCACTTAAACCTCAATCCCCATTACTGAATCCTTAGTCTTAATTGATTCCATGCTGCAAACTTTCTTCAGCAAACCCCATGTGCATATGGGGTGTGACGCGAGTTCTTGCCTCAGGCTGAGGTCCAGCTACTGTGTTTGATCCTCCGTGCACACCCACCATCCTAGGATAATGCTCACTTCCCTGTCAGGTGCACCAACCCATGGAGTAGCATATTTCAGAGCCTCCAGATTTGGGGCTCCTACATTGTGTGGGTCTGCTAAATCCTTCACTATTTATCCTAAAAACCTTTGCGATGAACACTGTTCTATTTCAAACCTTTGCTATGAATACTGAACTACGTTTACTTTCTTTATATTAGTGTACACTGCATCGCAGTGCAGCTCTCCATAACTCTCTTACTCTTTAGTTGTCTTTTCAAAATTGAACTTTCTAAAGCAAATAACATCGGGTGAACAGGCTTAAAAAAGATAGTGGAACACACACACACACACACACACACACACACACAAATAGACCTGTGAGCTCAAAGAAAACCAATAACTTCTGCCTCTATTTTTGCTGTTGATAAGGAAGGGAAGAAGACAGAAATGGAGGAGGGCAGGAGGAGAGAAGGAACTTGTCAGGGAAGAAAAGGAAATAGGATGGCAAAGGGCAGAAGAGAAGGACATGAGAGAGAAGGGGACAGGATGGAGGCGAGGAGGGAGGCTGACTTACCAAAAACTTCCCCACTATAATGTGCAATTTTAGACTTTGAGGTAACAGTTGTGAATGATTTTTATCCTGGAAAACAACCAAAACATATTAGCTAATTATTACTGTGCAGTGAGCATCCTAAAAGCAGAAGTCAACGTGCAAAGAAATCAGGACAGATATAATTAACACCATCATCAAGACCTAAACGTCCAAAACTACTGCAGAACCATATTTGTGCCTCAAAGTATCATTGGCATGAGAGGTTCCCCGTGAGGGCTTCGCCCTTACTAGGACAACTCCAGACTTTGGTGGGTGCTGGGAGCGCCTGATAGGCTGGCCAATCCCAAGAGGTCGGCTCTAAACACGTGTGCAACCGTGGATGATCTCAGTGGGCTGTATTTATAAATACTTTATAAATCTTCTCTCTCTCCCTGTGTGTGTGTGTGTGTGGGTGTGCTCATGTGCAAGTGTACATATGTGTGTAAGACTATCACAATTAAAGAATAAGAAGCCACGAATTTGATGAGAGGAACTGGAGAGAGGATCGGTGGGAGAGAATGTCGCAAATCCATGAAATTAAAAACTTGCAGGAAAGCTACCAGTGGAGAATGAGTCTCCCCCACTCTCTCATGTGCAGTTTGCACGTTGGTGCATTCGTGTCACACGGTCTGCAGTTGGTCTTTTCTTTCCCTGTGGGTTGTGCCTTAGATTTGTCCCTTAGGTTCTAGTACTTTTATTTCCAATAATGATACACTCACAGTTGTTTTACGGCGTTAGATTTCATCTGAGGCTCATTTTATTTCCAATGTTGATATGTATATTGATATATAGTATCTATATATCTACTTACCTTAGTGCTAGTTTTTTTTTTACAGTTTTGTAAAATTCTTACATTGCTTTTAGAAAAGAATGTAGTCTTTCCTAAGCCAAATCTTATAGTCCTGCAAATGAATAGCATTTTCTCCATTTATAGTTCTTTATTAAATCATCACTTTGTGGTTTGTGTGTACAGTGTTTCTACACCTCCCCCTGCTGTTCACAGGAGTGTGGTGGATTTTTTATATGTCAGTCTGATATTCCCTGAGTGTGTATTTCACCATGGGATGCAGGAGTATTGGACAATCCTCTAGGGAATCCAATGTCATGCTGGGTGAGGAGATTCAAGGAAACGACCTGGAGTATATCAGACTTTAATGAGTGAATAAGTGAATTCTTAGGGCAAAGACGGCAGATGCCTCTCTGTTCTCAGAGAAGCTAGCTTGTAGCCAAGGCCACTCTCAAGGCAATTGGATAGACAGACGTCTGTTTCTGCTGATGAGGAAAAGGGACTTTTAGTGAGCAAGCAGCCCTAATGAACAAGTTTCAAAAGGCACAACTTCAGCAAACCTTGGCTCTAATTAGTCAGAAGGATATGTCTACCCTCTAATCAAGTCAGAAGTCTATATCTACTCTCTATTTCTCTATATTGTCCAGGAGGAACTGTTGGGTGGGCACTGGTCTTACAGTCATGTTTGGCCAATGAATGTGGCAGAGCCATTCAACTAACTTACTCATTTCTATGTAACTTAGTATTTCCCACATAGGCTTGTTAGTGAATCCTTTTACAATCACAGTTTACTTGATGTTAAAGCTTACTAGCATTTCTATCTTCAGTAATACAGAAACAGTTGCCTAGCTTAGAAACTATGTTGCGCTAGTATGTAAAGCTACATAGGACATATCGAAAGCACTTACAGTCGGCTACTGAAAATAATGCCTAGTCTTCCTGCATTGTTTAATGGTTTCCAATAACACATGGAAACCATTGAAAAACAGCTACATGAAAATGTTGCAAATACACCATAAAAGTAATACACTTCAAGTACAATAGTCCTTAATCTTTCAAGTTATGTGAAATTCGAATGCTTTGTCAGGGTATAAAACAAAAAGCTGTGGAATGTGTTATTTCCACCCATCAGCTGACTAGTCCCCCTTCATGACTGGCAAATGATGGGCGTGGCTTGCCACTGTCCCTTACCACCAGAACCCTTCTGGTTACCTGCTCAGTGAAAGGGCCTTTATCAAGCTGGCCTGCCTGCCAAATATGGCTGTAATTTTCTGCTATCATTGAGTGGTTGTTCTTCATTTGATAAACTATGTGCTCAAATCTTGCTGAAGACTCCAAGGGTTCAATTCCATAGCTGATATTTTCCAACTGCAGGAATCCCCTGAATTTAGAAAGGCAATTGTTTTATCAAAACCATGCATGGTCCCCTTCAAAGCTATCACCTGACATGTGAGACACGAGAAACCACAGCAAAGCAGATGGATCTTATGCATTTTTCCCCTGTTTGGTTTTGCATTCTCAGATCAGACAGGTAAAAAGGAATCTGTGATGGGTTAATGCAGACAGAAAGACACAAATGGGAATACTGGCAAGAGACAAACCAAAATCAAAAACAGCAAATGCAGGCAGTGATGAGGGAAGCAGACTTTACACATGGCTGGTGAAGGTGTCATCACTACAGTTACTATGGAGACCAGTAGGAATTCCTCAGAAAAGCAGCAGCAAAGGGCCCAGCTACTCCATTCCTGGGTCTGCGCTATGCTCACCAGCTTTCCACCACCTCAACACAGAGCACCCGAGAAACCTTGAATGGGAAAGATTTATGTCTTTCTCATGATTTCAGAGACGCCAGCTCACGATCACTTGGCCTTGTGTCTGAGCCTGTGGCCAGGCAGAACCTCATGGT
Source organism: Apodemus sylvaticus (assembly GCF_947179515.1). Classification (NCBI taxonomy): domain Eukaryota; kingdom Metazoa; phylum Chordata; class Mammalia; order Rodentia; family Muridae; genus Apodemus; species Apodemus sylvaticus. The sequence continues at coordinate 22,145,839 of NC_067489.1, forward strand.
TCAAGGAAGCCTAAAAGAACAGCCGCTCACGTCATGTCAGGCAGGAAGCAAGGGTGGGGAGGGGGGAAGAGAACAAGACAGACACCCGAAGTCACAGGTTAGTGACCCAAGTCCTCTGCCTAAGCTCTTCCGCCTCGTAGGCCGTTCCACTATGAACTCATGAGGGATCAATCCATCAGGGACGTTAGTGTCCTTGGTCTAATCTTTTCTTCATTGTGACATCACCTGGGTCCAGGTTTTCAACTCACAAGCTCGAGGATAATATGCCATAACCAAAGCACAACATATAGAGAGGAGCAAAGTCAGGGGACGGAAAGGAAACCCAGTGCTGTGTTCATGGCAGTGTGACTCCTGGTAGTCAAAGCATGGGGTCAGCCTGAGTGTCTGTAACAGATGACTATACAAAGGAAATAGAAAGTCTATACACAGATGAGTAGTAGCTTTAAAAAAAAATCAATCATTTCTACTACAGGAAACTGGTGGAATTAAATAACTCAGAAGACCTAACCATGGCATATGCAGAAAGACAAGTACTGGGTTTTTTCCAATATAGGCTAGAAAAGAGTATTTAAGGGTGGCTGACAAGGGAACAGGGGAGAGGAGAGAGTATAAGAGTAGAGAGTTGGGGAGCAGAAATCCTCAAACCATGCTGTATAGCTGTACGGATATGCCAACATGAGACTGAGACATACAGTTAGCGCATTACAGATATAATGAAAACCATGTATCAAGGAAGACAAAGTCCTGGAAATTGATAAAAATTCAAGAATGTTCTTGTGGGTACAAGGTAAGATTAAGGAAAAATGGAATCCAGAATAGACATCTCGAAAGGCACCAACATGGGAAGGGATTGTGCAGAACATGTTCTCTCTGCGCTTGAGTCGTCTTCCCTCGACAAACGACTTTTGTGTTCCCCACAGGAATGATGAAAGTACTTAATTCTGTGAAATCACTTGTCCACTGGGGAGTCTTCTTTATTAGCTGTCTCATGCATGGCACTATGAATTCATACCATACTGTATGGGCCAAATAGATTTAAATAACTAATTAAGGTCATTTTTCCATAGCCGAGATAATGACAATAAAATGATAGCCTTTAAGATGTTTTCATGTCCCCATTTCTCAAGTCGTCCCTTCCTGCCCAGCATCCTGGAAACACCCCAAGTGAGGATGCCCTCGGTTGGGTTAATTTGAGTGACAACCTAGATTCATGTGTCAATATGATTATAAGGCCATTGGAGAAGACACTCTCAGAGCCCCACTGGTGGTTTCTCTGGACTTCTGTCCACCCCTTAAGGGTCTAAAGCACATTCCACTGTGTTCATATACAAACGCTCTCTGGGATGCTACTACCTCAGGCCAGAGCAGATGCTGAGTGTCACAACAGAGTTTGGTACTTCATCAACATATCCTTGGTAATGACAATGTGCCTGAAAGATAAGTCACAAGATAACAACACAAATTCATCTTTTATTTTTAACAGTAGAAGAAAAGGGTTGTCAAATATTTCAGAAGGTTCACGATAGCAATGAATTTGATATCAAATCATGAATTGTGTAGAATGATTCATGCAAAGTCTCAGGAAATGAGATTTTGGGCACATGTGTGTTTTCTCCGTGTTTCTATCTCTTTCCCATGACTTTTCTATGTATAGTGGTCATTCGTAGAACAGGTCAGAGTTCCAAGGAGGGAAGCCTTTGAATTAGTGTCACCATTGCTTTGGGGAAGCATCACACCAAGACAGGGTTTTCTTAGCGCATGCAAAGCCCTGAGTTTAGTCTCAGCAATCAAAGAAGTTGACTTAAAGGGGCAAATATTCTCATTATACTGTCCATCCCCTTCAACAATAAAATGTAAGGTAACAAATATCAAAAACATCCGATTCTTACCAAAAAGTGTGAAGAGTCAGAATGCAAAGATCCAGTTTCATTATATGTGTAAACCAAAAAGTTCTTATACAAAAATGAGCTAGAAGTAAATGAATAAATAAAATTTAAGCTATAACTTAATATTAATATATACATTAATAAAATAATGTTAAGTGCAATGGATTCATATAATAACGTGATTTAATTAAAACAATTTTAATGTGTTATCATTCTTGATACTGTTTTTAAAAACAACTTGTATATGGTCAGAATCAGGAGAATTCAATGATAGAAAAGACCCTGGAACAGTGCTATCGGTGTTGCTGTATATGGTTTCATTGAACAAACACAGACTACTACATCTATCACATGATGGGTCCTTGTCTGAGTCCTAGAATATAGGACTGAGGAAAAGATGCAGCCTCTGGTCAGTCAGAGTCACATATTGTTGAGTGACAATCAACAGGGACTCGGTATTATATGGTGGCGGTCACACAAGAGTATATAGGAAGATACAACCAGGCTCATGAAATAGAAGACTACTAGGCATAAAGAATGAGCCACGTGGACTTTTAGACTGGGTTGGGTAAAAGGAAAGGGTCTTGAGCCAGAAACGAGTTTGCCTATACAAAAAGCAGTACTGGGTTCTGTGCCTGGAATAGAGTGTGGAGTGACAGTAAAGACACTGAAATGATGTCGCCAATGGGGAAAACCAATGCTGGCCAGGGCAGATGAAGACAGTAGTAGGCCAACATTTTAAGAGAGCTGTCTTAGTCAGGGTTTCTATTCCTGCACAAATGTCACATCCAAGAAGCAAGTTGGGGAGGAAAGGGTTTATTCAGCTTACACTTCTACACTGCTGTTCATCACTAAAGGAAGTCAGGACTGGAACTCAAGCAGGTCAGGAAGCAGGAGCTGATGCAGAGGCCATGGAGGGATGTTCCTTACTGGCTTGCTTCCCCTGTCTTGCTCAGCTTGCTTTCTTATAGAACCCAGGACTACCAGCCCAGGGATGGTACCGCCCACAAGGGATCCCTCTCCCCTTGAGCACTAATTGAGAAAATGCCTTATATCTGGATCTCATGGAGGCATTTCCTCAAGGGAGCCTCCTTTCTGTGTTAACTCCAGCTTGTGTCTAGTTGACCCACAAAACCAGTCAGTACAGAGAGCTAAACTCAGTGGTCTATACGGCAAATTCACAGAGGCCAAGGCCAGTTAGAAGGTTAACACTGCCACTCAGGCCCTCCCTGATGGAGTCTTAAATGAAGATGGAACCTGTGGTGGAGACACAGAATTGAATCACTCACTGCACTCAGGGGAGGGCAGGAGCAAGAGAGACGCCAAGGATAAGCACAGAAACTATTTCTCTCTTCTTCCTTTTTTTTTCTTCCTCTCTTTAATGGAAAGAAATGACTTATCAGTGAAAAAGATGGTCATGAGAAATCCAGATATGGGGACAGCATCAGAGGTTCACTTCAAGCAAGTTCCCAACAGGAATTGTAGCAGAGATGTGATGAGGCTGTAAGAAGTGAGTGGGTGTGGCACCTATTGCGATGGAATCACGTCCACATGTAAATTACAAGCCACCAGTCAGTACTGTTACAGCCACAAGCCTGAGTTGCAACCCTAGCTGGCTGAATACGCATTAGATATAAGACTGATTTCACATTCTCAGATCAAACAGGCAAAGAAGAATCTGCAAAGGGGTAGATTCTCACCGTATTTGATTTCGGAAATTGACACAACTCGCCATGCATGGGTATGAGGGAATACGTGATTGAAGATTTCCAAGTATGTTATTTATTTCTCAATTTAAAAATACAAATCTGAAAAAACTTAAATGCAAAAGCCTCACAGATCAAACGGGTCCTAGATTGAAAAGTTGACTGACCATGGATGGAGCTAGAGAACATCATACTAAGTGAGGTAACCCAGACTCAAAAGGTGAATCATGGTATGCACTCACTAATAAGTGGTTATTAACCTAGAAAACTGGAATACCAAAAACATAATCCACACATCAAATGAGATACAAGAAGAAAGGAGGAGTGGTCCCTGGTTCTGGAAAGACTCAGTGAAACAGTATTCGGCAAAACCAGAACGGGGAACTGGGAAGGGGTGGGAGGGAGGACAGGGGAAGAGAAGGGGGCTTACGGGACTTTTGGGGAATGGAGGGGGCTAGAAAAGGGGAAATCATTTGAAATGTAAATAAATTATATCGAATAAAAAAAATTTTAAAAAAAGTTGACTGACCATTATATGGCACGACTGAGATTAAATATTACATATAAACGTTAAAAGAATAAAAACCAAAGACAGACTTTTTACTTTTGCAGAAAAAGGAGATATATCTTACTAGTTCCTGAGGTGCAGAGAGTAGGGCTTCCCCTGGATGGTAATGACATAAGTCACCTAAAACAGAGCAGATTGACAATGATTTAGGAAAGAGGATGATTGTAGTGTAAGACAGGATTTTTCACTTGTTAATTAGTAATATCTCAGAACATTAAAAGTAAACATATTGTTTAGGACCTATTGCATTCATTAGTAAGATTTTAGAATTAGTTGATTTCAGAAGGGTGTGATTTAGTATGTAGATTGAAATGTTTGCAAAGGAATATATTTTAAAAATATAATTGTATTATATTTTATTGTATTATATATTATTTATAATCATTATATTATTTAAAATATTACATATATATTATTATAGTGAAATTATTAATAGCCTATCAATTTCTTTTGGCTAGAAAAACATACATTTCTAATAAAAATAAGGCATCAGTGAGAGCTTATGTTACATACCTGATATAACAAACTAATAAACAATTTAGAAATATATGCATATTGTATTATATATATAATATGTAACTCAACATGTAAAACTGCAAGGAGGAAAACACCTAAGAGACTACACAAACAAGAAGACATGAGCAATGCTATAGCCCAGGGGTAGAACTTCTAAATATCAGGAACTGAATAACAATGATGTCCATCCTCCTCTTCCTCCTCCTCCTCCACATTACACAAAACCAGGAATGACTGTAGAGTCACTGTTTACATCCAATGCAGACAGACACCAAACCAACAACTTGCCACATTTCATTATAAGGTGAACTACCAGAGCCTGTGACCTTGGTAGGAGACACCCAAAAGTTTGAGAGCACACAGATGTGGACCAGCTGCTTGTGACTGAGACCGTGGGTAAAGCTGTGCTCCCTTACCATGGATGCTGAGCACTACATCGGGCCCAACACAGTGTTCTGGAACAGGTGAAGAACCAAGACTGCAATGATACATTTTGTGAAAATATTTCTTATGTTGGAAGAGACCAGAATTTTTGTTAGCTTTCAAAGCTGAGTTAAAAAATACGTCATTTAATGTGTTAAGTAATAATATATCACTTAAGAGTCCCATAAGTCCCTGATCCTCGGGCTCTTACAATCTTCTGTCCCCTCTTCTGCAGTGTTCACTGAGTCTTAGGTGTGGGAGTATTTTGTAGAAGTGCCATGTCTTGACCCAGGGAAGAACACTTTGTGCACATGTGTGTTTTGATCATCATTTTCTGACATCAGCCAATAGGGCAAAGTGACTTCAGACAACAAAAATCATCCGTTAATGTTGGAAATAGCATTTATTAAACAACATAGAGAGCACAGTGTGGGAAGGAATGAGGGATATATTACAGAAATATTTAACTGAGTTTCACAAGGGATTAAGTCACTGACTCTGACTGACCCCACCTGACGCAGAAAACAAACAGAAAGCAAACACGCCACTGCCAAGCAGCGTCCATGGTGGGTTTTTGTTGTTTAAGTTTACTTTAGACATGCTGACTGCACACGTGCGCACAGATACACACACACACACACACACACACACACACACACGCACCCCCCCACTCATACACATGCACTCATCTCACACACACACACATGCATGCATGTGAACACCCATGTACACACAGGAATGGATATGCACACAGACACACATTGCTTTGAGTCAGGGGCATGAGAGAGATTAAAGCTACTCATCAATTTAGACTGTAAAAGCTGATTTCATGAGAAATCCAAGGTAAGTAAGGTTAACTGCTACATTGTCCTCTTAAAAGCAGGAGAAATAAACAGGCTGAGTACACAGTAGTGTGTCAGGATAATTCTTAAGTGACCTCCGAGTGTATGACTAACTCAGGTTTCAAGTCCATCAAGAGTTCTAGTCTCTTAGAATATAAGTGATAGTTTCATTAAAATGTGTCACCATCTCATGAGCTCTAGCTTAGTAATTTCTCACAAATTTCTCACAAATACCCTTACTGGTTTTGAAATGCCTGAACTTTCATAACATCTGTCCCACAAGAAAACTAAAAGATGGTCCCACTTCTCGAGATTGGTGCCCACTGTCCAGAGCTTGAGCAACTGGTGCGATCCTCTTCCCTGGGGAGCGGGAGTCCCTAGTCGACTGCTGGCCTAGCCCTAGAGCCCAAGCCACAAGTATGCCAGGGCAGTTTCAGTGGTGGTTGTCATTATGTCCCACTTCACAGAGCCTAAGTCAAGGTTGTGGTATGATTTGGTTCAAATTTCTTGGTGCTCAAGTTATTTATCACTGTTGCTTGGTTGCTTTCTAGTCTCCAACGTGACAACCCTATATCCAGGCAAAGTAAAAGCAAGATATTCAAATGAAATGGTAGCTAGGGTGTGGCTGACACAGAGATTATAGAAGAAAGGGAGTAGATGACACCCAGGAAACAGTGTTTGCCAGATACAACAGGGTAACTGCAAACACAAGCTCACAGCCACTATAAAAACATGCCCAAGACCTGCACTCCAGTCCAGAAGAAGAGGAGGAGGAAAAGGAGGAGGTAGAGGAAGAGCAAGGATAGAATGATAGATACACAAATAGATGATAGATAGATAGATAGATAGATAGATAGATAGATAGATAGATAGATAGATAGTGGGTGGGTGGTTGGGTAGGTGGATGGATGGATGGATGGGGTGAGTGGGTGGGTGGATAGATAGGGTAGGTAGGTAGATGGATGGATGGATGGATGGGGTGGGTAGATGGGTAGGTAGATAGAAAGATGGAAAGATAGATGATAGATTAGATAGATAGATAGATAGATAGATAGATAGATAGATAGATAGATAGATAGATAGATAGATAGGTAGATAGAGTAGATGGATGGATAGATTAAATAGATAGATAGATAGATAGATAGATAGATAGATAGATAGATAGATAGACAGACAGACAGATAGATAGATAGATCCAACCATATCAAGGAAGCTGGCCATGAAATCTTACCACTAGCCAACACTTGACATTTGGTAGCTGCTAGAAGAGGAAGAGCCAATTTATTTTAATGATGAGACCCCTGGTAGATTGACCACACAGTAGATCAGGTCCTAACTCCCAAGACAACTCCCAAGGGCAACACCAACTGGATTTAATAGAGAGGAAAAATTGAAGAAGATACCACAAGGCAAGTGAGAATGGGTGGGAGAGTAGAGAGGATAGTTATGGGAAGATTGGGTGGATGGGTGGGGTATGTAACAAATTCTCAAAAGAATTAATAAAAATGTTAAGAAAGAAAAAATTGTGGGAAGTGTGTTACAGTGGAAATATTAACTCTCTGGATGGACTGCTATAACTCTGATGTTCAAGAGGAATGTGAGCTTAAAGTTAAAATTAAAGATATGGACCATCAGGGCTGGGTATAGAAAGTCTTGGGCTGGAGAGATGGCTCATTGGCTAAGAACACTGATTATACTTCCAGGGAACCTGGGTTCAATTCCCAACACCCATATGGTATATCAAAACTGTAACTCTGACAACCTTCACACATACATATATGCAGACAAAGCCCCAGTGCACATAAAATAAAACTAGTTAAAAATTGTAAGAAACAAGAGAGAGAGAGAGAGAGAGAGAGAGAGAGAGAGAGAGAGAGAGAGAGAGAGAGAGAGAGATCACCAACTTATGGGACTGTCTTATAATCCTTATAATAATGGAATTGAACACATGATTTTAAAAGATTGAAGATAAGCTTTTAGATGCTTAACAGTGTTGAGTGATATCCTAACTGTACAAAAAGCATTATTTTGCTTTGGTGATTCTTAAAGCTTCTAAAGTCATTGCTATTACTATTTGATAATATCTGCACTTTTGAAAAAAAAATCTGTATTTTAAAATTTTAACCATTAAAATTGTTTACAAGTTTAATTTTGACATATAAAACTTTGCACAAAGTAGTCAAGACTGGGAAAATGATCTTCAGATTAAATGCAAGTCCTTTTTTGAAATGTCAATGACATTTCTTATAAATTTTGGGAAAAAAAAGAAACTCTAAAATGAGCATGTCACCTAAATATAAATTTGAATAGTCAAAGACCCCTGGAACAAAGGGAAGAAAGCAGAAGGTGTCATACCTGACTTTGAAATATACAACAAAATGACAATAATCAAAACAGCACAACATTGAAATAAAAAAAAGAACATGTATGCCAACTTAACAACATTGAGAATTTAGATATAAACTCAGCCACCAGATTTTTTTTTCTCACAAAAGTACGAAGAAAACTAATTAGAAAAGGGCAAATGAATGGCACTGGAAAATTGTATATGCACATGAAGAATGAAAACAGGCCCAATATAAATGAAGATACTTAGCATCACTATTCATGGCAAAAACCACATAAGTCATTATGCTTAACTTCTTAGAATAGCTATTCTTAGAAAGACCACAGATAATGAGTGTTGGTGAAGATGTCAGGAAATTAGACTCGCTCTCTAGGGCTGAGAATGAAAATGGTGCATCCTCCTTGGACAACAGTGTAGAGATCCCTCAAAAGTATTCAAACAGAATTATCAGGCATCCCTCAGTTTAACATATTATAATCTGTCTAGGGAACGGGAAATCAGTTCTATACAAGCTTATCAACTGCTCGATATCCATTACAAATGATTCACCATTGCCAAGATGTGATGACTAAAACATGTATTGATGGTTATATGAACAAAGAAAAGGTGGTGTGTGTGTGTGTGTGTGTGTGTGTGTGTGTGTGTGTGTATGACATTGTTAGAAGATTGTGTGAAATGACAATCAAAACCTCAATCCTATTTACAATGTACATACACACATACACACACACAGGGGGGAGGCATGAAAACTAAATTTTGAATTATGTTATTTCTTATTTTATATGTAGGGGTGTTTTGCTTGAACGTAATGTCTGTGAAAGACTCAATATCAGTGCCTGGGAAGGAATCAGACACCCTGGCACTGGAGCTACAGACAGCTGAAAACTGTCACATGGGTGCGAGGAATTGAACCAGAGTTATCTGGAAGATTAGTCAGTACTCTTAACCACTGAAAAATCTTTCCAGCCACAGTGGTAATATTCTTACAAAATCAAGACAAAGGAATATATAATTCCAAACATGAGAAAAATGCCAAGCTGTAGTTTGTAGTTAAATATATGTGTATGTATTTGCATATATATAAGACAGTTATATAGTTACCTACTTTTGCACACACACACACACACATTCCTTTCTCTAACTTAATTTAGCTATGCTGACATTTTTCTAATTTTACATGTTCTACATTTTACTGCAAACCAATTTCTCTACTAATAAAGCCTTTAATTTGCACGTTGGGTCCTTTCATATAGGTTAATCTTTTTTATATTGATTTTTTCCGTACCAAAATGATTACTGAGAAATGTTCAATATTTCTTTAAATTTAAGAACAAAAGAGACCTTTAATGAGAAAAGGGGGCAAGTGAGACAATGGTGGGGTGGCAGCTTCAAAGAAAGAAAGAAAAAGCTGTTCTTTGAAGTGACCTCAACAACCTAGGGTGCTCTGGAGGTCAACAGAAGGTCGCCCTCAACTGTGACTAGGGTGTAGGAAACAGCTCTGAAGACTAACCTTCCCTTCTGAATCTCCGCCCTTGCGTGGCTCTATCTTCTGTGGCACTGTGATATGCAGGCATATTCCTTCCGAATCTGCAGCAAGAAGGTGTATTTTGTTGTCTGGGGTTTTTAATTTGGTTTCCTGAATTCATGGTAGTCCCGGTCCGAGCAGTGTTCCTGAGCTCGCCGGGGGGTCCCTGATGCAGTTGTCAAACTTACCTGTAATAAACCCACTCCTGTCCTTGATACAGGACTTTTGATAAAAAAAAAAAAAAATGTAAGGACAGCCCTGTTCCTCCTCGGAAACATGCTGAGGCTGGTGTCTCTCGGGGCTCTGAGGAATACACAGAGGGCATTGGTAACAGGTACTTGCACCTTCCCAGGATGCCCTAACCTCGGAAGACTAGTCGTTTTTACTGCTGTTGGTCCAGGCACAAAGACAGAGCAGATGCCACCTTGATTACCCTGTGTTCAGCTGGCCCAGGCTAGGGCTGCGGCTGGAGTCGGGCAAGATGGAGGAACTGTCATCAGCAGGAACCCAGGAACCCTGCGGTATCCTTCCTCAGCTACGGAAAAGCTAAAGGGCTCACGGGAGTTTTACCAAGGCGGCCTAACAGCATGGCGAGCTCCACAAGTATGAAGAGCAGACGCATGGTTGGGTCCAAGTGCAGGGAGCTGGGCCGAGCTCAAGACCGTTGGCAGCCGTGGGGCACGTGGGCAGCATGGGAGAGCGCCCACCAAGGGCTCGCCAGAGGCTCAGGGGCTCCACCTAGCCCAGAACCAACACCAGCTTCTAGCGCAGGTCCTAGCAGCAGGCCTAATGAAGGTACAAAGGAGCTCAGCTTGTCTCGCTCGGGGATTTTTGTTCTCTCCACGGCACGGTTTTCTGTCCTTTTTATTGTGGTGGAAGATGAAGAGGAAACTAGAAACGTCACTTATTAATGACCAGCGTGACAAGGAAGTAAATGGAACTTGATCTAATCGTAAATTTAAAGCGCTGCTCTATTGTCTTGCTTTCTTACAGTACTGGCTTATAGCTGGTACAGGGAAGGATATCTTACAATGCAATTTTTGTTAATGGTGACTATCTCAGGGTATCTATTACTGTAGCAGCATGACCAAAAGCAACGGGAGGAAGAGAGGGTTTATTTCATCTTGTAGCTTAGAGTCCATCCTTCAAGAAAGTCAGGGCAGGAACTCTATAGCAAAGCCCATCTCTCCTGCATCCGTGACTCTCAGAGCTCCCACCACAGTGCCCCCTCCTGTACGGAGTGACAATGTCAAGAACCACAGAAATAGTAAGCTTAGGTCACCATGAAAACTGAGTCAGCTAGGTCCTGCTCTACCTAGGTAGTACTAAGGTTAGTACTAATATAAGGCAGAGTCATAGTTACGGTGGTACAATATTAATGGCAGTGAGAAAAGGGAGGATATAGAATTATAAATCTCTGTGGTTTCTAAACATCTGTGTTTTGTCAGAATTCACAGGATTCATTTGAGGCATAGAAGTGTGTGGTGGTAACACATTAGTGAATATGTACAATCGTTAATGGTGGATTTTAGAACTTATTACCCCAGGAGAAACACTGTGTCTTATAGACTTGACTCCTCCACCATTTTTGTTTTCAGACACCAGAGCCCTAAATTAGTTTACTTACTGTACGCTAATTCTTCCCTTTACAAATGTGTGACATGTAGTCATTCTGATTGGCTTTTTAGCACGACGGCTTTAGGGTTCATACATTTTATAGTGATATTTGTGGTCTGTTCTTTTAAAGGCTGACTAGTACCTTGTTGGGTGGGTGTTCTACACATATCCATTATCAGTTAGCAAAGTTTGGAAAAGGAGTGTTTAGGTCGTTTTTGCTTTAGGTGAAGACTCTGGGGACAAGAACCAACAGTACTCTTGGGGCTGACCAACAATACACTTAACCCAAGCATAATGCTCAAGGTCCTTGGCCTCAGCCAAGAGAAGATTAGGACTTTGAAGGCTGCAACAAGAAAATCACCTACAGAAAGCTCAGCTTCAGTAAGTATCCAGCAGAGTTCAGGCTTACCAAACATTAGGAACAAAAATTCAACTCAGACTACAGACACAATTCCACCCCAGACTAGGCTGAGCTAGCTCGTTTACTGGAGTTACTTGTATGACCAAGGCAGATGCACCAGCCAGAAGGCCCATCGGAGTGAGCGTGGGTCACAGCTCATGAGAACTAAATTCTTAGACTTCCTTGTCTGACTTCCAGGCAGCTGAAGAGAACCCTCCTCTGTCCAGGCAATCGCTTACTGCTTAAGAAACCTAGGGAGGGGCCTCTGAGTCGTACAACTTCTGGAAGTGAGCTTCCTATCTTACAGGCTTCTCTTGAAGTTTGGCCCCAGGTCCTTCCATTGGGAGGAATATTTCGCTTCAGAAATAGCCATACAACACCAAATATCAAGAAGCATACTAGATCTCAGTTTTTCATCGGTCCTTCATCTACACCTCTGACCAGGAACTCAAGTCTAGGAAACGCCTTTGAGAGAGAAAGGATGCTAGTGACTATTCAGGACCTATCATCTATCTGATAGATGTTCCTTCCCATCTATCAGATCTCTCTCTGGGCATCCTGAAAGGTGAAATGGTAGAGCTGGGGCATGATTGGAGAGGAGTGGGCTGTAGATCTTGCTCTTGGCTTTGGGCACTTGGGTGGGAGTCGTAGATTGTGGAATATTCTCAGCTTAGAATTCTGATCTCCCAGGCTCAGAGGGAAAAAGTGACGAGCACACATCTGTATACTGTCAGCCATAGGATTTATTTGGAGGCGTGTATAATGAAAGCCAGAAAGCCACAAGGGAAAGAGATGGGCTCGTTCCTCTCTTGAATCAGACGGCGCAACAGTGAGCTTCTTGGTGGCGGGCTTCTTCTGTTGTGGCTTTGCTGTTGCATGACTGCTGTTGTAAAAAAAACACACACACAAGAAGTAGGAAAGCTACATTCTCATCATTATTAAAAAAGTTATCCAACAGACGCTTAATTAACTAATATAATAAGTCAGTGTAAAGTCCATGACTGGCTCTGACCTATGATTGGGGGAGCTGTTTTGTGTTGTTGTTGTTGCTGCTGCTGCTGCTGTTTTCAGTTTGTCTTGTTTTTGTTTGTGACAGTTTTGCAGTAGAGGTGTGGAAAGTGCATGCTGTCAGATGAGCTTTATGGGTTTGCATTCTGTTTTATAAACTTGGCGTGAGTGAAAGAAAACTATCCAGGAGGTAGTCTCGATTGCTGAACACACAGTGTTCTTCAGTGACAGGGCCCCAGAAGCCCCTGAGCTGTAACTTATCTCAATTGACTAACCTTCCTGAGGGCTGGCTTCCACACAGTAAAAAGACACCATGCAAGCTTTCAAAAGAGGGAAATGATCAACACCCCAACCAGGCTTTAGTGCCCATGTGTTACAACAACAACCATCACAGCACAATAACCCTAAGGGTGCAGCAGTGTCATGCACACTGCGGTGGAAATCAACAACCGTCGGATATGTAATTGGTTGAGTGTCTGAGGCAAACAGTCCGTTGACCTTTTCAATTTCTCCACCTGGTCAGGTGTAGCATATAAAATAGCTTTAATTTTACACAAATGAGTGGAAATTTTGTATACCATATACAGATACCTCTTCTATCTTGTCTTATGATAAAGAGTTATCTTTCTGTTTTGAAAGAAGTTGTGTCCTTACCATCTTTCTTGGTCCTCCATCACCATAAATTCCACCCTTCATTTTTAGGTATATTGTGAGGCCTGTGTGTCAAGTTGGTTCTGACAGTTTGGACGTGAAAGGCACGCCTTAAGTAAAACTACACAATTCACTGACACTCTAAGCAAGAGGCATTGCTACGACTTCCTGTACCCACTCCCTCCATTCTAAGGCAAGGTAACAAATTCCCTTAGAGTCTCAGTAAAGAAGTGTGTAGGACAACCTCCTGTACACTTGCAAACTGGGTCTTTGAATGAAGAGGTGTGCTCGTTTGTAAATGCTTCAAAAAATATTGAAAATTCCTTTCAAAAGGTTTCTTATAGGAGTCTGATTACTAGCAGTTTACATAAGGATTTCCAAACGAATACAAAACAAAATCAAAACAGCAAGTGCTTTCCGATGGCCGAGCTTGTGAGACCAGCTAGGAGGACTCTGCATGAGGGAATGCAAAGGCAGCTGCGGACTCGGGCTGAGGTGTTGCTCCTAGAGTACAGTTACCACATTTTATCGGCAATTGACGTTTTCAGTCACCTTTGACCCTATGACTGCTTGCTGTCGTTCTGGTCTCCTGATAATGATCTGTACAAAAGAGAAAGGGTTCCTTTCGGGCTAAATTGTCTTGAAGAAAAATCCCCAGGCCCCTGGAGGCATTGCAAGTGTGCCTGCTGTGTCACACATGTGTCGGTAGGTGGCAGAGAGGAGAGGGACTGTGTCTATGCTCAGTGTCGCCTGTGAACCTCTGAAAGATTCCCTGGCATTCCCTGGGGGGAAACAACAAAAACAAAACAAACAAAACAAACAAAAATAAGCCCTGAGCCAACCACCAGTTCAATGTGGGGGAATCAGTTCCCAGGGCGGGAAGTGAGTCAGAGACTAGAAGAGACCCACCTGGGGCCACTGTGGGCCCTGGCCTACATATCAAGTCATGCAGGTGGTTGTCTGTGTTGTGTAGGCCTAGAGGGATGGGGGAGACCTTTCCCAAATGACCTCTGAGTTGCACCATTATGTCCAAATGGGGTAGAGTACTCCTGAGAGCACTCCTGAGAAAACCCCAGACACGCGGCGCCCCTCCCCCCACCCCCGCCCCCCGGGCACCACTATGAGGAACAAGTAAGTGGTAAAGTGGAAGAGGAAGGGAAACACAGAAGGATGTGGGCACAGTGAAGAGGCACAATTAGAGACTCACGGGTAGTAAGGAAGAGCCTGGGGTGAATAGCCGGTGATGCCACCTGAGACCATCGTGGGGTTCTGACCTGTGCTGCCACTGGGGGCCATGTCTGGATTCATGGACCTGCAGCGGGGGAGGGGGCCGGTTACCACCAAAGGCTAGGCAGATGTCCCTGGTCTGGGCTGCTGCCCAAGGACGTGTTGAAGTCTGAGAGCTGTGCAGACCTAGCCCCGCCCCTTGCCTGGGCATTATGGGAGAGCTGGCCCTGGGGGTGTGACAGCAGGAGCACTGACCACGCCCCTAGCCAGACACAGTGGTCAGGAGAGACCTTACACCCCCCCTCAGCCCTCCCCCATCCACCCGCCCCAGCACACTGTGGGAGTTGCAGGTGAGCTGGCCCCAAGGCTATGAATTTGGCAAAGCTGGCCCTGCTGCTCACCTTCCGTGTGATGGCGTGGACCAGGGAGAGATGCCCTCCTCCCTTGCCACCTAAGGCAGGTGGGAAGAGCTGGCCCCAGGGTCATGAGAGTGGGAGAACTGGCCCAGGCCCTCACCGGCTACAACACTTGATGAGTGGGCCCTGTACCTCGACTGGGCCACACAGTAGAGCTGGCCCTGAGGGCACAGGTGTGAGTGAGCCAGCTGGGGCAAGCTAGAGCTTGGCGGCTTGTACACAGGAGAGCCGGTGGGCTGTCCAGCTCAGGTGCCTCTCAGGCCCAGATCACGGGCTTTGAATCAGTCCATCCCAACATCTACCCCATCAACGAACTGCTGGAGTACGTGCAGAAACTACCTGCAGCTGGCAAGACCACGCCTGTACTGGGACACGAGGTAAATCGTAGCCAAGCCGCTGCTGACAGGCTGAAGCAAGCCCCCAAATCCCTACACCTGGGATTCAAATGAAAATGGATTCTTATAATGTTCCTGTGGTTGTTAACACGGAACTCTCACTATAGGATGTTGATCAGAAAATGGAAATAAGCTTTGGTATGCCCTGAAAACTTTCCACCCAGGAGTTCTAGCAGTTTGTCCAATCAACTCTCCCCCAAACCATATTTATATTACTTAACCAAGTTCAAATACTTTCCACAGTGTATTTTTTAATATTAATACATTTACTTACCCTCCGCTTAATGTGTCCTCTTTGTGCTTGAATGCCTTTGAGATATTCCGCTTAACAACCATGAAGGCTGTTGCAATGAGGAAAGGCAGGAAGACATAGAAACTAATCAAAAGCCTTTTTTTGTATGGAGAACCATGTTTCTTGACAATCAAAGATGCACTTTTATCTGAAAATGTGAAAGTATCATTCAGCTTTTCAAAAACCACGATCGAAGCAGAGTAGTAATTTAAATTATGTTGTTTCTCCCACTACAATGTCTTGGTTTCAGTTTTCATATACTGTTAGTTAATTTTGAATTAACTTCTATGTACAGTAAATGAATTCAAACATTCTTTTGCATGGAACTATTTGGCCTCTTGAGCCAGAGAGGGAAAGTCACATCTTTTAGCAAGAAAAAGATGATGCCTGAAACTGCCTTTATTACATTTTGTTTTAAAAATCATCACACTTGCAGTGAACTGTTGTCATTTTTCAAATGATTCTACTGTTCTTTTTCTGAACATTCAACTACATCCAACTACTCCACTTACCTACAAACCAGACACGTTCTCTCCTTTTCATAAACTCACAATCCTCTTTTTCCACCCGTTCTTCTATTTACTTCTTAATCATATTTTTATGTAGCTTTAATAATTCTAAAACTCCATTTACTCTAATAGTAACTCATTCCTCCTTATTTCCTTTCTCTACTTCTTTCTTTGTTTAAATAATAGCCCATGGTCTTAGCTCGTGTCTTCTATACCCTTAGTAACTCAGACCATAGGACATACTATACTATCTTTGTACCTTTATTCACCCGAAGTTAGTGGAGATGGATAGAAGATTGTTTATAATTAACTGACTTTTACTGTCTCTTTATTAGTGGGCATATCCACCAACTGTGGTTACTACTATACTTAATATTCTACTCTGACTTGTGTTAGAAATCTTGGCTGGAACCCTGAAAGCTTGGTTATAGAGCTCAAGTCCAGAGAAAAGAACAATGGTTCACCCTTGCTAAGACCTAGCCACACATGAACACTGCAGAAATTGGAACTCAGAGAACATGGGTGATTTTAAAATTCCAATCAGTGGTCTAAATCCATATGTGGTCTAAATCCAGATGCTTGGGCCTGAACACAGACTCAGAAGGAAACATGAAAAGTCCAGGGAATAGGATATAAAAATCATATTACCAATCTCATACTAAAGGATTCTGATGAGAGAGCTTTAGATAAACTCCAAGGGAAACAATTCAACAGAAGAAAAATGAGAACACAGGGATGCCCCGTAAAATCAAAGGGCTGGGCCTAAGGAGCTGAAGGGTTCCCAGCCTTAAATGGGACATTTAGAGCAAGCCCCACCCGAAAACCCCAGAGAAAACAGGTTGGAAAGAATGTAAGAGCCAGAGGATAAGAAGGTGTGCTGTGAAATGCTGGTTTCTGGGCATGGCCTGAGGTGGCACTCACAAATTCACTGTAACCATGGTTACCTGAGCAACACCTGTATGAGATCAGTCAATATTCCAGCAGTCAGTGCTCCCTGTATTTACTTGCTTACAATAGAAAGAAAGAAAGAAAGAGAAAGAAAGAGAAAGAGAGAGGAAAGAAAGAAAGAAAGGAAGGAAGGAAGGAAGGAAGGAAGGAAGGAAGGAAGGAAGGAAGGAAGGAAGGAAGGAAGGAAGGAAGGAAGGAAAAAGAAAAGAAAGAAAGAAAGAAAGAAAGAAAGAAAGAAAGAAAGAAAGAAAGAAAGAAAGAAGAGGGAAGGAAGGAAGAGGGAGGGAGGAAGAGAAAGGGGCATAAAGGTTGGAGAAGGATGTACTGATGAACTGTGACTAGTAAGAGCAGAAGGTAGGGGGCTGGAGAGATGGCTCACTGACTGCTCTTCTGAAGATCCTGAGTTCAAATCCCAGAAACCATATGGTGGCTCACAACCATCCGTAAAGAGATCTGATGCCCTCTTCTGGAGTGTCTGAAGACACCTACAGTGTACTTACATATAATAATAAGTAACTGGTGGGGCCTACGGGAGTGAACAGAGGTCCTGAATTCAAAATTCCCAGCAACCATGGCTCACAACCATCAACACAGCTACAGTGTACTCATACACATAGATATTCAAAAGAGTAGAAGGTGGAAACTGCAGGTGAATGTGAGCAAAAACATTGCATACTTGTTTGAAGCTATCAAGGAATACATAAAATACATCTAAAAGGAAGAGAAAAATCTCATTTAGGCAAAACAAACAAAAACCAGCATTAGTAGGTAAAGACAGGTACATCCATCCCTGCCAGCCAGCCTAGCCGAAAGGGAGAGCTCCAGGCGTGGTGACCATCCCCATCTCAAAACACAAGGTGGAGACCAACAAAGGACGATGCCTGCTCCAGTCTTTGAATGCATGTTCACAGACATGTGCACGCGCACATGCACACACACTCCCACAAACATAGAGACATTACATACAATTTTTTAAAAATAGGATACATCAAAAGTTGTACGTACTTTGGTACTTAAAGTCTTACATCTCTAAGAAAATTTTATCTGGATATCTAGATAGCCTGTGAGTTAGTAAGTTTGTTTGTTTTTCGAGACAGGGTTTCTCTGTGTAGCCCTGGCTGTCCTGGAACTCACTCTATAGAGCAGACTGGCCTCGAACTCAGAAATCTGCCTGCCTCTGCCTCCCAAGTGCTGGGATTAAAGGTGTACGCCACCACCGCCCAGCCTCTATACAGCCTTAAGTAATTACGAATTGAAGAAAAATAAAAATCAGTGAGAATAGGAGCTTCTAAATCTAGAACTGAAACTGGTATAAATTAAATGAAGATCACACAGATTAAGATGACTATTAATAGATTATAATATTAAAACTATAATATAGGATATTAGCAACATATATAAATTCCATTAATATAATTATTTCAATGAAATATTACCTTAAATTAAGAAAATAAATCTCTAGTATCATCTACTAAGAAAACACCCAAAATTCTATTCAATAGGGTTGAGGGAACACATTTAAACAGCTTTCTTGCAAAATTTTTCCTACTTTAACCTTCCAGTCTGTAGTTCCTTTTGCTCTAAGCTCCTTACCTTGTTATTTACATATGTAGTGATTAATGAGATTGCTACATTGACACACTTGATGTCCACACAGCAGCCCTACACGCTGTTACAAATTTGTAACTGTATCAAACAGAACTGACAGAATCAGGACATTCTACCAAATGTATTTCAAAATGTTTAGTGACATATAATATTTATGAGCTGAATGTTTAGAGTATTTGGGTGCTTTCTACATTTAAATAGAACAATTAATTTTAAACATGCCAGAACTGAAGCGATGGCTCAGTTTGCTGCTCTCTAGGACCTCAATTTGCTTCTTAACACCCACACTGAGCCTCTCAAATTAGGTCTCTAACTCCAGCTCCAGGGAATCTAACTCTTCTGGCTATCTCAGGCACCCTCAAACATATCTCCCCCCCCTCCCCCAACATTTTTTTAGATATGCAACCAGCACATTCTCATATATAACTAACTCCCCTGGGAAATACAGACTACAGAAGGTTACCGTCTTTTCTGAAACTCATGTCTACACAGAAAATTATGCTGTGGGTATAGAAACGTTCCCAAGGCCATGATAAAATTAGAGAAAGGAGGTTTTTATAAGGCCTCACTTCTAGATGAGACTTAAGACATGGTTTTGTAAATTTAAATAAAGTCAAGCAAAATAGAACTTCAGTTGCATTTCTTAAATGTCAAGTCTTCAATGGCCATAGTGACCAGTGGAGACGGATATACTTCTATACATACAGACTGTGCTCCAGATACTGACCAAAGGGCAGCCAAAATCCATCATCCATGCTTCCTCCTGGAGATGAAGGTGTCATGTCACACTCTGGAGGAGCAAAACCAGATTCACACTGACAGTTTTTTAGACTGTTGCAAATCTAAAACCAAATCCAAATAAAAACTGAAATACATATATATTCTTCTATTCATTAGCCACAGTTAGGATCTGTAAATTACTCAAATTCAGTTTACACAGTTTTAATGTGAAAGTAGAAAGGATAATTGTCCAATTAATAAGCCTGCTCATCTTTCTGCTAGTCATACTTCTAAATAGAAGCTATAACATTCTTGATATAATTGAAATGATTTGCCAGAAAGGTATAGCAGCTATGAAGTTAGTGATTTCAATCACTATAAAATAGTGATTTCAATTTATTATTGATTTATACTAACAAAAGACACCGCTGTGAGGGGAGAGAATTTCTGTGGAAGATGAAAGAAAGCACCTCTCATTGAGCTGGGTGTCAGAGGCAAACAGTAACACCCATACGGAAGACTTGCAAAAACAAAACGGAGGGTCATGACCAATGGAAGGACTCTGGATTGAGCCCCATAGAAAGGTAAATAAATGAGTTAAACTAGGTGAGTTCTGAACTCAGTTGCTATAAAAAGTCCGGGCTACAACAAAGATTCAGGAGACACATTTTAGCCAAATGCATGCTGGGAAAATATCCAAACTTTGCATTCCACCTTTGCAACTCAGGATACAACTTCACAACAGCTGGGTGTGCTGGGGTGTCAAGATGCCAGGGGCAGGTATGACAGGTAGAGACAAGAACAGAAACAGTAATGACTTGATGACCACAAACAATGGATTCAGCAGGCTGGAAGAGATTAAATGGCCTCCCCAGAATATGAGGAAATGCAAACTTTCATGCATGCCGCGTGGGTTCAAAGCTTCTCAGAGTCTGTTTTACTTGTTAGATTTCCTTGTTTAAAGATGGGGAAAATAGAGTCATTTGAATGTATAGTGATGCCTGTGTTTTTTTTTTCCAGAATTCCTAACAGTTAAATGCTATTTGAAAGGCCACCAGTGTGTAAACCCATGAGAATAGCGTCAACTGCACACTAGAGGACATGAACTGAGGACATCAGGAGACAAACCTAATCTGAGTGTATTGGAACTCAGATGTCTTAAATGTCAGCTGAGAAGTGATGTACAGGTCACACCTGCATGGGGGCACCACCGCTGAATGATGCTCATCTGGCCTGTAGCAGTCTCATAGCACCCACAAGTCACGTACATCTGTCAAAGTAGGGTATCTGTGTTCCTTATTTAACTGAAAATTTCTAAAGGGGATTTCCACACCAAATAATTCTGAACCTGGCTATTCTGGAAAAAAATCTTTATTCACGTGTTCTGAAATCCTTTATATTAAATGGAGAATAAAATTGTTACCTACCCCGTGTCCTTGGCACTTGTCGTCTGCTTCACACTCCCTATGTCCCCGCAGGACGTGCACACGTAAGCATTGCCCTTTGTAACAAACCTGAAAAGGCATATATGAAGCTAAAAATGCTAACTTAAGCCACCGCTGAAACTTTAAATACAATACGAGGTCTAGCTGAAGAGTTCTTTTTGCTACAAAAAGTATGTACAGGGGCAGTGTATGTGTAATGGGTTGATTTACATTCCAAAACATATAATCAAAGAAAGGCGTGTCTGCCTTCTTTGTAGGATTTCCATTCTGAAAATGAAGTGCAGTTCGGTTTGTTGTTGTTGCCGCTGCTGCTTTGTTTGTTTTGCTTGCTTTTCTGGAAGCAACAGTACTATCCACACGCGCAACAGTACTATCCACACGCAAAACAATGAGCTGATGTGAGGCAAGCACAGCTGACACGGCTAACAACAGAGCTCTCCGAGCACCTTTCTCCTGCCAAGAAAGACACCGTGTCGTGTCTCACAGCTCTCGGTGTAGCAATGTGGCCCGGAGTGATCAGTTTACATCACCCCTGACCTCGGGACTTGTGTAAGCCGATCTAAGAGGCTAGGAGGATGCAATAGCTTCTTGTGACACAAATGAGCAGCAGTCACATGAGCCGTGTGGTGAGTACCCAGTGGATATGTGAGCTCTGTTCATATTCCTCTACCCAAAGTCAAGCCATTTCAATGTCTTTTGATCCTTTCTCTAAGACAAGCCATTCCCTTTGCTCAGATGGTCTGAAGGAGCATTTTACATGGGATCAATGGTCTTTACTAGTGAGATAAACTGAGGCATGATTGAGTGAAAAGTTTAAGTAAAAGGTAAAATCTGAGCCAGGAAACTCCATAGCAGAAGCGATTCAGAGGCTGCCTCCCATGGATATCCACCAGCCCTGGCATTTCTAGTCACAGTAAGAACAGGAGCATCCTCTCCTATTGAGGTTAGACAAGGCAGCCCAGGAGGAAAGGGTCCAAAAGGCAGGCAACAGAGTCCAAGACAGCCCCTGCTCCCACTGTCAGGAATCACATATGAAGACCAAGCTACGCAACTGTTACATATGTGTGCATGGCCTAGGTCAGTCCCATGCAGGTTCCATGGTTGACAATTCAGTATCTGAGCACCCCTATGGACCCAGGTTAATTGATTCTGTATGTTTTTGTTTGTTTGTTTGTTTGTTTGTTTTGGTGTCCTTGTCCCGTCTTCTACAATTCTTCCTTCCCCTCTTCTGCAGGATTTCCTGAGCCCTGCCTAGGGTTTGCCTGTGGGTGTATGCTTTGTTTCCTCAGACTCTATTTTATATCACATATACACGTATGGATAAGTTCTAGTCTCTCTGGTATCCTCAAATATTCTGATGCCAAGTAGGTATCCCACAAATTCATTGAATTCTGACATTACATCTGCGATGTGAACTCCTGGAAAGCAGCTGTGTCTGCAGAGCCTGGTTGGCTGACTGAAGCTGCAGCCATGCAAAGGCATTGGGGCGTTATAGTCCTAGATCCTAATTAACCTTATCCTGGGCTAGCTTACCTTGTCTATCCCTGTGTCAGAACCAACATCCTGTGATGAACGGATAAAGACCCTTGGAAATATTAACAGCACATCACCAGCATCCCTCATAGCTATCAATCTCTCTGATGTACCCACCGATGTATTTTTAAAATTCCCTTAATTACTTTCTTTGTTCTGTTGCTCTGAAACTTCATGAAACCGCTTCTGCACGGGAACATAACAAAACCTGAGGTAACTCTGGGTTTCCTGGGGTCACAGTCACTCAAAGTGACTATAAATCAACTATTTCTTATTCCCTTTGAGGTGAAAACGTATGTGTGTGTGTGTGTGAGAGAGAGAGAGAGAGAGAGAGAGAGAGAGAGAGAGACAGAGACAGAGACAGAGACAGAAAGAGAGACAGAGAGAGACAGAGACAGTGTATACATGTGTGGGTGTGTATGTGTTTATGTGTATGTGTATATGTGTGTGTGTGGGGGGTGCATACCTGTGTATACATCTGTTAGGTGTAAGCAGACAAAGAGGAAGGTGAGGATATTATAGGAAAAGTTGTTAGCACTCCCATCATGGACAGGTAGGCAGAACAACATCACATGATGGGACTCTGAGGGAGGTTCAGACCTTGGCTCCAGAGACAGACAACATGGGAGTCGGTCTCTGAAGACCATCAGGGACCTGTGTCCCTGATGGGGACACAGAAGAGACTCTTCCTATACCCTTTGAGGGTGGGCAGAGGTTTAGAGCAAAGTCCTTGTGCCAGTATCTCTGATTCTCAGGCAGGGGAAGGGGTGAAGAACAAGAAAAGGCCCCACTTCTGATGTAGACTCTGTTCAGGTACATCTGAGCCTGGCAAAATCTAACATTCTGTTCTTACAATACCTACTTGCAGATGCCAATCGAAAGTCCCAGGTAACAGTGTGCTTCCAGCCCACTGCATTAAGAAGGGAGTTCCCCCAGATACCTCCTGAGGGCCAGCATGGGTGGCTCAAAGACCTCAGGACAATCTATCTGCTTGTATTTGACAGTTTATTGTCAAGGAATGTACACAGTTCAGGCCCAGACCAATATAGGGGCTTCGCAGGGTGAAAAATTTGAAGAAAAGTAAGAAAATTCCTACTCTGCCTGGGGAGTATAACCTCCCAAGTGAAGGGATATGTTTGCACACAGTTGGGCCTAACAGGCTTTGTCCAAGGGCATTCCCCAGTTCCGTCTCCTTCCAGGAAGCCAGCAGTTGAATCTCTCCCTTGACTAATGATGGCTCACTTAATAGTGTTGAACTAATTCTGTCCCGAGGCAGGCAGGGTCTGCTATTCCGTCACTCTACTCCAGGATGGAGATAACTAAGATACTCAGGGATGAATGAATGGGGTTAAATTGAAACCACAAAGAAGCCCCAACCATTCTGGGCTTTGACAGATATGTCACAACACAAGGAGAAAGACCAAATATTTCCTTTGTGTTGAAATTTTCCATTTTTCAGTATTTATAACTTCATATTTAGAGTCAACACTTTCAGTTTTTAAAGATGCTTTCATGCCAGGCTGCTCCTTCAGTATTATCTCCTTCTTTTTTATTTTAACCTCTTCTATTTTAAGTTTATTGCTGATTTAAATTTTTCCTCTTGGCTTTTCATTTCTTAAATCACTTTAAATATTCAGACACAAACTGTCACAATGCAACCATTATTTTCTAAGGTTAATATGGGTTAAAAACATTTTGAAAGAAATCTGTAGTCTGTTTTTTTCATTAAAATACCCACTAATTATGTATTCCTGATGTTGCATAACTCATTTTTTAACTTCACTGAAATGTCCAGATGCATCTACTAGATGATTTATCAGGGAAGAGAGCAGACTAAGAAAAAGAGGCCTTGTGGAACTATGTGGCAGCAGGTGTGAAGGGCAAATCCCAGAGGGACCACATGCATGCGTGTGTGCGTGTGTGCATGCATGCATGTGTGCATGCCTGCGTGTGTGCCTGCATGCATGCATATGTGTAGTTCAGCAGGGAGAAGGTTACAAAATTCTTGGTGACTTTTTATGTGAATACTTAGATTATCCGGTTTTTTTAAATCAGCCTCAGGCAAACTGCCTATACTCTTGCTTTAAGGCATTACAATTACCTATGTTAATCTTTTATTAGACTTTGAAATTTTCATCTAAAAGAAAATAAATTAAATGAAACTTAAACCTTATGTTTTATTATTGTATCTTATAGAAGAGAAATTATCTTTATAATAATATTATATTTTGGAGTATTAGGGTATTATGAAAATAAAAATACATGATTTTATTCATAAAATCATAAATTATCTTTGTTAGTTACTGCAAGACTAAACACTTGGCTCTTTAATTTCTCTTTAATATTTTTCATAGTATTCCTACATTCTCACATTTTGGTAACATTTTGTTGTAATTTTTTCTTTTAGCATGGGTTTTGACACTTTTTTGTTTGTAGTTTATATAAATTGTTGCAAACAAAAAGAAAGTTAGATTCTCAAGTGTGAGAAAACAATTTTCGTATCAATAACCAAATTTCTAAGAAAGATATTCACAAAATGGAAGTTTCTTTGACCAATGGCAACTCTGGTTAGTGAACAAGCGAATGGGTATTATTACGATATCTTTATAGTTATTCACAATTGTACTTTGTTATTATGATGTAGCAAGAGAAATTGTAGACACTCTCATAGTTATGTTTGCTCACACCCATAGGCATTCATAAATCCATTATAAACACAGTACATAAACATCAAGTAAATGTATACTTACCAGGCCACTACCACAAATCGTACCATCATGGACATAAGTGTTGTCTGCCTCCCCAGGGTCCCTCACTCTTAAATGTGCGGACACACACACCTGGCCTCCCAAGTAAGTATACTGAATGTCATATTTCTCTGTTTTCACGATTTCTGCAAAGTTCCAGTAGCAAACTGCTTTTCCACAAAATACAGCACTGGACATAGGAGGCAGAAAAGTTATAAATTGTTACTTAGCTCTTGTCCATTAGTTCAATTTAAAACTCAATAGATAACTCAATATATACATATACAATTAAATTGATACTTAATTTAGAGCATTAAGGCAGAACGAAATGGAGTAAGCCATTGAGAACATACACCTATTCCAACATCCAACACCTGATCTGCGGGTAAACATAGGTGCGCCTCTTTGCACTACACATAACACACACGGTAAATGGACAACTTGATGAGTATGTACTTATAATTACAGCGCCCGTGACAGTTTCCAAATTTGTCATTTTGCAGATTCACTTCTTGTGCACACACATAATTAGGACCCTTAGCATCTGAAAAAAAAATAAAAAGGAATTTCAAGTTCCTCATGCTAAAAGCAAAAATGTAATTTACAATGCTTGAAACTGTGGGAATTTATACCAAAACAGTCAGTGTCTTCTAATATAAACAGGAACGGTGGGTACAAATCAGTTAAAAAATGACTCAGGAAAAAAATTGTGTTAAGGAAAATTGTTGAAAAAGTCGCTCTCTTTCTCTGAAGCCACACACTAATTCTCTCCTCATCTCCCACCAGTGGCCTTGGCCTTAACTTATATCTTATACGGCCTTCAATCTTCCTTTTTGATTTGCTTTGATTTTGTTTTCAAATGTGGTTGTAGATCAGTATTTTAGAATAAGGTACAGAATAAATTTGTAGCTTTAAAACAATGGCAACTCCCCCCCTCCTCCTCCCAAAAAGATGCATCTCGTACATTTTCCAAATAAATCTGAACACTGCCTATCTGGGTCTCGGCAAACCCCACCAAAGCAATAGGCAGTCTCGTTGTTGCAAGGTTCCAGGTCTGCAGCTTTTATATCAGGTACACAGTATTCAGATACTCCATTGCAGAACTCTGGGAAATCACACAGGTCCTTACTTCTCCTGCATAGGCGTCCTCTTTCAGCTATCTGAGAGACAAAGAACAAACCAGCTTTGGTCAGGACGACTCAGTTCATCTCTTTGTGTAAGTTAGGCAAGAGAGAATTCCTCTACTCCTTTGAAAGATTACATAATGCTATAGACTAAAGTCAGTTTAAAAGCAAAAGGAATCAACAAGATATCTTACATACAACATAGGGACAAAGCTTGTTGGAAACTATCAAAAACCAAAAAGCAAAACAACAGACTTCTACAAGATGCTGCTGCTCTGTTTCATCTTGGGAATTCATCATCTTTTCTTCTCTATGTGCCATGGGATATAATTATAATAGGGTATCAGTTGTTTTCAGAGTGGTCTGAAAGAGAGTCTCAGCATTGGTTATAAACTTATTGATCACTAGTTGCTGTAGATAAAGCAGCTGGCCCTGTTGATGTCCTTCACAGCTTTGCACTGGGAGTTGTGTCTAAATTTAAGGAAATTTAAGGAAATTTAAGGAAAATGCTTGGATCAAATCTCTCGACTTTGGACAAGGTCTGGTGAAGAAAGAGCTTGAAGATTTGCAAAAAATACAGAGAAAAGAAAGGGGTCTTCCACACTCAGGGTAGATAAAGATGAAAATAAAATGCACAACACCTATAAGCAAAGCTCTACTTCTAGTCAGTCATATTGGGCAAAATCAGTATGCGTTCATACAACCCATGTTGTGATTTTCCATGTAGCTCTCCTTAAAGCCCAGCACGCTGTGTCTTCACCACAGAAAGATGAGCTCTATGGAGGATTTCCTAGACTTTGTGGTAAAAGTTAAAGATAGGGGCTCCAGCGGGGGAAGTAAATTGTCAGACATGAAAGCCCTCAGTGGACCTCTCTCCATTCATGCATTTTGAAAACAACCTTTGGTTCTAGCCATCAATTCTCAGAGAAGACAGCCTACCAGAGCTACACTTCCATGCTTATCTGCTGCATATCGCCAGCTTGTCTGGTTTTCAGAATGAGATTTGCTATTGCTGTTTATCAGAGGAACCCTGTTAGTTTTCATTTTGGTGCATGCCATTTGATCCTAAAGAACTACATCCAGACATGACTAAGAAAAATCCCTGTCACAACAGTTTTGAACAACACTGCACTACCACAGCTAGAGAGATCTTTGGGGGCAGATTGAAACATACGAAAGAAAGCAGAGGGCAGAAAGAGATCCACCAGTTGAAATCAAGGACATAGTGGAAATTAGAAAATGTCCCTAATAGCTACCTCATAGAGAAATGATGTATTTCATCCAAATAAATAAAGAAATAAATAAAATGGAGGTCCTTGATCCATTTGGAGTTGAGTTTAGTACAAGGAGAGAAGAATGGATCAATTTGCATTCTTCTGCATGCTGACCTCCAGTTGAACCAGCACCATTTGTTGAAAGGCTATCTTTTTTCCACTGGATGTTTTCTGCTCCTTTGTCCAAGATCAAGTGACCATAAGTGTGTGGATTCATTTCTGGATCTTCAATTCTAGTCCATTGGTCCATTTGCCTGTCACTGTGCCAATACCATACAGTATTTAACACTATTGCTCTGTAGTATTGCTTGAGGTCTGGGATACTGATTCCCCCAGAAGTTCTTTTACTGATGAGAATAGTTTTAGCTATCCTGGGTTTTTTGTTATTCCAGGTGAATTTGAGAATTGCTTTTTCTAACTCTGTGAGTTGGGATTTTGATGGGGATTTCATTGAATCTGTAGATTGCTTTTGGCAAGATGGCCATTTTAACTATATTAATTCTGCCAATCCACGAGCATGGAAGATTTTTCCATTTTCTGAGGTCTTCTTCCATTTCCTTCTTCAGAGACCTGAAGTTCTTGTTGTATAGATCTTTCACTTGTTTAGTTAGAGTCACACCAAGATACTTTATATTGTTTGTGGCTATTGTGAAGGGTGTCATTTCCCTAACTTCTTTCTCAGCCTGCTTATCCTTTGAGTATAGGAAGGCAACTGATTTACTTGAGTTGATTTTGTAACCAGCCACTCTGCTGAAGTTGTTTATCAGCTGTAGGAGTTCTCTGGTGGAGGTGTTCAGGTAACTTAAGTAGAC
This sequence comes from Apodemus sylvaticus, assembly GCF_947179515.1. Lineage (NCBI taxonomy): Eukaryota > Metazoa > Chordata > Mammalia > Rodentia > Muridae > Apodemus > Apodemus sylvaticus. The sequence continues at coordinate 22,174,378 of NC_067489.1, forward strand.
TATCATGTCATCTGCAAATAGTGATAATTTGACTTCTTCCTTTCCAATTTGTATCCCCTTGACGTCCTTATGTTGACTAATTGCTCTAGCTAGAACTTCAAGTACTATATTGAAAAGATATGGAGAGAGAGAACAGCCTTGTCTAGTCCCTGATTTTAGTGGGATTGCTTCAAGTTTCTCTCCATTTAGTTTGATGTTGGCTACCGGTTTGCTGTATATCGCTTTAACTATGTTTATGTATGGGCCTTGAATTCCTGTTCTTTCCAAGACTTTTAGCATGAAAGGATGCTGAATTTTGTCAAATGCCTTTTCAGCATCTAATGAAATGATCATATGTTTTTTTTTCTTGAGTTTGTTTATGTAGTGGATTGCATTGATGGATTTCCTTATATCGAACCATCCCTGCATCCCTGGGATGAAGCCTACTTGATCATGGTGGACGATCGTTTTGATGTGTTCTTGGATTCGGTTGGCAAGAATTTTATTAAGTAGTCTTGCATCGATATTCATAAGGGAAATTGGCCTGTTCTCTTCCTTTGCTGGATCTTTGTGTGGTTTTGGTATCAGTGTAATTATGGCTTCACAGAATGAGTTGGGTAGTGTTCCTTCTGTTTCTATTTTGTGGAATAGTTTGAAGAGTATTGGTGTTAGGTCTTCTATGAAGGTCTAATAGAATTCTACACTGAAGCCTTTGCTGGTCCTGTGCTTTTTTTGGTTGGGAGACTTTCTATGACCCTTTTTATTTCTTTAGGGGTTACGGGACTGTTTAGATTATCTATTTGATCCTGATTTAATTTTGGTTCACCTTAAGAAATGCTCAACATCATTAGTCATTAGGGAAATGCAAATCAAAACAACCCTGAGATTTCACCTCACACCAGTCAGAATGGCCAAGGTTAAAATCTCAGGAGACAGCAGGTGTTGGCGAGGATGTGGAGAAAGAGCCATGTTGGGGAGTCATGCCACATGGTAGGAACTTGACATTGGCCAAGGACAATCCCTGGCTTCAGGCAGGTATCTGACTTTATGGCATAATAGGGAAGTAGGTTACAGCAGGAATTTTAATCCTAGGGTGGAGTGCTAAGCATGTATTTGACTTTGGTCAAGGTGAACTTCTCCAAGCCCACGTTGAGCAAGGACTGAACCTGCTCCACCTAGGGTGGAGAAGCTCAGAGTGAAGGTTAAGTTCATTGTTCCTCCAGGTCTATGAATTCCTGAATTAAGCAGGTGACTCACCCAGCTGCCTGAGCAGTAGAGCCAAGGACCACCAGGCGAAGCTAGCCAACTTCCGCTGGAACTCAGTCTGGAGTCTGGAGGGGAGGGCTTGCCCAAACTGTTAAAAGGTCTGACCACCATTAAAGTTGGGGCCTCGATCGGTAAAATATTGTCCTGGCCTTCCTTCTTTTCACCCCTTCCCCATCTATCTCTCAGCTTCTGTTCCAGCAACCCAGTTCGTAGTAGCTGCAGGCAGCTACAGAATACAACAGAGGAACACTCCTCCACTGCTGGTGGGGTTGTAAGATGGTACAACCACTTTGGAAATCAGTCTGGCGGTTCCTCAGAAAACTAGACATGACACTTCTGGAGGACCCTGCTATACCTCTCCTGGGCATATACTCAAAGGATTCCCCGGCATGCAATAAAGACACATGCTCCATTATGTTCATAGCAGCCTTATTTATAATAGCCAGAAACTGGAAAGAACCCAGATGTCCCTCAATGGAGGAATGGATACAGAAAATGTGGTATATTTACACAATGGAATACTACTCAGCAATTAAAAACAATGAATTCACGAAATTTTTAGGCAAATGGTTGGATCTGGAAAATATCATCCTAAGTGAGGTAACCCAATCACAAAAGAATACACATAGAATGCAATCTGATAAGTGGATATTAATTAGCCCAAGAGCTCTGAATACCCAAGGCACAATTAGCATAACAAGTGACTCCCATGAAGAAGTAAGGAGAGGGTCCTGATCCTGGAAAGGCTTGATCTAGCATTGGAGGGGAGCATCAGGACAGAGAAAAAGGAGAGAGGTGATTGGAGAATGGGTGGAAAGAAGAAGGTTTATGGGAAATATAGGGAGGGGGGAATTGGGAAAGGGGAAATCATTTGGAATGTAAACAAAGAATATAGAAAATAATAATATATAATAAAAAATAAAGGGAAACAATATTTCAAAAAAATATTCTACAAATGGACATCTTCTAACTTTTAAGACTTAGACCAAAAGAAAGCATTTCAAAGAGAATACAAATTAAAATGTTTGAAAGATTCTTCCAGAAGCTAGAAAAGAAGTATACCAAAGACTCCTGTTTAGATAATCTTTTTTTGTTTGTTTGTATGCTGTGCAAAGCTGTGTCTCTGTCCTTCCTCACCTGCCTAAGTCACCTTCTGATTGGCTTAATAAAAAGCTCAACAGCCAATAGCTGGGCAGGAGAGGAGAGGTGGGACATCTGCAGAGACAGGAACTATGGGAAAGGATCAGAGGCAACAGATCCTCCAGCGAGACTTCCAGAGGAAGTCGCATGTTCAAGACAGGTAGGGTAGCAAGCCATATAGCAGAACATAGATGAAAATGGGTTAATTTAAGTTATATGAGTTAGTTGAGAACAAGTCTAAGAAAAGGCCTTAAATATTCATAATTATTATGAAGTCTTTGTATCATTATTCAGGAGCTAGCCGGCCAAGAATGTCATGTTCTAGACTTCTGAAAGGTATTTTATTTTTGTGTTCCAGACTTACCTTGCATGTTCTTTTGTCACAGCATGGCCCTGTACCACACTCCGCAGATTTAGTCAGAGTACAGTCATTAGGATTACAGCATCCTTTATGACTACAGGACTAGAGAAGAAAATATAATCAAGGTAAACATAAGCATTAGAACTCATATATATGATTTTTAAAAATCTCTTTTCAAAGTACAGTTGTGCGCTGCTCAATTAATCTTTATTAGTTTCCAAACATCCCCTAATAGTCACAGCCCTGCCAACAACAGATCATAGAAAAAAATAAAAATAAAAAAATAAAGATATGGCTTCATAAAGCAATAGTTGAGCAAATACTTTCTATTATCTGTCAACACTGTGGCCAATATCGCTGCATAGCGTGCACTACACACTGGTGTTAATGAAGAGCCTCTCATCAGTTAGGGGTGGGGGGGGCTAGGGGATGGGGGTGGTGGTACACATGTGCATGCGCCAGTAGGACAGTGACATTTCCCCTACTCCTGGCTAATCTAGCCCCTGTGTGTGGTTTTATCTTTGTTTTTTGCCTATTTGTTTAAATAAGCCACATGGCTACAACCATTTTTACAAGATCCTTTTCATTCAAACTGATCAAATCAAACCATATACCCCCAAATGCCTCCCTTGTAGAACTCTTACAAATTAATATCTCCTCTTCTGGAAACACAGTAGGAACATGTACTTGACAACTGGGACCTACCAGTGGGGGAAAGAGACATCCAGTAGTACTCAGACTCCCTGGTCCCACTGTTTTGGTCCCTGCCTTGCTCTTTTCTATAGAGAGCATAATGGAGTCCCTACATATGTTCTTTCTCTGCCTCTCACTTCTCTGCCAACTGCAGTGCTCGCTTGGGTTGCTCTTCTTACCAGGGTCCATAAGAGATAAAAACTTCATACAGGCATGTACTATTGCAGAATATAAGTGAAAATTATAAAGCACATGATTGCTTCTTTCTGAAGGAGCCAGGATACTTTAATTCAGAAAGGATAGCCTTTGCAACAAATGGCCCTAGAATAATTGGATATCCATACAGGAAAAAAAAAAAAAGATAGCCTGATTCTGAAAGCTTTCATTTTTTAAAAAAGCTTCAGTACAGAACATAGTGATAAATGACAGTCATAAAATTGCTGAAGAAGTTTACAACTAATGTTTTATATGCTAAATCCATTATACCGAAGGACAGAAAACAATTTCTGCACTGTGTTTCTTAAACTTACTGGGTAATTACAATACCTGTAGATTGATATCACTAAATTATCTTTAATACGTATTTTCTCATCTTATAGCACACTTCCTACACAGGAAGGCTGGCACTATAAGAGTAACTAATTATTTTAAAATATGCTACTTTAGAAGTTTTCTAATATATACATACAAATTTAAGTGGAGTTATACTGCATAGAAGGCTAATGCCTCTCCCATTTGCCTGAGGTTATCAAACAAAAAGCTCAGGTGCCGGGTGTAGATTAACTCCCTTTGAGTTATTGGTTATTGGTCAATGGGTCTTATAGCATTCCCCCAAAACATACAGGCCGCTGACATTAGTCTGGGTTATCCAATAGAACCTGATGGAATGACCCTGTTCCTGAAGGTATCACATACTTTGGTCAGAAGTCATGGAGAAATCAAGCTAGTACTGACCTAGACGTTTCCTGCCTGCTGGCTAGCTTTCACAGTGTGGGAAGGGGCCATGTAGGCGGCTAAGGAGGTATCAGTAGTCTTACCTGTAGAACCTGGAAGCTTGAACAACAGTTGGCCTGGTGAGAAATACACAGTGCCATGACTGGTATGGGTAAGCAGTTACTTCTCAGTTGGGGCTGCTGTCTGGTACTGTAAATGGTGCTAAGAACTCATGGCCGGGCATGCCATAGGCCCTAAGAATGAACCTATGACTGCCATTTTGCCATTTGGATATACTTTCAAACTATGAACTTCAAGTCTCTGAAGAAAGGAATCAAAGATGTCAGAAGATGGAAAGATCTCCCATGCTCATGGATCGGCAGGATTAATATAGTAAAAATGGCCATCTTGCCAAAAGCAATCTACAGATTCAATGCAATCCCCGTCAAAATTCCAACTCAATTCTTCATAGAGTTAGAAAGAGCAATTCTCAAATTCATTTGGAATAACAAAAAACCCAGGATAGGGAAAACTATCCTCAACAATAAAAGAACTTCTGGAGAAATCACCATTTCTGACCTCAAGCTGTACTACAGAACAACAGTGATAAAAACTGCATGGTATTGGTACACAGACAGACAGGTAGATCAATGAAATAGAATTGAAGACCCAGAAATGAACCCACACACCTATAGTCATTTGATCTTTGAGAAAGGAGCTAAAACCATCCAGTAGGGGGTGGGGGGAGAGACAGCATTTTAAACAAATGGTGCTGATTCAGGTGGCAATCAACATGTAGAAGAATGCAAATTGATCCATTCTTATCTCCTTGTACAAAGATCAAGTCCAACTGGATCAAGGACCTCTACATAAAACCAGATACACTGAAATTAATAGAAAAGAAACTGAGGAAGAGACTTGAGCACATGAGCACAGGGGAAATTTTCCTGACCAGAACAACAATGACTTATGCTCTAAGATCAACAATAGACAAATGGGAAATTGCAAAGCATTTGTAAGGCAAAGGACACTGTCAATAGGATAAAACAGCAACCAACAGATTGGGAAAAGATCCTTTATCAATCCTACATCTGATAGAGGGCTAATATGCAATATATACAAAGAACTCAAGATGTTAGACTCCAGAGGAAGAAATAACCCTATTAAAAAATGGGGAACAGAGCTAAAAAGAGAATTCTCACTGAGGAAATGCAAATGACCAAGAAGCACCAAAAGAAATGTTCAACATCCTTAGTCATCAGGGAAATGCAAATCAAAACAACCCTAAGATCCTCCCTCACATCAGTCAGAATGGCTAAGATCAAAAACTCAGGTGACAACAGATGCTGGCGAGGATGTGGAGAAAGAGGAACACTCCTCCATTGCTAGTGGGATTGAAAGCTGGTAAAATCACTCTGGAAATCGGTCTGCTGTTCCTCAGAAAATTGGACATAGTAGTACCTGAGGGCCCAGCCATACTACTCCTCGGCATATACCCAGAAGGTGCCCCAACATATAACAAGGACACATGCTCCACTATGTTCATAGCAGCCTTATTTATAATAGCCAGAAGCTGGAAAGAACCTAGGTCTCCTTTAACAGAGGAATAGCTACAGAAAATGTGGTACATTTACACATTTGAATACTACTCAGCTATTAAAAACAATAAATTCATGAAATTCTTAGGCAAATGGATGGAACATTTATCTTTTTAACTGTTTTTCTTTTTGCATGTGCTTTTGTTTTCTTGGTTTGTGGAAGTTTTGTTGTTGTATTGGGTTTTTATTTCTTTCTAAAGTTGGGTAGGTTGGGATAGAGAGGGACCAGCAGTTATCAATCTGGGAGTCACAATTCTTTTTGGTTTCAAAGGGCCTTTCACAGGGTCATCTGAGACCATCAGAAAACATGGGTGTTTATATTATGATTCATAACAGCAGCAAAATTACAGTTAAGAAGCAGCTATGCAAATAATTTTATGGTTGCAGGTCACCACAACATGAGGAACTATATTAAAGGGTCATTGAGAACCACTGATCTGGGGGAGGGGTGAGAATATGATCAAAATATATTTGAATTTTTAATAATGAGAAATATGACAATAATATAAACCCCCAAATAATGTTTTGAAAGAAAAAAATAGTAATCCTGAGATTATAATATAATTACAACATTTCTCCATTCCCCTTACTCCTTCCAAGCACTCCCATATACCTTCCTGGAGCTCTGTCAGCTTCATGTTCTCTTTTATAATTGTTATTACATGCATATATGTATACACATATATATGTATATTTAGGAATAATATATTTCATTATGTTATTAATTATAATAATATATTATTCCTACATATTATTCCTAATTATACATATATCCATGTATGTATGTATATATGTGTACATATACATATACACATATACACATATGCATACACATATGCATATACATATACACTTACATATACATCATATACATATACATACACATATACATATATGCATATACATACACATGCATATGCATATACATATACATACACATATACATATGACATGCTCAGTCTATATGGTATTTCTTGCACTTATGTCTTCAGAGCTGGACATTGGTGTTGGATCTTCAGTCTCTGTGCCCTTCCCTGGAGAATACTGTTTTCTTCCATCCTCAGCATTCCTTTGTTATATGTAGGTCTTTGTGTAGGGCTAAGGCCTCACAGTCTTTTTCCCTTTCACTTTAATGCATTTGTTGGTGTCTTCCTTGATCAGCAAGTGTTTAGGAAGTCATGTTGGTGAGACTTTGCATGTACAACTCCTGATATTATTAGGAGATGCAGTTTCACAGCAAACTCCCTGATTTTCTGACTCTCAGTCTTCCCCACCTCCCTTCCACAATGCACCCTCAGCCTTAGGTGTGGTAGTGTGCAGCCTTTGGAACCATTGGGACTGGCCTCAACAGCTCTGCGCTGTGATTGATCATGAGCTAATCTAGACCCGGGGAGATAAACGTCGCAGTTTCTCCAAATCTTCAGGTGTGAATAGAGAACCTGGGGTGACTGCAGAAACCAGGTAAGTAAAATGGGGTCATGAGCAGGACAGGGGATTTGAGGAGCAACAAAGAGGGGAGGTGCTAGTGACCTAATAAGGAAATTAGGAAAGGGAAAGGAGCCAAATACAGGAAGGAAGAAGGTAAGATAACCATAAGGAAGTCTACAGAATCCACAACTCATCATACTATCAACCACTTATCTAAAAAAAAAAAACCTGTCCTAATAAACATAATTCTGTGTATAAATATACATATATTGATTTAATGAACTGTTCTCGTCTGGGCTGACAGTGTTCTCTCCAAGAACCAAAGACCACCTAACAAACATCCCAATACCAGACATAAGAAGCTTGCTTTTGAGTTGTTGACCAGGACTGTCCAAAAGACTCCTGAGACTTACAGTTATTGCTGTTGGTTTTGGTCGCCTCCTGGAGGTGGAAGGTACACCCCTATTGCTCGAGACACTACCATGTACTTCAGAAACCGGGCCCAGAGACCTACGAGTTGGAACTGACCTGAACACCTTTAATCCTAGTACTGCAGAAGCAGAGGCAGGCAGATCTCTATGACTCTGAGGCCAGTCTAGTTTGCATAGTTGAGTTCCAGGACAGCCAGAGACATAGCAAGGACCTAGCTCAAAAGAAAAAAAAATTAAATCTCTGGTTGTACTGAATCTCTCAGGACTCTAACATGTTCTCCTGCCAATGTCACTCATGCTCCAGAGAGTATCAATGTGATCAGTTGTTCCAAGGGGTTAATTACATAAAGAGATCAAACAAGCCCATTCAAAGGTGACTGCAATTAGTTTCAATGCCAAAGGCTTTGGTCGGTCTTCAAAACTGAGCGGTAAACCACAGGTTGTGGGTAGCATTAAGTTATGTTAGGTGGCTTATGTTGCCTTCCGGGTTTGTACTCAGTATCTCTGCAAAGCTAGCTGCAGCTCATTTTATTTTGTTAGCCAAACAAACAAACTGAAGCCTTATTTAGAGTCTATTTTTGTGACAGAGTGTGCGTTGGCCATTCACACGCTGGCAGCAGAGGGGGTTGTGCCGAGGTTAGAGAGTGTGATTGGATAATCGGGTGTGGGTTTTAGCTCCAGCGGCTTCTGAGCCTCAGTCCTATCTTCTCTGTAAGGCTGCTCGCTTACATGGATAGGTAGCATTCTCTGAAACCCTGATAGCTCAGACGACTCCCCGAGTCACTGGCTGTTCTTTTTCCAAATCATCTCTGACCAAATTTAATGTATGTAAGGTTCTTCTAAGAAACAGAAAAATAAACTCAAGAGTCAAGTACAAAATTGAAAAAGAAAATATTCGAACAAAACTTCACCTGGTTTCATCACCGAAGATGACTAACAGTGCTCAAAGCTAGTAATCAAAGATAGCCATACCAACAAGCAGAGAGACACCGGAAACGGAGCACCTTCACAGAAGAAAAGGCCGGCATTCCATTCACCATTACCAAGACATATTGTAAAGATATAGCAACACATTCTTACCAAGATATACAGAAATAATCAACAGGGGGTTGGTAGCATTATAGCAAAGGCAGTATTGAATGGGAAGTGCTCGGGGTTCTCTCTGTGGCTCTGTTGGAATGGACTAAGAAGAAAGGAATCACTGGGGAACCCATGTGTCAGCCATATTATGTATGCTATTGAGGAGGAAGAGGAATAAGTGAAGAAGGTTAGGAATAATCCCATGTGTGAAACTAAGCTAACATACATGACATTTCATGAACCACTGTGGGCATTCCAATTAGGAATGCTGCTGGCATTCGTGGTTTGGCTAGTAATGGTAACACAATTTATCTTTACCCAAAGTTTAAAATTTTCAAACTCAAAAATACTCATGTTCCTATGTGCCACAAACTCTCACCATCCCATGTGTTATGAAACTTCTTTAAGGTAAATTTCAGATCCTGGTACATTTCTAAAACTTGAAGTAAAAACTAACATCCTCGCTCGTAAGGTTGGTAACAACATTTTGTCATTGTTTTGAGACAGTCTTCCCAATTCTGAATTCTGAAACTCTCACCAGGATGCTTGGATTTTCAGGTGAATGCATTACCATATCCAGCTCATTTCCTTAGATAATACAGTGGTCCTTAGTCTTCTATTATATATAAATCTATACGACTGTAAGAATAGATGTACATAGAACACATGTTGGATGGCTGTGAAAGATTCTGGCTAACCTCTGGTGGCCCACAGTCACATTGCTCAGGCACCTCCAAGATACGGTTACCACAAACTTGTGATTGGGGCAGGGCAACAACTTCTGTCTCTGGTGCATTCCGAAGGCAGTCCAGTTCAGGTTGTGAAGCCAGCTGCTTGAATTCATCCACGCTGCAACTGCTAAAAACCTTTATGCCTTGGGAGCGTCTGAAAATACATTGATGTTCTTCAAATAAATGAAATGCAACTGTTGTCCAGAAACATTCTTTAAGAAAGTGGATAAAGCCATGAATACTCACCATGCTCTACATATTTACAGCCATGCTAGGTATCTGAACTCAGGTTCTTATGCTGGCGTATCAAGCAGTCTCACCCACAGAGTCATCACCCCAGGCTTCCTTTGTAGAGCCCCCCACTGCCCCTTCCCTTTAACTCCATGTAACTTTTTGCTTTGTGGCATTGTGTTATTACTGAGCAGTGTATTTTAACTGGTGCCTTCCACTTTTGGGGGACTTGCAGTATATTCTTGGTTTTTGTATTCCGCACAGGCCCCCATACACACACACACACACACACACACACACACAGTTTTTTTCCTGTTTTTTGTTTGTTTGTTTGTTTCCTCCCTAGTACATGGAAGACTTTGAGGAGACTGAAACAAATACATGTGGCTTTTATCCTCTTTTGCACATGTGGCTTTTTTCCTGTCCTCCATTTCTCATATACACACCCTCCCTCAGCAAGATCATATACCCTTCTGCAACTCCTTCCTCCCAGCTGACTGGGCCTTCCACCTTAAGTTCCCCTTTTCAGCAGTTGGGATGCCTCTCAAAATTATCTCCACAGAATGTTAATTCTCTCCCATCGGCTGAAGGTCTGAACAGTCTAGAACACCTGTCCTTTGCCGTTTATATAACTGCATGCTTGAAAGGCCTAACAGACAACTAATCAAAAGCCAGATCACGACAGATGAAACCGTCCTGGAGATGTGGATATTTAGTAGTGAGTTGTCATGGCCAGGAGAGTGCATGTGATCCTTCAGTGCGCAGACTTCTCAACATTAATAAACGTACGTGGATTCTTATGAGAACACCCATCTCCCAAGATGGCTCAAGAGACTCTGCTTGGGCTCCCTTGGAAGCAGCTCATTCACTTCACTGGCACGTCTAAATTATCCAAGCTGTATAGAGTGACTGTTTATTGTTGGATTGATTGTAAAAATCTCCCATTCTGCAAACACACAGTTTCTACCCCAACACCTCAGGTTCTAATTCGCACCTTCACAAAGCCCATCTTACACCTTGCCCATGCCTCCATCCCATCTCCTTATCTTTCCCTCTTCAGCTCCCTGCTGTGCTTTACCTGGTTCCCCTGTGTCTCCACTATTTTCCTTACAGGCTCAGTAGTTTCTGAGGTTATTTTTTTGTAACCCTTTCTCTCCCTACACCCCAAAGTTCACAGCCAAAGCTCCTTGTTTACAGGTCCGTTGAGCCTCCAAGGCTTCTGATAGCTCAGCGTCACACACCTTTCCCTAGGAGACTGTCAGCAGTGATGACAAACAACCCGTCCACATGCACCTTCACTCCGTGTATGTGTATTAGTAGCGTACTGCACTCACTGCTAGCTGTTAACAACTGTTAACTAGGTTTTCGGGAACACTCTGAACTCATTCTCTTCTATGCGCCTTAAATAATTGTGTGTGCACTCACTCAAGCTCTTCCTAGTTGAGTCATACTCTGACAAAAGGTACATCAAAACATACTACACATGTTCCCTAGGTGTCTATAGAGATCAGAGTTGAAAAAGACCTTACATTGCCGAAGGATTCATTATGCACGTGCTTCCTGGACAGAAACAATTGTAGATGTCATCGTATGCCAGCCCCAGGTTAATTCCCAGCAATTGTGAGAGAACAATGGCAAAGCCCTCCACAGCTAATGTCTTTGGGTGCTGAATAGATCAAAAAAGAAAAACAAAGCAAAAAAAAAAAAACAGAATTATTATAAATCCTCCTTCTCTTCTTCCTCATCCTCCTCTTCCTCTCCCTCCTTCTCTTCCTCCACTTCTTCCTCCCCCTCTCTTCCTGATCCTTTTCTTCTGCCTTCTTGTGTCTGTCAGGCTTTGTTTGACAATGGTGCCTAAACTAGAATGCAAAGCCAAGAAAATATAATATTGAAACTATTTTAAGAATGTTTTAAAACGAGAAATTTTGATATTTTTCTTAAGCAATAATTTTTAGTCCAAATGGAGCTGACATATGGGGAAAAATAAGATTGCTACCATTGTAAATTTATGACATTATTGAATAGAACTCAAATAAGCATAAAGACATTTAGAGAAATAGAATAATTATAGTAATACAGTTTTCAAGACAGTAATTAGAGAAATTTTAAACCATAAAAAGTTAATTAGCAATCAATTTTTATTTCAAAAACTGCTTGGGGAAATTTAAAGTGATTTCTCTAAAAGAGTAGTAGTATTTGCTGATTTCTGCACACACCCAGCAAAGACTCTTCTCTGAGATCCACTATAGTTTTATCAGCTCCTGGGCCGTGCCCTCCCATCCTCTCCCGTCTCTGCCGCTGTACATTCCAGCTCTTCAGGGTCTTATCTAGTTGATGTTTTGTTTTCTTAAATTACTGAATCACAGTTTGTGGCTATAAAGTTTGTCAACTTGGTTGGATTTACATTTGCGGGGGGGGGGGGGGGGGGAACCTCTGGGCCTGACTGTGAAGCATTATCTGGATTAGGTTGATTGAGCTAGATAGGCCCACCCCCACTGTGGGAGGCACCATCCTGTAGGCTGGGGCCAGAGAGTGCTCCATGATAGCCTTTTCAACAAATGGTGCTGGTTCAACTGGAGGTCAGCATGCAGAAGAATGGGAATTGATCCATCCTTGTCTCCTTGTACTAAACTCAACTCCAAATGGATCAAGGACGTCCACATAAAGCCAGACACTCTGAAGCTAATAGAAAAGCAACTGAGGAAGACCCTTGAGGACATTGGTACAGGGGGAAAGTTCCTGAACAGAACACCAATAGCTTATGCTCTAAGATCAAGAATTGACAAATGGGACCTCATAAAATTACAAAGTTTCTGTAAGGCAAAGGACACCATCAAAAGGGCAAATCGGCAACCAACAAATTGGGAAAAGATCTTCACCAACCCTACATCAGATAGAGGGCTAATATCCAATATATATAAAGAACTCAAGAAGTTAGACTCCAGAAAACCAAATAACCCTGTTAAAAAATGGAGTACAGAGTTAAACAAAGAATTTCCACCTGAAGAACTTCGGATGGCAGAGAAGCATCTTAAAAAATGCTCAACTTCATTAGTCATCAGGGAAATGCAAATCAAAACAACCCTGAGATTTCACCTTACACCAGTCAGAATGGCTAAGATTAAAAATACAGGAAACAGCAGATGTTGGCGAAGATGTGGAGAAAGAGGAACACTCCTCCACTGCTGGTGGGGTTGCAAATTGGTTCAACCACTCTGGAAATCAGTCTGGTGGTTCCTCAGAAAACTGGGCACCTCACTTCCAGAAGATCCTGCTATACCACTCCTGGGCATATACCCAGAAGATTCCCCACCATGTAATAAGGATACATGTTCCACTATGTTCATAGCAGCCCTATTTATAATTTCCAGAAGCTGGAAAGAACCTCGGTATCCCTTAACAGAAGAATGGATGCAAAAAATGTGGTATATATACACAATGGAGTACTATTCAGCCATTAGAAACAATGAATTCATAAAATTCTTAGGCAAATGGATGGAGCTGGAGAACATCATACTAAGTGAGGTAACCCAGACTCAAAAGATGAATCATGGTATGCACTCACTAATAAGTGGATATTAACCTAGAAAAATGGAATACCCAAAACATTATCCACACATCAAATGAGGTACAACATCAAATGAGGTACAAGAAGAACGGAGGAGTGGCCCCTTATTCTGGAAAGACTCAGTGAAGCAGTATAGGGCAAAACCAGAACTGGGAAGTGGGAGTGGTTGGGGGGTGGGGGGAACAGGGGGAAGGAAGGAGGCTGATGGGACTTTCGGGGAGTGGGGGTCTAGAAAAGGGGAAATTGTTTGAAATGTAAATAAAAAATTTATCGAATAAAAGAAAAAAGAAAAAAGAAAAAAAAAGAAAGAAAGAAATCTGGCTGAGCACCAGCCCCTGCCTCTCTCTGCTGTGGATGCAATTGTCCCAGCTGCCTCCTGCTCCTGCTGCCACGCCTGCCCCATCAGGATGGGCTACACTCAAGATTCTGAGCCAAAATAAAACATTCCTCCCCTAACTTGCTCTTATTGGGTATTTGATCACATCTTTGGGGAAAAAAATAAATAATACATAGTTCATTGTATCACATGATCATACCAAATTTGTTTTAACTACTCACTCATGAAAGGAAACCTTGGTGGTCAGAATAGAGTTGCAGATGCACTCAAAATATTAGACAAAAGGAACTTAAGAATGTCAAAAACAATGAGCAAATTGTGATTTTTTTTCTTAATATATTTTTAGTCCAAATGGAGCTGACGTGGGAAAAATAGTATATTTGGTGAGACAAATGTGTAGTTCACATAGTGACAAAAATTAACCACCTTCTAGATGAGCTTGCCAAAACTCATCTACTAGTAAATATGATCTACAAGGATTGCTTAAGGCATCATTACGGTTTGAAAGAAACAGTACCAGGAAGCCAAGTGAGAACTATAAAATCCTCTTGAAAAGTCAAAAATATGGACAAACTGTCATTATTTTTATGTATACTACACAAGATATAAATTCATTTTTATATCTTGTATAGTATTTAAGGAATGAAAACAAAAACAAAGCTGACAATGTAAGCAATGCATGTTCAACATAAAAATATTTAATTCGGGATGTTAGTAATATTATATGGGATATATATCTATAAAGAATAGAGTTTTGATTGTAATTTTAGTTAAGAATTGTTACTTTAAATAGACTTAAATTTTAATTTACAGTAGACCTTAAAGTAAAATTTTACTTATAACTACTTTATAATTGGCTTAGATTTAATATATCATGCAAGTGAAATGATAAACAAAGAAATCTATGGAAGATACACATGATGGGAGAGAGTCAAAGGACATCACCAAAAAGGTAATAACAAGTCAGTTTGTACTAAACACAAGACAGTGACTGAGTACAGGAGAGGGAAAACCATCTAGAATCTATACAGCGCATACCTAAGCAAGACAGGAAAATAATGTGTAGGACAGAAAAATGGCAGCATGAAATTTTTCCTTGCCACCAACTATTTTGAATGTGAATGAGTTAAAAAAAAATGCCTAACCAATTGGCAGAGTAGACTAAAATCAGAACAGCCATATGAAAAAGAGCACCCAGTCAGACCTTTTATACTTAACTCAATCTAAAAAAAAAAAATTAGCCAAAAATGAATTCAGGATCTGAGCCAGAGCTTCACAACTAGAAAACAGAAGATAACAGGACGTGGACTCCATCAGACCCTGGAAGGTTGGTGTCACAGGCAAAGGTGGACAGAGAAGATTCTGCCCCGTCACCGTTGTCCCATTTCAGAGGAAAGACAGCAACACACAGGAATAGGAAGAAACATTAGCAGATCACATGCCTGTCAAAGGATTATATCCATGACATAGAGGATCCCCACAACTCAACAAAAAAAGCAGTAAAGCATTTTTAAAAATAAGTAAAGTCCTTGACTAGCTATTTCTCTGGTGATACACTCTAATGTCTACCAAGTATATGAACTGGTGTTGCATCATTTGCATCTTTCAAAACACAATAAAAAGGAACAAGATGTAACAATGGCCTGTCTCTATTAAAACAAAATAGAAAATAAGTTCGGCTTACTATGCAGCTAATTTATGTTGGTGAAAGGATTATAAACTGGTAAAAACCTCTATCAAAACCAATATTACTGTCCTGCAAAGTATTAATAATGAGTCTGATACGTAAGTCCGCAAGCTGACTTCCGGTCATACACCTAGACTAACCCGTATTAGGACCTCAAAGGGGTATCTGCACTGTTATGTGCATTACAGCTTGGTGCATAACGACAAAGGCATGGAAAGAAATGTAAAGTCTGTTGACAGAATGAATACATTAAAAGGTGATATATGCTGATATTATTCAGACATCAAAAAGGAAATAATGGCATAGATGAATCTTAAGTACATTGTACTGCTTTCAATAGCTTAGTCATAGGCAGGCATATCCTGAGTCTTTCCACTTACATGTAAACCCAAAGTTGCTATAACAATAGGAACAGAACACACAATAAGCATCACGTGGGGCAGAGGAGGGGCTGTCTGATCTGGAGACTCAGTTTTATAAGGTGGACATAACTTGAGACTTATCTCACAATCAGGTGAATACAGTTCACGCCACAGAACTAAGACTGCAAACATGAGGTATTTTCCCTAAGTAAACCAACTCTTGTTTTTTGAGACATGGTCTCTCTGCGTAACCCTGACGGTCCCGGAACTCACTCTGTAGACCAGGCTGGCCTTGAACTTAGAAATCCACCTGCCTCTGCCTCCTGAGTGGTGGAATTAAAGGTATGTGCCACCACCACCTGGTATAAACCAGTCCCTTTATAACAAATTAAAAACCCCTGTTGTCAAAATTTGCCAAAAGTGTACAGTGTGTGCATTATGCATCTTTTCATTCACTGGAGTGATCCTGGACATACTGTTGAGGGGACAGGGGTGACCAACCGAAGGCATACCAGAGCAATTCCTGCCGTAAACTTTGGGTCGCAGGCCATCCCATGATATGTCGCTCCCACATAATCAGGATGGTCCTTATACCTAAATCAAAAGTTCATGTCAGTGCACTTGTTTCTGAATGTTGCTAGAAAGGACTTTGAAACAATGGGTTTACGAAACTGCTGTATCCTTAAGCACGATATTCATCATACAATATCCTTTCTGCTACCAACCACTCAGTAAGTAGTAAAAACACAGTTAGTATGTACTCCATACTCCATAGGAATTTAAGTTAAAAATGGCATTTTAAGATTCTATGATACACAATTCAAAACCTAGCAGAGCCTAATAGTCCATGACCGGTTTGTCAGGAACCCCATCACTGGGTGAATATTGATTGCAAAATCTAAAAGCCAGTATTATCTACTGTCAAGTACTGAACAAATCTTAAAGTGTTGGACCAGAGGATAGAGCGAGGGGAAGAGGTGCACCAAGGAGGGGGGGGAGGGGGGGGAAGAGGTCATGTGCAGAAGTTAACCCATTATGTTGCCTTTAAATACCCAACCCTGGCCTTAGACCTAAAAGATGGCAACAGAAGACACACCGTTCCATTTATATCTCTTAAGATCTTCACAAGTGCGCTTCTCATATTTTCTTGTAAAATGATTAATACTAAAATCTACATAAAGACTCTTGAAACTTGCAAACATAGTAGCTAAAACCTCCATCTTAGGTCTCTATAGAAGCACTGGAGGGCAGCATAGTACAGGGAAGTAGTTGGTCCATTTCAACCATTTACATTTTAACCAACAACACAGGCAATTATTGCATTCACAGCATTAACATCATGGTGTAAATATTTCCCTGTGAGGTCTTAATAAACACAGAGCCCCCTTGTTCATCCTGGTGCTTTTCACATTCCCACCATGGTGCTAAAGTAGAAGGGCGTGATGGGGGCCCAGGGTGGGCTGCAGGTGTGGTGGGGGCGTGGCAGGGGGCACTGGACGGGACATGAAACGACTGGGTTTGAGCACCTGATCAGATCTTTGCATCTTGCCTGGGATGGCGCTCTAGACATCTTAAGCTGTCTCAGAGTTCTGTTATAATTACAAATACATGGCTTCGACAGTTGACATTAACAGTCACCTAAGTCTCGATCAGTGTGAGAGGCACTCACAGGAGTAAGTAGGTTACATCCTTGGTCTTTTGAGATATCTCCTTGCGTTTCCACAGAAGAAACCTTTGCAGGACTTCATCAGCAGCCCCGTTTGTTTCTATCTTATTTTCTTCTGACCAGATCTCCAGAGAGTTTAACATCACAGTCATCTTCAGCTGGGAAAACATCTGGAAAGGGGATTTGTTCAGTGCGGGTTGCCAATCACCCTGCCATGCTCCGGAAACAGCTCACTTTGAGAAGATAACCCAACCCACAGGGGAAAGCGCTGGAAGGAACGTGCTTGTCACTAAAAATGCCCAGCTGTCTGCACAAACCATGTAGGTGAGTTAGCAATAGTCTCTTCCTTTGATGGAAACGGAAGTACTTACAGTGTTGATGAGACCAAAGATATGAACAACTTTCTGAGTCGCGACTCCCACCTCCGAGCCCATGTGGTCAAACTGAAAGACACGTTTATTTCTCAATTACTAGTATAAATGATTAAACAACCATTTTAAAATAGTTTGTGTAAAAGTTAAAATAATGTAGTATGCAATTAAGGAGGCAAAGTAAAAATAACAGTTTTTTTTTTTTTTTTTTTTTTTTTTTTTAAAGACAGGGTTTCTCTGTGTAGCCCTGGCTGTCCTGGAACTCACTCTGCAGATCAGGCTGGCCTCGAACTTAGAAATCTGCCTGCCTCTGCCTCCCAAGTGCTGGGATTAAAGGCTTGCACCATCATTGCCTGGCTTTTACTATGTTTTATACATAGCCCTAGAGTCATAACAAGAGTAATAAAAAGGCATAGCTGTGATTAACTTCCTCTTTACAGGCATAGAAATAAATATTCTCTATGATAGCATAAATCATAATTATAAAATATTATTTACAAATATAAATTAATTATATTTCTATTTTTTGTGACTATTTTAGTAGCAAGCAAATTAACAGCAAATGCATACCAAAGCAAACAGATAGACTATGATTACCTAGAAACTTAGAAGCAGCAATGCTAGACATCAATATATAAACTGAGCAAATTTTAGCCATCGTTCTTTAAATATAAAATTCAGCCTCTGCATGACAACACCGTGGATGTGGTGCTAAGATCACACCATGTAGATGCGGTGCTAACATCACACCATGTGGACACGGTGCTAAGACCACTCCATGTGGATATGGCGCTAACATTACACTGTGTGGATACAGTACTAACATCACATTGTGTGGATACGGTGCTAACATCACACTGTGTGGATACGGTGCTAAGACCACTCCGTGTGGATACAGTGATAGTCTGTTCAGAGATGGGAATGCTACTGTGTTGGTCATCATTTTGAAGGTGGTGCCTGTGAATTAAAACTCACTTTCAAATTCAAAGGGAGACAGCCCAGATCACAGTACCATATTGCTGTGATGCGTATCCATCTCTGTGCTGCTCCTCTTGTGATAACTTTCGGAAAGTTTCTTTAAATTAGTTCAAAAAGCAAGCAAACAAACAAAAAACCTGCTTATGATGTGAAAAGGCTCAAAACTGAAAGGCTAGGACAGTTTCAGATGAATGCGGGCAGCGCGCCCGTGAGTGGTGCCTAACAGGGTGTTTTGAACATGGTCACTGCCGCAGTGGGTGGGGACAGAGATAGAGGGAAAAACCTGGGAAACCTGAGGACCGCTGATCCTAAATGTCTCCATCAAATCCCTCCTCTCAGGGCTCAAAGAACCTCAGGAAGAGGCTGTAGGAAGATCGGAAGAGCCGGCGCTGATGGAGGACAGCAAGGACACAAGGCCTCCCAGAGCCAACGGGGCTGATGCGCATATGAACTCAGAGACCGTGGGAGCATGCGCAGAGCCTGCAGGCGCCCGTGCCAGATGCAGTCCCAGTGCGGAGATGAGAGGTGGACACCTGCTCCTTCCCTAACCCAGAAGCTGTCTCTAAGTCTCTAATTGCTCACCACTTGCAAAGGACAAAAATAGTTTTCTCCAATGGAATCGCACGGGACTATAAACCACACTTAGGGACCGCTTGCCCAGCAGTAGATGGCCAACACAAGATGAACTTGATGACGTCTCTAGAACTCCTTTATCTCAAAAAAATGTCAGGACTCTGGTTTTTTTTTCTTTCTTTTCATTATTATGGCTTCTGGTTTTGTCTTTTTAGGAGACAACGGTGTGTTTTGGGGGTCTGTATGTATTTCTTGTGGGTTGTTGTTAGTTTTCTTTCCTTTTTTTTTTTTTTTTTTTGGTCCTATTCTGATTCTGTTGGTTGTCTTTTCTTTTATAACTATTCTTTAGATGCCTGCTTTGTAAGGAGAGACAGGAAAGTTGAGGGTTTGGAAAGGAGGAAGGGAGGGGAGGCTCTTGGACTGGTTAGGGGAGGGGAAGCTGCAATCAGACTGTCCTGTAAGAAAAAACATTTTTAATAAAAGAAAAATAGAAAGAAACTAGAGATTTAATTAAGAATGTTTTTGTCTTGTTGACAATGGCATATGTAAACGTTAACCAGAATACAATCAAAATGACTGTGGGTAAGTGGGAATCTGGGGTGGGGCAGGAGACAGGAGGGGGGGAATTGTGGGTTAAGTGGGAATCAGAGGGGTGGGGCAGGAGGCAGCAGGGGGCTGTGGGAATCAGAGAGGTGGGGCAAGAGGCAGCAGGAGACTGTGGGTAAGTGGGAATCAGAGGGGTGGGGCAGGAGGCAGCAGGGGACTGTGGGTAAGTGGGGTCAAAGGGGTGGGGCAGGAGGCAGCAGGGGACTGTGGGAATCAGAGGGGTGGGGCAAGAGGCAGCAAGAGACTGTGGGTAAGTGGGAATCAGAGGGGTGGGGCAGGAGGCAGCAGGGGACTGTGGGTAAGTGGGAATCAGAGGGGTGGGGCAGGAGGCAGCAGGGGACTGTAGGTAAGTGGGAATCAGAGGGGTGGGGCAGGAGGCAGCAGGAGACTGTGGGTAAGTGGGAATCAGAGGGGTGGGGCAGGAGGCAGCAGGGGACTGTGGGTAAGTGGGAATCAGAGGGGTGGGGAAGGAGGCAGCAGGGGACTGTGGGTAAGTGGGAATCAGAGGGGTGGGGAAGGAGGCAGCAGGGGACTGTGGGTAAGTGGGAATCAGAGGGGTGGGGCAGGAGGCAGCAGGGGACTGTGGGTAAGTGGGAATCAGAGGGGTGGGGCAGGAGGCAGCAGGGGACTGTGGGTAAGTGGGAATCAGAGGGGTGGGGAAGGAGGCAGCAGGGGACTGTGGGTAAGTGGGAATCAGGGGGGTGGGGCAGGAGGCAGTAGGGGACTGTGGGTAAGTGGGAATCAGAGGGGTGAGGCAGGAGACCGCGGGGTGGAACCACACTGCGGGACTGATATGACCCAATGAAGAAACCTTTGGACTGGACACTAAGAACCAGAGAATGGTGGGAGGAGAAACGAAGTCAACCCTGGAGAAAAGTGCTGAGGGTAACACGCTGGCCCGGTGGGGGAGAAAGGCGGTATGCAAATACTGTTAAGACAAGAAAACGCAAGACCATTTCATCTTCCACTCAAGAAGCCAAGCAAATTGTGGCACATAAAATAAGTTCAGGAGGTAAATATTTAATGGGTTATCCAATTTAGTATTTAATAAAATAACTCCCTGTATAACGGAAATGAGATCTCGGGTCAATAAGAGCCTGCTAGTCTCTCTGATAAAGCCAGGCTATTATGTAGTAGAGCCTGTGCATAAAAATTCATATACCATCACTACGGCCCTTAATGCCAGTATAAGGTCAACTGATGACGTGTTGCTATGCCCTCAACACTTTGGCACACTTTTAAGCAGAGAAAAAAAAATATCTTTGGAGACAAGGTCCCCTTATGCTAGCACTGACTGGTAGGAAACTCCATCTTTCTGCCTCCCCTTCCCGAGGGCTAGGATTACTGGAACATGTCATCATGACTGGCATTTGAACAGAGTAAAAACATTTATAGTTAACAGTGGACAGGAGAGATGACTAAGCAGTTAAGAGCACTTACTGCTTGCTCTCCTAGAGGACCTCAATCCAGTTCCCAGCAGTGCACAGAGCGCATCAGTATCTATGGATCCTGAGGGTCTGACTCCCTCTTCTGGACTCTGAGGGTACTGCATGCACACAGTACACAGACTTACAATGCAGGCAAAATCCCGTACCCATAGGTAAAAACAACAACAACAACAACAACAACAACAACAAAAAACCAGTTAAAAGTTTCCTATTCGCATTCCTCCCTGAGTTTCTCTACCAGACAAAGATGTTGGAAGGCAGGTCACTCCTACCATGGCTTTATCCATGATGATCTTTACCCTCAGAATTCTCTCGGTTAGTGTCGAGTTCGAACCTTTCTGCGAAACAATAAAAACAACAATAAGATAAAACCTTCAATCAGGTAGACATATGTCTGCTAGAGTACTGATTCCTGGCTGTTTATTGTTCTTCTTTTAGTAACATGGACAATAGATACGTTTTCTAGTACTGCTCTAAACAAAGTATGAGTGGATACAAACTGTCCAGTCTCATAGTGCAAACACAAAAACCTCAGCTATTTTAAAGATGCTTCATTCCAACGAGTTTTTCTACCTTTGCTGAGTGCCTTTCATTGAGGTTGTCTGTGAAGTTATTCATCATTTACTCACAAAATAAAATATATTAGTCACACTATATCTTGTTATTCCTGATTTGACTTGTGGCTTCTTGAACATTATTATTTTTTGCAACATGGCTTATTAATTTTTAAAAAATTAATATCTAATAACATGAAATGTGCATATATGTGTATATATGTGCATATGTATGTATGTATGGAATTGGCTTCTGTGACCATAGAGGTCAGTTAGTCCAATGTCTAGAGAGTAAGCCGGAAACGTGGAGCTGTTCCAGGTGCAAAGATCTCAGCTGGAGACCCATAGGAACGAGACATTGAGGTTCCAGTTGGAGCCAGGCTGTGGATAGTATGGAAGGGTAAATTTTATTCTTTTCAGCCGTCAGTGGATCTGGGAGGTCTTCCCTTGTGATAGAGCACAATCTAATTTACTTCAAAGTGAGGTATTGTGATTCTGAGCAACGCTCAGAGACACCCGACAATTTTCCAGCTCTGGAGTCGTCGCGGCCCAACTACATTGAGGTGAACAATGAGCCGCTGCCTGGGTCTAAAAGGGTGGGTATTAACTAACATACATTACGAGCATGCCCGGAAACAAGCACGCAACCACTGGAAAGCAGCGATCTTCTGAGAGGAGCAGGTGGGGCAGCTAAATTCTAGTAGAAAACACTTAGTGTGTTACACTTCGTTTTAATCTTTCCTTCCGCCTCTCCGTTCTTCCTGTCTCCATTCATCCGTCTCCTCTCCGTCCTCGGCACACCACCTTTCTCTCTATCTCTCTATCGTGTTTTCCTCCTCAGTTTCTTCCTTCTACAGCTCTTCTATGTTGCTATTGTTTGGGACCGATTATTCTTTCATCCTTTCTTCCCGCCATTGTCCCTGCCTCCTGCTCACTTCCCCCGTTTTGCTTTCCCATGACTGGCTAACCATAACCGTAAACGTCACTTCCTGGGGTTCCCTTCTGTTGCCAGCCTTACCAACAAACGGCGGCGGCTGCTGCTGTTGCTGCTTTCCTGGCCTGTCCCTGGGATGGACAGCGCTTGCAGAGCAGCAGCACTCTCCTCCTGTAGGTTTGTCTGCCTATTGTTCCTCCAGCGATCACTTATTCTCTCTGCTCGGTGCTGGACATTGGCCCAATGCCTTTAGCTACCTCTTAAGGCCAGAGCTAAGAAACTACACCTCACTCTCGCCATAGTCCAGCCCTGTGTGAACACTGGAAATACTACAAAAGAATGGGAACTTAGTACCTCCAACCAGTGTGCTGACTGCATAGAAACAATAAATGCAAACAAGAAAACATGATACCCCCCCTCCTCCAGAGTTAACAGTTCCCCATCAACAATTACTAATAGCAGAACAGATGAAATGCCAAAGAATTCAAAGGATGATTTTAAGGCTATAACTAAGATTTAAAAGAACATGCCCAAACACCCAAATAAATTCAAAGAGAACACAAATAACAAGCAGAATGGAGGGAAAAAAAGAAATTAACAAAGATGCAGATTTTTCTTAAAAGAAAAAGGAAAGGAGAAAGAAAATAGAAGAAAAAGAAAAAAACTTAAATTTGAAAATTTGGGTTCATTTCCAGAACAATGAAGACGTTGTTAGTTTTTGTTGTTCAACAGGTTGTGACTGACTTTGTCCATTTTATGAACTTCTCGGCTCAGGTTGTTAACCTCTGCTCACACGCACACCTTTAACAAATTAAATAAAAATAAGGGAATAGTGACAGGAAGTCTGTCACGAATTAGGCTCAAGCCACATCCACCATTTTGTGCTGACTTCCATTTTATATGAACAGTGAGAAAGTGTATCTAGAAATTAACTTATTTAGCCCCTAATGTTCAAATGTAAAGTTGAGCAAATATCGTAAAGGCAGACATTAGGATACATACCAAACATCTTTTGGGGAGTGTGCCTGCTATAGGCTGCAATTATTTATAAGAAAAATTGATACTTAATTTTTTTCTGTGCTCCCCAAACTAAGAAAAAATGATTCTTAATTTTTCTCTGCTCCCCAATTAATTTACTGATTAAAGGGAAAACTTAAATATAAAGATGACACAGTTGCATAAAGTATCTGCTTTTAAATTTATACCAATATTATTTATATATTTATGTCAGAGACAGAGTGAAATCAAAAGGAACAGCGCATCCCTACAGCAGATCTTAGCTGGAAAAAAAAATAATTTGTCCATTCTCATTTTCATTTTTCCTTCTATACTCATTTATTTCATGATTTAATAGATTTATTTGCCAGTATTATTTCATTTAGGAAGTAATAAGTATAAAATAAAAGAGAAAATATGCAATCATATTAATAGGAAAAATAAAAAAATTGAAGCAATAGGCATGATTAGTCTTTTTTGAAAGTGTGGACACGTATGAGTGTTCATAGTGAGGACAACGAGAGCAGGTGCAGCGATGTCCTGAGAGCACTTTATCTAGACTGGAGGTTTGAGATGCTTTCTAGTTATTGCCATGACTTGTTTTCCTTTCAAAGTTTGTACCAAAGTAACGGATTTTGTTTTTGCTTTTGTTTTTCTTTCTTTCTTTCTTCTTTTTTTTTTTTACAAAGCAAATGTATTGACAAAGAAAATAAGTATGAGTAAGTAAATCCAGGATCAATTATGTCACTGGCATGCAAATTCATGCAAATAGTTACAATGGGCATCTATACTGGCTCCTTATGTACAATCTGCTGTAATAAGTTTGATGATTTAAAAAAAATACAAACGTATGTTTCCTTGTTATTTTCTAAAGACTAAGGAAACCAACAATATCTTAAAAAAAATAATTCCTATCGAACAGTTTGACACTGTTTCCCTAGTGTATCCAAATCTCAAAATTTGAATATAAGTATCATAGGTGAAGAAGGTTGGACTCACCTCTGGTTTTACGAGAATTCGGTAAGACTGACTTTCCTCCTGAA
The DNA here is from genome assembly GCF_947179515.1 of Apodemus sylvaticus. Taxonomy (NCBI): domain Eukaryota; kingdom Metazoa; phylum Chordata; class Mammalia; order Rodentia; family Muridae; genus Apodemus; species Apodemus sylvaticus. The sequence continues at coordinate 22,199,372 of NC_067489.1, forward strand.
GATTTGTGTAGTTTTCTTTTAAGGGAGAATAATTAATTTCGTTATTCTTAATCTCATAAAGAATGTGTTCAAAGGTAGCTGAAGACTCTAGGGGCTCAATTCCATAAGTGATGTTCTCTAACTGCAACAAGCCCCTAAGTATCAGAAGAAGAAAAAATAGAAAATGGAATTACCATTGACTTCCCACTGAGTGCTTTCCTATCTGTCTTCCCTCCTTTGTGGCATATAAGAACAGTTGGGGGCTGACGGGGCTGGGAAATGCAGATTCTCTTTCTTCTAGTGGCAGGCAAGCAATTTCTGCTTAAGGTTTATGATAGCAAAATACCCATGTAAGTACATAAAAGGACAAGAGGAAGAGGCAGGAGTAGAGGACCTGCGTGAGCAGTACCACCACAGTCTACGGGTCTGGTTGGCGTGTTTGTTTGTTTGTTTGTTTGTTTGGAGGGGGTGCCCAGTCCATTCTCACAGAAGATGGTGAGATGGTAGAAGTCGAGGGTTGACATACGGTCACAGTGCACACTTCCCGAAGGATACCTGAGACCCGAGCAAGTGCTGAGTGTCGCCGTTGACGCTGGGATCTCGGCAGCATGTCCTTGATAAAAGCAGTGAGTCTAAGAAGAAGCACAAGAAGTGTTAGAGCTGATTCCTGCACACGCGCGCGCACACACACACACACACACACACACACACACACACACGCAGCGCTCGGGGCCATAGCCACTTCCTGACTAGATAGCAGACATCCACATTTGGCCATTCCATTGCCTGCCCGATGGTCTGCTGCCTTCCCGACCTCCCACATGGGTTTCCTGGGCGCCTTCACAGGCTTCACTAATGACTACTATTTTTTTTCTCTGAAATATTCTTGCTATAACTTTCATTTTTGACAACTATGTATATACTATTCACCTGAATCGTTTCTCCCGTTTAGCCAGATTTCCTAAGTTCATAGTGTAGACCCACTAGACTTATACTTTATAACAGTAGGATGAATTCAACTATGAACATTTCATTCTGTTCTGGGGGTCATGCAGAAGGGGCTTTGTAAAATATGGCTTCATTTGTTTCACATGTCTACGCGTACACGTCACCGGGGGCATGCAGAGGTCAGAGGTCAACTTTTGAGAGTCAGCCCCTCCTTCTACCACGTAGGACCTGGGGATGGTACTGCAGTTCTCAGGCTTTGCAGGAGGAGTCTTTACTCGCTGATATATCTTGCTGGTTCACAAGTATTTAAAGCTGACATTTCTTAATACCTTGCTAGAAAGATCATTAACCATCACGAATGCAAACACTCTTCCTTGTTAACTTCACCGATGTTAGCGATTCTAACGTGGCCACAAGCATCTCTTTAGTGAGACCCTCCTCCCCATGGGTCTAAACTGTAGTGATTTCCAGATTCCTCTTTGTTCCTACACTGTGAGAGCTTCCCTGCCACCTCATGACCCCTCCAAATGTGTCTTATGTGTTAAAAGCAACCAGGAACGGATCTCCATTTAGTCTAACACGACATAAACCCCATCCCAAACCCCCTTGCCATCAGTTAGAACAGCAGGCTGGACCTCTCCACAAGGGCAGTCATTAGAGGCCAGATAAGCACAGCGTGCACCTTGAGCACAAAGCCCAATCCACCCACGCTACAGGGCTTTCCGCAGACAGAGAGATCTCCACATGTTGCGTGCCAAGCAAGAGGAGTAGTAACCTGCATCTGTAAGTGAAAGGACACGAATCACGTTGCTGTGGGTACAGAGGCTTCTGACAGAAAAGAGGAAGCAGACAGAAAATAGGAAAAATGACAAGGAACTCCTAGTCAGGTGTGAGGCAGGAGAGGAAACGCATGGATTAAAAGAAAGAAAATTGAAAGTTAGAAAACACAAAGAAACTGGAGATCTGATTCTTTGATAAATCCAACAAATTAAAAAGAAAAAGAAAAAAAGAAAAGAAACCTATAGGTAAGAAGGACAAACTTCAGAAGAAAGAACACTGAGACCAACCAATCTTGTGAGCTATCGAATACTCCTGCACTGCCTGCTGTCATGGGGGACAATATGGAGACATCAACAAGTCTCCGTGGTGCGTGAGCGCCTGAGACCACAAAAGGAACACAAATGAAACTTGGGTCTACGTGGCTACAAACATTAAATAGTCCAAGCTGGCAGCTAGAAAGTCCCCAGCTTTGCCACGGATGTCCACGGGCAACTCATTAAAGTTAGCGGAGTGACTCATTAAACTTGCCAGCTGTTAAAATGGATCTCACACATCCACGGAGAAGTGAATGCTTACCATGTTCTTATGATGCAAAAACTGGGCAAAGTTAATTCAAGAGAGAAAATGAAGTCGTAGACTGATGGCTGTGGTGGACTTATGATAGTTTCTTCGTAATCGTCACCAATGTGGTGCATGTTTGAAGGAGCATATATCTCAAAACAAAAAAACTATTTCTGTTTTAAAAATTACAAGTTTTTTTTTAAAAGGAGTTCTGTAGTAGAATTAAATTTATTTTTTCTTACCATATTGAAAAATGGGGTAGAGAGCTAAACAAAGAAATTTCACCTGAAGAACTTCAGATGGCTGAGAAGCATCTTAAAAAATGTTCAACATCATTAGTCATTAGGGAAATGCAAATCAAAACAACCCTGAGATTTCACCTCACACCAGTCAGAATGGCTAAGATTAAAAACTCAGGAGACAGCAGGTGTTGGCAATGATGTGGAGAAAGAGGAACACTCCTCCACTGCTGGTGGGGTTGCAAATTGGTACAACCATTCTGGAAATCAGTCTGGCTGTTCCTCAGAAAACTGGGCACCTCACTTCCAGAGGACCCTGATATACCACTCCTGGGCATATACCCAGAGGATTCCCCAGCATTTGAAACATAAATAAATTATATCGAATAAAAAAAATTTAAAAAAAGAATACATGTTCTACTATGTTCATAGCAGCCCTATTTATAATAGCCAGAAGATGGAAAGAACCTAAATGTCTCTCAATGGAGGAATGGATATAAAAAAATCTGGTACATATACACAATGGAGTATTATTCAGCCATTAGAAACAATGAATTCATGAAATTCTTAGACAAATGGATGGAGCTGGAGAACATCATACTAAGTGAAATAACCCAGTCTTAGAAGATCACTCATGGTATGCACTCACTGATAAGTGGATATTAGCCTAGAAACTTGGAATACCCAAGACATAATCCACACATCAAATAATGTCTAAGAACGGAGGAGTGGCCCCTGGTTCTGGAAAGGCTCAGTGGAGCAGTATAGGGCAATACCAGAACAGGGAAGTGGGAAGGGGTGGATGGGGGAACAGGGGGAGGGAAGAGGACTTATGGGACTTTTGGGGAGTGGGGAACCAGGAAAGAGGAAATAATTTGAAATGTAAATAAAAAATATATTGAATAAAAAAATAAAAATAAAAATAAATTTATTTTTTCTTGGTATGTGAGATAAATTCAAAATCTAATTATCAATCAGTCCCTGCGATCTATAATTAAAGAAAGGAAGAAACATTTTGTTTTTATTCAATCTTGTTTTACTTAATTTTTTTTCTAGATGCCCATCTTCTAATGAGAAAGACCAAGAAGGGGTGAGGACTTGGAGTAAGTTGAGGAGGTATAGAGGATCTGGGAGAAGTTGGGGGATAGAAGTCATAATCAGAATATATTGTATGGTGGGAAAACCTATTTTTAATTAAAATAAATGAAAAACCAAACAAACAAAACTAAGCCAGATCTCCCTTAAGACCCTGCTACCCCCACTCTGGGTTACACACACAGAAGAAAGGGGAGCAACATTCTAAAGATACCTACACACCCTGGGCTAGGGAGGCACTGCTCACGATAGCTCAACTGTGAAATAAGTAATGGTTGCTTTTCAGCAGCTGAACAGAAAACAAGCTGTGATCACACACACGGTGGGGAATAAAATTAAAAATCCCATCAGTCTAGTACAAAGAGTGGAAGTGAGGACCTTACTTCCATTAATAAAAATAATAAATTCCAGAAATAAGACCAGCTCACTCAGACAAGTACCGGATATGCTCTGCCATGTGCGGTAAAACCAGAAAGGTAAATCTGGCTCAGGAGCCGTGGTGATGAGGAGCTAGGGAGGGCAAGAGAGAACGGATGACAGAAAGCTCAATTTGTTCATTGCACACGATACACAAGTGCTGAAATGCCACGCTAGATCCTGTTGTTTTTCACATTTAATAAATGTTAATAAAAGTTAATTGTAAAATGCAGGCATCTAATAGTCACTGCCTTTGCTCTGTCACTGAGGTATGCAAAGTGCTCCAACCTTTAACCTCAGAGTTACGGCAGAATCCCTTATGCTACAGCCTACCATTCCTGTCAGAGAGCCTCTGGACGCTACCCCACTTCTGCCCATCCACCCATGAGATGCTCTGTGAGATGCCTGCCTTCTCTCACCATTCTCGACCCTCCCACCCCTCCACCCCCATGCTGTCTTTCTAGATGGCGATTCCTAGCCTCTCCTCCACTGTGTGGGGCTTATGAGACAGCATTCCCAACATTTTGTCGTGCCTTACCCCCTCAACCTGCCTTTCCTTTTCCATCTCAAACTTGAAGTAATGAATCTAAGCTGCTCATGATACCACAAACCTGTGATTCCGACAGCGATTTCATCACCAGCCTAGGCTCCTTAATGCCGTGTCTGAAAAGTTATCACCACACTTGGAGGGAGGGAACATGGGAGGGGGGGAGTTAAGATAAGGAGTTAAGTGGTATAATATTTCTTTTCAATTAAAAATCTATTTAAAGGGCAAACACTAGCTTCTAAAGGTAACATATTACATGAATCCATACATATATAGGAACACACACACATATATATATATAAACATATATATGTGCATAATAATTTCTAAATTAAATACCATGGATACATAAGAGAAAAAACACCACTATACATACACACACACACACACACACACACACAATCTACACAGTAGAAGCTTAAACTTACCTTTACTAAAGAAATATATGGTTGCAATGTTCCCAACTTGTTACGCAAATATGTTGCAAAGAGTGGATGTAAAAATGACCTATTTCAATAAAAATAAGGATACATTGTTGTAATAATATCATGAATAAAATTACATAATTGAATAGCTTGTCAACATCAAAACGTCCAGAATACTTACCTAAAATATACATTTCATAAACCCAAATATCTTACACAGAGTTGTCTTTTCAGTATTAGACTGTGTTCTAATGATATGTTAAATGCATAAAAAACACGAAGACAATAATTAACACTAAAGCCAGGGAGCAGTTAGCATAGGGCTGTGACAAATTCTATACTTATACATATACATATACATATACATATATATTTCAAATTAAGGGTCACAACTACCTAGTGTCATTTCAGTTTCAGTTGATATTAACTACAAACACAACTTATGGCCTGATAACCTTAGTATTTGCTAGTGAATAGAACTGGCTCATTACACACCAGCATCCAATGGTTCCCATATGATTACAAACCACCTCAGAATTCAGAATACCCATTTCCATTTCATTTTCTTAGAACACTGCTTAGTTTCATGCCTGAATATTAAACTGTTCTTTCCTTGACGTCTAGCTTTTTGTTTGCCTGTTGTTTTAGTTCTTTATATAATCTAGTTACTAATCTCCAGTTAGACGTGTAGCTGTAAAATATCTATTCCCCATTCTGCAGAGTTCCTCTTCACCTCAATGGCAGTGCTGCTTCTAAGTCATGGGGTGCCATTCATGAGCTGTTGGTTTTAATGCTTGCACTACTGGGGTCATGTACAGAAAGCCCTTTCCCATCCCAGTGAGTTTAGGCATGCTCCCTCCTTCCCCCCTCTATATGATCCAGGGTCTCAGTCTCATATTGAAGTCTTAAAGCCATTTGTAGTTGAGTTTTCTGCAGGGTGAGAGATAAGGATCTAGTTTCACTCTTCTGCATGTACCTGTCCAATGTGACCAACAACATTTGTTAGAGATGCTGTCTTTTCTCCAAAGTGTACTTTTGGCCTCTTTGCCAAACATCAGGTAGCTCTGTGAGTGTATACTTATGTTCTGGTCCTCACTGGACAAACACAACAAGTATCTATAGAAGTATTTCACCCAAACACTAAGGAATGTACATTCTTCTCAGAAGCCATAGAACTTTCTCCAAAAGCAATCACAGAGCAAGATTCATCAAATATAGGAAAAAGGAGTTGACATCCTTCTATCCTATCACAAAGAACTAAAACTGTATACTATGAACAACAGAAACTATAGATAGTACACGAACTATACAATGAACTAATGAATAATTGAATCAAGGAAGAACTCAAAAGGGAAGCACAAAATTCCTGACAGCAAATTAAAATGAAAACACAATATTCTAAAATCTATGGAGCACACTTTGGGCAGCCCTAAGAGGCTGAGTGGGTAGCACTAACTGCTTACATTGAGAGAACTTTAAAAACTTAGTGGTGCACCCTCAAGGCCTTAGAAATATAAGAGCAAACAATACAACCAAACCAGAGGGGAAAAGTCGATCAAAATGAACTAGAGATGAACAATTACAAAATCAGTGAAATGAAGAATTGGTTCTTTGAAAAGATTAATGAGACGACTGGCAAACCTTTAGTCATTTAACCAAATAATAAAATTAAAGACAAAATGGGAGCTATAATGACACTGAGATAATTCAGGGAATCGTTAAGAGTGAGCTTTAGAAACCTAAATTATAAGTGCCTTGCTAACCAACTGTACCACTGGAGCTTGGAGCTTCAATACCAAACTGGAAATTATATATATATATATATATATACCTACAAAAGCTAAAGCTAACTCAAGATATATTCCCATATGTCCAATGAGATAGAAATAGCAATTAAAATCTAAAAACAACATCAAAACCATGGGTCTAAGGGCCAGACAGAATCCAGACCTCCGAAGAAGAACTAATGCCAATACTCCTCAAGTTATTACATAAAATAGAAAATGAAGGAAGATTTCTGGATTACTTTTATAAAGTCAGTATTACCCTGATACCAAAATAGACACAGAGAGACCCAATACAAAAAAAGAGAATTATGGGCTTTTCACTGGATGCAAAACTTCTCAGTAAAATACTTGGAAGCCCAATTCAGGAATACATGAAAATATTGCCCACTGTGATGAAGTCAGCTTTATTACAAAGGTGCAAGGATGATCTAATACACATAAATCAATAAAGATAGACCACCACATAAACAGACTTCAAATCATCTTGTTAGATATAGAAAGGCCTTTGATACCCTTTTCTGATTAACAGTTCCTGGGACTTTATAACAAGTCCACTGTCAGTGGGGAAAAATTCAAAACCTTTTCACTAAAATCAGGGATATGACAAGGATGTCCACTTACATTATACCATTTGCATCTATTTATACTTATACTCATCTTGGGTTTTTGAAACATGGAGGTTAAATGTGACAGAATCAAAAGAAAATGTGACAGACAGGAGCCTATACGTTGTCATTTGATTACATCTGTGGAATGCAATACAAAGTCAGATGTAACAAAGATTTCCGTTTCATCTTCCATGAGCCTTAGACAAAATGCCCTCCTGAGTATGACAAGAAATCTACTTGTTAATGTTATTTTCAGAATTTAGAAAAAGACCCTTTCACCTACAGCACTATATGCTACAAAATCGAACACTGAATAATGTCAATAAGATCTATATCTACACTAAGAAAGGGCCCCGTGCACACTGTCAAACACAGACTGATCATTTCGAAGCAATGTACGTATTTGTGGAGAAAATGCTTAGCAGTTGTCATACATTTTATAAAAAGTCAAATATAGACAAGTGTTGTGGATTGCCTTGGTGCTGTTTGTATTTTGGTGCTAATTCTGCTTCCTCAAGAGGGCGGGCCCGCCTTGGACAGAACTGGGTCACAGTACTCAGGTGATTTCATGTGAACCTGCTCCCCACCTTAAGAGATCAATTAAAGGCTAGAGCCTGTGAGGGAGAGAGGAGAGAAAGGATGAAGGGGGGGGCAGAAAGATGGAGCAGCAGAGCGAGGCCTGGAGGCACTGCAAGTGGCGAGGGATAATAGCTGGGGAACAGAGTGGTACAGCGGCACATCTGCCCATTGTAGGCGTGCCATTTGTAATTGTATTAACTGAGTTGTGTGTTCTTTGCACGGGCTTGGAGATTTACTGCAACAGACAAGGTTTGGAAGGTTATATAAGAGGTTAATACCATTGGCTTCCTAACAGAATAATGGGAGAAGGAGGGGAAGAGTCAAAACTCTACAGTGTGACAAAAAGAGAAACACAGCTGTGGGTTGGCAAAACCATTTGAGCATTGACAGAAATGTAAAGAATGTTATTCCAGAAAGAGCAGCAAGTTAGCTGGGAACATAAGACAAGAGGGGGAAGGGCTGGGGCTGGAGCAGAGTGGGGGGGGGGAAGGGCTGGGGCTGGAGCCAAGAGGGGAGGGGCTTGGGGTTGGAGCAGTGAGGTGCATGTGCCTGTGAAGACAGATCTGCTTTAAGGCCTTTGGGAATCTTCATTTATCAGGTATGTCCTAAGACATTATTAATGTAGATTATTAGGTTTAAAAATCCCACAAGAAAGATTTAAAATCTCACTTCCGCCTGAGTCTCGGAGAAGACAGAGCCAGCTAAGTAAGCGGAGTGTCTGTGCCGTTGAGGAAGAGCAAGTGGGAACAGCGGTGCTGTGAGCGCGAGCGCTTGCTGACTTACTGTTTTTCAAGTTGGAGTGTGTATGCTCTGCCCTCAATTCTGACCACGTAAGTGACCTGTGACAAAGTGGAGAGAGAGAGAGAGAGAGAGAGAGAGAGAAAGCCATTACTAGAAATGTCAACTCTTTAAAAGTAACAAGCTATGACTGATTGACAGATGTATATGCACATTTTATATGACCAGATGTTAGAGCCTATATATCTTCAAACAGAAATGACCTCACAACAGTCTACTATTTCTTGTGCTTCTCAAACATGTGCCCTTTCCAATTCACGGGTTACTTCCCTCGATCCCATATTCCGTTCATCCTTATTTAATAAGTAAAATAACACAAACACACACTCACATACACATACATACTCATATACACACACATATTCATATACACATACACACTCACATACACACATTCACACACATATACACATACACTCACATACTCATATACACACACATTCACATACACACACATACTCATACACATACACACATACACACATACATACACTCATACACACACATACTCACATACACACACATACATATATACACATACACATATTCATATACACACATACACATGCATATTCACATACACATACATACACATACACACACCCAATAAGCCGTGCTTTTCTCACCCAATACTGGCATTGCCTTCACTGCTCCCTAGGAACCTGTTACTGTCATTACTGAACCTAAAGGGGAAAGCAATCAAATGCAAATGTCTTCTGCTACTAAATAACACCAGCATCATAAACACTGAAAAGGTATATGAAATATATATATATATCCATATTACAAATAGTAGTAGTCATTATCTGCAAGATCAATACATACAATTAACTATACTGGGTATGTTTTATTCCCATAAATCAAAAGATAAACAACTGGAAAGCAAATTTTACGATGCCAGTTTCTATAGCCCAAGAAAATAAAACAACGTGCAGATCCATTATGATGAAGCCTACAAGACAGATACAGTGCAAGCGCTGCATAAACTGGTTAGAATAAAAAAAATATAGAAAAATGTTTAAAGAAAATCAGTTTAAGAATGTAAAGAACATTAAGGTGAAGGCTTCCAGGGGATGGAGTTGAGTATGGTCAGGATATATTATATACTTGTAACAAGCTTTTCAAAGACTAAAACACTAAAGACTAAACTAAAATAGCATTTAAAATGCCACATTCACGGTTTGGAATGTTAAATATTATTTCCTCGAAGACTGAATATTATCTATTATCAAATCCCAAGAGACTAGTTTTAAAACTAGGCAGGCTAACATCCATGTAATATATTGAATTAAAGTGTCTGCCTAAGAAGCAAACGCTGGGCGACTGTAAGCAGATGATTTAGGGCAGTAGAAAAATTATGACTGCACCAGTGTGCTAACTTTGCAGAAGACAGTTGTCTGACTTTGGAACAACTGAAAACATCCTGAACCACTTTGCTGAAGTTGTTTAACTCCCTTCTGGTCCTATGGAAATGGCTCTGTGAAAACTCGAGGCTATCTGCAGGTCAGAAGCTTTGTACACCTATGAGGTATTGCTGTAGAAGTAGAAAAACGGTATTGCCGTATTGAGTCACTAAAAAAAAATGTGACTAAGTATTCAGTTGGTTAAAATGAGTATCTCAGAGCTTATACAGGTGGACACTTTGCTTATACACATCTCTTTGTTGTCTTTAGAATGATTTTATAATTTTATGCTCTACTGCTCTGCTTTCCAAAGGATTTAAAACGTGTACATTTACAGACTTGGAGGGTTTTATGGTACCAGTTTAAAAAATCATGATGCACGGTAAATTTTAGTATAGTCTTGCATGTAAAACTGTATAATCAGTGGCCATGTTTTCCGAGTCCATTAAGCTGTGCATGGCAGCGTTGAGACCAGAAGCTAAAAGCGTTTGAGTCTTACGTAAAACAGTTGTTCATACACCTCTTGGGAAGGCTAAGAAAACCGAGACACTTGCCCTGCCTCAGACTAACAGTCTTTAAGCCCGCTATATTAGGCATAAACAGAATTTCAGAAGGGCTACGTAGGAATTCGTCGGCGTGGGACATAAGTAGAAGACTGATGAACACCCGTCATTTCCCAAAAAAATCCGGTTTCTTAATTACTTGTGTTTCTGCTTCCTTGGCATCTTTGATGTTGGTCTCGATCTTCTCTGGCACTGTGATCCGCAGAAGTGGTGTTTCTATGTCTGCAGAGAGAAACACAGTGAGTGGTACGCCTGTAGTGCAGCATAAGCACCCAGTCTTGGCTACGCACTCCTCTAGCCCAGCAGAGGACGCGTGGGACATACGGGCCTCTGGCTTTCTCCGCCCCCCCCCAACCCCCACTTTGCAGATGTTCTCCTGATTATGGAAAGTTAGCAAAGAAGGGTCACCCATCTTTGGGCTGAGTTCTCCCACCACAAGGGAAAGATGGGCCCCTGAATCCCTAGACCTTGGAACTGGGTGGGGCTCTGATGCACCTTCACTAGCCTGTTCTGAACTTCAAGGGGGAAAGACCATGGAGCCTGCACGGCAGATGGCCTGTTGACAGGCGGTCCCCTGCCCCGCAGTGACTTCGCTTACCTTTGCCCGAGGCGATCAGTTGGCCTAGGTATGAGAGGACTAGGACCAGCAGCAGCATGGTGTGGCTGCTGGCTTTGCCACAGCGATGTCAGTTGGTGCAACGGCAGCAGCTCGTGGCCCCTGCGCCTGAGCTCTTGAGAAGCAGGAAAGACAGAACCCGTGTAGGAACAGGAAGCCCCACAGTGTGGGGGCCACGGCAGGACTCAACATTTTCCCTTCAGAAGTCAGATGCCCGGAGCTACCCCCACATGAATGGACTGGACTCGGAAACAGCTGTGAGCCCTCCTAGCCCATGAGCCCTGTCTCCAGCCAACCTTGTAGCAGTTCTTTCTGCGAATGCTACGGCCTGTATGCCTTTATGTGCAAATATTTACATGTAAAATAAAATGAATACCTTTCCCGTTTTGTGAAAGAAAACAGAAACTAGACAATAAAAAATTTTAATTTTTCATTAATGCTTCCTAAACATCGTAATATTTTTGTCAAGAAATATCTGTAGTAGCTAATGATTAACAAACAAGAAAAATTAAACTTCTTTTGCTTACTGAAGAATTTGCTCTGGTTTGTGTTCTATAATATATTTATTCTAGTATTTCAGTATTTGATAAGGCCAGATGTTTCTCATATACTGAAAAAAAATCACCTAATAATTGACTACAAATTATAAGGGCGTTTACTTGTGTGGCCACTAAAATGCATGACTTACTAACTGGAACCTTAAGACATTTTAAATTTTCAAATAGGTCAGAAAAGTTATGATAAGTGTTAATTAGTCATGATTTTATTATATTCTGTGGAGGTTAATATGTAGCCAAAATCAGAAACATGTGCTTATTGAGTGACATTATTATTGCTTTCACCTGATTATTGTAGATACAGTCAAATAATTCAAATGTAACTCCACCTTTGAACTTTTGAGGGCCAACAAGCAATAGGTGTGGATATCAAATATGGATACTGTATTTGTTTCTGAGTGAGGTACAAACAAAGGCAGATGTAAGAGTTGCCATACATAAAATTATAAATGAATCAGTAGTAAGATATACAAATGTCTGTGTGATTGTATTAAGATAATATTCCTCCCCACCCCCCTGCATAACTCAACAGAAAGGATGGTGTATTTATGGTGAGAAATAACTGGATTAGTGACTGACTTCTTCCAAGGGTTTTACTAGCACTACATTTGTATCTCAAGAAATAATCTGTTACAATCTGGACAAGAGATCAGTCAAGAAGACTGGTCTGTTTAGGAGAACTCAGCATAAACCAGGCCATAGATGCCAACCCATGAGGAGAAAAGACAATACTGAAAGATACTTTCTTTTATCTTTGAAAATAAAACCTTCTGCAGAAAAAAAAATCTCCCATTTATCCTCCTAAATCCCCTTCTTAATAAAACTTTTTATATTTATTAAATATACACTCAAGAAGTTTATGGCAAACTAAAGATAAATTCCATCCCTTTATAGCCATACAGATGTAATCAATTTTATAGGTTGTCATCATATTTATTAAAGGGAAAATCAAATTCCATGTTCCTTAGAGATAACCACGAAGGTGTACTGGAACCCAGATACCAAGACCACCTCACTGAGAAGACAGGGCTTAAAGACCTGGTGATACTTTCCTGTGTTGTTCCCTCTAGCCCTTAGAGTTTCTTCACAGTAAAGACATTCAGAATCCTTTCTGGATTTGGTCCGACTGGTGGGGTCTCAAGTGAGCTAAGAAGGGGTTAAAACAAAGGAGTGTGGGATTTAAGCCGTGACAATCATTAAATGCAGTGAGGTATTATAAAATGAGTGGGCTCTTTAGAACATGAAGGAATGGTTAAAAAGCAACTGGGGGAGTTTGAAAGAGATAGGCTAACAAAGACATTTGGAAAAGTGGTTTGTGTAACTGCAGCACAAGCATAGCTAAGCCAGAATATGGCAAAATGTTCACAATGTATCAAAAATTAATTATGACTCAATAAGGTTGAATGCCACATTAACATCTTGCTGTATACTGTGTATCCCATATCCTAAACTATGCACTGCAATTTACTAGATCCAATTGTTGTTCTGCTTACCCTCTCTTCTAGATTTCATTTTTAAAAAAAAATAACTACTTTGGAGGAAGTTGTGAAGTCCAGGTTGATTTTGCATAGTATTTAAAATAGTTACAGATTTTCGGGAAGTTGTATAAAATTTTTACAAGGACATGGGGTTGCCAAGATGGTTCTGCAGTTAAGACCACTTACTGTTCTTCCAGAGGACCTGATCTTTCCTCCCCAGCACCCACATCACAGCCCACAACAACCTATAACTTCAATTCCAGAAGATCCACTGCCCTCACTCGACCTCTGAGGGTTCTTGCATGTACATGGTACATGTTAACACATAAAGGTGTACACATACACATAACAATAATAAATACAAGTTTTAAGACTTTTCTAGGAGAACACAGTGTCTTTTGGTTCATTTCTTCTTATGATAAAACACATATGCACAACTGATGTGTGTGTGTGTGTGTGTGTGTGTGTGTGTGTGTGTGGTTAGGCTTTGAGATTTTGGAAACTCAGGCCAGAAGGAGTGGCTCACCTTCTCTTTCTGCTGCCTGCGGATCCAGATGTTGAACTCTCAACTACCTCTCCAGCACCATGTCTGCCTGCATACCACCATGTTTCCCACCATGATGATAATGGACTGAACCTCTGAAACTGTAAGCCATCTCCAATTAAATGTTTCCTTTGTAAGAGTTGCCGTGGCCATGGTGTTTCTAAAACCCTAACTAAAGCATGTGTTGCAATTTCTGGGCAATTATAATTTTGATTTTTTTTCTGGTCAGGGAGGATAAATACCCAAGTGTTATTTACTGATTCTGTAGATCGTGTCCAAAGTATCACATGCAAAAATAAAGAAAGTGTTTGGCAGCTCTAGGAAAGAGCCGGAAGCTGATTAGGGGAAGACGAGGTTGATGACAACCTCAGAGTCTGCCCTTGAGGACAATTTTAGTAAAGGTAAGAAGGTAAGCAGCCTGGTAGGATAGGACTGTGTGAACATTTATGCCTCAAGACATGTTGAAATTAACATGTACTGCACATAAGCACATATAGGCAGCCTTTAATCTTAGTATGACATGAGCAGAGGCTAGCAGTTTAACAGAGCCATAGCAGTATGAAATATCAATATGTAACATATAAATTATGCGTGTGTGTGTGTGTGTGTGTGTGTGTGCTCACTAATTTGGGTTATATCATTTCCCTCTTTGGGGGCCACCAGCCCTTCCAAGATTTTAAACCAGAAATTGCAAATAAACCTGTACATGGAGGTCAACTTGAGTATTTTATAGCTATGTCTATTTATCATCTGCATACTATACTCATATATATGAAAATGTTTCTTAAATATGTTCGGCTGACTCTAAATAAACCATCTGACTTAAGCTCTGAAGTAACTAATTTAGTATTAGTAGCACAGAAGTCATGATAAATAGATTAATCGTAAGTTTGAAGTTACCATATATTCCTGTGCTTAAATCTGGATATCAGAACGTATTTTTGAAATGGATGAATAACTCCTTAATACAGGAATTATAAAACACAAACATAAACAATGTGAGAGATAGAAAGGACAGTGTATCTTGGAGCCTTCTTCCAAAATAATATGAAATCATTCGAGCATTCTAAGTAAAATAATGATGATTATTTCCACAGAGAGATGACACGTATTTGGCTGAGGTCTGTGGGATATATAAAATATACCCTGGAGACAGTGTGTTTATTTAGTAGAATTCTGTGTGTTTTAGTCCAGCAGTGTCTACATTCTGTGAACTAGTGGACAGGAATTAAAATATGGAAGCTGTAAAGATACCAGAGATGAACGTTAAATGCTGTTTGGCATGGGTGTTTCTGATTGTGTTAGGTGAATCATTTGATGTGGAAATTGATATTTAGATTACTGTGCCACTAATGTCCATGGTGACAGGAACTGGGAGATCTGATACATTAAAGGTTTGTTAAAGCCAGGCGTCACTGGGAAGATTGGGTCTGGGCAGGGAAGGAAGAGCTGGGAATGCCTGTTTGATCTGAGAAGCAGAGACTTATGATCACAGAAAGAACATTAGAAAAAACGGGGAAATGAGGTCATCTAGGAGAAAGGAAAATCCAAAGTGAAACTGAGAATAGTCACATTGATTTGGTACCTAATGTAAGAATACTGCAGGGGGGAAATGAAACTAAGATTAAGATGACTGAAAAGTTAAGGAATCACAGCGATGGTGAAAATAAAATATTATTCCAGAGGGGAATACTAAGCAAAAGCTTCTTTGCTTCCAAAGAGCCAGGAAGAGATTCTTGAGGAGGATGAAGTGTGTTTGCTAGCACTGGTAAGTGAAGACTGTCCCAATGTAAGCTCAGGGACGCAGTTCCGCAGCAAAAGACTTCACGGGAGGAATACCTGGTTGAAGCTAGGATGCAGGATCGCTGCCAAAGGAAGTTTGGACCAGAAAAACACAACAACAACAACACAACAACAAAGTGGACACATTAGGAAGCACCTCCAGAGCCACTGTTCATCAGAGCTTCATGGCTTCTGTTGGTTCTTGTCTTGGTTAATGTTTCTTCTATAGATGAAAGACTGTGACCTAAAGTGACTTGGGGTAGGAAAGGGTTTATTCCATTGCTTCCACTTCCAGTTAAAGCCCATCGCTAAGGGAAGTCAGAACTAGACTCAAATAGGACGCGATACAGAAGCCTTGGAGAATTGCTGTCTGCTGGCTTGCGCCCTGCAGTCTGCTTGGCATGCTTTCTTAAGCGATTGGCAATACCCACAGTAGACTGTGCCCTCAACATCAATCGTCAATCAAAGGAAGGAAGGAAGGAAGGAAGGAAGGAAGGAAGGAAGGAAGGACCACAGGCTTGCCATAGGCCAGTTTAGTGGGAACATTTTCTCAACTGAGGTTCCCTCTTCCAAAATGACTCTTATAGCTTGTGTCAAATTGACAAGCAAATGAGCCAGCCTGACGCTATTGTCTTCCTGAGTAATTGAGTGGGTGCCACCCCTCAGAAGGCCGTGTAGCTCACTCAAACCTGAGGCAGACAGGAAAATACTAGGGATCGTGTGGCCTCATCTTTCCATACCTTGCCATCGGGCCACAGTCTTCCTTGGAGGAAGATCCAGGCTGTGTGGTTTTCTATCCATGTAAAGACCTTTGCTAGGAGCTGGAAGGATAGCTGTGTCAGGGTTTAGGAAGAAAAGTGAGAGGATATGCAGATGGAAGAGGTCACAAAAATTTTCTTATAGGTCTTGAGAATGCAACTTAGAAAGGAAAAAGTCTACCAAAGGTGCAGGTAGACCTGAAGGCAATTCATAGATTGCAGAGTTCTCTAATTAAAGCAAAGATGTAAGAGGTGATAACCATAGCCACCCAGCTCAGCAGGTAACAGCACTGGATGTTCTTACAGAGGACCTGAGTTTGATTCCCAGCACCCACATGGCAGCTCACAGCTGTCCATAACTCCAGTTCCAAGGGATCTAACACTCTCCCCACACAGATATACATTCAGACAAGACACCAATACATGTAAAATATATTTTAAAGAAAAGAGTAGCCACCCAAAGCTAGAAATTGTTCTCCAAGGCCTGTAGAAATGTGGCAAGGAAGGGAAGACTTCCTAATCACAGTGCCATGATGTCTTCATTGGGCTACGTAGAGTGGTAGTTTGAAATGCACAGTTAAGAGCACAAAATATGGTCTTCGGTTTCTTCAGGAATGTTCTACAAACAGTACATGCAGCTATTGTTATGCACAAGGAACATAGGCATACCAAAGGCCAGAGAAGAAAAGAAAAGAGAAGATTACTATTTAAAGGAGAAAGTACATCTCTCCCTTGATTGGTCTTGGTCTTAAATAGAGAACATTGCTGAAGAAGTGTGTTAGTGACTAGCCAACTTCCTCTTCTTCCAAAACATGGAATGGATGAGTCAACGTTACATCCTGGATATGTAAGCTCTCCCTTGATAAATGATGAGGGAGACCCAGCTTTCTTTAAGGGTTTGGTCTCTGGTTGATCATCCATGTCAAAATTCCAGTGAAGAGATATAAACCAAAATTCTAAGTAGGAATTAAAAATGTTGTGATGCCCATTACACTTTCATTTTCTTAGAGTTACAATATAACAGAATGTACCATCGATATGATGAAGATACCTATCACATCAAAAATTCCCTCCCACACTCTTATAATTCACCGCAAGCTCCAGGATCAATGTGAGCAGACATTTGCTGACTGTCTATTTCGTGCAGTGTGGATAAATTTGTATGCTTTAATTTTAAACAGATGCAATCATGATGAACCCATTTATGTTTTTATTTCTTTATATGGCATTAAATATTTTAGGTTCATCCCTGATTTATGTATCAAAATATTCTTTCTACTTATGACTAAGTAGCATTCCATCATATGGTTGTGCTGCAGCCTGTTTATCCACATGCATTAGTGGATATTTATGCATGGCATTTTTCCTATTATAAAGGGTGTTATAGTAATCTTCCACATGTCACCATTGTACTGCAGTGTGCTTTCTTTTTTAGCATAGAATAGAGTTTATTTAGGGCATGGGGAGGGGAGTTAAGAGAGTAGTATAGACAGAGAGGAGGAGAGAGTAGAGAAGGAGAGGCCGGCCATGACCATGTGGAGGAGGGGAACGGGGAAAGAGGGGGAACAAGGGAGCAAGAGGCAAGAGGCAAGAGGGGCAGGTAAAAGAGAGTCTCAGTATGCTTTCTTTCCCATTAGATAAATACTGAAGGGTAGGAAAAGCTGAATCATGAGGTCAACATGTGTTTAGCTTATCCCAAGAAACCTCCAAATTACTCTCCCAAATAATTAGTTTACATGATTCACAGTTGTCCTGAATTCTTGCTGTAACTGGCTGGCCTTTGTTTTTAAAACTAATTATTATTTAGAGAGGGAGAGAGAGAGAGAGAGAGAGAGAGAGAGAGAGAGAGAGAGAGAGAGAGAGAGAGAGAGCCTTTGCCAAAGCGTGCCTTGCCAGGTGGTGATTGTAGCCTCACAGCTGCAGATCAGAGGACAACCTGTGAAAGTCCTCTGACCTGTACATGTAGGCCATGGCATGTGCATGTACACACACACACACACACACACACACACACACACACTAAATAAACGTGATTTTTAAAATAAGCAAAAGATTAAACAGAGAGAAATTGATACAGCCTACAGTCGATGGCCAGCTGGGAAATATACAGCTGTCTCCATGGAGACAAATGAAACACACGTGTGTTTGGAGATTTCAGTAGAAAATGGTTAGTTGCAAGTCAATGGTGGATATTTGTAGAACTGGAAAGAGAGGAAATTCGGACACAAAAGCCTAACCACCATCTCCTCGGGGCAAAGATGAGATTACTATAAAGTAATTAGAGCACATAGGTGGTTCATCTGCCAGACCTCTCGGCGTGGGTCCTGTGTCCTGCCTGGAGAACAGCAGAGAGAGAGAATCCCCGCAGCCATATTCACTGCCAGCTGGGGCAAAAGAGCTTCACTAGGTACTGTATCACCCTGAGCTTTAGATCTCTGGGGGTGCAAACCACCAGGGGTCTGCCTGCACTCAGGAACTGAGCACATAGGCGGTTCATCTGCCAGACCTCCGGGCATGGGGCCTGTGTCCTGCCTGGAGAGCAGCGGAGGGAGAGAATCCCCGAGGCCATATTCTCTGTCTGCTGGAGCAGAAGAGCACCACTAAGTACTGTATCACCCCGAGCTTTAGATCTCTGGGGGTGCAAACCGCCAGAGGTCTGCCTGCGCCCAGGACCTGAGCACACAGGTGGTTCATTTCCCAGCTGGTAGGTCGTGGGGCCTGTGTCCTGTGCGGAGAGCAGCAGAGGGAGCAACTCCCCTTAGCCTGCCAGGGCAGAAAAACATCACTAGGTACTGTATTATCCTGAGCTTAAGATCTCTGGGGGGGTGCAAATCTCTGCACCCAAGACCTGAGAACATAGGCGGTTTATCTGCAAGCCGGTCAGTCATGGGGCCTGTGTCCTACATGAGAATCAACAGAGGGAGTGACACACACACACCATCTTTGCTCCATAACAGAGCAGTCTGAGAACACCTGGTTCACCTTGACAACCCAAGTATAACATTTCCTGAGGCAAGACTGAGCAGGGCTCCAAAGGCACAAAAGAGGAAGGCAACATATCAGTAATCTGTGCCAGAGGAAACACAGTCATCCAGTGTCATGGAAATAGCCCGAAAGGTCCACAGAAGGTTGAAGCACCATCCAGTGACAATAAGACCATCTAACACCAGTGAGAACTAGATGGCTAAAGGCAAACGTAGGAATGTTACTAACAGAAACCAAGGCGTTATGGCAGCATCTGAACCCAATTCTCCAACAACAGCAAGTCCTGGATACCCCCAACACACAAGAAAAACAAGAGTTGGATTTAAAAGCACTGGTGAGGATGCTGTTAGAGGAACACGTGAAGGATGTAAATAAATCTCTTAAAGAAATTCAGTCGAAAAATGATCAAAAGCTAGAAGCCCTTACAAGGGAAACACAAAAATCACTTAAAGAAATTCAGGACAATATGGGTCAGAAGTTTGTAGCCAAGAAGGAGGAAATGCAAAAATCACTTTAAAAAAATACAGGAGAACTTTGATCAACAGGCAGAAGTCATGAAAGAGGAAACACAAAAATCTCTCAAAGAATTAGAGGAAAACACAAACAAGCAAATGACAGAACTGAGCAAAAACTTCCAGGATCTAAAAACAGAAATAGAAACAACTAAGAAAGCACAAAGGGAGACAACTTTGTAGATAGAAAACCTTGGGAAGAAATCAGGGACCATAGATGCAAATATCAACAACAGAATACAAGAGATAGAAGAAAGAATCTCAGATGCCGAAGATACCATAGAAACCATGGATTCAACAGTCAAAGAAAATGCAAAATGCAAAAAGCTTGTAACCCAAAACATCCAGGAAATCCAGGACACAATGAGAAAGCCAAATCTAAGGATTATAGGCATTGATGAGAGTGAAGATTTACAACTTAAAGGGCCAGCAAATATCTTCAACAAAATTATGGAAGAAAACTTCCCTAACCTAAAGAGAGAGATGCCCATGAATATACAAGAAGCCTACAGAACTCCAAACAGACTAGACCAGAACTACCTCCTATCACATAATAATCAAACCCCCAAATTACTAAACAAAGAGAGAATACTTAGGGCACTAAGAGAAAAAGGGCAAGTAACATATAAAGGAAGACCTATCAGAATCACACCAGACTTCTCACCAGAGATCACGAAAGCTAGAAGATCCTGGGTGGAGCTCATGCAGATTCTAAGAGAACACAAATGCCAGCCAAGACCACTATACCCAGCGAAACTCTCAATCACTATAGATGGAGAAACTAAGATATTCCATGACAAAACCAAATTTACACAATATCTTTCCACAAACCCAGCCCTACAAGGGATAATAGGGGGGAAACACCATTACAACGAGGGAAACTATAACCTTGAAAAAGCAGGATATTAAGCTTCTTTCATCAAACCCAAAAGAAGATAACCACACAAGTATAAAATTAACATCAAAAATGATAGGAAGCAATAACCACTACTCCTTAATATCTCTTAACATCAATGGACTCAATTCCCCAATAAAAAGACATAGACTAACAGACTGGTTACATAAACAGGACCCTACATTTTACTGCATACAGGAAACACACCTCAGTGTCAAAGACAAAACTACCTTAGAGTAAAAGGCTGGAAGACAATTCTAAAAGCAAATGGTCTCAGGAAACAAGCCGGGAGTTGCGATCCTAATATCAGATAAAATTGACTTTCAACCTAATGTCATCAAAAGAGACATGGAAGGTCACTTCTTGCTGGTCAAAAGAAAAATCCAGCAAGAAGAACTCTCAATCCTGAACATCTATGCTCCAAATACAAGGGCGCCCTCATTCATAAAAGAAACTTTACTAAAGCTGAAAACACACATTTCACCTAACACAATAATTGTGGGTGACTTCAACACTCCACTCTCATCAATGGACTGCTCAGGAAAACAGAAACTAAACAGGGAGACAGTGAACCTAATTGAAGCTTTGGACCAATTGGATTTAACAGATATATATAGAACTTTTCATCCCAAAGCAAAAGAATATACCTTTTTCTCAGCACCTTATGGTACCTTCTCCAAAATTGATCATATAGTTGGTCACAAGACAGACCTCAACAAATATAAGAAGATTGAAATAATCCCATGCTTCCTATCAGATCAATATGGAGTAAAAGTGGTATTTAATAACAATAAAAACATCAGAAAGCCCACATATACATGGAAACTGAACAATACTCTACTTAATGATACCTTGGTCAAGGAAGAAATAAAGAAAGAAATCAAAGATTTTTTAGAATTTAACAAAAATGAAGGCACAACATACACAAATCTATGGTACACAATGAAAGCAGTGCTAAGAGGAAAACTCATAGCTTTGAGTGCCTCCAAAAAGAAATTCGAGAGAGCATACACTAGAAGCTTAATGGAACTGAAAGCCCTGGAACAAAAAGAAGCTAATTCACCCAGGAGGAGAAGAAGACAGGAAATCATCAAACTCAGGGCTGAAATCAATCAAGTAGAAACCAAGAGAACCATATAAAGAATCAACAAAACCAGGAGCTGGTTCTTTGAAAAAAAATCAACAAGATAGATAAACCCTTAGCCAGACTAATGAAAGGGCACAGAGAAAGTATCCAAATTAACAAAATTAGAAATGAAAAGGGAGATATTACAACAGAAACTGAGGAAATTCAAAAAAAATCATCAGATCCTACTACAAAATCCTGTACTCAACACAACTGGAGAATCTGAAGGAAATGAACATTTTCTTAGACAGATACCAAAATTAAACCAGGATCAAATAGATCATCTAAACAGACCCATAACCCCTAAAGAAATAGAAGGGGTCATAGATAGCCTTCCAACCCAAAAAAGCACAGGACCAGATGGTTTCATTGCAGAATTCTATCAGACCTTCAAAGAAGACTTAACACCAATACTCTTCAAACTATTCCACCAAATAGAAACAGACAGAACACTACCCAACTCCTTCTATGAAGCCACAATTACACTGATACCAAAACCACACAAAGATCCAACTAAGAAAGAGAATTTCAGGCCAGTTTCCCTTATGAATATCGATGCAAAAATACTCAATAAAATTCTTGCCCACAAAATATAAGAACACATCAAAACGATCAACCACCATGATCAAGTAGGCTTCATCCCAGGGCTACAGGGATGGTTCAATATAAGGAAATCCATAAATGCTATCCACTACATAAACAAACTCAAAGAAAAAAACCACATGATCATTTCATTAGATGCTGAAAAAGCATTTGACAAAATTCAGCATCCATTCATGCTAAAAGTCTTGGAAAGGATAGGAATTCAAGGCCCATATCTAAACATAGTAAAAGCAATATACAGCAAACCAGTAGCCAACATCAAACTAAATGGAGAGAAACTTGAAGCAATCTCACTAAAATCAGGGACTAGACAAGGCTGCCCCCTCTCTCCATATCTTTTCAATATAGTTCTTGAAGTCCTAACTAGAGCAATTAGACAACAGAAGGAAGTCAAAGGGATACAAACTGGAAAGGAAGAAGTCAAACTATCACTATTTGCAGATGATATGATAGTATACTTAAGTGACCCAAAAAACTCTACTAGAGAACTCCTACAGCTGATAAACAACTTCAGCAAAGTGGCTGGCTACAAAATCAACTCAAGCAAATCAGTTGCCTTTATATACTCAAAGGATAAGCAGACTGAGAAAGAAATTAGAGAAATGACACCCTTCACAATAGCCACAAACAGCATAAAGTATCTTGGGGTGACTCTAACCAAACAAGTTAAAGACCTATATGACAAGAACTTCAGATCTCTGAAGAAGGAAATCGAAGATCTCAGAAAAAAATCTTCCATGCTCGTGGATTGGCAGAATTAATATAGTTAAAATGGCCATCTTGCCAAAGGCAATCTACAGATTCAATACAATCTCCATCAAAATCCCAACCCAGTTCAGTTATTTGGGGCTTTCTTTTTGGAGTCTAACTTCTTGAATTTGTATATTTTAGATATTAGACCTCTATTGTATGTAGGGTTAGTGAAGAATCAGTAGCCTTTATACAAATGATAAATAGGCTGATAAATAGAAATTAGGGAAATATAGCCACAAACAATACAAAATATCTTGATGTAACTCTAACCAAGCAAGTAAAAGATCTATCTGACAAAAATTTCAAGTCCCTAAAGAAAGAAATTGAAGAAGACCTCAGAAGTTGAAAGATCTCCCATGCTCATGGATCTGTAGGAATTAACATAGTAAAAATGGCCATCTTCACAAAGTAATCTCCAGATTCAATGCAATCCCCATCAAAATTCCAACACAATTCTTCAAAGACATGGAAAGAGAAATTCTCAACTTCATAAGAAAAACAAAAAATCCAGGATAGCAAAAATAATTCTCAACAATAAAAGAAGTTCTAAGGGAGTCACCATTCCTGACCTCAAGCTGCTCTATAGAGCAATAGTGATTAAAAAAAAAACTTCATGGTATTGGTATAGAGACAGACAGGTCGATCAATGGAATAGAACTGAAGACCCAGAAATAAACCCAAACACCTATGAATACTTGATCTTTGACAGAGAAGCCAAAACCAACCAGTGGAAAAAAGAAAGCATTTTCAACAAATGGTGCTGGTTTAACTGGCAGTAGCCATAGAAGAAGGCAAATTAATCCATATTTATCATCTTGTACAAAGCTCAAACCCAAATGAATCAAAGACATCAACAGAAAACGTAGATACAACATAAAACAGAAACACTGAGTCTAATAGAAGAGAAAGTAGGAAATAGCCTCAAATGCATTGGCACAGGGGAAAGTTTCCTGAACAGAACATCAAAGGCTCTAAGATCAACAATTGACAAATGAGACCTCATGAAACTGAAAAGCTTCTGTAAGGCAAAGGACACTGTCAACAGGACAAAACAGCAACCTACAGATTGGGAAAAGATCTTCACTAACCGTACATGCGATAGAGGGCTAATATCTAAGACATCTTCTTTAGTATAAGTCAACTGAACACACAGGTCCATTGGTCCATCATCCCATTTGTTTTGGGGTTTTGTTATTTTTTAATTGAAAAATTATACAATATATTCTGATCACAGTTTTCCCTCCTCCATCTCCTCCTCACCTTTCCAACCATAAACCAGCAGGGAAAAGAGAGAGAGAGAGAGAGAGAGAGAGAGAGAGAGAGAGAGAGAGAGAGAGAGAGAGAGAGAGAGAGAGAGAGAGAGAGAGAGAGGTAAAATTAAAAAGAAAAAGCACATGTACACACACACACACACACACCAAGACAAATAAAAATGCCAAGTCAAAAATCATAGTATATAAACAAAAAAACAGTAAGATAAAAACTAAACATTTTTTTTTGCAGTGGGTGGTGATTAATAGAGACCCACAGCTCATCAATGGTCAGAAAATAAAAGATTGTGGAAGTGTTCAGTTCTAAATAGGACATTGATGTCATGATCCCTGTCCCCAAGTTTCAGGGATGACTGTGGAAGAAGGCCTTCCCTGTGTGGAAGAAGGTACACAGAGGTACTGAGCATCTGCACACATTAGCCCACAGAGGCCGTAGCTGCACACCCAAGATCTATACAAGACTAGGTAGTCAAAATCTAACGTAGCTGGTATAGGGGCTCATGAAGTCCCACCCCTAGCTGAGAAGCTACTGACAATTAACGGCTTCCAGACAAAGAAGAACCATGATTTCTTCATGGATGCAACTCCTGAGAGGCTACTGATGCTCTAGTAAATGGCCCTGCATACATTCTACATAGAACTAGAATCTTTGGATTAAAAAAAAAAAAAGCACATAAAATAGGGAGAAAAATGGTAGGCAGATTAGGAACAAATTTCAGGGGCCATAAATTTTATAAAGCACGTTATATGCATGCATGAAATTCTCAAACAATATGAAAAAGGTGAAAAGATAGCACCGTCAATAAATAGTGCAAGCCAAGCTTGATGTCTATATCAAGCAGAATCAAGTCAACTCCTTTTCTCTCTCCTTGCCCAAGTGGAAAAACAAATTCAAGACAGAGTGATTGGTGGGAACAACCTCAACACAACTATGTGTACTCAGAAAATAAAGCCAACAGCCCACTAACAGGACATTAAGAAATAGCAGGTTTCTGTACAGCAGAAGAAATAGCTAATCTATACAAGATGGCAGAGAATCTTTGCCAAGTAAACACTGAACAGAGGAAACTTCTTTCATAATTTACCTTTTTTCTTAAAGCGATGGGAGTAAATACATCTTTTCTGGTCCAAGACTCTCTGACTGGCATGATAACACAACAAGTTGGAAGCATTCCTTGCTTTTGTTTGTTCTAGATGTCAGGTTGAGGCTTTAGTGAAAATTCTGTTTATAATTAACTCACTTTGTCATCAAGTAATCGTCATCATTAACAGAATCATTGTTTCAGTGTTTTGCTATTTAGTTTTCATCAACTTTTGTTAATTAATAACTTATTCTGGTACTTGGGTCTCCAAAGATAGTTTTCATTGTCTTTCATATATATATATATATACATACACATATACATGCACAAGCGTTCATAGAGAGAGAGAGAAAGAGAGAGAAAGAGAGAGAGATAGAGAGAGAGCTTTTTAAACTTAGGGTTGTACCACCTACCCATTTTGTTTTGCTGTCTGCACTTTTAATTCTAAGGGAATGAACCTTGGCACAGGAATGCAAGTCATGGAAAGAAGTAATCAGGACAGGCAAGCATGAGGACAAGATATGACTTCAAAGAGGATGCTCAGTGATCTGGCCCCCACTGCAAGTGAACCCCTGGACCTCACTTCCCACTTTACATGATTTTTATGTCTTTATGTCGTGATGTTATGCATTCACCAGGGAGTAATATGTCCATCAGTTAGGTCAGGGTTTTTGAGATCCAAACACTCTGCAAAAGCTCATATTCTGGACAGATGGAGGCATTCTATGTCCAAGGGTAGTTTTGAGAAAGATTTTGGAACTATAAGTGATTGCAATAACAAGGGAGGCGTCCAAACAAAGCCCAAGATTATGCACCTCAGAAAAAAGAAAACGCACAGAGAACAGGAGAGACCAAACTGATAAATACCACATCAGAATGAATTGAACTCAACAATAACAACAGCAAAGCAAAGAATTGGTTCTTTGAAAAACTAAATAAACTCCTATCTAGACTAAGAATAAAGGACAGAAGGCTCAAGTTAAATCCCAAATGTAGGTGCTATTCACAAAGAACCATCCCTAGATGCCCCTTGATAGATAAGTAGATAAAGAATCTTATGGCATAAATAGACACTTGTGAGAGGAGGTGGTAGAATCGTGACTTAAGGTTGGACCCTGCTGGCTAAGTGGCTAGTTTGAGACTAGCCTGGAATACATGAAAACTTGACTTTCAAGAAAAGAAAGAAATGCAAGAAAGGACAGAGTGCTTTTTAACCACCAAGAGTAAGACAGAGAGCTAGAGCCAGACACACTTGACAAGGCCTTTAGTGACTGTATTAAGTTTCTCTGACGGTTGCAATGATAAAATACCATGATGAAAGCAACTCAGGGAAGAAATCTGTTTAGCACACAGTGCTAAGTTACAGTCCATCACCAGGGGGAAGTCAAGGTAGCAGTCACTAGTCACATCTGTGGCCAAGAACAGAGGGTGTGAATGCCTGCTCCCTGTTCTCAGATCCTTTCTCCACACTCAGACAGTTCAGGCCATGGTGCCCAGATAGTGAGTGATCTTCTAATGCTCAGAAGATGAAAATAATGCCATTTTACATTAATAATTTGTATCACTTCTCTCTTGATTTAAGTCATATGTTAATTTGTATAAATTGTATGAACTGTTCAAAGAGTCATCGTTTGTCTTTGCTTACGCCAGTTATTTTTCTTGTATTGATTTGTTTCTACTCTTCTTTCTATCCAGTATCTGAATACAGTTAGGTTGTCCTTTTCTAAGATGTTAGGGTTTTAATAAATACACATATTTTATGTAGCAATTTCCCCTAAATTAAACATTCTTCCTAGAGGCAAGTTTTTTTTACGACAACAGGAAGTTGTAAAAATTAAGATTTAAGATTCAGGGAGTAAAGCAATTTACATGTCTCCGGGAGTCCCCAAAATATACCTGCACAAGGATTCCTCCCTCCCTAAGGTTATGTAAATGGTAAAGACTGCAGAAGAGAAAGAATGCACAACTCGAGGAAACGTCTGTATACATCATGTGTATCTAGGGCGTGAGGGTCCCAGCTTTCATTAGCCATCTCCAATGTTGGATTAAGCTTTTGGTGATAAAACGAGCTAGCTGTCAATAAATCATTTTTCTTTTTTTTGATCCTGTGACTGAACTTTTCATCTGTTCTTCTGCAAATCACCCCAATAAACTCGCCATTTCACCAAGCTGGGCTTTAGTGGCATCATTACTTTGTCTGTCATTGGTTCCTTATATCGAAGGGGTGAGCCCATGTGTAGTCATGTCTCTCCCCCCAAAAAAGTGAGCCACACAACATAGATCTCCTTACAGTTCAAATAAAGGCATTCCTAGTTCTCCTGGCTTTTGTAAAATAGACTTTTAACAACAGAATGGCAATGATAACGGCCAGTACAATATAATACATCTCTTGAATTTTTCTTAGCTCAGTAACTGATCTCAAGGTTTACTGAATAAACCATCATACTTTGTAACTTCATGCTATGCAAGGATGACGAACTTAAAAGAATCATGGAGTTTTGCATTAAATAGTCTCCTGTCTCATTTTCTACCCCTTGTTTTGTGAGAACTTTTATAGCTGACAGTAAAGGAATGCCTAATTCATACAATTGATTTGTTTTTCCATAGCTGGTCTCTAATTCTACTTTTCTAGATGGATTAAAGAACAAAACCCAAAATAACTCAAAGGTCATTCTCACTAACTCTCATTTTTTGTTTTGTTTTTGTTTTGTTTTGGAGATAATCTTATGACTGTATGTGTATAAGGCATCCTTATCAAACAACTTTTTATATGACAGCAAAATGTCATCTGAATATACATCCTCCTTCCCCCTGCTAATAACGTCTTTTCCCGACCCACAGTAAGATGGGTATATACGCTAACATAGAAGTTAAATATTCATTCTTCTCAGACAGATCAATGGAACAGACCAGGATTTCATGCAACTATGTTGCTAACTATTATGAGACAATCTATGATGACAGCAGTAGAGGCTATCAGGAAGAAAGAAAAGTGTGGGCTATAAACCAGCCTTTCTCAGCAGTCCTAAAACCTAATCACTACAAGGTATTGATTGTATAGGTCCACGCTTACCTTCCTCCGCTGGTAGTCAACTTGGTGTTACTCACACTGTCTTCCGTTTCAGAGCTACAAGATTGATAAACTTCTTTTTAAACAGGAAAAAAAAACCCTAAATCTCAAACATAAAGACCATTGTCCAAAGAAACAGGATGATTCGTATACGTGAAATGTTATTTTGCAATGTGAACAGGTCTCTGCGCTCTGGGACAGATATTTCTCTGATACTTGCACTTAAAACTAGCTCAAGTATTGATGCTCTTAACCCATACATATATAGAGAGCCCGATCGATGATATCCCAAGTCATTAAGTTGAATTAGGGCAAAAACACTAGCAATGTTAAAAAAAAAATCATACTACCCCATAAACACATCAAGTTTTGATTTTTTTTTTGTTTTTGCTTTGTGAATCTGCCTAATAAGTTTGAATTTCAGATGATCTCTGATAATCATATAATAAATATTAAAACAATTTTGAGAATTTTTTGATATATGGATATATATAAGCCATACTCTGGATTTAAAATTTGGTACTAAATAATTTTTCATTTAGATGCAAATAATGTTGATGTGGGTAAGTGTCTGTTTCAACCAACTCACAAGTGATATTGCACAACAAATGACAAGCGTTTCAGGCATGTTTGTTAAAGATAGTGTGTGTGTGTATGTGTGTGTGTGTATACATGTGTGCATGTGTGTGTGTGTACACCTGTTCATGTATGTGTACATGTGTGTGCCAATATCGTCTTTAATCACTCGCCACTTTTTCGGAGTGTGGGGGGCACACAGTGTCTCTCTGATCCTGGGGCTCATTTTTTTCAGCTAGATGGCCTGGGCACCACTCTAGAGATCCCCCTGTCTCTAACTCCCAGCAGAGTGTTGGGGTTACAAGCACATGTCACCACATTAAGGATTTTATATGGGGAGCTGAACATCCAAACTCAGGTCTGCATGGGAGTATGGTAAACATTGTTCTTACTGAACCATTTCCCCAACCCAGTGGCAGGCAATCCTGTTTCTAAGTACAATTTAATAATCATTTTTACTCTGTCTATGAAATAAATGTATAGTTCTAAAAAAAATATGTTATTTTCTTTATATGTTTAAATATGCTTTCTTTCCCCTTATCATGAAAAATGCTTCTATTGAATCTTCCTATAAATTCTAAAAAGCAAAACCAGAGGAAAATATTATGGCAAAATACTATGAAATACACAGAGGATGTCAACATGTTGACTATCTCTGTAACTGGTTCCAGATAACAGGGTGATTTTACTTATTAAATGTATGTTCCAAGCTAGGCAGTGGTGGTGCACGCCTTTAATCCCAGCACTTGGGAGGCAGAGGCAGGCAGATTTCTGAGTTCAAGGCCAGCCTGGT
Source organism: Apodemus sylvaticus (assembly GCF_947179515.1). Taxonomy (NCBI): domain Eukaryota; kingdom Metazoa; phylum Chordata; class Mammalia; order Rodentia; family Muridae; genus Apodemus; species Apodemus sylvaticus. The sequence continues at coordinate 22,229,502 of NC_067489.1, forward strand.
CTACAGAGTGAGTTCCAGGACAGCCAGGGCTACACAGAGAAACCCTGTCTTGAAAAACAAAAAAAAAATAGTAATAATAATAATATATGTTCCTACAGATTTAGGATATATTGGGAAGCCTTCTTCATTTCATGCTTGTAGAGTTACTAAACATCACTACAAGTATACAGAGGTTGTGTCCATTGATCAAGGTATCATAGTTTTGCATGCAAAACTTTTAACATGAAACCAAGTTTTCTGAAGCTAAGTGCTATCATGTTATCTCTTGTCTGTCCATTTGATGCCATCCAGAATTCACCCAATTACTGTTTGAGTAAATGACATAAATATTTAGGATAATAAATTTAGACCATGGCTTTTCTTTTCATTTTGATATTATAGTTCTTCACAATGTAAGCCTAACAAGTGGAACAATGTGGCTAATTGACAGGACCAGTGAACTAAAAGGCTAAAGTTGCCTCCAAGATGCCTGCAGCAGCGCTGTCTTTCTCAGGGATGCTGGGGATGAAGGGAGTGGTCTTAGGGATGGAGAGACATGTGGAAATCAACCCACTTTGTAGTGTGTGTCTGTGCCTCTCTTTGCATGGCCTTGCCTGTAATCTTATTTTTAATGAAGACCGTTGTTTTGTCTTGACTCATCTGATACAATAACAGTAAATACATCTTGAATTCAAAGAAGAAATTGAGCATCAGTCGAGTTGCTTCAGTTGTGGTGAGACAGTCACCAGGCAAGAATTGCCTCATTTCATCTACAGACAAATACTGTCCAAAAAAAGGACCCACTGTGTGGAATAGTCACCTGATAATCTCTGCCAAGACAGAGAAATCAGCCCTTCAAAATTCTGCATTACCAAGGTCTGTCAGATGATCCTGGGCCAGAAGGCTGAAGACTGATGCTTCAACATTTTGGTGTATAGGGCCTGTCCAGGTGATCAGTGGTCTCTATAAATTGGCTAAGTTTTAGAAGCTATATTTTGTGCTTCTCATACTTTCAGGTAATATAGTCATTCTTGGATTTCTGATGGGGTTGAAGACTAATAGTATTATAGTCAGTCCAAGCTGTTTAACATTTAGAAAGATGATACAGATTTGAGAGGATGGTTTTCAGATGGGTTACAATCTAAGGCCAGGACTTGAGTCAAATGTAGAATTATAAGTCTTTTAAGTTTGAATAGATGACAGGGGTACTACTTAATTGATAAAAAATAATTGACTTGGTGTTAGGTCTATCCTGTACGTTATAAATTACAAAATGGTAATAATTGATGTCTGGGATAAAAGAGTTTTTTAATTGGACCAAAAGGGGGAAGTGTTGTGGATAACCCTGGGCTTGTATTTTGATGCTAATTCCACTCCTCAGAGGGGCTGCAGATGAGGAGTTACCTTGTGAACCTTTTCCCCACCTTAACTTCAAATAAAGGCTTGAGCCAGTGAATGGGCAGGAGCAAGTGGGAGGAGCTGAGAGTCTAGGGGAGGAGCAACAGGGATAAAGAGGAAGGGGAGGAGTGACGGGGGATCAATGGAGAGGCAGAGAGAGAGAAGTTAGTGGCCTGGAGAAACCGCAAGTTATATGGGATAATATAGATGGAATCTATATTATCTATATCATATTATAGCTTATCTTATCTAATCTTATATATATTATATTATTATATTATATTATATTATATTATATTATATTATATTATATTATATTATATTATATTATATTATATCTATATTATACTATATTACAGTGTAGTGGGAGATCTGCCCAATCTAGGCTTGAGGCTTGTTTTGTTAACTGATTGAGTTGAGCTTTCTTTTACTGGGGAATTGGGTTGGAAACATAGTAGCAACAAATATATGTGCATATCTAATAGGTACCTGCTGCTTTCACTTCTTTCTCTGCCGCATTGACGACTCACTTTACTTTGCTTTATAACTACAGCTGAAATAATCATAATTAAGGGTAGAGTTATATAGAGGATGAGCTGAAGCCGTTGCTTTGGAAGAATACCATAGCTTTGTTGCTTGTAGCTCTTCCCACCTAGAAGGGAAAAATACCAGTTCTCAATTGTGTCTTCAGATTTTATTAACCAAATGGAAAAGTAGAAAATACATCGCTACCAGAATTATTCCCCAAGACTGAACACCTCATTCATATATACTACAGTGTTTTAAAAAAAAAAACTTAAAATTGGACTAATCTACATTATTGAAGTGTTAGTTCATTTTTAAATTACTTTTTCTCTTTTGAGAGTATAGTCGGGCCATCTCCTTTTCCCTTTCAGCCCTTCAAGCCTTCCATGACCACCTTGCTATCTTTCAAATTCATGTCCTCTTTTTTTTTAAAGAATTATTTTATTTTATGTACATGAGCACACTATAGTTCATCTTCAGATTATAGCTCTCTTCACACAGACACACCAGGCTCCTACCTATTACAGATGGTTGTGAGTCACCATGTGGTTGCTGGGAATTGAACTCCGGACCTCTGGAGGAGCAGTCAGTGCTCTTAACCGCTAAGCCATCTCTGCAGCCCCATGCCCCCTTAGTGTGTGTGTGTGTGTGTGTGTGTATAAAATATTCATGTATATACAATGTATTAATTAACATACAACCTGGTCATTTCATAGATGGTAAGACAATTACAAAGATTCATTTAATTCCTTTATCAATGTACCCTGCAGATCTAAAGGACTATGCAGTCTACATAATACTGTGAACCAGTTTCAAGAATAGTAAAAGTGGGAAATCAGTGGCTCCATCTTCACGCACAACTGTTCCTTCTGCTTGTTTAAAGAAGCCAGACAAGCACAGGCTTGGTACTTAGAATAAGGTTGTGGTCCCAATGGATGTTGGCGAGTTTGGACACAGCGATGGAACGGGGACAGAGCAAATGCGGGGCCAGTAGTGGGAGGCAGGCTAGCAAATACATCCGTTGCCATGAAAGGGCTGCTGGTGGGATTCCATTTCAAAACTGTTCAAATGAGGGTTAAGTTGGGGAAAGGAGAACTTGTGAGGAAGTTCACATCTTTTTTAGAAACCGCATAAAGAATCAAGGATAGAACCAAGCCTGGCAGTGGTGACACACGCCTTGAATCCCAGCTCTTGGGAGGCAGAGGCAAGTGGATTTCTGAGTTCAAGTGAGTTACAGAACACCCAGGGCTACACAGAGAAACCCTGTCTTGCAACTCCCCCTATACTCCCTTCCCAAATAAAGAACATAGTCAAATATAGTGGAGTCTCAGGCAGGAACAAGGAGCACACTAGCCTTCAATGAAACACTGTCGCTGGCACAAGGTGGCCAACTCTTAGCTAACCTATGCTTTAATTGGTTTGTAAAGGATGGAATTTTCCAAGCCCTGCAAATGAATATTTACCAGAGGAGATTCTAAATGAAAATGTTGAAGTTGTAGTATATGCCCTCCAGATTGCTTATACCAAAATCCAAAAGTCCAAAGGCAGATGAAAGAAGTAAATTCAAAGAAGAAACCTGCTCATATTTAAAAAAAGGAAGTGTGCTCTCTAAATGATACTAAAGAGTTCTTAGAAAGACCATATATATGGGAGTGTGTGTGTGTGTGTGTGTGTGTATGTATATGTATATATATATATATATATATATATATATATATATATATATATATATATATGATGGGAATCATGGATTTAATCAGCCATCTCTGAAGAAACCAGAAGAGACAGAATTTTGCCAGCAGAGACACTGTCAGTTTGGGCCAAAGGGGACAATAAGGGACAGGAAAGCCATTAGCCACAAACATGCCCTCTCTTTTAAAAGAAAAATTATCTGGGAAGCATGTCTAAGATCATTAGGGGCTACGACCATCATTCCCACTGCTCAGTCTTGGAAGATGGAGACATCTTTAATTTTTGTGAATATGGCAGACCCAAGTCAAGGAAGCTACTGCAGATAAAAGGTTGGGGCCTTTGCATCCCTTATGGGTGACCCTGCTGTTCCTGTGAGCATTAGGGCAAACTATCAAACAACTAGTTCTCTTCAAGTTTGAGTTCCAGCAGAAGTTGGCTTGCTAGGTTGAGGCTTGCTCCAAGTCTGCTCCTTCCCTTCTTTTCTTGCTACCTAGCTTTCAAAGTTCAAGCCCATTCTTAGTTCATCATTGTACTTAAGGACTTGGCTTGGTTTCATGGGGTGACCTTGTTACAGGCTCACTGGTCCCACAGAGTGAGCTGTGGTAAAAAAAAAAAAAAAAAAAAAAAAAAAAAAAAAAAAAAAAAAAAAAAAAATTGGGCTTGCCCTTGGGACCTTAAGAGGAAAGGTGTCTAATATATTGAAATTTGCTTCTTGGTAATACTATGACTTATGGTAAAATGTTAGGATGTAAAAAATAAAGATATCCTTCATGAATTGTTTGGCCAAGCGTGGTAGCACAGGCCTGTAATCTCAGCACTTGGGAGACAGACAGGCAGATCTCTGTGGGTCTGAGACCAGCATGGTCTACAAAGCTTCAGGACAGCCAGGGCTACACAGAAAACCCTGCCTAGAGAAAAACAAAACAATGAAAAGATCTGTGAATCTAGATGGATAAATGTTTGTTTGTTTCTTTGTCTGTTTGTTTGTTTTTCAGAATTCATAAGAAGGCTGGGAAGCTTATGCAAGTTATAAGGGCCCCAGTAAGCTATTTGGAGTACATAAAAAGTAAGAATTAGGTACTGGCTTAATGTGTATGTCTAATCAAGGTTTAATTTAAAATGTTAATTTTAAGCCTCACCTAAATATCACACCATAATTAAAAAATGACAGGCTTGTGCAACTAACTCTCTGGGTTTTCAGTAGCCATATTTAGAGGCCAGAGGGACTTAAAGGGAGAATATTTCTCCATATATGTCAGATATAGGACAAGACCTTGGCCCAATGCAGCACTGCAGTGTCTATCTGTAGCCAAGGAGAACAAGGCTGTTTTCTTAAATGCTAAGGCTAAGTCTAAACAAACAAATAAGAATGCTTGTAAAACACTCAGTTTGAAACAGTGCCTCTCACAGCTGTAATGTGTCCTCAGGACCCGGATTAAAGGAAGCTACCACATGTCCTGTGACAAATTTGCAGGCTTGGGGTTAATTATTCAGAATACCTACGTGGTGGTCCATTGGACGTCATTGGAAAATCATAGTTAAAAGAGCCAGTGGGATTATGATATTTCTTTTATAGATTGTCAGTTAGATGCTGCTGTGTTGGGGAGGGGGATTATCTTTTACTGTTTATTGTAATGCGAAGCGCTGCCCTCCAAGATTTGGAGACTGAATGGAGCCTGAGGGACCCCGCCCCCACTTAATTCTGATTGGTAAATAAAGATGCCAGCAGCCAATAGCTGGGGAGACAAGACATAGGCGGGGTTTAGGTTTCCCGGGAGGAAGGGAAAAAAGGACCCTCTGTGGAAGAGGGAGAACGCACAGAAGGGAGAAGGAGAGCTACAATGGTTTAGCTGGGCCATAAAAAACGCGGCCATGTGGGTTGGCCAATTAGAGTTAAGAGCAGCCCAACCGGAACATAGAAATTAGTAAGTAGTAACTCGGAGTTATCAGTAGAAAAATGGATTCTAACAGCACGGAGGGCAGGCAGTTGCCCAGCTATTCTGCTGCTTAAGGTACATTAAAATATAAAGGCTGTGTGTGTGTGTGTGTGTGTGTGTGTGTGTGTGTGTGTGTGTGTGTGTGTTTCATCTGGGAACAGCAATTTTTTTAATTTTTTTCTTTTTTTACTACACTGTGTCTTATTGTGACAACAATTGGACTCTGGGTTTCACTTAGGTGTGGTCCATGGTGACCACTCCCAATGCACATTACATCTGGTAGGTGACCAGGGCCATCTACTGCTGGAATGGTACTCTAGGTACTTGAACTGACCCCTCTTACAGGGTTTCTCCATCTTTAAACAGGAGTATAGTGGGACAAACGGCCAACCGCAGTGATTCTTCGATCTGTTAGGCAAAGACTTTGCCAGTCTAGGTATAGAGAAGACCGTTTCTCTAACCTTATCCCTCCAGATGGTTCTAGAGCACAGTCCAGCCAGCTGCACAAATTACACTTCACTTTACAGAAAAAGATTGATGCTAATTATACGGTTAATAATTTTCCTCCTTAACTTTGCCTCTTAAGATGTCTCATCATAAAGTTGCAATCAAGGAGGCCCAGTGGCTGACTTCTGAACTTATGCTGGGGGTAGGGGGACAGGGGCCATGTATCAGGTCCTTAAGGTGAAGCAATGGCCTCCCCACAGGGGGCCCATCTTGTAGGAGACATCACTGTCAAAGAAATCATCAGTCTTACCAATGTCTGTGACAAATCCTGACATGGATTCAATGCTTTTCTTGTCTATCCTCTTCCTCTAATAAGCGTAAAATTCCACCAATTATTTTCTTAACGACACCCTCAGTGGAATTGTAATAGTGTTAACAGTCTTGCCTTTTGCCTGTAATGGATGCTTAGCGGTGCACACTATCAACAATTGGCTGTCTTATGCCCCAGGTCTTTGCCATCTGTGAAGTTTCAGCATGGCTCCAGAGACTAGCCCTCCTCTAATGTGCGCTTACTACCTCCCTTTCTACATCACCCCTTTTCTTCCAACCTGAAATCAGTCTGTAACCCCAAAACCCTTAATCTGCCATGACTAGAGAGTAAAGGTGGTGAATTTCCAAGGTGGCCGGTTTCTTCCTCCTCCTCCTGATCTGACACAAAAGCCTGAGACAAAAAAAAAAAAAAAACTTGGCTGGGTGTTTGTCATTGTTTGGTTGTTATTGTTGTTGTTGTTTTTGTTTATATTGTTGTTGTTGAGTCCAGTCAGTTGGAGCCCTGATGATTGCCTGGCTCAACTGTTTAAAACCAAACCAAGTCCATGAATCAGAATGAATGGTGTGAAAACTGCCTTCTTATTAAATGCAATGTAGAAATTTATTGCAATCCCAATCAAAGTGCCAGGGATACTATTTCCATCTCTGAACAGAGATTTCTCAAAGAAGAAATAACAACAGCTAAGAAATATCCACCACCACCACCCCCAATTTTTTTTCTTTGTTCCTAGAAAGTATGGGAGAGTCAACTAAAAGCAGCTTTGGAATTTAATCTCATCCAAAGTCAGAACGGCTAAAATCAACAAAAGAGCTCACAACATATGTTGGTAATGACATGTATGGCAAAAAGGAAACCAATATTCATCCTTGGTGGGATGGCTCACTGGTGCTGGAACTATAGAAATCACTGTAGGGCTGGAGAGATGGCTCAGTGGATAAGAGCACTGGCAGCTCTTCTGAAGGCCCTGAGTTCAAATCCCAGCAACCACATGGTGGCTCAAACCATCTGTAATGAGATCTGATGCCCTCTCTGGTGTGTCTGAAGACAGCTACAGTGTACTCACATATAACAATAAATAAATCTTTGGGCTGGAGCAGGCAGGGTTGACTGGAGTAAGCAGAGATCCTAAGTCCAATTCCCAGCAACCACATGATAGCTCACAACCATCTGTACAGCTACAGTGTACTCATAATAAAATAAACAATGTAAAGGACTCTCAAAAAGCTAAAAGCAAATCTGCCATCCACATGAGTTTCCAATAAATCTTTTCTAACCAGAAAAAAAAATAAGTATGGTCATGTTCCTGCATGTAATAAGGATAAGTGCTCCACTGTGTTCATAGCAGCCCTATTTATAATTGCCAGAAGCTGGAAAGAACCCAGGTATCCCTCAATGGAAGAATGGATGCAAAAAAAATGTGGTATATCTACACAATGGAGTACTATTCAGCCATTAGAAACAATGAATTCATGAAATTCTCAGACAAATGGTTGGAGTTGGAGAACATCATACTAAGTGAGGTAACCCAGACTCAAAAGATCAATCATTGTATGCACTCACTGATAAGTGGATATTAGCCTAGAAAATTGGAATACCCAAAACATAATCCACACATCAAATGTGGTACAAGAAGAACGGTGGAGTGGCCCCTGGTTCTGGAAAGACTCAGTGTAGCAGTATAAGACAAAACCAGAACAGGGAAGTGGGAAGGGTTGGATGGGAGAACAGTGGGAGGGAAGAGGGCTTATGTGACTTTCGGGGAATGGAGGGGGGCCTGAAAAGGGGAAATCATTTGAAATGTATATAAAAAATATATTGAATAAAAAAAAAAAGTAAAAAAAAAAAAAAAAAAAAGATGTCTTATCAGATGGTATAATCACAAGTTTTCAGTGTCAGGCAACAATGACAGTTACCTTGTTTATGTCCAGGAAGGCTGTCTTCTATTTCATATGACAAGAAAGAAATCTTAGTGAATGCCTCTACACATTCCTAGGACACAAAAAACGGGACCAAAATCTTCTTACAAAACTTTGTATCACACGGGAGTAAATGTGCCGGGAGTAAAGGTGCTGTGTATCCAGCAGGTGGAACCTTTGTTTTCTATAGGAAGGTTTGAATACTTTGAAGGGGGAGGAGGGTCGCAAAAAAAGACGACCATTTCTACTGTTCTAGAAATATACAGGTAGGCGAGGAAAGCCTGTATATGTTGAGAGTAGCAAGAGTTACTCGTCTGTGCATTTCCTATGGTTTTAGTAAAACGATTCGTGGCAATTGGGAAGATGCTTGAAGTTCTACTTTGAATCCAGATTATTTTAAACACTGTAAGATAATGATTCTCTGTCTTGTTCAAAGATTCTTGGCGGAAACCATGGGTGTAACCTCTGGGAATGCCACATGAGGGTTGTGCGATTGCAGCTCCTGATGGCAAGGCCCTCCCTCCGTGATCCCCATCCACCTGGCAAGGACCGGTGGCGACCATACTGATGACTCTTGGGCCGCTCCTAGAAGGCGCATGCGCCTACTGATGACTCTTGGGCCGCTCCTAGAAGGCGCATGCGCTTCAGACTCACCTGACTTTTCCTGTGTTTACTCTTAGGATTTTTTTTTTATTATTATTTCATTTTCTCTTTAGTTTCACTTTGTCTATCGTAATTGCGGCTGAGTTTAAAGGGAGCAAAAGCCCCACTGGTGAGTGCTTGTTAATGATGAGGTTTTTTTTTTTTCTTAGAACACAGAAACCAGATCTCACTAGTACCCCCTGACTACCTCTGCCGCCATCCTGGGTAAGCGGGAGAAAGTTAATAAGGTTAATGGTTCTTGCTTACTGAACTGTTTTAGAGAAGAGATAACTACACTTCAGGAATTTGGGAGACAGTTTGAGAGATGCTGTTAAGAGTGTATGGGAGCATATAAGGAAAAGATTAACGGCGTGAGAGGTCAGGCATCTCTCCGGTGCCAAAAATAAGACAAAACAAACAAAAAAACAAAGGAATCAAAATCTCCACTCCCCTTAGAGGTAAAAGTAAAAACTGTCAGGAAGAATAGAAACTTGGTCCCAAGAGTTAAAAAGAGTCAGGTATCAATCATTATCTGAGAACAGGATCATATCATCAAACCGCTGCTCACATAAAAGTAATGTGTAGACTATTTATAAATTATTAGACTCATACCTGGAAAATAATAATCTAGTTATAGCATCATATCTTCTGCTGACTGCAGAAATACGAAAGCACCATATTGTTAAAGGCTAACCTAACTGTTAGGGTTTGAATATTTTTCACTTCTGTCGCCACGTGTCTACTGTCAGCCTGGGCACAGGACAGATAGGATGTGCCAGGATAGATATAATTGTTTATTTTGCAATATAAAATTCATGCATAGACACGAAATAAAGGTTAATTAATGTTTAGACGTGGGGTAGAGGTCGATCAGTGATGGCAAGGGAATGGAGAGGAGGAAAAGAAACAAATATGTATGAATGTTAATGAGTCTTGGAAAATGACTACCGAGAAACAACTCAAAGCTGTGTGTGCTCGAGTGCTTTAAAACTTGTATAAATAAAGATGGCTCAAGCTACTCGGGTGCTTCTTGCTTGAATGACAACCAGCTGTCAATCTCTTCATTCTCACCAACACCGCACCTCCTTCCTACATCCTAGAAACCCCATTGGAGCTGGACCTGAAGATTCGCAGTGTTGTTACCGTTATCGGTATAGGCTGTCCTTCCGCACTCCTGGCTAGAGCCTTCTCCCCGTTACTCCCATCTCTCCTAGCGGAGCACTCACACCCTGCCACTCTCTCTAGAGCTCCCAATCCACGCAGCCCTGTTTGCTTTTCTGGTCAAAATGCAGAAAATAAACAACTGTGTGGTATATAGCCCCATCTGATAAGTCTATAATATAACACATGCTAATAATTAATTCTATTATTTTGTTTAAATGATTTACATTTATTTTATTCAAAAGCACTCAATATAGAATAATATGGAATAATATGTAAGTCAAAAACATCTCTTTTCACATATACTATGAAATAAATTGTGTATATACATATATAATGTATACTATATATATGTATATATTATGTATAATACATTATAGTTATATGTAATATCTTAAATGATGATACTTTTATTTTAGCCTAGCATGTCATTTGATATGGTTGTACATCCTCTTGTAACATCCATAGAGAAGTCCATCCAAGACTTCCATAAGTCCTCGTAAAACCTCAAAAAGAAGAAGGCCAAGGCTTCCATAAATGCCCTATTATTTTGAGTGAGCCGGGTATCATCTTCAGCTAAGGAACCCTTACTTTTCTAAGTCTAACCTATGTTTGTTTCATCTCAAGATACTATTCAGGCACAATGGAAAGGAGATATCAAATAGAAAATCCCCAAATATTACCTTTAGAGTAGGAAAAAGATCCAATTTTTAAGTCAATTGGAAAAAAGAGGCAGTCTGGAAGATTACAAAAGAAAGAAAGAAAGAAAGAAAGAAAGAAAGAAAGAAAGAAAGAAAGAAAGAAAGAAAGAAAGAAAGAAAGAAAGAAAGAAAGAAAGGAAGGAAGGAAGGAAGGAAGGAAGGAAGGAAGGAAGGAAGGAAGGAAGGAAGGAAGGAAAGGGTGAGCAATGGAATAACTGATACTATTCTAAACAAGAACTTTTGGAGACAATACAATGCTAACAACTGAAATCAGCTATTCAAATTTTATGAATTGAATTTCTACATTAAAATCGTTGACACTGGGCATTCTTTGATCTTAATGTGCAACCTCAGAACTAATAGGGAAAGAATCCAAGGAACCGTGTGGTCCATTTTTTTAACCTTATGAAAAGCCCTGTTTGGTACATTAGGTACTATGTCATAAAGACTTGGACCTTTAACTTATCTTCTGACATGAAACGTTTAATAAATAAAATTGTAAGAATGCTAACCTTCAACATGAATTTTGTGCCCGTCATCAATGCTTCCAAACTGTCCAGGGTGTTCCTCACAATAAGGAGGGTTATAACCCCTATCACAATGGCAGTGTTGAAAATTGTTGCAGACCTGGATAAATTAAAAAGAAGCACTCAGTACCACATAGCACTGCATTCTAGGAAATTTAGTTTAAATACAAATTCACCAAGTTTCCTCTTATAATTAATTGTACATACTTTAGAGGATATATTTAAGTTTCTATAGCTAACTTACCTTTTCAGTTTTTTACCTATTTTTCAACTTCCCTACAACCACACTCAAAGATCACAACTGCCAATAGCATGCAGCTGATTATCTTGTCACTTAATACTTTCTAGCTTCACAGGGCAGCCCAGATTTTAGTAAGGCTTCCAATGACTTTCTAACAACATCTGTTTACTGCCTCTTGCCTTGTCTCTATAAGCAGAGGATTGTATAGTTCCATGGCTACACAAGGATGCACTTCCTGAACATTCTCCACTCCACATATTCACCAAACATTTTACAAACCCAGAACTATATTCTGTGACCAGTTGACAAGTTCCTTAAGAAGAGAAGGCTGGAGTTACAAATTATAATAAATATAGTAAATACAACATTTTTATTATATTTATGATATGTAATCATTATGTTATATGTTACAAAATACATGACATAATAAAGTAAATTACAATATAATATAGAATATAATAAATTTAATAAATGACAGCATACACAATAAAAGTGGCAAAAAGCCCAAGTCAGTTATGATGCCTTCTAATTGGATTGCTAAAGCCATATTGCTGAGATAAATACTTACCCCATGTTCGTTACAATCTCTAGTAGCATTGCATTGTTCAAAATCCATGTGAAATCTAGTTTCTGTGCATACCATTCCCATACAAAACTGAGGCAAAGCACAACAAAGATGAGAAAAAAATCAGGCAGTCAGACCATGAAATTGAAAGCATGGACCAAACACAAGATATTTTTAGAAAAATCAGAAATCATATTACCCATAGTTGGGATTCGAATCTATGAGAATATAGTCAAGCAAAATGGTAATTGTTACACACTGCAATGAGCTTCATGCCTGCAGATTGTAAAATCATACAAGGACTTCTGAGTTTTATTTTCAAGCCATCTATATTATGAAGTCCTCTTAGAAAGGTGGGGGTGAGGTCGGCTTTCGTCACACACCAAAGGGAGGTTGTATGTTCTGCAATGAGGGCAAGCTAACAGACACATCTTTGTGATGAGCTTTCTTCAAAAGTAAGTGGAGTTATTGATGATATGAGGTTTTCTGTAGGCCTTTAAAAGTGATCCCTGCAGGAGGGATATGAAAGAGCCTGGGAGCTGGGAGCTGAGGGCCAGAAGAGCCTTGGGAGGTTATAGGCAGGGATGAGAATGCCCTTCTGGTGGGAATGTTGAGGCTCAGCATGCTGCGAGGAGTGTGGGAAATGAGGGTCTGGGTTGTGAGGTTTTAAAGACTGCAGGGACAATGATTAGGAAACTGGTGACAGGTCCCTAGAATATTCTGGCAAATACCCCAGATGCATTCTGTTCATTTCTGAAAACTCAGCTGAAGCTAAATTCTGTAATAACTGACTAATTTGTTTGGTAGAAGACATAGTAAGACAAAGATGTTCAGGCTGTGTGCTCTGGCTTCTGTTTATTGTAACCTGGCTAGAGTTAGGGAGAGCAGAAGGCAGAGTTCCAAAACATGCTGTTTGTCAGGGAAGGGAAAGATCCAAAAGTGCAGGCAAATGCAGCTCTAGGGGAGCACTTCTAGGAGAGCGCCTCAATTCCTAAAGATTAGCACTAGCAGTTGAATTCTCTTTGCTCTAAATTGACACAACTGGGAAAGGTTTCCCAAGGGAAAGACCGCACGCGCACACACACACACACACATTTTAAAATGTTGATCTTTTACATTCAAGTTCACCTGAAAAGGACAGAGCCTAAGCATAGAACCTGGACAAGAGGGTTCTCCTCTCATACAACTCTTCTGAGTAGCATTTCCCAAGGATCGGAAACACAGGGGCCGGTATATCTGGGGCCCAAGAAGGTCAAGCTACATCTCAAGTCGGTGGTAAAACTCAACACCAGCATCCACATGGCACTTTTTAATCAGTGTAATGAGCACAAGACTGAGGAGGCCAGAGGCCTGCGCCATAGACACAGGGGCTAGGTAGTGTGAGGCAATCAATATGAGGCAGGATCAGACTTGTTACAAGGAGGCATGCAGGGGTTACTGCATGACACTCCAGAGGTAAAGTCTAAGTAGCAATTAGATTCTAGGACAGAAAAAAAATGTCCAGATGGTGGAACATCCAATGAGGAAAGCTACAGGTACAGATTGGAGCTAGCCCAAAAGAGAGATTCTGTGTGCTATACAGAGCAGAGCTGGAAAAGCCCTTTAAGTCCCTGTCTGTTTCCATCATGAATGCCAGATGCCCGATTGAAGCTGCAAGATGTACTATTTGCTGGGCTCTTGTCTTGACATGGTTCAGAATTTCCTTGATATGCCCCTATAACTCATTTCTGGAATGGGACGTTCACACCATTGTAAGTTGGAAGTATGTATTGAGGATAGACTGACAGGTAAGGGCCTGCTTCTCTCAGAAGAGAGTTAGCACTTTCTTCTTTGAACAGAGTTGGAGCTGTAAAGACCTCAGAGACTTTAGCGGTTGGAATGAATAAATTTTGCATTTAAAAATGGTCACTGAAGGTGGCTACCAACATCCCTCTATTCTGTTGCAGCTAAACAGAATAGGTTAGACCAAGTGGAAAAGGAGTTACTGCTACTGGGACAGCTCCTGAAAGAGTCCCACGATGTCTCCTGCTCTTCTGAATTCTTACCATGAGCACTCCAGTGGAATGTGGTGAGCAGATATTTTAATTTTGTTAAAGGTATTTAATGGACATTGTAGTTGCTCTTATTATTTATCACTACACCCAGAGTCAGCGTGACTCCAAGGGGGTCTGCCACAGTCAGGCAGGCTCACATATCAGGTGTGCTAGACCCCCTCCCATACCCACAGACAGCCTGACCCAAGGAGGCCCAATATAACCAGGCTCACAAGAGGGACAGGCTTCAGTCAGAGACAACAAGGCCAGTAAACACCAGAGATAACCAGATGGCAAGGGGAAAATGCTAAATAAATAAATAAGTAAGCAAGCAAGCAACAGAAACCAATGCCATTTGGCAACATCAGAACCCAGTTCTCCCACCATAGCAAGTCCTGGATACCCTAGCACACCTGAAAAGCAAGAATCTGATCTTAAAAATCCCATCACATGAAGATGATAGAAGACCTTAAGGAGGATATAAATAACTCCTTAAAGGAATACAGGAGGAGAACACAGATAAACAGGTAGAAGCCCTTAAAGAGGAAACACATAAATCCTTAAAAGAAATAGAGGAAAACATAATCAAACAGGTGAAGAAATTGAGCAAAACCATGCAGGACCTAAAAATGGAAACAGAAACAATGAAGAAATTACAAAGGGAGACAACCCTGGAGATGGAAAACTTGAGAAAGATATCAGGAGTCGTAAATGCAAGTATCACCTACAGAATACAAGAGATAGAATAGAGAAACATAGGTGTGTACAAGATACCATGGAAGACAGTGATACAACAGTCAAAGAAAATACAAAGTGCAAAAAGTTACTAACTCAAAACATCTAGGAAATTCAGAACACAATGAAAAGACCAAACCTAAGAATAATAGATATAGAAGAGAGTAAAGATTACCAATTCAAAGGGCCAGTAAACATCTTCAACAAAATCATAGAAGAAAACTTCTCTAACCCAAAGAAAGAGATGCCCATAAACATACAAGAAGCCTATAGAATGCCAAATAGATTGGACCAAAAAAGAAATTCCTTCTGCTACATAATAATCAAAACACCAAATGCACAGAACAAAGAAAGAATATTCAACGTGGCAAGGGAAAAAGGTCAAGTAACATATAAAGGCAGACCTATCAGAATTACACCAGATTCCTCAACAGAGATTATGAAAGCTAGAAGATCCTGGGCAGATGACATACAGACCCTATGAGAGCACAAATGACATCCCAGGCTACTATACCTAGCAAAACTCTCACTTACCATAGATGGAGAAACAAAGATATTCCATGACAAATCCAAATTTGAACAATATCTTTCCATTAAACCAGTCCTACAGAAGATAATAGAAGGAAAACTCCAACACAAGGAGGGAAACTACACCCAAGAAAAACCAAGAGATTAATCTTCCCACAACAAACCCAAAGAAGATAGCCACACAAACATAATTCTACCTCTAACAACAAAAATAACAGGAAGCATTAACCATTTGTCTTTAATATCTCTCAACATCACTAGATTCAATTCCTCAATAAAAAGATATAGGCTAACAGACTGGATACATAAACAGGACCCAGCATTTTGTTGAATACCAGAAACACACCTAAGGGACAAAGACAGGCACTACCTCAGAGTAAAAGTCTGAGGAAAAAAAATCCAAGCACAAGGTCCAAAGAAACAAGATGGAGTAGCTATTCAGTAGCCATTCTAATATCCAATAAATAGGCTTTCAACCTAAGGTTATCAAAAAAGATGGGGAAGGAGACTTCATTCTCATCAAAGGAAAAATCTACCAAGAACTCTCAATTCTGAACATCTATGCCCCAAATGCAATGGCACCCATATTTATAAAAGAAACATTACTAAA
Organism: Apodemus sylvaticus; assembly: GCF_947179515.1. NCBI lineage: Eukaryota > Metazoa > Chordata > Mammalia > Rodentia > Muridae > Apodemus > Apodemus sylvaticus. Next base: position 22,245,470 of record NC_067489.1, read on the forward strand.
GCTCAAACCACATATTGAACCCTACACAATAATAGTGGGAGACTTCAACACCCCACTTTCACCAATGGAGAGGTCATGGAAACAGAAACTGACAGAGACACAATGAAACTAAGAGGTTATGAACCAAATAGCTCTAACAGATATCTATAGAACATTTCACTCTAAAACAAAAGAATATACCTTCTTTTCAGCACCTCATAGTACCTTCTCCAAAACTGACCATATATGATTAGACAGGCCTCAACAGATACAAGAAGATTGAATTAATCCCATGTACTCTATCAGATCACTACAGACTAAGACTGGTCTTCAATAACAGCAAAACAAAAGAAAGCCCACATACTTATGTAAGACGAACAACTCTCTACTCAATGATAATTTGGTCAGGGAAGAAATAAAGAAATTAAAGACTTTTTAGAACTTAATGAAAATGAAGGTACAGCATTTCCAAACTTATGGGACACAATGAAAGCAATGATAAGAGGAAAACTCATAGCACTAAATGCTCTGGTAAAGGAATTGAAGAGATGAGGTTAGGGAGATGGCTCAGTGGGTTAAGAGCACTGATTGCTCTTTCAGAGGTCCTGAGTTCAATTCCAAGCAACCACATGGTGGCTCACAAACATCTCTAATCTGTGATCTGATGCCCTCTTCTGGTATGTCTGAAGACAACTACAGTATACTCACATACAATAAATAAATAAATAAATCTTTTTAAAAAAAAAAAAAAAAGGAATTGAAGAAAGCCTACCTACACTAGCAGCTTAACAGCACTTTTGAAAGTTCGAGAACAAAAAGAAGCAAATACACCAAAGAGGAGTAGATGGCAGGAAATAATCAAACTCTGAACTTAAATCAACCAAGTAGAAACAAAGAGAATACAAGGAATCAATAAAACCAAGAGCTGGTTCTTTGAGACAATCAACAAGATAGATAAACTCTTAGCCAGACTAACTAAAGTGCACAGAGACAGTATACAAATTAAAAGAATCAGAAATGAAAATGGAGACATAACAACAGAAACTGAGGAAATTCAAAATATTATTAGATCCTACTGCAAAAGCCTATATTCAACAAAACTGGAAAATCTAGATGAAATGGATAATTTTCTAGATAGATACCAGGTGCCAAAGTTAAGTTTGGATCAGATAAACCATTTAAAGAGTCCCATAATCCCTAAGGAAATAGAAGCAGACATTAAAAGTCTCCCAACCAAAAGAAGCCCAGGGACAGATAGTTTTAGTGCAAAATTCTGTCAGACCTTCAAAGAAAACCTAATAACAATACTTCTCAAACTATTCCACAAAATAGAAACTGAAGGAACACTACCTATTTTTTTCTATGAATCCACACTTACACTGATACCAAAACTACACAAAGACATAACAAAGAAAGAATACTTCAGATCAATTTCCCTTATGAATATTGATGAAAAATACTCAATAAAATTCTCAGAAACCGAATCAGAGAATGCAGCAAAACAATCATTCACTATGATCAAGTAGGCTTCATTCCACAAATGCAGGGATGGTTCAATATATGGAAATACATCAATGTAATCCACCATAAAACTCAAAAAAAAAAAAAAACCCTGAATAATCATCTCATTAGATGCTGAAAAGGCCTCTGAAAAAATAGAATAACCCATCATGTCAAAAGTTTTGGAAAGATCAGGAATTCAAGGCCCATACCTAAACATAGTAAAAGCAATATACAGCAAACCAATAGCCCATGTCAAATTAAATGGAGAGAAACTTGAAGCAATCCCACTAAAATCAGGGACAAGACAAGGCTGCTCACTCTCTCCCTATTTACTCAATACAGTACTTGAAGTTCTAGCTAAAGTAATTACACAACAAAAGGAGGTCAAAGGATGCAATTTGGAAAGGAAGAAGTCAAGATATCACTATTTGCGGATGATATAATAGTATACACAAGCCATCACAAAAATTCTTCCAGGGAACTCCTATACCTGATAAACAATTTCAGCAAAGTGGCTGGATATAAAATTAATTCACACAAATCAGTAGCCTTCCTCTACACAAAAGATAAAAGGGCTGAAAAAGATATTAGAGAAACAACACCCTTCACAATAGTTACAAATAATATAAAATATCTTGGTGTGACTTTAACCAAGCAAGTGAAAGATCTGTATGGCAAGAACATTAAGTCTCTGAAGAAAGAAATCAAAGACTTTCCATGCTCATGGATCAGCAGAATTAACTTAATAAGAATGGCCATCTTACCCAAAACAATCTACAAATTTAGTGCAATCCCCATCGAAATCCCAACACCATTCTTCAAAGACATGGAAATAGCAATTCTCAAATTTATCTGGAATAACAAAAACAAAATCCAAAACGCAAAACAAAACAAACAAAAACAAAACAGGAAAGTGAAAAAACAACTCTCAACAATAAAAGAACTTCTAGGGGGAATCACCATCCCTGACCTCAAGCTCTACTACTGAGCAATAATGATAAAAAACAAAAACAAAAAACAAAAAACAAAAAAAAAGCATGGTATTGATACATAGACAGACAGGTAGACCAATGGAATAGAATTGAAGACCCAGAAATAAATCCACACACCTATAGTCACTTGATCTTTGACAAAGGGGCTAAAACCATCCAGTGTGTGTTTGGGGGGGTGGGGTGGGGGAAGACAGCATTTTCAACAAATGGTGCTGGTTCAGATGGAAGTCAGCATGTAGAAGAATGCAAATTGATTTATTTTTATTTCCTTGTACAAAGCCCAAGTCCAAGTGGATCAAGGACCTCCACAATAAAAGGAGATACACTGAATATAATAAAGGAGAAAGTGATGAAGAGCCTCAAACACATGGGCACAGGGGAAGATTTCCTGAACAGAACATCAGTGGCTCATGCTCTAAGATCAACAATTAACAAGTGGGATCTCATAAAATTGAAAAGCTTCTGTAAGGCAAAGGACACTGTCAATGGAACAAAACAACAACCTATAGATTGGGAAAAGATCTTTACCAACCCTACATCCAATAGAGGGCTAATATCCAATACATACAAAGAACTCAAGAAGTTAGCCTCCAGAGAACCAAATAACCCTGTTAAAAATGGGGTACAGAGCTAAACAAAAAAAAATATCTCAACTGAGGGCTTTCAAATGGCTGAGAAGCACCTGAAGAAATGTTCACCATATGCACTCCCTGGTAATCGGATATTAGCCCAAAAGCTCAGAATATCCACAATACAGCTCACAAGCCCTATGAAGGTTAACAAGAAGGAAGACCAACTTTAGACCTACTTAGAAAGGGGAACGAAATAATCACAAGTGGTAGAGAGAAGGTGAAACCTAGCAGAGAGAGTGGAAGGGAGGGAAAGGGGAGGGGGGCAGGATAAAGTATGGGAAGAGACAGGAGAGAAGTCCAGAGGATCAGGAAAATAAATAGAAATATGTATCAGTTAGTAGTGGGGACTAGGGGGAAACCAGTAGAAAGTCTCAGATGTCAGGGAAGCAAGAAGCTCCCAGGACCCAACAGGGATGACATTTGCTGAAATTCCCAACAGAAGTGAGATAGAACCTCAAGAGACCACCTCCAGTAAATAGCCAAGGCCCCCAGCTGAGGGATGGTGCCACCCAACCCTTCTCAAAAATTTTAATCCAGAATTGTTCCTGTCTAAAGGAAATATGGGGACAAAAAATGGAGCAGACTGAAGGAAAGGCCATCCAGAGACTGCCCCACATAGGATCCTATCCCGTGTGCAGACACCAAACCCTGACACTATTACTGATACCAAGAAGTGTTCCCAGACAGGAGCCTCGCGTGACTGTCCTCTGAAAGGTTATACCAGCACGTGACTAAGGCAGATACAGATAGAGCCAACCATTGGACTGAGCCTGGGAACCCCAATGGAAGAGTTAGGGGAAGGACTGAGGAGCTGAAGGGGATTGCAACCCCATAAGAGAACAACAATATCAACTAACGAGACCCTCAGAGCTTCCAGGGACTAAGCCACCAAACAAAGAGCATACATGGGTGGATCCATGGCTCCAGCTGCATATGTAGCAGAGGGATTGCCTTATCTGGCATCAGTGGGAGGGAAGGCCCTTGGTCCTGGGGAAGCTTGTTGCTCCAGTGTAGGAGGATGCTAGAGGGATGAGGAGGGAGTGGGTGGGTAGGTGGGTGGGTGGGGAGCACCCTCTTAGAGGCAAAGGAGAGAGGGATAGGATGGGGGTTTATGGAGGGGAGACCAGGAAGAGGGATAACATTTGAAATATAAATAATTAAAATTACCAATTAAAACTAATCTCAAAAGTAAAAAAAAAAAAAAAAATGTAGAAGGGACAACAAACCAACCTAAAACTAGTGGAAATAAGGAATCAAAAACTAGAGTATAGAGAAACAAAATAGAAACAATAAAAACCAAATGTTGAGTTTCTTTTAAAAAGAGCAAACTTGACAAAGCATTCTATTGCAAGGAATATGTTTTAAATGTTCTGTTAGACAAGCACAATCAGAAATGAAAAAATCAGAACATTACTAACAATCGTACAGAAATAAGAATATAGGGACAACCTTTTGCCAAACAAACTGGATAATGTAGTCACAGTGGACCAAGTTTTAGAAGGACAAAACCTGTTAAGAATTGTTATGTTTTAAATCTGAACCACCCTACATCATCCTGCATTTTGAAGGCTTGAGAGGCTAGTGGAAGAGCTCTGAGATGAAGACTGAATCACATAGGCTTTGTTTTCAGAATGAGATCAATTCGTTCATGGATTCATAATTTGGTGGCATCGTTGTGTATTGGTAGAAACTAGAAGATTGGGACATAGTCGAAGGGACAGGTCACCAGGGGCATGACCACAAGGGGTGCACTTTGTTCCTGCTCCTTTTATCTCTGCTCCCCAACTGGAAAGAGATCTCCCACCTCAGGCCACAGCAATGAAACTGCCAATCATGGACTGAAATGTCTGAACTCATAAGACAGACAAACAGATGGACAGACGGGTGGGTTGGTGGATGGATGGATGGATAGATAGATAGATAGATAGATAGATAGATAGATAGATAGATAGATAGACAGTCAGACCGGTAGATAGATAGGTGATAGATTAAAAATCCTTTTGCGTTTAAGCTGTTTTCTTCAGGAATGTTTTCACAGTGACCTGATACAACTATACAAGGAACACATAGCAGGTCCAAATAGAACCATGACTAGGACTAGTAAGGACACAGAATCAGTAATCAAATATATTCCTACGAAGAGTATCCTCAGACCTGGCGTCACAACAGATTCTAACAGATATTTAAGAAGCACCAATGGCCCGCCTCCAAATCTTATTAAAAGTGGAAAGGGTAGAACTGATTCTCTAACTGATTTTGTGAGGTCAGCATTCACCTGATAACAAAGTCAAAATACAGACCAATATCTTTTAAAAAAAAATGATAGGAAGATGTTAAAACAAACAAAACTCAAAAACAGCTCTCAGCAACATATTTTAATTATGTAGCATAGTTTAATATATAAGTTGTTTCTAAATACAAAGTGCTTTCACATATGGAGGGGGGAAAGTCTGCTCATCCAAGGGGGATGGAACCCAAATTGAGAAAAGGCCTCCAGGAGATTGGCCAGTAGGCAAGCCTGTAGTGCATTTTCTCAATCAGTGACTGACAGGGAGGGGTCCAGCCCACTGATTGGACCTGGGTTGGTGGCCCTGGGTTCTATAGGAAAGCAGACTGAGCAAGCCAGGAGAGCAAGCCAATGAGCAGCATCCCTGCAAGGCCCCTGCATCAGCTCCCACCTCTGAGTTCCTGCCTTGCTGGAGTTCCTTTGCTGATGAACTGTGGAGCCACAAGTGGAATGACCCCTTTCCTCCACAAATTTCTTTAGTCATGGTGTTCCTTCATAGCAATAGAAACCCCAACTAAGACATAAGTTGAAGTCTTTCAAATATTTGCCTTTGTGTATATTTCTCCCTTTGATAGCTATCTATTCGATTCATTTATTGTTTTGATAATTTGGTGTTGTGCTATTTAACTTATGAAGTTCAAGTTTTGAAACTTTTAACATTCCTAGGCATATTCCTGAAGAATTACAAGTCGCCATAGCCCTGAGATACTTGTATCGTTGTATGTCCAGTCACTTCTCACAACAGTTAAGAGCTGTCTTAGATACCTTTCTATTGCTATGAAAAAGCACCATAACCAAGGTAACTTATAAAACTAAGGTTTTGGTTGGTTGGTTGGTTGGTTGGTTGGTCGGTTTGGTTTGGTATGGTTTGGTTTTTGTTTTAATTTTGCACTCACAGTTCTAGGATAAGAGTCCACCACCATGTTGGGAATCATAGCAGTACGTAGACGTGGTGAATGGGCTGAGCTGAGAGCCTATGTCTTACATGACAAGCACACAGCAGAGAGAGCAAGGCTGAGGATAACGTCTTTAAACCCTCAAAGTCTACTGCATTTCCTACAGTAAGGCCACACCTCCTCAGTTTCTCCAGGAGAAACACTACTGGAAACCAAGTTTTCAAATGCCTGAGACTGCAAAAGGACATTACATTCAAACCACCACATGAACCAAACCTATATGTCCAGCAATAAATGCAAGGAAGAAGATGTGATGGATACACACGTGGGCTATTTCATTTAGTTATCAGGGAGAATTTAAGTGTGGCATCTGCGGGAAATGGACAGAACTGAAAGTATCAGGGCAAGGAAAAGAAACAAAAAGAGTAACATCATACAATTTCTCTCATGTTCAGAATCTAGATGTAAATTTACACAAAATGTTTATATGTGTATGCTCATACACATGTATGTGTATGTGTATGTGTGTGTATGTGCATGTGCATGTCTGTGGTGGGAGAAATGAAAATATAAAGAAAACTATAAAAGGAAAGAGATTGAAAGATAAGGAACATTAGAGCAGAGAGATATATGAATGCAGAATGAGCTATCATTTTGGAGAACACCACAAAAAACATACTTATACAAATGCCACCCTGCCATTAATTGCCTTATATAGTAATTATAAGTCCATTCAACATGCTACCAATATTCTAAACAGGCAACACACAAAGTATCTGAAAATCATGTACCTCGTAAGGTATCAACTTTCAAAACAGAGACTCAGTAAGTTCAACAACAACCCCATTGTAAGTGAGGCCAATGAATTAAAATTATAATTTTCCCAACTAAGATATACAAACTTGCAATGAGCCCTGAAGAAAGGCGCAACTGCACCAACTATCCACTGAACACAAACCAAGACAGCACTGTGCATCTGCTAGGATGCCTACTATCAAAAAGCCAACAGTAGGAAGGGCTGCTGATGCCACGGAGACCCTGGAAACTGTTGTCCACTGGTATTGTTGGGACTGAGATACAAGACGAAAAATTTATAAATAGCATCCCTCCTTCTGTCTCTTGTTCCTTCTCTCTTTTGTCAACCCTCCTTTCTCTCCTTGACTATGGACACAGTATGGCCAGATGCCTCATGATCCAATGTATGCCATGGTGGTGTCTGGGTATATTTTTGTGAGATTCTCCAAAATGATAGCTCTTTCTGCCATGATAGATTGTATCCCTTCAAATATTTTTAATCCCACTGTATTATTTACAGCAGCTAAAGCACCTGAGTAGCGGTGAGGTGATGAATAAACAATGTGTGATATGTACATACAGTGAAACAGTACAGAGCCTTGCAAAAGATAGAAATGGTAACTTCTTCTACAGTGTGGATGGTCCTACGGATCCCAGCTGGATGGAATAAATCAAACCACAAATAGTGAATGAGCCCACTTCTGCGCCAGTTCTATAGTGACAACAGGGGACCCCAGAAGCTGGGGGGGGGGGGAATGAAGAGCTGCCTCATAGGTAGAGTTTCAGTTCTACGAGATGAGAAGACAACAGTGTGGGGGGTGGTTTTGTGCACTGTGTGTTCAGATGCTGATTTCTATGCTCAAACATCTGGTCACGGTCCAGACACTGGCATGGTCAAGCATCTCAGGGCACAATGTTATATAAAAATTATTTTCCATCATCTCTGATTATGGTTAATAAAGAGTTGACTAACCAATTAACTGGGCAGAAGAGGATAGGGAGGGATTTTCACTTCCAGTGGGGAGGGTGGAGGGGGGAGGTTCCAGAAAGAAAGAGGAGAGAGAGGAGAAAAGGAGGTGTGGAGAGACCATTTGGATGGATCAGGAGAATTTGCCATGAGAGACCGCTCACTATGAGGACACATACGAACCAGAGTGAGCCAGGGAGAGTCTCAAATGCTGGTAAAGACCATGTGGACAGGAAGTAGGCACCATAGAGGGTTGGGCTAGCTCAGAATCTGTCCAGCTTAGTGTGTGCAGCCTTTAAACACAAACACCAGGTCTCCGTTTCATTTATTCAAGAGCTAAAATGGGCTAGACAGAACATCACTTGGGAGCAAAAGGGGTGAGGAACCACACCCCACACCCCACACCCCACACCCCACACCCCACACCCCACACCCCACACCCCACACCCCACACCCCACACCCCACAGCCTGCCTCCAAGGATGACCTTTACACTACAGGGGTACAAACAGTGGTATGGTGGCTGTTCAAACGTAGGGAGTAAACTTGATACCACTTTGTCATAAGCAATTTACCACAGTGAAGAAACTATAGAAAATATAGTGCTTGATATAGTGCTAAAAATGAATGTGAACAGCAAAAGAAAAATAATTTGACATCAATGTAAAGTATCTCAAATTACCATATCAGGGCCACAGATGGTGCCATCTTGTACAAATGTTTCGTCTCTGTCCCACATGTCGGAATATGTTGTTACTGTTGGTTTAGGTACCCTCCCGCCTTTATACGTAGATACGCATAAGTCATCTCGGACTTGTCCATAAGCCGCAGAAAAATTGACTTTCTTCACTAGCCTCCTGAATGGCCAAGTACAAATTAATTTCCCACAGAGAGTGTTTCTGTAACATAATGGCAAAGTTCCCTTAGCATTTATTTAAATAAGTAGCTTATAATACAAGTTAGCAATTAAGGTTCCACATTAGGAAAATCACCAACTGCAGTCCCACCTTCCCTAAACTTTTGATTTTTGTCTTCTCTCCTACACAATGTGAAAATAAAATCTACTCTTCTTTAACATAATAGGCTCTACATTAAAAAATAATGGTTTCCTAATTTACATCCAGGCTGAACACTTTTCTCCATAAAAATTTAGCATAACTTAGAATATGACTCTTGAATGTGGCAATTTAGGACTGAAATGAAATTTTATAATCATGACATGCTGACAGCTCTTTTAGGTCATGTTTTAGCTACTGAAATTTGGACAAATTACCAGTGATTTACCATGGTTTTTGGTTTGTTGTTGTTGTTTTGTAAGTAAAGCAAGATAATTCTTATTAGATACATTTTGTGAAGTATGTCATGTTTATCATAAATATTATATATATTTATACTATCTAACACAATATCTGTTTCACCATAACCATCTCTAGAAGCTGTTTCCAAGGTCACTGTACCATTGATATTGTAGGCACTGAACAAATGTTCCCATAGCAAGGAACAATGACTGTTCAGACGAGATCATGTGGCAAAGGAAATCTGGTAAAGTACTGCTCCACTGTTGTTCACTCAGAATACATTTTAGGGTTTATGAATCCATATTCTAAACCTAAGTATAATTTTCTAAATACATACTCGAAAGTACAAAATCTTTGACCACAGTTGCCAAATCTATCACCTCTGGTATTGAACTCTTCATAGCATGCAAAGGAAGCCCCTCTCACATCTGAAGATAAAAAACAAAAAGAATTAAGACAGATTAAGTATTCAGATCACACTGCAGAACTCATAGGGTCAGATTGGGAACTGTACTGTGATTCCCTTAGGGTCGAAACCTTGTTGGGACTGAGATATTTACAAAGAGATAGATGGGTTCTAACCCAGCCTAGCACTGATCAAGAAGGAAGGAAGGAAGAGAGGATGGGAGGCTTAGATGCTTCCTATTTTAAAGGGGAGGATCAAGCACGACCCTCCTCTATTACTTTTGAATTGTTTTCTTTCCTGGTTCTTTATTTACTGGGGGAAAATACAGTGCATTCTTTATCACAGAGTCAAGTGTCCAGGGTACAGCTAGGCTGAGCTTTCCTCCAGTGCTCCAGGCTAGAATCCCCACGCCTTTACACCCTGTTGAGCATACAACGAGTGTTGATTTTAAAGTAGAAAGGACATGGCCAGTCATCTACAGCAACCAACACATCTATGGACAGAGGTTGGGGACAGGTCTGTGTGCCATGGCTAGCCTTAAAAAAAAAATAGCAAAAAACAACTCAACTATCTGTACCAGCTGTCCCTGTCACTTTGACTTGGAGGTTTAAGAGGGGCTTGTATTGTTCCTGTCAGCCATGGAATAAGAACTCAGATCGTTTGCTTTCATTTGCTATTCATTGACAAAAGACCCCTCTTCGCCTATTGCACAAGTCTCACACCTACAGGAACTGATCACAAATGTCACCCCCAGAGGGGCATAATTCCTATGTGTAGATACATGTGTGAAGGGAATCTACAACTGTCAGTAATTCTTTACTTGAAAAGAGCCCCCTGTTTTGTTTTGTTTTAAAAAAAAAATCAATGAGTCTCTGTTATGCCTGTCTTAATTTAACCAATACTCTAAATTTAATTTAGACCTGGACAAGGACTGGATGGTACAAAATTTAAAGGAGTTGTCAAATATTCAATAACCAAGATAAGTGACATCTTCATGCAGTTTTGGTTTTTTTAGAAAAACTGACAGCAATCTTCCTGTATCAGTTTCCTTCATATACTGGCATGACAAGCGTGAATCACTACACTGATTACATTTTTTTAAAATCAACATTAACACAAGAAACATTCCTTATGAATGAATTACTGAGATTTTTAGAGGAAAGACAGTATATTTGCGTGTAGACTCTCTGGTCTGGACGCCCTGCCACCACAACCCGGACCCAAAATGCTTAGAATAGTCAAAGGCAGAATGCACTAACACAGAGGTTCTCAACCAACCTATTGCTGCAACACTTTAATTCAGTTCCGCACACTGTGGTGAACCCCCCCCCTCTAACCATAAAATTACTTTTGTTGCTATTTCATAACTGTACATTTTTGCTATTGTTACAAATTGCAACAGAAATATCTGTGCTTTCCGATGGTCTTAGGCAACCTATGTGAAAGCAGCATCTCCATCCACAGGTTGAGACCCACTGTCCTAAGGGGCTTGCTTCATGAACTTGCCCCACAACATTTAGCACCTCAACTCTCTCTTTGGTGCCCTTTCCCTCGAGGTTTTTGAGGCTGAGGATAACAAGCCTTGATTCCCAAAACACCACAACTCCAAAGTACCCCCTCCCAGTCCCCCAAGTCCTGACCCACCCAGGAGATTAACTGATCTTCAGACATTTAATTTTCCTGGTGTCCTAGAGGGCAGGGATTTAGGTTCACAGATCGGCAGCTTTTGTATGTCTGCCTTGATTTTTGTAGGCTTTGAACTGAGGTCTACCTAAACCTGAAGGGACAACTTGAGAAAGGAAACAGCTGACAGCTGCTGCAGGGAACATTTCCAGGTGGACCTGGGCTCCTCTCAGCTGGGCTGTGAGCTGCCGTGGTTCTTGAAACCCCAAGACACATAGTTCTGGGGATATAGCTGCTGTCACCTGCTATATGAATGTTCTCAGAAGAGATTCTAAGAGGTACGATCCATATTTGAGAATGAAGTTGGCAGGAATGACAGTCCTTGTTTAGCTCTTACTTTTGCTCTGAGTTCTGCAGGTAGAAAGAGTGCCTCCTGTGCTACATAGCAAGTTCCAGGATACCCCAGACTATGTGAGAGCCTGCCTTTAAAAAAAAAAAACAACAGGCAGAGGTGGCTCATGCCTTTAATCCCATCACTCGGGGGGCAAAGACTGGTTGATCTCCGAGTTCTAGGGCAGCCTGCTCTACAGACTAAGTTCCAGGACAGCCAGGGAGCTCCTGTCTCAAAAAAAAAAAAAATCACTGGAGAAGAGACATTTACTCTGTGGACTTTAACAGCAACGGTGTGAGATCACAGTAGGAATGTATAGGTTTTCACGGTGTGGGAGGGGACACGTTTCCACATGCAGTCCCATCCTAAATTTAGCTCTTTTAGGAGACTCAGAACTGAGATGTTGATGACATCATGACGTCAGATATCTGGTACAGAAAGCTGATAAAGGTGTGTTGAGAGGGTAACTCCTCTGCCCAGAAAACAAAAACAAAACAAGAAAAAAAAATGCTTCTGTCACTGAAATCCCATACAGCTCAACAAAATAAACTCTGAATGAAGACAGTAGGCCTACAAACACTTTTTCTGATATGAAGTTGAAACATGTTTCAACCTATGTGGGCCTAGATATGTAGAGCCCGGGCTAAGGTTACACACTGAAGAGCTAGAACATGGTATGGATTCCATCACTAAAACCTGACTCATAGGAGCGGTCATACAGATACCCATCAAAAGAGAGAGAGAAGAGTCTTCACTAGCCACTCACTTTTACTCATCAATTTATTGAACTGTTTATCCTACTTGTGATCTAGAATGTTTGACCCCGTGTTTAATATTTTAAAAGAATATTCAAAATCTCAGGCAGGGGCTAGAGAGATGGCTCAGTGGCTAAAAATACTGACTACTCTTGCAGAGGGCCCAAATTAAGTTCTTAGCACCCCCTTCAAAGGTTTGCAACTGTCTGCAACTCCAGGTCCAGGGAACCTACACCTTCTTCTGGTCTCTACAGTCAAGCATGTGGTACACATGTGTACCTACAGGCACTCACAGGGACACATACAATAAAAATGAATCAATCATTAAAACATTTCTTTTATGACCCAGGCAGTAATATAGATGGCATAAGGTAGTTTTGATGAACCTCAAAGGAGGGGTGGACATGTGAGCATTCAATGACACTGGTGGTAACTAGTGACAAACTTCACTCTGAGCTCCTAAAAGCCTTCCCAAGACATCTTTATCAGGTTTCTTTAAACTTAGTGATGTTGTGAGCAGGGGGTGTGGCTCAGTGGGTCACAGGCTTTCATCACACAGAGGAATAGCGTTTGAATCTCTGGATCCACATAAAAACCTGGGGACATCATTCCAGTGGCAGCAAGATTAAAGGGAGAATGGGTGTATATCCCTGGAGCTCCCTGGCCAGGCAACCTGGCTTCTGGGACTAAGTCCAAGGTCACTCTTTTAATATAAGTGTGTTATAGTGGCATTGCACTTTGGCCAGAGATAAACCCTTTAGTGGAACATGATGATGCTTCTAAGCCATGACTTTATGGGGGGTTAGGGGGCAGACTGGGGATTCAGAATGAACTTTCTCTCAGCTCACATGAACTCCATCCATCCAGACAGTCTATTTTTTTTTCCATACAGAAAAAAAAAATCAAAATGTCACTCAAGTAAGCAACTGAGTTATCGAATGTCAAGGGCCCTTTCTTCATTGGTAGGCCCTTGGAGGCCCACTTTGCTCTGCTAGAAACCCAAATTCTTTACATTTAAACTAAATCCCCTCACCACAAAAATCAGATACAAATAGGAAAGCTGCTTGCAAGTTCTTCCTTTAACAGATAGAAATTCAATGTCAGTTCAGGGGTCCTTTGTGTTATCACATGGAAACAAACAAACAAACAAAAACAAACGTGCGTGTGTGCGCACGCACACACACACACACACACACACACAAGAGTTACCTTTGAAATTCATGATTGCCAAGTAAGACTTTAGCCATTACTAGGTGGCATATTTTTTGTCCTGGAGAATTGAATAATGAACATTGGGGTAATGAGGTCTTAGAAGAATGTCATGGAACTTACATTTCCCAAGCAACCACATGCATTGCTTGTTACTAGTCCGACAATATCCTCCAAAGCAGAAGGCTTGACCTGCGTCACAAGACTGCCCATTACGTGAGTATGTGTTAGGGACACAATAGGAATCTTTTCCGTTACAGTACTCCACAAAGTCACATTCATCTACTGCCGGTCTACAAAGTGCATCAACCGGTTTTAACTAGAAGAAAACAGAAAGGATTACTTCCAGGGATGTGTTTTTGCGCTCTCTCACTCTCTCTCTCGCTCTCTCTCTCTCTCTCTCTCTCTCTCTCTCTCTCTCTCCTCTCCTCCTCTCCTTTCCTCCTCTCTCTCTCTCTCTCTCTCTCTCTCTCTCTCTCTCTCTCTCTCTCTCTCTCTCTCTCTCTCTCTCTCTCTCCCTCTCTCTCTCATTGTAAAACAAGGCTCTGGGTGGTTCTGAGTAAAACTAATGAGGTCCCATTGCCCAAAGCTTCCCAAGGGAGATACAGCAGAAGATACAGTTCAACATTAATGTGTCTATCAGAAAATGTTTCCACAGCTGGATACAGGGAGGGTTGTGAACCACGCCCATCATCCCAGGCTCAAAAACACATCTGTTCACTTGTGAATATGCCTTGTTCAATCACAAAGGTCCCTTTCGGTCTACTGATGACAACTAAATTGTTCACCTACTATAACACTTGTGTTAGTGCGGCACAGTGAGTAGACAAGTTGGCATGAACAGCAATGGGCACTACGCCCATTTTTAAAGGACTTACTTATTTTATGTGTATGCATGCTTTGCCATGGGCACAAATGTGCACTATGCACGCGCCTGGTGCCCTCAGAGAACGGAAGAGGGTGTTGGAGCTCCCTGGGACTGGAGTTACACACAGTTTTGAGTCAACATGTGGTTGCTGGGAATCAAACTTGAGTCCTCTGTAGGAGTAGCCAGTGCTCTTCGCCACTGAGACATCTCTCCATCCCCACAGGGTGATTTCTAGTGAAGGGAATGTCTCAGTACATAAACAATGTGCCAGAATTCTTTACAAAGTTGTATTTTTCTAGGCTGAACTTTTAGCCCACCTGTTCAAATGAAGAGGTCTGAAGAGAAAGCATAAAAGCGAGTCACAGTCTGAGAGAGGTAACCAAGGCCTGCACGGATGGCTTCAGGCTCTAGTTCCAGCCTCTACCTCTTGCTGCTCTCCTTCGAGAATGTCAAGTACGTGCCACCGGGCACCTGAGAACATCTCCCGGGTGTAGCTCCGCGTGCTTGCGGAAATCCTAAGAGTGGGAGTGGAGGCTGTCCCTGACTGGTCTGCCTGCTCACCAGTGTCCTTTCCCCTCCTGCTGGGTTGCCTTGTTCAGCCTTGATGTGATGATGGTGTGTACTGACTCTTACTGTAACTTGTTGTGTCATGCTCGGTTGATGGCCCTGGGAGGCCTGCTCTTTTTGGAGGGAAGACATGGAGGTGGAGTGTGGGGGGCTGAGGGGGAGGTAGAAATGATGGGGGAGGGGGGAAATGAGGGAGAGGGGTAGCAGTGGACCAGAGGGAGGTTAGGGTGATGGGAAGAAAGGGGAAACTATGGTTGGGATGTAAAACATATTAAAATTATGTTTTAAAAACTACTTAAAAACAAAACTCTAAGTCCAATGAATCTTAAGCAGAAGACACAAGAAGCCATGTTCATCTACATTACCACCAATGTATTATTCAAAATCAGAGACAAAGATAAAACTTAAGGCAGAAACTAGAAGATGTTATATACAAAATAACAGAAATAAGTATAATTACACATTTGTCATTAGAGAAAGTTCAGGCAAAAGAAAGCAGAATAGCAATAACTTTAATATAGCATAAATAAAAAATGCTAAGCGTAGCCAGAGAAAACATTTTGCAAACAATAAATAAAGATCAGGGGGATGGAGATTGGGTCGGTCAGCCAAGCACTGGCCAAGCAAACTTGGAGACCTGAGTTTAGACCTCAGCACCCACATAAAGATCTGGTATCAGCAGCGGGTGTAGATTTGTAATCCCAGCTCTGGAGAAGTAGAAAGCTATGGTACACATTGGTCAGCCAGTGTAACCAGATCAATGAGCTACAGGTTAAAAAATAATAATAAGACATGTAATAGTAAGGAGTGACTCAACACAAGCTAGTGGTGTGTGTGTATGTGTGTGTGTATGTGTGTGTGTTACTATTTCTCTAAATAACCATAACGAACCCCACACTTGACGTCTAAGCACACCTTGCTGCCATCTTTGATTTACAGTGCTTACTTTGATTGTTTCTTTTTTTTTCTTTTTTCTTAAGATGTAAACCTTCATGGAACCTCTTCTAAAGAGTTTGAATGATGAGAAAGTGGACAATGACAGTATCAATTGGGTGGGTGCAGCAGGACAAAGGATTTTTCCCAAAAGACAGAAAATTGAGTGTAATCAGTACAAAGAACTTGTCTACCTGCTTGCCCTCGTATAAGCTACACATGGGAGAAAAAAAAAAAATGAGAAAACCTGGCAGAGCCGTATGTGGATCAGACAGAAATGTTAGAGGTTGTAGAGGAAACTTAAGAAAGACAAATTAGGGGAGAAGAGACATGAGACAATTGTACACAGAAGCATGGGGGTGACAGGTCACTGGGTGGGCCACGTGTGAAAGGCAGGCAGCCTCACGAGAATAACTATGCGTTTTATCTCAAGGAAATAATTCCTGGGTTGTTTTCAAATGTGGATTCCTTCTTACCACGCAGTCTTGAGAACAGCACTCCCCAGAACCACATATAGCCTTGGGCTTCAGTCTGCATGACATGGGGTCACAGCATTTCCTGTGTGTGCAGTTCTGCAAAAAAAGGCAAAGTCTTACCTAGCCGTGTGTGGCTGCGCCACATCCAGAGATGTGGAACTGGCGCACACAATCTTACAAATCAACCACACCATCTTTTTCTCTTCCATTGATAGCTCCAATCACCCCCTTCTCCAGGGAGGACATGGGGAAATATCTCGTTCAATGGTCTGTAAAAGCGTAGTTCTCTCTGTTCAGTGTAGTTTAACAGGGACTGCTATGAAACCACCCGTGGAAACCGTTTCTTGATCTCATAGTAACAGCCACTCTCTTTAAACATTTCTGTACTCTAGCTTTTTACAGAAAGCTTCTTCTACTGGTAGTATTTACGTGTAAATCCCAACACTGAGCAGGCTTGAAGGATGCAGACTGAAAACTCTCGAGCCACCCTACCAGGAGGGCAACTCTAGCCACGTGGAAGATTCAAATTCACCAGAGGCACATGGAGTTAATAATAGTGTCCCCTTCTGCATCCTTATGTGGCCAGTCACTCAGGTCATGAGTAGATTGACAGCCACTGCCACCATCACGGAAATACCGATTTGTAGTGCTGCCCCAGAGGACACATGAATGGATTTTTTATCTTGTCTAGCATTTTCAAGTTATGTGTTGAGGTTGTAGAGTATATTAGTTCTTTGAATAAGACAGATTATTGAATATTAAGAACTGCTTGGAATTGCTTAAAACTGCTATAGCTGCATCTGAGAGGTCTTGAGGAGTTTTCAATCTCTGCTGTCCTTCACCTCAAGATATTTTCTTATTTATTTATTTCTTCATCGACCCATTAGTCACTCCAGGGTATCAGCTTACCTTTTGTATATTTGTTAATTTTCCAAGGTTTGTATTGGGAAACTGCTATTATTGTTTAATATTACAGTTGGTTCACATATACAAGATAAGGATATATATTCTACTGCCTCTAGGTAGGAAGGTATGTATGGTGTGTGTGTGGTGTGGTGTGTGTGTTTGTGTGTGTGTGTGTGTGTTGTATATATGGTCTAAAGTAAAGTTTGAGTAAAACTGATTTCTTTAATGATTTTCTGACCTCTGAAAGTGGAATACTGAAGTCTGCTACTGCACAGCTATATATTTCTGCCTCCTTATGTACTTAGATGTGTTTGTGTCTGCAGTTGCTCTAGCATTTGATGAATACATGCTTACAACTGATGAATACTCTCGGCAGTTTGACACATAAGTTTCTTGTGACAAAACTTTAGACTTGGTCTCCTTTTAGAGATATGTATTGTTATCTCTCCTCTTTCTTGCTTGTTGGTATAAAGTGTCTTTTTGTTCCTTCACTTATAGTATATATGTGTTCTTCAATATGAAATGCATATCCTATAGGCAAAATAATGGCTGGATATTATTTATGGGTGAAAAATGCTAAGATTTTATTAGAAGCATGTGGGGATGAACTCCTCAGTTTCTACTTGTCTCAGAACTTAGTTCTTTATATCTAAAAATGTGGCCTCGATAAACACAAGCTCTTTGAATATGGGCTTCTTTTATCCTGATTTCTCTTAGCACTCTGTATATATAACCCCAGTCTTTGTTGCCCTAAAAGGTTTCTACATAAAAAAAAGTCACTCAAAGCCCCATAATGATTCCTTTGCATGTTAATTTGCTTAAAATTTATCTTCCACTTTTAACAGTTTGAGATCCTATTAGGTTAAAACCATCTGGTGATCTAAATCATCAGTTCTCAACCTAAGGGTGGCAACCTCAACAGGGATCACACACCAAATGTTTACATTATGATTCATAACAGATGCAAAACTACAACTTTGAAGTAGCTATGAAATAATTTTATGTTGGGGGTCACCACCACATGAGGATCTGTTATCAAAGGGTCTTAGCACTGGAAAGCTTGAGAAACACTGGTCTAGGCTATTTTAAGAAAGTGTTAGGGCTCATGAATCTACACACACACACACAAATTGGGAAGTTTTACGTTATTTTTTTTAAATATATATATATATGCTTTTTATAATTGTTTTATGTTTTCTCTTTGGGGGAGTTCCATAGTAAGAATTTCTGCACTTAATGGTGTCATATGAGCTCCACGTTCTTTCTTTACCCTTTTTCCTTTTCTTTTCCTTCCCAGATCCTCTGACTGGATTCTTTCAAAAGACTGTCCTCAGGTTCAAAGGTTCTTTCTTCTGTTTGGCCATGTCTGTGGCAGATGCTCCTGGGTAGCTAGAGTCGGCTCTGAGGTGTGGGTCGCATGACTCTCCCACTTTCCCTAAACTCTAAAGAAACTCCAAAGCTCCACTTAGTAGCGCCCCCCCCCCCCCCCGCAAGCGCAAGGACAGTCGGCCATCCTGGTCCTCGTGGAAAGGAAAGGGCCTTTCAGACACAGAGGCACCAGGAGAAAGAACGTGGGCATAATCCAGACCACAAAGCAATGGGGGCACTATGTGACAATGAAAGCTTCATATGTTGATAAACAGCAGGAGGTCAGGTTCTGCAGAACTGAGTGGCGGTGAAGTACTCAGGGATGCACTATAGACTTGCTTATGGGGGGGGGGGGGGGCGTTGGGGAACTCTGCTTTCCAGGGAGTGAAGCATCTCAGGTTTTAGACGATTCACTCACACACGTGGAGGCTGGGCACAGTGGCTACTCACCCCACGTAGCAGGGAGACTATAATAATAATAACAATAACAACATCAACCACCACCATCATCATCTTCTACTTGCTATCCTCATGGAAAGGATACCGTGGCAGTTCAGGTACCACAGAACACAGATACTTCTCTTCCATCTAGATTCTGGTAGTTGGTCACAAGGCACTACAGTAGTATGTGGAGAGACAAGACAGAGCACTTCCTAGGAAGCCTGTCCCCAGAGACAGGAAGCCACAGCAGACAAATATGGATAAGTGTCAAACATCGATGAAGGTAGCTCAATAACGGTAGGGTCTCAGAGGTGAAACCGACTGGAGGATATCACAGCGAAGTAACAGCTTGGATAGTAGTGAACAGAACACATTTGCATCTGTGGGCTGCGGGATACAGGGTTATTTGAAACTAAGATGGTAGGCGTCCTCAGCACTGGAAGGGCTCCTGCTCACCTTGTAGGTTGCATCATAGACAAGCAATTTCTTAGGGTAGCTCTGTAATCAGGATAGAGCCTCTGCTCTCAACAGAGTTCTGGTACTACTCTGTCATCTCTGGGTATCTTGATTGGAAAGTTGTTCGTATGGTTTGTGTGTGTGTGTGTGTGTGTGTGTGTGTGTGTGTGTGTGTGTG
Organism: Apodemus sylvaticus; assembly: GCF_947179515.1. Lineage (NCBI taxonomy): Eukaryota > Metazoa > Chordata > Mammalia > Rodentia > Muridae > Apodemus > Apodemus sylvaticus. Next base: position 22,265,395 of record NC_067489.1, read on the forward strand.
TCTGTGTCTGTGTGTCTGTGTGTCTGTGTGTCTGTGTATGTGATTTAGGGGGATGGGATATTTCCTACATGAGGTCTATGTTTACATCATTTCCACCCTTCTCTCTTCTTTCTAACTTCTGTGCTCTCTCTAACTGGCTCTCCATTTCATGATCTCTTCTACAATTACTTTTATCACAAGTACATGTAGATACAACATATTGTGAATCCATTCGGTGTTGCTCACATGTGATGTGTTTAGGGTTAGCCACTAGGGATGGGCTAACTTCTGTGTGAGTAGGTAGGGGCTATTAAAGACAACTGGTCAACAGACAGAGACAGAGTGAATGTGGGTACCCAGCCCAGGCAGGTATGTTTGCAGAGTAACTCCTACATCTAAGGCTCAGGAAACACAGTGAAAGAGATGGCAGAAAGTTTGTGAGAACAGGAAGACCAGCATACCTGCTGGTGTCTTCTGAGCCTGACAAAGATACTGTCCCACGAAATCTTTTCTTTTCAACCTTTCTTCTAACAGGTGACAAGTCTGTCTCCCTTTAGTTTGTTGTTGTTGTTGTTGTTGTTGTTGTTTTGGTTTTGTTTTTTTTTCATCTGTCACTTACTTTGGTCTTGTTTTCGTATGTTATATCTTCTACATGTTTTATTTGGAATGTTTTAATTAAGAACACTTGTCCACAGAATGATTTCCTTGTATATCAGGCAGGAACACATACTGATGTCTGTCACACACCATCTCCCTGTGCCCCCTGCATGTCTTGTCAGTGTTTGTTGTGAAGGGCAGATCACCGTGTTGACAGTTAACAGAGTTTTATAGTCATTTCTCAGCAGACCTGAGACAACATCAGAGGGCAGGGCTTACAGGCAGCTCTCTTTCATTCAAAGAACGAATGTGCTAGCTCCCGAATGGATCATTGCGAGGTGGAGATTTCAGCTTCACATAGCTCATGTAGGAAAGGAAATGGGGGGGCTGGAGTCTACTTCAAACCTACTTTACTAAAAGATAAGGTTCTTTATACCTTTCTTAGCACCGCACATAAACACCGACGTGGGGTGGGGGTGGGGAGAAAGGACTACCCACCTTCAAAGTGCCGCAGTCGCACTGTTCGTTCATCTCCATTATCCCGTTGCCACAGATTCGCCTTGGCCTGCGGGTTTTCTTTCGTTTTTCCAAAGGCAAGTCCTGGAGACATCCAAGGTCTTGTCTTGTTGACAGGTATTTAAAGTCATCCAAGCTACAAGTACTGAAATCCTTCATACCCCCAGAATATCTAGAAGGTAACAATGTGCACATGATCAAAGCTACCACTTCCTGTTGCAGTTCCCATAACAGAAGCGGTTTGGAGAAGGATTTTGAGAGTATCATCCTTTCCAGGAAATGCTAAGCACACTCTTAAATACAGCCATGAGATTGCTTTGGTGCCTTCTCATGCTTTTATAATTCTACAGAAAAAAAATGAAAACCAATGATACAATTCCAAAAAAAAAAAAAAGGTTTTTTTTTGTCACATCCTGAGCTTATGCAGAACTTAGTACAGGTATTTCTTCAGTACACATAATGTGCGATCCAGGGTTCTCAACTTCCACTACCTAGATGCTAAGATCTCCTATCCTCCCCCCCTCTGTGTGTGTGTGTGTGTGTATGTGTATGTGTGTGTATATGTGTGTGTGCATGTGTATGTGTATGTATGTATGTGTATATATGTGTGTGTGTATGTATGTGTGTATGTATGTGTGTGTATGTATGTGTGTGTATGTATGTGTGTGTATATGTGTGTGCATGTGTGTGTATGTATGTGTGTGTATATGTGTGTGTATATGTGTGTGTGCATGTGTGTGTGTATCTGTGTGTGTATAGACTGAGCATGTGCATTTGTACATGTGTTCTCCTTAAAGTTTGGAATCTTTAAGCACTAGAACTGCTATTTATGATTCTCTCCCTAAGGCCAAATAATTGATCTTCACATTTTCAGCCTTAATTTTCTGTATATTTTTAAAGCTACTTAATTATATCTTATACTCTTGTTATACACACCAGAATAAACATACTAAGTTGAACATTAAGCTAAACTGTTAAACATCTTAAAGATGACACGGAAAATGGTATTTTTCATTCTTACTTCTTTCTCAACTAAGTATAAGTTCAATATGTATATGTATAATGTATAGTGTATAATGTATATGCATATATGTTTATGTATATGCATATCATAAAATGAAGTGAAAGACAAGTCTACAATGCCAAGATCTGAGTTACCAGAAACCAACTCCCAGGACTGAAAGAACCACATAGGACCTGGGCATTTTCTATCCACCTGCCCTCCAAAGACAGCATCTCGGGATACATGACTTTAGAACTACAGGAAAAGTTAGCTGGGCTAGGCTCCCTCCTCCCTAGAATCAAATGGAAAACAAGAAAGTAATGAGAGAAAGCAATTACAACTCTGCCTAACTACTGTGACAGAAATAGAAACTCGTATAGTTATTTTGGACATAGTGTGTGATACTGTCTTAAAAGTGGGAGGGCAGGTGGGGGGTGGAGACCCAGGAGAGATCCAGAAAATCTGTTGTGTATGTAAACAAGGGAGATGTCTAAGGAACACCAAGGCTTCAATGGCTCCCGTGCCAGTCCTCACAAATACCACCTCACAAGCCAAATGTTCGTCACAAAATGAGTTGCTGGAATATGTCTGCTTGCAACTATTTGGCCACAAAAAAAGTGCACGACCCTCTCATTTGCTCCAACATGGGTGGACTCAGAGCGTGCTACGGTAAGTGAAAGACGTAGGATTCAGGTACAGGAATTAAAAACAGAGCACCACCGCACTCAAAAGTAGCACTTAAAATACTGAGCCCATCAAAGTTGACAATGGGATGGTGGTTACCAGATGCCAGGGAAAGCAGGGAGAATAGAATAGGGAGAGGTCGGACGATGAGTTCCTATCACAGACTGATGGAGGAAGGTAGGCTTCCCTTCGTGTATGGCAGAGAGATGATAGTTAACATTGATACATTGTTTAATCACAAAAACAATGAGGGCAACTTTGAATGTCAACGCATTAAAGAAATAAAATGTAAAGCTATAGACAGATATGCCCGTTACTCAGAGTTGACCGATGTGTGATAAATTTATGAATCAAAATTTCATAATGTGCATCGATCGTAATGACGTACTAACATGGCATACCGAAAATAGTAAAATAGACGTTGAGAGAGAAAGGTCACCGATAAGCACGAGTCGGGGCTCCAGACATTTAACATCCACATTACTGGGAAGGGTGTGAAATGTTAGAAGAAATATCATCATCAATTGCTTGAGCTCAGTTCACAGAAATAGCTATCCAAAAGCAGAGGGAGAGGTGGGCATTTAGTAAAGACTGTCTTACATTGCTTTGGGCGTCATTAGGCAAACGTCTCCTGTACAGTGGCAGTTGTCAGTGTCGTAAGTTAAACCCATGCCAATGCTCAGCAGCTGCAGGACAATGACACTAAAGGATTCTAGCGACAAACCTTTCGGATACTAAATGGGAGCAGAAGGGGAAAGAGTTAGCAAAGCAATATTCGCTGTAGTGAAAAATAATTTATTAACGCTTTCAAGGCAGACGCCCGCGTGGGCGTAACTAGAGTAGAGCTATATAAATGTTTTGACGATGGGCTTGGTGGGCACAGGTGGCTCGATATCGTTTTACTTTGGAATGCCACGGATTGAATGGCAGCACATGCCACCTTAGCAAAGCTGTCTCAGGGAAAGCATCTCCTTTGGCTTGCCTTTAACCCGGTGCCTTTCAACTTGTATTCAAAAATCGCATCTGTATTCCTCAGTGGGTCCCAATGACCCAGATTTCCTGTGATGTCCCCTATGATGCCACTCTGTTGGGGCGAGGGTGGCTAGCCTCAGTCTCCTCAGATTCATCACATCTAGCAGACTGGGTCGAATCATTTATGAATAGCTCGGGGAAAGACTACCTTCTTGGATTCTCTGCCTTGACCATTCGAAGGAAATGGTGTAGAGGGACAGAGGGAGGGAGAGATGGAGGGAGGGAAGCATTTGGAGCGGCCTCTGTGTATGAAGTTGGAAACGGGCTTTCTGCAACAGGACAGCTGCCAGATCTGTGAACTTGGCTTTTGAAAGCAATAACGGCTTCAGAGGGTGTTCTTTGCTAATTTGAAAAAAAAAAATTGGACCGGTCTCAGGTGTTTTTCAAGTAAGCATTACGACTTTGTTTAAAGTGTTGTCTTTGTTTAAGTGTTTTAGATTTAAGCATGAGTTCTTATATGTCCTGTCTGCCAGCTGTGGTGCCAGCTTGCATCTGTGAGGACAGAACAAAGGGCGATAAAGCTAAATATTAATCAACAAAGTGTCCGTGTCTATGCTGTTGATATCATAAACAGAGCTTGCTCTCAAGGGTTTGTTACAAGGAAGGGATTCCTGCTCTTGCTGCCCCCTTTAGTGCACAGCAGTGGAAGCAAGAACAATCAGTTAAAAAAAAAAAAAGACACAGAACAACCATGCAAGGAGACAGGAAAAGAAAGTCACTGTCATCTGCAAAAGGTATGCTCTCAAATTCAGAGAACCTACGCATTTTGCTAAAGGGTGTTAGGGTACACAGATGCGGTGATCTTGAAGCAACTGAAAATAACACATACAACTTAGTAGTATTTACAATAATGACATAGCAGAGGAAACAAGAATGCTGCTCAGGATGTTGCCCGTGACCTGTAACCAATGTCAGGTGCTCAGACAGAGGCTCCGTACTCCCCAAAATGAAGACGGAAAGAGCTAAAGATGATACGAATGATCACAAAGATGTCAACTATTAGAAGAATGCAAATGGCTAAAATATCTGCTTTATCTAAAGTCATGCAATTTTTTTAATCCCAATTATATGCTACACATAAGGAAGAAAGAGTTCTAAAATCTGTACACTATCTCATAGACCCACCAGCCACAGCTTATTAGAGCATGAAGAACAAGATGGCTACCAGTGTCATTTATTTATTTAATTCAAACTATGATTCAAGGCTGTATGGTATTTATCCAAACCAAACATATAGACCAACAGAACTTAGTAAAAGGTCCCCATGTGAAACCATGCGCATAGGTTGCTGTTTGGTTTTGTTTTGTTTTTCAAGAATAGCAAAATATCACAGTGAGAAAAGGACAGAGTCTTCTGGAGATATTCATCATTCACAAAAGCTAATGGAAAATGGATTACAGACCTAACAATAGCACCCTGGATTTGCCAGGGTGAAGGGTTTTTGACTTTGGCCTTTGTGAGTTTTTCTTGACTAAGATACTGAAAGCTCAGGGAACTAAGCAAAATTAAAAAAAAAAAAAAAAAAAAAAAAGGTGCCTTTTTTTTTTTTAATGGCAAATGAATCAATCAACAAATCAAAAGGCAGCCTGTGGGGAAAGAAGCTTGGAAAGTATATATCTGCTGAACTGATACTATCTAGTGTGTAAGTTCTCATAACTCAATAGAAAAGAATTGATTAATATGACATGACAGCAATGTAGACGTGCTGAGAGCCAAACTGACACTTCTTTACGGCACACAAATAACCAACGACGTGAGGTCCTCAGCGTGACCCTCCACTGGGGAAGTAAAGCCAAAACCACAATGTGCAGGGAGGGAGTGATCTCCCAGCAGGCTTTTACTTTTGAGCACAGAGGTGAGATCTCCACCTTCTCTCTGGAGGGGACCCAGCTAGGAGCACACAGGGCCTAAGATCAGTGGAGCAGTTGGGACAGAAGTCTTCCCGCATGCTGCCATTTGTAATGGGAAGCCAGGAAACTCCACAGTCTTCTGTGTATAGTCCACCAGGAGAGAGACACCTCCTAGCAGTGCTTTCACTTTTGAGCTCAGAGGAGTAAGGGCACAGGCTTACAGGCCCACAGGAGGAACAAACTCCAGCCAGAGACAACAATACCAACTAGCACCAGATAGCAAAAGGCAAGCACAAGAATATTACCAACAGAAACCAAGGCCACATAGCAACATCAGAACCCAGTTCTCCCACCACAGCAAGTCCTGTATACCCCAACACAATAGAAAAGCAAGAGTTGGATTTAAAATCATATCTCATTATGCTGATAGAGGGCTTCAAGAAAGACTTAAATAACTCCCTTAAAGAAATACAGGAGAACATGAGTCAACAGGTAAAAGCCCTTAAAGAGGAAACACAAAAATCCCTTAAAGAAATACAGGAGATCATGGGTCAACAGGCAGAATGCCTTAAAGAAGAAACACAAAAATCCCTTAAAGAATTACAGGAAAACACAAACAATCAAGTGAAGGAACTGAACAAAACCATCCAGGATATAAAAGTGGAAGTAGAAACAATAAAGAAATCACAAAGTGAGACATTTCTGGAGATAGAAAACCTTGGAAAGAATTCAGGAGTCATAGATGAAAGCATCAACAACAGAATACAAGAGATAGAAGAAAGAACCTCAAGTGCTCAAAGATACCATAGAAAACATTGACTCAACAGTCACACTTGATCTTAGCCAAAAGGCTGAGAAGTGATGACTCAACAGTCAAAAAAAAAATGCAAAATGCATAAAGCTGGTAAATCAAAACATCCAGGAACTCCAGGACACAATGAGAAGACCAAACTTAAGGATTATAGGTATAGACGAGAGTGAGAATTTACATCTTAAAGGCCCAATAAATATCTTCAACAAAACTGTAGAAGAAAACTTCCCTAACCTAGAGAAAGAGATGCCCATGAACATACAAGAAGCCTTCAGAACTCCAAATAGACTGGACCAGAACAGAAAATCTTCCCAGCACCTAATAATCAAAACACCAAATGCACTAAACAAAGAGAGAATATTAAAAGCAGTAAGGGAAAAAGGGCAAGTAACTTATAAGGGCAGACCTATCAGAATCACACCAGACTTCTCACCAGAGATGATGAAAGCTAGAAGATCCTGGGCAGACCTCATTCAGACCCTAAGAGAACACAAATGCCATCCCAGGCTACTATACCCACCAAAACTCTCAATCATCATAGATGGAGAAACCAAGATACTCCATGATAAAACCATATTTGCACAATATCTGTCCACAAATCCAGCCCTACAAAGATAATTGATGGAAAATGCCAACACAAGGAGGGAAACTATACCCTAGAAAAAGCAAGAAAGTAATCTTCTTCCAACAAACCCAAAAGAAGATATCCACACAAAAATAAAAATAACATCAAAAATAATAGGAAGCGACAATCACAACTCCCTAATATCTCTTAACAATAATAGACTCAACTCCCCAATAAAAAGACATAGACTAATGAAATATTTCTCATGTAAATCTTCAGTTTTATCAGAAAATGTTTGTAATTCCCCTTTTAATTAATTTAGTAATTTCTTTTATGTCTACCATTTTATCTGCATTATTTTTATGATAATCTTCAGTTTTAATATGTGGTTCTTTAACTTCCTCTATTTTATAGAAATGTTTACAATGTAAATCTTTGATTTTATCACAAATGTTTCTAATTCCACCTTCAATTAATTTAGAGTTTTTACATCAACCATTTTTTATGCAAAATTTCCCACAAAATAGTCAATTTTAATGTGTTTTTCTATTTATTTCTTGAATTTTACCAGAAATATTTTTCATGGAAATCTTCAGTGTTATCTGAAAATGTTTATAATTCCATTTTTAATCAACTTAGGAATACTTTTATGCCTACCATTATTATATCTATATAAAATTTTCCATGGTATCTCCAATTCTAACATGCTTTTTCTACATTTTTCTACAATTTTATCAGAAATATTTTCCACGTAACTCTTAAATTCTATCATAAAATGTTTCTATCCCATATTTCAATTAATTTAGCAATGTTTTACATGTCTACCACTTTACTCCTTAATTTTCCATGAAAATTGTCAATTGTAATGTGTTTATCTGAAATATTTTCCATGTAAAACTTTAATTTTATCATACAGTATTTTTACTTCCCTTTACTTTTCTTTTCAATAAATTAAAAAAGAAAAAAATTTCACTTAGATATTTGTAAACATAATCAGCACCACTGCAAGTTTATAATAAAATAAAATGATAAATAAATAAATAAATAAATAAATAAATAAACAAACAAACACAGAACATGGGTCCAAAATAGCAGACATTCCAAAGCCCTCACGGATCCTGTAGTCTCCCACCAACACCAGAAGACATCTGCTGATCAAAATGAAGACAATAAGTCAAACCACAAAAAGGAAAAGCCTAGTCTGTGATCAGAATTAGGGGAAAAAAGATAGATGAGAGATAAAAGCAAAAGGTTTAAGTGCCACGTTCCTCCACACCTGAGGAAGAGAGAAGAGACTTCCTCAGGGAGATGCTCAGACACAAAGAAGGAAAGCAGTTTCCATCCTCCTGCTAAGGCAGAAAGTACTCTCCAAAAACAATATACCCAAGAAAGATACACAGAAAACCTCATGAAAAGTAAGACATTAAAAAAAAATGTCACCGCCAGGAAGTTAGGATCCAAAATAGACTCTAGAGAAAAAGCCCTAGTGCTCACAATCCAGAATGTTCCAGAAAATGAGCCTCCAATCAAGATCCAGGGTAAAGGCATGCTCAGACAGGGATTCTTCACATGGAAGCTGTGTTTGGGGAATTTAAAATTACTCTGGACCTAATTAGGAAGCATCAAAATATCCAAGATATATCTAAGTTGGCATAAAATGTTCATAAGCCTTAAATGCCTTCTGACAAATTCATTATTGAAGTTTCTGCTTTAGCCGGATATAGCTGTCACCTGGGAGGCTCTGCTAGTGCATGACAAATATAGAGAGGAACACTCTCAGGCAGCCATTGAACTGAGCACAGGGTCCCCAATGGGGGAGCTAGAGAAAGGACCCAAGGAGCTGAAGGGGTTTGCAGTGCCATAGGAGGAACAATAATATGAGCTATCCAGTACTCCCAGAGCTTCCACGAACAAAAACATGAACCAGATAGTACACATGGTGTTACCCATGGCTCCAGATGCATAGGCAGCAGAGGATGGTCATGTTGGACATCAAAGGTAGGAGTGGCCCCTGGTCCTGGAAAGGCTTGATGCAGCAGTGTAGGGGAATACCAGGACAGGAAAGAGGGAAGGTGTTGATTGGGGAACAGGGAGAGGGGAGAGGGCTTATGGGACTTTCTGGGTGGGAGGAAGACCAGGAAAGGGGAAATCATTTGAAATGTAAATAAAGAATAGATCTAATAAAAAAATCAGGGCTATTAAAAATGAAATTAGAACAAAGTAATAAAAAATCAATAAAGCCAAACATTAATAGAATAAGCCAATCATATTTTAGTCATTTTAAAAATACAAAGAACTAATAAGCAGTAGGAAGAACACAGCCCAAAGGTGAGATCAAGGCTGAGGAAGGCGTCTGGAGAGCTTCCACCACCAGGGGGAAAGATTATCATGAGCGACTTGACTGTGTACATGTGAAATTGATACCACCTTTATAGAAAATGTTTCATCACCTACACAACACAATGAATTCAATCACTGATAACAGAAAAATGAATTGATTTCTTTAAAACTTTCCAACAAATAGCTTCATTGATTTTTTTTAAAAAGAACACTTAATGAAAATTAACCGCTATTTCAAAAATAAAGGAGGAGCTGTTGTGCTTCCTATTTCTATAATGGATCTAGAAATTGAATACAAAAAGAAACTCAGCAAATGATTGTAAGACAGACTAATAGAACCAATAAGCACTTAAAGTTTAGCAAGTCAAAAGCCGGGAGGCAGTGGTGCTTGCCTTTAAGGGCCAGCACTCCAGAGGCACCGAGGCAGGCAGATCCCTGACTTTAAGGCTAGCCTGGTACAGACTGATTTCCAAAGTAGCCAGACTACACAGAGAAAGCCTGTCTCGAAAAACAAACTGAAGGAAAGGTCATCCAGAACTGCCCCATCTGGGGATCCATCCCATATACAGCCACCAAATATAGACACTGTCATGGAGGCCAAGAAGTGCAGGCTGACAGGAGCCTGATATGGCTGTCTCCTGAGAGGCTCTGCCAGAACCTGATATATACAGGGGCAGATGCTCGCAGCCAACCATTGGACTAAGCAAGGAGACCCCAATGTTCTCAAAGGAGTTAGAGAAAAGACTGAAGGCGCTGAAGGGGTTTGAAACCCCATAGGAAGAACAAACAGTATCAACCAACTAGACCTCCCAGAGCTCCCAGGATCTAAACCACCAACCAAGGAGTACACATGGAGAGACCCATGGCTCCAGCCGCATATGTAGCAGAGGATAGTCTTGTCGGGCATCAATGGGAGAAGAGGCCCTGAGTCCTGTGAAAGCTTGTCAATAGGGGAATGTGAGGGCGGGGCAGGGTGGGTGGGTATGGACACACCCTCATAGAAGCAGGAGGAAGGGGATGGGATAGGGGTTTTCTGGGGTGGGGGAAAAATCGGGAAAGAAGACAACATTTGAAATGTAAATGAATAAAATATCCAATAAAAAACAAAATCAAAATGCAAACAAATAAAATGTCAAATGCGCCAAGGCAAACAGCGTTGCGTTTTTGAAGCAGTTGTACACAGTTTAGGTTGCTATAATGAGCTGTATCATAAAAGTTATAAAAAGATAAGTCAGAAAAAAATATTTCTCTCCTTCTATAGAGAGCCACGGTTGGAGGTCTCCAACTGAATCCTCCCCTCAGAGCTTGGGGAACCCTACAGAAGAGAGTGGGGAGGAACTGTGGAAGTCAGAGGGATGGAAGACACCAGAAAAACGGGGCCCACAGAATCAACTCAGCAGGACTCATAGGGACTCACAAGCGGCACTCACAGAACCTGCCTGGGTCTGTGCTAGGTTGTCTATATACATGCTGCAGTGGCTGGCTTGGTGTTTTGGTGGGGAACCCTGCTCTTGGGACCCCTTCTTCATACTGGGTTCACTCACCCAGGCCTTGAGGCAAGGGTTTGTGCCTCGAGTCTTACTATAACTTGTTATGCTGCATTCAGTTGATGTCCCTGGGAGACCTGCACTTTTCTTGGATGGGGAGAAAGGATGGGAGTTGTGGGCTTGGAGAGGTGGGACCCTGGGGAGTGGACCTGGGAGGGGATGTGAGAAACTGGCAGGGAGAGGAGCATTGGGGAAGCTATGGGTCAGCATGGATTATACGGGAGAAGAATAAATATATAAATACAAATAAATAAAGTGAGTAAGTAAATATACAAACAAGCAGACAAATAGAAGAGTTTCTCCTCCTATAAAAGATTTAGGAATTTTCAAAACATGAAGGGGCAGGGGGTGGGGGTGGGGCGAATGAGATAAGCAATTGCATACCAGGGCAACAGCAGAGTTGTACTCCAGTTTGCACAGATTCCCTGGATATAGGGCTCCTGTGGAAGCAGGATGCTCCTCAAATCTATACAACAGTCATGTGTAGAATGAAAATCAGTGTTAGTAATGTCAGAATTTTTCATAGGATCAATTATCACAAAACATTTACTGTAGCTGGAGCTTTATTCTGCTACAGGGTTGTCCTACTTAAATACACTTCCCAGGGCTTATTTTAATGCATCCATTGGGAAGCTGATAACTACCTAGGAATACATGAGGATATGATCAAATCATCTACTCAAAGCGCCATCGTCCAAGTAATGGTGACTTTTCAATCTGGTTCCATATAGTCTGTATGTGTGTATGTGCGTGTATCAAATATTGAGTATCTAGCTAGAGATCACTACGACTTCAACTTTTAGGCCCTGCTATTTATGCATTCATCACTAAGGGTCGGTACATCTTTATTAGAAAATGAAATTGTTAACTGGGTGACTAATTAGATAGGAAATTAGACTGTAGAGATTTAATAACAGGTAACAGACATTTGTAAGCTGAAGCAATTGGATTCATTTTCATAGATTTCTAACTTCTTATGACAAAAACCATTGGACTTTGTCTGGTAGTGACAGGGAAATGGAAGCACTGTGTTGGAATGAAGCCACAAGAGTTCCAGCACTCTACTGTATAGCACACCCTTGACACTTCTGTGTTCTTTAATAAAACTGTGTCCATTTTGCCCCACATCACTTCTAAGGGAGGGAGACTTCACAGCTTCCATTTTTTTATTTTATTCTGTTTTCTTTTTCTTTATTAGATATATTCTTTATTTACATTTTCATATCCATGATATCTGAGAAGTTCGAAAGTAATACATGCAAAACAAATGTGCATCTTTTAAGATTAATATATTATGTCATTTCAATTTTCCTTCAACATTAGTAGATACAGAATCATGTGCTTACGCCAGTAAGTATGCAATGTGTTGTGATCTATACTTATTTTTCCAAAGTAAAAATTGAACCAATAAGTTATCGGGCGCCTCTGGGAAATTAATTCTGTTTTCCTTCGACCAGATTTCAATGGAATTTATTACAACAGTCAGTTTTAACTTGGAGAGCATCTAAAAAGATAAAGGAGAATTTTGAGCATCACTTGAAACATATTTAGCTTGGTTATTTTGGGTTACATAGAGGCTTCAAGAGCTTAGCAAAATATGACACACATTAATATATATATATATATATTTACTTATTTATAAGTTATGTAAAAAAGTAAACTTGCTTTTGAAAACTCACAGTATTAACGAAACCGATGATCTGAATGACTTTCTGTAGCACGACTTTAGTGTCAGAGCCCATGTAATCAAACTGGAAAAAAAATATGAATGGCTCTAAATAGACAAGCACACGCCCTTCAGTGGGCAGATGTTCTGAGTAAGCAATGAGACCACATTCTGACTGAAATCCAGAAAAACTCAATAATGCTAAGTAAATAATTACTTCAAAATATCGAGTGATGTGAATTTTAACATCATTTAATACATTGTAGACAGCATCATGGCGCATCCCCAGCCGTACTGTCTCCACAGAGGGACTGGTGTCGATGGCCCACATTCACGGTAGCCAAAGAAGCCAGGCAAAATACCACTAGGGCTAGTAGCAGTAACACCTTATGATATAAGTGGCACCAATACTCATTGGATTCGTGTTGATAGAGGACAGGAAACAAGAGAGGAGTAATGGGCCAGGGAATCCACGAAAGAAACCCTGGGGTGGGGCTGGGAGTTGGGGGAGGTGAGACCCAAACATATACGGTCTTGACACAGAAGGGAGAAACACTAGGAATAGAGGAATGTAAATGGATAGAGGATTGGTAGGGGAGGAGAGAGGCAACCCAACTAAGAACACATAGAAAGCTCCTATTTTACAAACTAACAGAACATCATCATGTTAGAAGGGAGTGAACAGAGGTAACCTGCTAATGTGGATAATGCTGCTCCTGGCAGCAATGGGTTTTTAGAGGAAAATCCCAGTGCCGTGTGCTGGATACCTCTGATGGCAAAGGTTCCCAAAACAATACAGAGGGTTGCCATTTTCCATGATTGCTTGTAAGAAACTGGAACTAAAACTCTATTGCTGAGAACACATACTCCAGATACGAGACACAGAGGAGTCAAGCTGGACCAACACTGGAAGCCCGCACGCTGCTAGCTTGTCTCCGCAGTGTCAGAAGGAACTATGAGGGAGATGTCTTCAATGGCCTTGCCCAGCTGTGGACTCTGCAGGCTACAGTACTGACCTGTCAGGCAAGACACGGCTGCTGGTACAAGCAGGGAGTCAACGGAAGTGGACAGAGGATGACACAGGGTGACAAAGGCAGACATAGTCACAACACACTGTACTCATCTAGGAAATGGTCAAAGTGAACACAACAGGAACAGGACACACCAGCTTTTTGTCCACGACGATATCCATCTTAATGAATTGTGGGCGTAACAAGATAAATCCAGTTTTCTGAAAAACACAGTGACATGGGTCCTGAGAAACATTGCTAAATGTTGCTTTCTATTAAAATTATATTTAAAATAAGGTGAAAGCTGCTATTGCGTGTAATAAGCCTGTTTCTGGACACAGAATTTAGGGAGCATTCAGATGATTTCCTAGCACTGGGTGCCATGGTAAGCAAGAACTTTCAGTTAGATGTCTCAAGCTGGATAGTAAGTCTAGCATCTTTATAATATTTGAAAGAACATTCTAGGTTTATAACAAAAACCCTTGTTTTTCTTAACCATTCTGATAATCTCAAACTATCCATGTAGGAGGATATTTTTGCTAACAGGTTTGAGGAAGCTGCTTTTAGCTAGCCACGTATTTTCAGAGGAATCCTGAAGTTTGCAGTTGATGGTATTCACCGAAGCCAGTTGTGCTCCCTTGCCCGATCATGGGTCTTGCTAAAGGAAAGTTCATTATTTATTCCATAATGAAGCCATTGAAATTATCTATTTTTGAACAGGCAGGAAAACGTTAATACTTTCATCGAAATGACCTGGGTATCTGGAGGAATATGCTCAGTTAATTATTTAAAGTTGTCATCTCACTTTTGGTTCTGTGTTCAAACCTCCTTGCTTTTGGGATTCATTATCTAAGCGTTTACTGAGTTTGTGTCCAATTTCAACTGTAAATCCACAAGCTACTAAAAGATGACAGAGGACCTTCATTTACAAAGGAAACCCATGCTGGGCAGGCCTGGTGGCAGCTGCCTCTGATGTCAGCACTCAGGAGGCAGAGGTAGGCAGGTCTCTGTGAGTTTGAGGCAAGCCTGGTCTACAGAGTGAGTTCCAGGATAGCCAGGGCTATATAGAGGAGGGGACAAAAAAGTGTTTAAAATGTAAAACCATGGTAAGGTGTATTTCAAAAAGCATTTTTCATTTCACAAAATTATACTAAGTAGAGAGAGCGAACACCGACCTTCACATTGCTTCGGAATTGATAATCTAAATCATCCATCCAGCCGTACGTCTGATTCTTTCCTAAGTCAGGAATCTGAGCATGCTCGTTTGTGTTCTTGTAGATCACATGCACAAATCCTGACAGGGTTTCCACAGGTTCGATTCCATAGGAGACATTTTCAAATTGTATTGTTCCCCTGGGTGACAGAACAGTTAAAGGAAAATTAAAATGATTCAACCAAATCTATAAAATTCTAATGGCAAACGTTGCCCAGAATTCTCTTCAGTCTGAAGCCATCTTTCATGGCCTATTTTACCAACTTTTTGTCAAGGCTATTCCAGAACTACATCACTGTGCTGTGGGATGCCCATGCTTGCCTATTACAGTCATTAAAGAGGTTGAGTGGAGACGTGGAGATGTGTCCCTAAGACTCTCTACTGTATTGGTATTAGCTTTCTGTACTAGTGTGTGGAATCTGTAGGTTCTCTATTCCTCAGTCTTGGGTCCTGTGTTGTTTGTTCACTGTTAACTTGACACAAACTTAGACATAGCTTTTATTATATGTAAGTACTGTGGCTGTTTTCAAACACACCAGAAGAGGGCATCAGATCTCATTACAGATGGCTGTGAGCCACCATGTGGTTGCTGGGAATTGAACTCAGGACCTCCAGGAGAGCAGTCGGTGCTCTTAACCACTGAGCCATCTCTCCAGCCTTAGACATAGTTTTTAAAAGAGGTGATATTAACTGATAGGATGCTTCCATCAGACACATTGTCCTGTCGGCAAGCCTGTCGGACATTCTCTTGAGGGATGATTGGTGTGGGAAAGCCCAGCCCACTGAGAGAAGTGCCGTCCTTGGGTGTGGTCCTGGATCATAGACACAGCTGACTGAATGGAGCAACCAATAAGGAGTATTCCTTCTACCTAGTCTCCGCATCAGTTACTGCCTCTGAGTTCTTGACCTGACTTGCCTGTGTAGGGCTTGCAAACCATAAGATGAAATAAAGCCTTTCCTCCCCAACTTGTTTTGGCCATGGTGTTCTATTACAGCAATAGAGAGAGACCCTGACTAAGATAGGTCCCTTATCTACAATACATCTGACTCTTTTTCCCTGATACCTTGGTCATAAATTATTAGTGTGGGTGAACTGAAGAAAACTCATGCCTAAAAGTGACCAATAAACAGAAGTCATTATTATACTCATTCCCATTTATTCTAGGAGATCAAAAACAACACTAGGCAGGAACTAGAGAAGTTTGAAAGTATTGACCACCACTCCGTACACTCAGTACATCCCACAGCCTCAACTAGGTCCCATAAGGATCATTGGCACATGGCTCCTCCCTGGGAACAGACTCACAAACTCATGCAATTTGGGTTCATTTCTCAGAGGATTAAAAAATAAAGGTGAGTACAGAATGAGAAAAGGCATACAGAGGACTAACTCGTAAGACAGCAAGATACAGTGCCAGAGACTTCAGCCTCTGTTCCAGCTGCTTTATTGTCAGTTCAACACAGGCTAGAGGTTTTGGGGAAGGGAAACTTCAATTGAGAAAGTGCCTCCATCAGATGGCCTATAGGCAAACTTTTATTTTCTTGATTAATTAATGATTGATGTGAAGGGCCCAGGCCACCTCCATGGGTGGTGCCACCACCCCTGGACAGGTGACCCAGAGTGGCATAAGAGAGAAAACTGATCAAGTCATGGAAAATAACTAAGCAACATTCCTCCACAACCATGCCTTCAGTGCCTGCCTCCAAGTGTCTGTCCTGACTTCCCTTACTGGTGGACAATTAACCGAGAAATATGAGACGAAACACACTCTTCCTTCCCAAATTGCTTTTTGGCATTGTCTGTCTCTCAACAATAGGAACCTATATAGGGTAAGATCTTTGAATAACACACAACCTGAGTCCTGAGCAAACGGTGAGTGTCACAACAGAATTTGGAAAACCTGCAACATATCCATTGTAATTACAATTTTCCTGAAAAAAAATGTACAAATGAAAGACAATGGTTAAATCATTCTTAAATACACACCCAAGACATGTCATGAATATTTATAATTTCCCTACCTCAATACTTTTGTATGATAATCAATTACCCAATAATTTTATATTAAGCAGAAAATAGCATAAGAATAAGCTATACAATTCCAAATTGTATCAGTATCAATTTCAATGTGTCAAATAATACTAAAGTAATTAAAGAGTGTTCATTTTTAAGAGAAAGCCCAAATAACAAATCTTTATGGAAGAAAATCTTATTGCTTACCAGATGTGACAAAGATTGAGAATGTTGAACACCATTTCTGTCGTAAGTATAAGCCACTGCAGTTGAAGTTATAAATGATCTATGCAAAAAAAAAAAAATCCTGAAAACATCTTCCAATGGAGTAAATGTAAAAGGTAAATCTTCATATACAAATTAACATATACAGATTGAATACAGCTCTCAGTCTACTATTTTCTATTGTCTAAATATCTTCCCGTCACTGATACTAGTCTTTGAATAGAGAAAACAGTAAAATGCACCATTAATGGGCCACACAAGACAGTGGCTAACTCAAATGAAAAATAATAATACAGGCTCTGATGTCCAGGGTCTTTCAAATCTTTGTCTTTGCCATTCATTAAATTCAGATGCTATATTTGAATCTCTAAATTGGAATGTGGGATTAATGCCGATTTTAACCAATTCTCTTGGCCTCACTATAAATTTATGTTCCATCAGCTCAATAAATCCCAGTCATTGGTGCTCCTCTTCCTTCCCTCCCTCCGTCCATCCCCTCCCCCTCCTCCTCTTCACCCTCCCTCCTCCTCTACCTCCCCTTCCTCCTCCTTCTCCTCTTCTTCTTCCTTCTCCTCCAGCTCTCCCTCCTCCTCTTCATCTTTCTCTTCCTCCTTTTCCCCATTTCCGCCCCCCACCCCCGCACCTCTTCCTTCTCGAGACAACTATGTAGACACAACTGAATGCCGGGTCTGTACAGGCAGGTACCACCAAGATGTCCCCCAGGTTCTTAATAACAATGGCCAGAAATTTCTTTTGTAATCTCCCACCCAGTAGATGTATAAAAGCTTGCCAACCGTTCCTACCAGTCATGACACACACCTTTCCAATCAGTCACTCTCACATCCTCTCCTTAATAGGTGTTGTTTGTTTTTATTATGTCAGATAAAGCCCTTCTGCCTGTGCCCCAGATTCCATCCTGCGCATGACTGAGCTCTGAACCATTTCTTTCCTTTGATTTCTGTACCATGACTACTCTCGTGCTATTAGAAAAGCTTAAGTTTTTAAGTGACTACCGACTGAAGGCATTCTCATTTGATGTCATGTTCCAACACTGCTCTGTCCTATTTTAAGTGTCCACAGCTTATTTGTTTATCAGAAGTGTCATCTAAGCACACACCTCTCTCCTACTTTCTTGGTTCTTAACCACCCTTAAGGTTCTGTGGAAAAATGTCTAAAGGGAACAGCCTTTTAAATTCGAAAGGCACATTACTGATCAGAACCTGTGGTGATTATCCACGCCCTACATGAAACAATGACCAATCATTCATTCCCGCCTGTGATTTATTACACTTTCTCTTCTGTCTCTTGTCCTGCCTGCAGCTTCATCTACCACATTAGGTCCACACTTCCCCCACCAAACACCAAAGTATTTATATTTTCCAAGTTTCATAAGCACTCTTTGTATATGCACCCAATTAATAACACTGCTACTGTTTACTAGTAAGTCCTGTTGAACATCCTCACAGATTCAAATTCAATAGGCACCTCTCCAGTAGAAAATACCCAGCTGAACATAAGTATTCAATCCTCCTGTAAATATCTTTCTGGTTCATAATCATCACTTAGATACACAATATAACCTCTCCATTTTCTTGAGCAGTGACTAAGGGATCTGAAGTCCCATACTGTTTCCCAGTTCTTCTACTGGTTCTGTCTGGAGGCCTGTGGAGTCTGTCTTCCTCATGCTGTAAGTTTTAGTTCACCCACATCAACCCTCGAACTGGTCATCTGACCCATGGAAGCACAGTGTGTGTACCATGTCCTTTTACAGTGTCCTTATACATCCTCTGCAATTTATCTTCTACTTTCTCTTCCAAAACCTTTGTTCTCAGCCCTTTATCAAGCTGCAACCTATCTCAATTCCAAAAAGACATCCTGACTTGCAAAGAATACTACTTAGGCATTTCTCACCAAATGTTAATAAAACTCTGCTTCTTAGAATTGGTGCATTGGGATATGTCTTCCTGTTCTATAAATGCTCTTCATACCTTGTTTATTCTCTTTTTGTCTAGGACCTTGTCTAATGGCTGGCCAACATACAGTAGCCATTAATACATTTGAACTGAAATAATTATGACCATAACTCTTATAAAAGTCAAAACTTTGACATTTTGAATGATGAAATAATTACTTACTGTTTTTTAAGATGGATGAAATGTGGGTTTTCATTTATTGTAATAAGATAAGCCATCTGTAACAAGAATAATTTTTAAAATGTCAGTCACATGCTTTGCTCCATTGTGTTTTAAAAGAATGACAAAATTAATACATATATATAATATATAACAAAGATAGAGATACACATATATACATAAACACACATTTATTTATGTGTATATATATACACATATATACATATTACATCATACACACAGATATATATATATATGGGTCTTTTGACTTCCCATCCCATGTGGATTTCTGAGTCTTCAAGATTCTAAACTGAGAGCTAGGCTTAGCACCTGTGGCCAACAGAAGCTTGCCTCGTTTTAATAAACTTTTATCATCTGGCTTAGCCAGATACTCCCAGTCATCATCCCTGTAACAGACAGCAAGCTTCACCTCATCCTCAGAATCAGTTCCCTCTTATCCAGTCTCATCCTGATTGCAGCCTGGAGAGGACATGCCTGTTGTTTGCCACCTTTTGGGCACCTGTGCCCATTTCTGAAGTTCCTATCCCACAATGCTTTGCTGCAGCGGAGCTTTTCTGGGCTCTATCTGCTACCTCTATCTAAGCATCTTGGATCATGATGTGCTCAACCTCTAGAATATAAATATAGCATTGTCATTACATGGTTTTCTGGATCTGTTTCCACATCTGGTGATGTGATCTTTTCAGGAACAGTTGTCTGCAGGATGGTTTTCTGAGAATCTAAAAGTAAAAAAATAAGTGTTACTGTTTTGATATCTATTTTTTTTAGTTTAATTGTATATCCATTTCTCTACATTAGTTTTGAGTGGTTTATACATCTTTTCCTTTACCCTTTCCACTGTCTATTAAATTGTTATCCTCCTCTCCCTCCCACTCCTCTTCTCTCCCTCCTCTCAGTTACACACCTAAACCATTCCAATCCCGAACTTGAGGGTTGGAAAAGGCTTAGGAACATAGACTCATGCAGAAAGAATGGTGGTTATTAAGAAAGGTGGCGTCTTTGAAAATAAAGGGGTGTGGGGCTGGAGACACAGATGGCTCAGCGGTTAAGAGCATTGACTGTCCTGAGTTCAAATCCCAGCAATCCCATGGTGACACACTCTTCCATAATGAGATATGGCACCCTCTTCTGGAGTGTCTGAAGACAGCTACAGTGTATGGGTTTTCTCCAACAGACCAACCCTAGGTTTATCAAACACACTCTGGGAAGCCCCCATGCCCAGGAGAAGTTGGTCAGTAAAGGAACTCCATGGTTTTTGTGTGCTTTGTGTGTTTTACTTTGGTACTTTTTATCTTATTAGGATTTTGTTGTTGTTGTTGTTTTGCTATGATTTTGTTTGGAGGTTTTTGTCTGAGACAAGAGAAAGAATATAAAGTTGAGTGGGTAGGACGGGTGGTATTGAGGATCTGAGGAAGGGGAAAGAATATGAAAAAAATAATAATTAAAAATTTAAAAGAAGTTAGTCAAGAAAGCCTGTGGAGGGCAGCAGTGGCCAAACCAGGAATTAAAATGAAACAAGAAAACAAACAAAAAGTCGGTTTCTTTGTGGTGATGAACCGAGTCATTTACATAGTAACAGAATTAGGAATTCGGTTACATTTCATTGTTATCTATGTTATAGTTACGAAACCCGTCCCACTCCAGGGAATGCTTTGCAGCCAAAGAGGAGCAAAAGGAAAGCAATCTAGTGCAGTGAGCCAGGGATTGCAGACTTCGCCTCTGCCCCTCAGAAGCCGGAAGTCAGAAGCTAGAAGCTAGAAGTTGAAGCCAGGAGCATCTTCGATCTCTGTACTCACTCTGGCCTGCCTGCAGCCCATTAAGATGCACAACCAGCAAAAGAAGGAGGAACATGGCTCCCTTGGTGGTCCGGGAGCTTAGCTGAGGAACATCAGGCTAGGCGGGCTGTGCCACGCGTTGTGGCCAGTAACGGAAGCTCCTGCACCTGAACCTGCTGGTTGTCGCTAGGGAAACCAGAGCAGAAAGGGTTGGAGAATGAGATGCATAGATTCAGGTAGGCGGCTAGCACCAACCATCCTGTTCACTGTAAAAAGGAAGGCGGCTGCCAACAGGTTTACTCTTCAGGCTAGGGGGAGCTGGTAAGGATTTTCTTTGTATCATTGATCGTGTCTTTTAAAAATAATTTCCACATCACTGAGGAAAAGATGGATGAAAATGTTCAGGTTACTGATGGCAGGCAGCCACATGTCTTCCAGGATACTTCAGCATAGTGTCCCCACAACTGAGAACAATAAAATGTTGCTAGCCTGGCTTATCCTTTTCACAGGTGCGTGCAGAATACCTCCTAAAATACTCGTTGCTCCGACACAGACTTTCAGAACATTCTCTGCAGGATCATATTGTCACCCTCTAATTCTGCAACCCTGCATTTCTCCTTGTATTGGTCTGTTAAAGGTGTGGGCATATAAGCTGAAGTAATTACAAAAGCCAAGAAAACAGAAAACAACCATGGAGGAGAGGAGGGGAGGAGCCCCACAGAGGGCAATGGTGGAACACAGGTGCTAAGAGAGGAGGCAAGAAACTTAATTGAGAAAGGGAGACAAAAGAAAAGATAAATAACATTAAAAATAGTTTTATTTTGCAACAGTGTAGAGGAATACCAGGACAGGGAAGCAGGAGAGGGTTGATTGGGGAACAGGGGCAGGGGAGATGGCTTATGGGATTTTTTTGGGGGGGAGGGGACCAGGAAAGGGGAAATCATTTGAAATGTAAATAAAGAATATATCTAATTAAAATATTTTTAAAGCTATGGGAAACATTGTATAAGCTAATTTAGAAATATATAACATATATGCATATTTACTTTTTTTTCTATTTTTAATGGAGTTATACCACACTGAGTGGTAATGCGTTCTCCAAGAGATACAGACAATCTACCAAAAATTCTAATATCAGGCAATGGAGAACCTCCTTTGGAGTTTTTGGTCAAGTGAGTCCAAGACCTTGGTTGCCTTATAGGACTTGAAAGCAGGATCACATTGCTGAAAACATCACACTTTGAGCACAAGGTCTTTTGGGATAAAAGTAGACCCGCCCTGGAAGGCTCCTCCTTGAGGCGGGGCTCTCACAGTATCTGATGGCGTTGTGCAGGCTCCCAAAGAAGAGGAGCAGTCACAGTGACCAGCATGGCAGGGCAGCCCCCAAGTGTAAGTGTAGCACTTTTGTCTCAGGATAATCAACCTTCTAAGAGAAAAACTTAAAAGAAATTCAAGCATGGTAAATTTGGTATAAGCCAAGAAACACATAGTTGAAGGGACCATAGAGCCTAGAGCAGAAGAACCTATACCACAATTTTCCTAAACCAATATATTTTTTCAGTGCATTTAGATACTGATCTTGATACCCATGGGTAAGTATAGCTTGCATCCGTCATCAAAGAAGCTTCTTTTTGCAAGGGATGGAGACTATTATAGCAATCCACTGCCAAGCCCAGGATGGCTATGCAAGGGACATGACATGGCTCCCACCCCTGAACAGAGCCATCAGAGCGTGGGCCTCTATGAGTGTCAGTGATTGCTGAGGGCATAAGTCTTGTTTGTATAATAATGTGCATATTTTCATGTTCCTCCTTCAGAGAATGTTCCTGCTGTTAAGATTCATGACTCCATGATAAACAAAGACAGCATGAGTCTGGGAGGTGATGGTGTGTCTATGTCCTTAGCAAAAAACAGTAAACACTGAGAGCTTCAGGACAGCTCTTAAGGCTGTGGGGAAGAACTCTGAAAACATGTGTTCAAATATATATAATTTGTCAACTATTCAAAATATAAGGATGTGATATGAATTATATGAGCAGCTTCATGGACCTAAAAGAACAGAGGCAGCTGCACTCTGAGCCAGCTTCTCAGAAAGATACAAAGGCAGGCAGATTCCTGAGTTAAGGGGTCAGCCTAGAACAGAGCTAGTTTGAGCCCAGGCATGGTGGAAATGGTAATATCAGGATCCCACCCAGCTAGCTCATTGTCTATGCTTACAAGGGCAGGCAGATCTCTGAATTCATTTGCAATGTGTACTTGCTGTCCCTAGGGGCTGCGGTCCTGAGATGCTGATTCATGGGATAATCAAAAGGCAACCTGGGTGATGACTGAGTTCATATGTAAATAAAAGCCTGGGCTTTTATTTACAAGATGAGCTATCCAGAGAGTTTTAGAATGGTAAGAGAGGGCTGTCTGGAGAGAGCAATCTGGAAAGCTGTCTCAAGCAGAACATAGGCCGTCAGCTTGTAACCCACGATTTCACTTCGAGTCGTTTTATAGACACTCTCAAACACCTCTTCTCTCAGGACCCCCTCTCCAAGCCAAGGCTGGTCCTTGGCAATCCACAACTAGTCAAAATGCAGAGAATAAGTGGCTATGCATGGCCAGACACAACTGATGCATCTGCAGCACTCCTATAGGGAAAGCCATGAAGAAGGGGGCAAAGAATCCGTAAGAGCAGGAGAACCAGGGCTCCTGCTATGAGACAGTGTCCTCTAGACACGATAGGTGAAGCTGAGTCCATGAATATTAGTCTCAGCATACTGCTACCTAACCACATACTGAATAGTGACAGCGACCATTACCCTAGTGTCAATGGAGGGAATCTTAATAAGCCTGGTCCCTCAGTGAAGAATTACAGGCAATCAATGGCTGCTGGGAGCTGAAGAACCAGTTTTCTCCAGGGAGCATCAGATTATCCAGTCCCAAATTCTCGGTCTGAAGCACATGCACATGCAAGCAACACTTAATAGACTCCATAGGTTGCTGTACATGTATGTGTCTCTCTGTGTGTGTGTGTGTGTGTGTGTGTGTGTGTGTGTGTGTGTGTGTGTGTGTGTTTAAAAGTATATTATTAAGGATGTTATGAATTTAAAAGGGAGTAGGTACACTAAGCGGGCAGAGGGACAGAAGGGGTGAAAATGGTTTAAGTACAGAACTCTTGCAATAAATTCTCAAAATAAAAATTAAGTCATGCACCATAAGCATGATTTCCTTTTCCACAGACACTTGTTTCTTTGTAGACTCTAACCCAAATCATAATTACAAAAAAATCCAGCCACACTCCACATTAATTATAATTCTTTTGGAAAAGATAGAATGTATTTAATAAGTATGCTTTGAAATCACTTTGCCATGGTTTAAAAAAAAATAGGAATGGTAACAAAATAACATCTCACTTTTAAAGGGGACCAAGCGACCAAGTCATAAAGTCACACAGAAGAGAATGAGTAGAATTGACAGTCACTTAATGGATTAGTGATTGGAGGAGTCATCCCTGACAAACATGCCCAAAGGGGACAGAGATAAAATATCAGCTTGCACAAGTAACGTTAGGAGACAGAGTTCAAATTAGCCTTAAATTAGGAGAAAGAGGTATGTTTTCTGGCCTCCCAACATGCCTGAGCCTAAAACGTGAGATGACTTGCCTGGTATCCCTAATGGTTGGAGAAACGTGACCCATGCTGACCTAGTTAGATTCCTATGTCTGTCCCAGTTCCTGATGTTTCCAACAGGACTGAAAAAATAGAGTGTCCCATTTGGGTGCCCACAAAATCTCTAGTGCACAGTAACACTGAACAATACCATTGCCGTGCCTCTCTCGTGGGCACAGCCTCTGGAGTAGTTTGAAATAGACATGGTCCTGGTGTCTCACATTTTGAATGCTGACTCTTCATGTGGTAGGGCGATTCATAGAGGCTCTGGGGCTTTTAAATAGTGAGGCCTATCTGACAGAAGTCAATGATGAAGGGTGGGCCTTTGAGAGTTCTACCTGGCCCCTGATATTTCTTTTCTCCCGCAGTGATTCTCAACCTGCAGGTTACAACCCCCATGGGGTCAAATATCAGATGTTCTGCATATCAGATATTTGCATTGTGATTTAAAACAGTAGCAAAATTAGTTATAACATAGCAAAATCATTTTGTGGTTGGGGGTCAGCATTGGGAAGGTTGAGAATAGGTCCTTCTCTTCCCCCACATCCTCCTCCCTTCAAGTCGATAGCAACATGAGCAGCCTCTACACACACTTTCACCATGAGAAGCAGCCAGTCTTTCTTAGACTCCGTGGACCAAAACATTTTGAAGCCATGGTCCAGGATAAATCCTTTCTCCTTAGTTGTTTCTGTTGGGTATCACGGTAGCAGAATTGTATATATCACTAGCATAGGCTCTCTGCTATATCACTCACTGAAAACAAATGAGTGAAGGACTGAGGAAAACGGACCTCAATAACAAAATGATATTGGCTTTGGATGGGTCCCAGCCAGGGGGTTCCTGTAGTATCTTGTATGTTGAATAGCTAATGTGTGTTAATAAGTGGTAGCTATAAAAATGTCTCTGCATTTATATATCTATATGATAAAGTGGAAACATCCAATGCTCACAGATTCAAGTATTTATTGTTACTAAAATGTCAGTCATACCAAAAACATCCCGCTAAGTTTTTCTGGTTGTTTTGTGATGAGAACCCTACACAAATGAGATTTTATTTTTTAAAATGTGCTATTTATCTTGCTGGGTCTAGGTTACCTCACTCAGAATGATTGTTTCCAGCTCCATCCATTTGCCTGAAATTTTCATAATGTTTTTCTTAATAGCTGAATAATTTTTTCACTGGGTAGGTATAGCACATTATCATTTTCCTTTCATTAATTGATGGACGTCTAGGCTGTGTCTATCTCCTGGATATTATGACTAGAGCAGCAAGGATAATCAAACATTTCTGCAGTAGGCTATGGGTCTAGCTGCATCATACACTAGATCTATGTTTTAACTCCATACTAATTTCCGTGTGGCTGACAAGTTTGCACTCCCCCCAGCAATGAATCTATATCCCCCTTTTCCCACTTTGGTTGGTTGGTTGGTTGTGTTTGGTTTTTTGTTTTGTTTTGTTTTGTTTTGTTTTAGGTCTTAGCCATTCTGACTGGTATAAGATGGGATCTCAAAGTATTTTTGAGTTTTCCTGATGATTAAAGATGTTGAACATTTTCTTACACTGTATTTCATCTTTTGAGAAGTGTTTAGTGCCATCATTGGTTTGATTTTTTTTAACTGAGTTGTTCATTGTTGTGGTGTTTCTATCAATAATACATTAAGGTATACAAATATCACATCCTCCTCTTGGCTTGGCTTGAGGAAGAGTGAGCCTAGAATTGAATTCTCTTCTCCTCTCCCTGTGCCTCCCATCCATTTATCCCTAAAAAGGGGACCACTTATCAAACACTCTAAGGCTGTAGTGGGCTTATTAGATCCAGCCTTGTTTCTCTGGAAGTTTACAGTCACTACTGATGGTCATCTATGACTGTCTCAATCCCTATCTATACTTGTGGAATTTTAAAATCCCTCTACTCAATACGACCTGGAAAGGGAAAACTCCATTCAACCAGTTTAAAGAATATCTGTAGGGAGAGGTTTTCAATTTAGATAGCTTAGGATTCAAAGTCTGTCAAATGGCTAGTCCCATAGTTGTCACCTGCCCTACTGTGGCACGCAGAGACTGAAAATGTCGAGAGAAAGGCTGGCAATAGATTTTATTCACTGGGGAGACTTAAAACTCATTTGGTACTAGCATGGGTGGATACCTTCACTGGAAGGTAGGAGCACAGAAGATGAGAAACATCCTTTTTAACGGAATTCCAAATTCGCTAAGAAATCTGCTGATAACTTTGGTGTGACTAAAGAGTAGCCCATAACCATTGGGATGGACTCTTTTGGAGGCTTTCCCTTCAAGATTATCCAGCTGGTATACACTATCTAGCCAGATTCTAACCAATCCAGAGAGGTTGGGAAGGGAATTTATAAAGGGAGAGAGTTGTGACCATCTCCATTCTGTCCTGGAGATCTAGTCTTGGGCAAAGTCCTCCAGGAGATTCCTTTATGAGCCTCAATGGGTGGGTTCCTATCCTGCTGTCTCTCTATCCCTATGGTCGTAATACCTGGCGTGAATTCATGGCTAAAATGGAATTGTACCACCTCAGAGTTGCAGAAAACAATCTTTTGGAGACAATACTCATCTTGACCTTGGCCCCAATAAGGGTACTTCTTTCAATTCTTCCCTAGTGGATCCCTAGATTAGAAATAAAAGCTACGATATATAGAAAACTAACTGCTTTGCTGTCAATTTGACTGTTCTTGGCCAGGAATTGTCAATAGGTTGTGAGCACTCTCAGGTGGGAATACTCACATGTAGAGTTAATGAACCTGATGAGAGCTATACCATCGAGTGTGACAGAGGAATGCCCTGCACCTGTGAGTTTCCCAAGGAGTTCTCTCATAGACAAACCCCAGGGGCTAGGTGTGACCTGATGGACCCACCTACCTCCCAAAGTCAATCTTAGTTAGCAGGCTGGATTGAGCAATACCTACAATCCTAAAAGACTCCCCAGATTCATCTTACCTTGGGGGCTGAACAACTCTGTGAGCCTCTGTTGCATAGCTAGGACTTTGCTTACCTGGGAGTACTACCCACTATATTCATCTTCCAGTGGGATATTTCCAGGTTGTGGACCATTGCTTTTACTCAGGATAGTTTCTTAACTTTCTATAGTGGCTATCTTAGGTCTCTCCCAGAGAGACAGTAAACCAAGGGTCTCCCTCTGTTACAGCCACTTCTTGTAGTAGATGGGACTTGCTAGGGTCAATTGGTATAGGCCTAGGGATTGTAGAACAACTAATACATGCCACATCAGAAGAGAGACACACTGATTTTAAAAGACCTCCCTTCCTGGTGTAAGACATATAGTTGGTCTACTATTTTAGAAGGAGGGGAAAAGGCTGTAATACTATAATGAAGAAAACAAAAGCAAAAAAAAAAAAAAACCAGCAAAACAAATCTAGTGTTAGAGGAATTGGTAAGGAATAAAGGATGGGTTTTCCAGGAATAAGCCTCCACCAGTACTCAGCCCACCAAGATCTAATAAGTATCTTAAGTCAAATGTGGAATGGGGAAGCAAAGTCTGACCATACAGTTGTCACGTGTGGTCCCCCTCCTCTCTGGATAATAGCCCTTTGCCAGAGGCCAGCTCCAAAGCTCTGGTTCTCTCTTGAAGGTAGTGGCTGTGGGAGCATTAGCAGGGAGGGGCAAGACTTGGTCTGTGTAGAGATCAAGGTTGCTTTTTAAAATAACATTTACCTATCTTGACTTTAAATTACTCTAAAACCAGAAGCCAGGCCTTTGGGTCAACTGACTTCTGTATAACAATAAGGGGATTAAGAGGTCCCTTTTCTCTGCAGAAATTTTGCACACCAGGCCCTAAGGCTGAGAGTTTAACTCCTTGTCAGCAAGGGAAAAGTTGCTCACAGGATGAGATTAAAAGGAGACACTTTAAAAAGGGGGGGGGGGATTCTAATCTTTATTTCTAAAGGAAAGTAAATGGGAAAAAAACTATCAGACTATATGTTTTCTTGATTTGTAAGTGGCTCTACAATGCTTCCCTTCCCCTCCCCCTCCTAAGCTTGCTCTGTCCTTCTGCTCCAAAGTAATGTAATCATTCTGAGGTTTTGGTATCTTTTCTAGGAGAATAGATCACAAGGTTTTTCTAAGCACCTTTTGGGTTTTTTGTTTTTTATAAAAGTTTACTAAAAGTTCAAACATAAAATCAAATCATGAATTAGAAATTCACAGCAGAGAGGTTCACATGTGTTTCTTTTTTTTTTTTTAACTTTTTTTCATTGATATATTTTTTATTTACATTTCAAATGATTTCCCCTTTTCTGGGTCCCCACTCCCCGCAAGTCCCATAAGCCCTCTTCCCTCCCCCTGTTCCTCCATCTACCACTTCCCACTTCCTTGATCTGGAATTCCCCTATACTGTTGCACTGAGTCTTTCCAGAACCAGGGGCCACTCCTCCATTCTTTTTGGACTTCATTTAATATGTGGATTATGTCTTGGGTATTCAAAGTTTCTAGTCTAATATCCACTTATCAGTGAGTACATACCATGATTGATCTTTTGAGACTGTGTTACCTCACTTAGTATGATGTTCTCCAGCTCCATCCATTTGTCTAAGAATTTCATGAATTCATTGTTTCTAATGACTGAATAGTACTCCATTGTGAATGGGTACAAAAAATGTGGTATATTTACACCTGTTTCTATAAAGAGAAATTATCTAGACAGACATGTATTTTATGTCTCTAGCCTCACAGGTTCAATGAAAGCTAAAAACCATAATTCTTGTGACTAAGATAGTATTGAAGTTTTTTATGGATAAGCCAAGTCAATATTTTATTTTCTGTTCTTGCACTTACAATAAATCATTAGTTCCCTTTTATGAATCTTGGTTAATTGGTGTAAAGACTCTAGGAATGTGTCTCTTAAGTTGTAAATTCCTGCTTTCTATCTCAGAAGCAATTAGCTCGTGATATGTAAAGACTGGCAGAGTTCTAATTGCAGTTTTCATATCAGAGAGGGCTTTAATAGCAGTCCTATAAAGGGCTTAATATTACTAGTATAATTTTAGGAATTCTTCTATGGTCATCATTAAGGATTAAGAAATCATCTACTTATCTATATAGTATCACTAAAAAGCAGTACCTCTTCATTGGGCTGCAGAAATTTGCACTATAGGGTAGGCTAATGGCCAGGTATTATATATTAATTTTATAAGAGGAGGAAAGGCACAGCAGCTGTAGGGATGTCCTAAGATTCGTGCTTTGGACCTGGCTCTTTCATCATGGTTTCATGGTGAGACACCTCTGGAAGACCGTCTGCTTGCTTTTAGCCTCTCCTGAATGGCTCCTGGCAGCCCCTCCTAACTGTGACATGGCATATTGTGGTCTGACACCTACCTACATTCCCTGACTGGTATGTTTAAGTTTCCAGTCACCAAACACAGAATTAGGTACAGTTGTCCATAATACTCAGGCCTGTGGGAAATCACGGTGTCAGTTTTGCAAAAATCAGAACCCAATGGAATTATAACTGTCTCCTGGATTGTGAAAGAGTGATCTTTTGACTTTTTTTCCCAATGAGAATGGGACTCTGACCTGATTTCATCCAGGCTTGGTCCCAATCAGTACCTTTGGTATATATATATATATATATATATATATATATATATATATATATATATATATGGATGGTATTTACAGTTAGGAGGGAAAGATTAACAGTATTTACTATTATAAGATCCTTCACACACGATTTCTCAGCATTTACCATTATGTTCTACAGCTCCCTGGACAGTTAATTCTGGTCCAGTTTCCCTCTCTGGATAAGACGAGTTGATCATGGTGTGAAAGTATTCTCTTTGTTAAGTGGTCTTTAGTGTTTCCTATGAGGTGGTGGCAGATGAGACACGGTGGCTGACCTGATCTCTGAACTTGGATGACCAGTGAGCTGTTCGAGCCCTTGAGGTCACACCGTTCACCCCTTGTAGAGGACAAAGGCAACAAGAGGATGCCTGCCTCCCTGATGTTCACAGCAAAGCCTGAAGAGGGTTATGAATAGTTTTGTTTGTTCTCCTACTCAAATGAGGGCAGAATTGCATCAGCCAGTGTGTGTGTGTGTGTGTGTGTGTGTGTGCTTAAATCATGTTCTCGCTAGGGGTTAAAATTGTCCTAATGATTTCACTCTTCATAGACTACAGAAGTTACACTGCATTGCCCATGTAATGGCTCCCTGGCACCCTACGTCTGCACAATGAACTGAATTCTAAAACAGTCCTTCCTCTTGACTGGCCTGAGAGATCTTCCTACCCTTAGGGGCTCACCTGTCTCTTTCTGGTTGACTCCCTAAAACACCCCTTTTTGACAGGAAGTAGCCATCACCAGTGTCACCCAAGGTGGTCAGTGTTGATCTCTGAGAGGGGTGAATAAAGGAAAGTTGGACAGATTTTGGCCGATGTAGACAACAGGGACTGGGCCCTTTAGGAAAGGCTTCTCCTATATTACCCTCTGAGAGGCTCCACCCAGCAACTGATTCAGACAGATACCTACAGCCAGACAATGGATGTTGCTCAGGGAAACAGAAGAATATGAGGAAGGATTGGGGCCCCTAAAGGGGATAGGAACTCCACAGGAAGACCAACAGAATCAACTAACCTGGACCATTGGGGATGTCAGAGTCTGAACCACCAACCAAAGAACATACATGGGCTGGACCTAGGCCTCCCCACACATATGTAGCAGATGAGCAGCTTGGTCGCCATGTGGGTCCTAAACAACTGGATCTGGGGCTACCCCAAAAACTGTTGCCTGCATATGGGATATATTCTTCTAGCTGGGCTGCTGTAAGGAATAAATGTAAGCAACATAAAAGAAATTACAAATGTAACCCAGCCCAGTGTGTGTGAGTGTGAAATGTGATAAAGGTAAATGCCCTGACTCAGTGAACACCTCAATTCTAATTGACTAAAAAGATACTGTTCACAGTATCCAGACCAAGTCTGGAGCGTGTGTGTGGAGATTGATAAGCCTAGTGTTAGATAAGGTGGGGTTGGAGGCCTGAGCTGAAAGAGACTTAAAAATCCTGGTCTGACAAGCTAAGGTTTGGGCTCATTCCTGAGAGCTCCAACAGAGACTCTCATGTTGAGATTGACTCATTCCTGGAACCTGCCTACCCATTCCAGACACCCCAGCTCTGGACCAAGGCTCCAGCAGGGATCCAAAGCACAGGGAGGAAACACTGAGGGCCTTGCCTGCGCATCCATCTGAACTAGGCTACAGCACTTGCCAGACCACAGGTGAGTGTGTGTGAGTGTGTGTGTGTGTGTGTGTGTGTGTGTGTGTGTGTGTGAATGAATGTGATCCCTTTTCGCTTTATATTTGTTCCTTGTTGCTTATGAATAAATACTGGTGTAACTTGCTCTGCCGAGTCTTTCACTCTCAGCTCCATCCTTAAACCTGACTCTTGGCAGCTGCCTTTGTCTGGCCTCAGTAGGAGAGAAAGCACCTAGCTGCAGAGACTTGAAGTGCCAGGATTATGGAGGGGTACCCAGGGAGGCCCCCAACAGCTCAGAGGAGAAACAGAGGAGGATGGGGGAAGGATTGTGGGAGAGGGTGATTGGGAGGGGGCAGTAAGCAGAATGTAAAGTGAATAAGTAAAAATAAAACAAGGCGGCTCCTCCTTACTCCTGTAGCCCCTCCCCACTGCAGTTCTTACCAACCAGCCAGGGGAGGGGGGAGTCTAGCCCTGGGCTCAGAAGGGCCCTGCAGGAGAAAAGGAAGTTCCTCAGGGTGGAGGGCTTCCAGGAGTTTGAAATGTCAGACAGAGATGAACTGTATAATGACAGAAGCTCAATTGAACCGAAGCAGCGAGAAGCACTGACACCTGTTAAACAAACTTTATTAAAAACGAAAAGGTTCCAGAAGCAAAACACCATTCTTTTTGTTTTGTTTTGTTTTGTTTTTTGTTTTGTTTTGTTTTGGTTTGGGGGGGTTGGGTTTTTGTTTGTTTGTTTGTTTTGGGGGGGTTGGGGTTTTATTTTATTTATTTTTTTTTTTTTTTTTTGATTTTTCGACACAGGGTTTCTCTGTGTAGCTCCGGCTGTCCTGGAACTCACTCTGTAGACCAGACTGGCCTCGATCTCAGAAATTCGCCTGCCTCTGCCTCCCAAGTGCTGGGATTAAAGGTGAGCGCCGCCACCACTGCCCAGCTACAAAACACCATTCTTTACCATTGCAGTCAGTGGTTTTCTTGCTACTTGTCGAGAACCAAAATGGTGCCTCTCCTGTACCCCACCCCCACTACACCTTAAGAAGTATGAATCAGCCGGAGCTGCCTGAAGTCTTTGCAAACTCACTCTACACACTACCCCATACTCCCAAGCACACTGAAGAGGGACATTCCAACACCAGGGGCATTTATGGCGAATCTTTCCGTCTCCGTCACCATGACCTAGATAATCTTACTCTCAGACATGCCCAGAAACATGTCTCTTCAAGAGACTCTAGATCTTTTCTGGTATGTCACATTGCTTAGTCTGCAGCTTTCGCTGAGGAGGCATCTGGGCACCCACCAGTCTTGTCCTTGACCCTAGGTTTCAATGAAAGGGATACAAGGTACGCACCCAGGATGGTTCTGATTTAGGCATGCAAAGTGTGTGTAGGGGTGTGTGTGTGTGTGTGTGTGTGTGTGTGTTGGAGGAGGGATGCTGAGAGTAACAGGAAGAGCTCAGTCATTGAAGAAAACTCACAGTTGACATCACTGACTAAGCGCGCGCGCGCGCGCGCACACACACACACACACACAGAGAGATCAGCAGACCTGTAAATTGGTCCATTTTCTGTTTATTAGTCCCTTTAGCTGTGACCAAGGGAAATACGTGGACTCCTCATTTCTCAGTGAGCCCCTGGGAACCATCCTCCTCCTCCTCTTCCTCCTGAAAGGATAGCAATTAACTGCAAGAGAGAACGAAACACAGTTCAGGGCAGCAGCTCCAAACACAGTCCCAGTCAAAGTACAAAAGGGGATGCTAAGAGCAAGTGCGCACACGCGCGCGCGCGCACACACACGCGTGCCAGCAGACCTGGATTCTGAAACAAAGCTTTGGATTTTGTATGCTCCTTACATTGCTTTGGCCACAATTAACTAACTCGTACTCATTTTCTAGATTTTTTTCTTTTGAATCAGAAATGTTTATAAGGAAAAATCATTTGTACATTCCACACCTTCCAGATATGAGAGATTTGTAGTATGTTAATGTCTACTTTTAAATGTTAAATGTTTTTATTTTTCCATACCTTTCTGCATTTTGTGTTGTAAACCACACTCTAAGACTTTATTTATTCTGTTGAAGTTGATTCTCATGCACTCCAGATGACCTGACAGAGGATGACTGTGAACTCTGATGCTCCCAGCTCCCACCTCCCAAGTGTTGCGATTACAGACATGTGACACCATGAGCAGCTAGTTTACTGAGTTTTTTTTTCTTTTTAATATTAAAATGTACCTACACAGCTTGCCTCCATTTTCTTTTCTTCCCCCCCCCCACTCCAACCATTCCCAGCCCCCTTGCACCCTCTCCAAACCCTGGCCTCCTCTTCCTGAATCACTGTTGTTATGTGTATGTAAGTAGCTATATATTCACAACCTGCTAAATCCATTGCAGTTGCTTGCATGCGCATGATCTGAAGCCCACTTGATATTGGGGGTAAGCTTATGCTTAAGAGAAGGGTAAGAACACACAGCTAACTTTTTGGAGAGAGAGAGTCAGAGAGTTACTTAGACCAAACCGACCTCTAACTCCTGATCTTCCCCACCGCCTCTTCCTAAATGGAGGGTTTTGCAGTGGGTCTCAACCCCTTCAGAGTCAAACAACCTTTTCACAAAGGTCAAATATCAGATACCTTGCATATCATCTATTTACATTAGTATGATTTATAACAGCAGCAAAATTAGAGTTATGAAATAGCAATGACAATAATTTTACAGTTGGGGATCACCACAACATTAGAAACTGTATTGAAGGGTTGTAGCATTGGCAAAGTTGAGAACTGCTGGGTTGCAGGCATATACAATCATACCTGTGTCCTAAATGAATGTTTTTGACCCTTAAAAACTCATGAGCCAAACAGTTTTTATCACTGTCACTCTGTAGTAGAGCTTGAAGTCAGGGATGGTGATTCCCCCCCAGATTATCTTTTGTTGTGGAGAATAGTTTTTGCTATCCTGGGTTTTTTGTTATTCCAGATGAATTTGAGAATTGCTCTTTCTAGATCTATGAAGAATTGATTTGGAATTTTGATGTGGATTGCACTGAATCTGTAGATTGTTCTCGGCAAGATGGCCATTTTACTATATTGATTCTGCCAATCCATGAACATGGGAGATCTTTCCATCTTCTGAGACGTTCTTTGATTTCTTTCTTCAGAGGCTTAAAGTTCTTGTCATATAGACCCTTCACTTGCTTTGTCAGGGTCACGCCTAGGTATGAAATATTATTTGGGACTATTCTTTGAGTAGAGGAAGGCTACTGATTTGCTTGAGTTAATTTTATATCCAGCCACTTTGCTGAAATTGTTTATCAGCTTTAGGAGTTCTTTGGTGGAAGTCTTGAGGTTGCTGAAGTATACTATCATATCATCTGCAAATAGTGATAGTTTGACTTCTTCCTTTCCAATTTGTATTCCTTTCACCTCTTTTTGCTGCCTGATTGCTCTGGCTACTATATTGAATAGATATGGAGAGAGTGGGCAGCCTTGTCTGGTCCCCGATTTTAGTGGGATTGCCTCAAGTTTCTCTCCATTTAGTTTGATGTTGGCTACTGGTTTGCAGTATATTGCTTTCACTATGTTTAGGTATGGGCTTGGATTCCCAATCTCTCCAAGACTTTTATCATGAAGGGATGCTGAATTTTGTCAAAAGCCTTTTCAGCATCTAATGAAATGACCATGTAGTTTTTTTTTCCTTTAGTTTATATAGTGAATTACATTGACAGATTTCTGTATGTTGAACCATCCCTGCATTCCTAGGATGAAGCCTACCTGATCATGGTGAATTATAGTTCTGATGCATTCTTGGATTCGGTTGGCCAGGATTTTGTTCAGTATTTTTGCATCAATGTTCATGAGGGAGATTGGTCTGAAGTTCTCCTTCCTTGTTTGGTCTTTGTTTGGTTTAGATATAAGTGTGATTGTCACTTCATAGAATGAGTTGGGTAGTGTCCCTTGAGTTTCTATTTCATGGAAAAATTTGAAGAGTATTGGTATTAACTCTTCTTTGAAGATCTGATAGAATTCCCTGCTAAACCCATCTGGTCCTGGGCTTTTTTTTTTTTTTTTTTTTTTTGAAGGAAGACTATTAATGACTTCTTCTATTTCCTCAGGGCTTATGGGACTATTTAGATGACATATCTGATCCTTTTTTAACATTGGCACCTTATGCAGACAGGCAGGAAGATCAATGGAATAGAATTGAAGACCCAGAAAAGAACCCACACACGTACAGTCACTTGATATTTGACAAAGGAGCTAAAAAAAATCCAGAGGAAAACAGACCATTTGTCTGGTCCCTGATTTTAGTGGGATTGCCTCAAGTTTCTCTCCATTTAGTTTGATGTTGGCTACTGGTTTGCAGTATATTGCTTTCACTATGTTTAGATATGGGCCTAAACCCATTTTAACAAATGGTGCTGGATCAACTGGAGGTCTGCATGCAGAAAAATGCAAATCACCTCATGCTTGTGTCTCCTTGTACAAAGCTCAAATCCAAGTGGATCAAAGATCTACACATAAAATCAGATACACTGAAGCTTATAGAGGAGAAAGTGGGGACAAACCTTGAACACATGGGCACAGGGGAAAAGTTTTTGAATAGAACACCAATGGCTTATGCTCTAAGAACAAGAATAGACAAATGGGACCTCATAAAACTGCAAAACTTCTGTAAGGCAAAGGACATAGTCAATAGGACAAAACGGCAACCAACAAATTGGGAAAAGATCTTTACTAATCCTACATCTGATAGAGGACTAATACCCAACGTATACAAAGAACTCAAGAAGTTAGTCTCCAGAGAATCAAATAACCCTATTAAAAAATGGGGTACAGAGCTAAACAGGGAATTCTCAACTGAGAAAACTCAAATGGCTATAAAGCCCCTAAAGAAATGTTCAGCATCCTTCGTTATCAGGGAAATGCAAATCAAAACAAAACTGAGATTCCACATTACACCAGTCACAATGGCTAAGATGAAAAACTCAGGGGACAGCAGATGATGGAGAGGATGTGGGGAAAGAGGAACACTTCTCCATTGTTGATGGGATTGCAAGCTGGTAAAACCACTCTGGAAATCAGATTGGCAATTCCTCAGAAATTTAGACATAGTACTACCTGTGGACCCAGCTATACCACTCATGGGCATATACCCAGAAAGTGTTCCTACATGTAATAAGGACACATGCTCCAATATGTTCATAGCTGCCTTATTTATAATAGCCAGAAGCTGGAAAGAACCCAGATGTCCCTCAATAGAGGAATGGATACAGAAACTGTGGTGTATATATACACAATGGAGAACTATTCAGCTATTAAAAACAATGAATTCATGAAATTCTTAGGCAAATGGATGGAACTAGAAAGTGTCATCCTGAGTGAGGTAACCCAGTCACAAAAGAATGCACCTAGTATGCACTCACTAATAAGCGGATACTTGTCCAAAAGCTCAAAATAAACAAAGTTACAATTCACCCAGCACAGGAAACTCAAGAAGAAGGAGGACTTAAGTGAGGATGCTATGGTTCCTCTGAGAAAAGGAACAAAATACTCCCAGGAGCAACAAGGGAGGCAATGTGTGGAGCAGAGACTGAAGTAAGAGCCACCCAGCGAGCACCCTACCTGGGGACTCATCCTATAAACAGTCACCAAACCCTGACACTACGACAAGAAACATGTACCAAAAGGAGCATGCCATGGCTGTCTCCAGAGGAGCCCTGCCAGGGCCCTACAAATACAGAGGCAGGAGCTAGCAACCAACTATTGGACTGGGCTTGAGGTCCCCAATGGAGGATCTGGAGAGTGGTCTGGAGGAGTTGAAGGGGTTTACAGCCCCATGGGAAGAACGACGACTTCAGACACCCAGACACCCCAAGACTCCCAGGGACTGAACCATCAACCAAGGGATATATATGATTCAAGCCAAAAATGTGGCAGAGGAATGCCTTGTTGGGCATCAGTGGGAGGAGTGGTCTTTGGTCAAGTAAAGGCTTAATAAAGGCCCCAACAAAGGGAAATGGATGGAGTGGTGGCCTGGGAGGAGTTGGGAGGGAGGTGGGAGTATGTCAGGTGAAGGGGCATATACATGGAGGCAGGGGGTGGGAGGAGGGGTAGGGAATCATTAAGGAGGGGGACTTTTGGGAGGGGGGAAATTGGGAAAGGTTTTACCAATGGCAATGTAAATGAAGATACTCAATAAAAAAAAAGCTTAAAAAAAAAAATCATGAGCCATAAATGTTGCTTGCTTGCTGCCTCTGGTGTCTTACAGACAAAAGGACCTATTATACTTTTGTTTCATAAACCAGTTTAAGTATCCTTAGATCTTACCGGGCTCAATTTCTCAGCTCTGTTCCAATGGTAAGCAAGTCCCAGAACACTTAAAACATTTCTAAGCTGAATAAAACATACTAAATTATTTGCATATTCATTAGCAACAGCAACATTAGTAAGTTTAAGTAGTTCATCTATTTAATATTTCAGCCGTTCATCAATAACAATGCTCAGGAATTACCCAGCCATGGATTATTAATGCCACTTTAAGTGTGTTTATTTTTTTTCCGATATATTTTTTATTTACATTTCAAATGATTTCCCCTTTTCTGGTCCCCCACTCCCCAAAAGTCACATAAGCCCCCTTCCCTCCCCATATTCTCCCACCCACCCCTTCCCACTTCCCTGTTCTGGTTTTGCCTTATACTGCTACACTGAGTCTTTCCAGAACCAGGGGTCACTCCTCCGTTCTTCTTGTACCTCATTTGATGTGTGGATTATGTTTTGGGTATTCCAGTTTTCAAGGATAATATCCACTTATTAGTGAGTACATACCATGATTGATCTTTTGAGACTGGGTTACCTCACTTAGTATGATGTTCTCCAGCTCCATCCATTTGCCTCCAGCTCCATCCATTTGCCTAAGAATTTCATGAATTCATTGTTTCTAAAGGCTGAATAGTACTCCATTGTGTATATATACCACATTTTTTGCATCCATTCTTCTGTTGAGGGATACCTGGGTTCTTTCCAGCTTCTGGCTATTATAAATAGGACTGCTATGAACATAGTGGAGCATATATCCTTATTACATGCTGGAGAATCCTCTGGGTATATGCCCAGGAGTGGTATAGCAGGATCTTTCAGAAGTGACGTGCCCAGTTTTCTGAGGAACCACCAGACTGATTTCCAGAGTGGTTGTACCAATTTGCAACCCCACCAGCACTGGAGAAGTGTTCCTCTTTCTCCACATCCTCGCCAACACCTGCTGTCTCCTGAGTTTTTAATCTTACCCATTCTGACTGGTGTAAGGTGAAATCTCAGGGTTGTTTTGATTTGCATTTCCCTGATGACTAATGAAGTTGAGCATTTTTTTAAGATGTTTGCTCGCCAAGTTCTTCAGGTGAGAATTCTTTGTTTAACACTGTACCTCATTTTTAAATAGGGTTATTTGGTTTTCTGGGGTCTAACTTCTTGAGTTCTTTGTATATATTGGATATTAGCCCTCTATCTGATGTAGGGTTGGTCAAGATCTTTTCCCAATTTGTTGGTTGCCGATTTGTCCTTTTGATGGTGTCCTTTGCTTTACAGAAACTTTGTAATTTTATGAGGTCCCATTTGTCAATTCTTGATCTTAGAGCATATGCTATTGGTGTTCTATTCAAGAACTTTCCCCTGTACCAATGTCCTCAAGGGTCTTCCCCTTGAGTTTCTTTTCTATTAGCTTCAGAGTGTCTGGCTTCACCTGGAGGTCCTTGATCCATTTGGAGTTGAGCTTAGTACAAGGAGATAAGGATGGATCAATTTGCATTCTCCTGCATACTGACCTCCAGTTGAACCAGCACCATTTGTTGAAAAGGCTATCTTTTTTCCATTGGATGTTTTCAGCCTCTTTGTCGAGGATCAAGTGGCCATAGGTGTGTGGGTTCATTTCTGGATCTTCAATCCTGTTCCATTGCTCTGACTGCCTGTCACTGTACCAATACCATGCAGTTTTTAACACTATTGCTCAGTAGTATTGCTTGAGGTCAGGGATACTGATTCCCCCAGAATTTCTTTTGTTGTTGAGAATAGTTTTAGCTATCCTGGGTTTTTTGTTATTCCAGATGAATTTGAGAGCTGTTCTTTCTAACTCTATGAAGAATTGTGTTGAATTTGTATATTGCTTTTGGCAAAATGGCCATTTTAACTATATTAATCCTGCCAATCAATGAGCATGGGAGGTTTTTCCATTTTTTGAGGTCTTCTTCCATTTCCTTCTTCAGAGTCTTGAAGTTCTTGTCATACAGATCTTTCACATGTTTGGTAAGAGTCACCCCAAGGTACTTTATACTGTTTGTGGCTATTGTGAATGGTGTCAGTTCCCTAATTTCTTTCTCAGCCGGTTTATCCTATGAGTATAGAAAGGCTACTGATTTGCTTGAGTTGATTTTATAACCAGCCACATTGCTGAAGTTGTTTATCAGCTGTAGGAGTTCTCTAGTGGAGTTTTTTGGGTCACTTAGGTAGACTATCATATCATCTGCAAATAATGATAGTTTGACTTCTTC
This sequence comes from Apodemus sylvaticus, assembly GCF_947179515.1. NCBI lineage: Eukaryota > Metazoa > Chordata > Mammalia > Rodentia > Muridae > Apodemus > Apodemus sylvaticus. The sequence goes on from NC_067489.1 coordinate 22,305,790, forward strand.
CTTTCCAATTTGTATCCCTTTGACCTCCTTATGTTGTCTAATTGCCCGAGCTAGTACCTCAAGTACAATATTGAAAAGATAAGGAGAAAGAGGGCAGCCCTGTCTAGTCCCTGATTTTAGTGGGATTGCTTCAAGTTTCTCTCCATTTAGTTTGATGCTGGCTACTGGTTTGCTGTATATTGCTTTAACGATGTTTAGGTATGGGCCTTGAATTCATGGTTTTTCAAGACTTTAAGCATGAAAGGATGCTGAATTTTGTCAAATGCTTTTCCAGTATCCAATGAAATGACCATGTGGTTTTTTTCTTTGAGTTTGTTTATGTAGTGGATTACATTGATGGATTTCCATGTATTGAACCAACCCTGCATCCCTGGGATAAAGCCTACTTGATCATGGTGGATGATCGTTTTTTATGTGTTCTTGGATTCAGTGGGCAAGAATTTTATTGAGTATTTTTGCATCGATGTTCATAAGGGAAATTGGTCTGAAGTTCTCTTTCTTTGTTGGATCTTTGTGTGGTTTTGGTATCAGCATAATTGTGGCTTCATAGAAGGAATTGGGTAGTGTTCCTTCTGTTTCTATTTTGTGGAATAGTTTGAAGAGTATTGGTGTTAGGTCTTCTTTGAAGGTCTGATAGAATTCTGCACTGAAACCATCTGGTCCTGGGCTTTTTTTGGTTGGAAGGCTTTCTATGACCCCTTCTATTTCTTTAGATGTTTAGATGATCTATTTGATCCTGATTTAATTTTGGTATTTGGTATCTGTCTAGGAAATTGTCCATTTCCTCCAGATTCTCCAGTTGTGTTGAGTATAGGCTTTTGTAGTAGGATCTGATGATTTTTTGAATTTCCTCAGTTTCTGTTGTTATATCTCCCTTTTCACTTCTAATTTTGTTAATTTGGATACTTTCTCTGTGCCCTTTGGTCAGTCTGGCTAAGGGTTTATCTATCTTGTTGATTTTCTAAAAAAAAAAAAAAAAAAAAAAAAAAAAAAAAAAAAAACCAGCTCCTGGATTCCTTGATTCTTTGTATGGTTCTCTTTGTTTCCACTTGACTGATTTCAGCCCTGAGTTTGATGATTTCCTGTCTTCTACTCCTCCTGGGTGAATTGGCTTCTTTTTGTTCCAGGGCTTTCAGGTGTGCCGTTAAGCTGCTAGCGTATGCACTCTCCATTTTCTTTTTGGAGGCACTCAGGGCTATGAGTTTTCCTCTTAGCACTGCTTTCATTGTGTCCCAAAGATTTGGGTATGTTGTGCCTTCATTTTCATTAAATTCTAAAAAGTGTCTGATTTCTTTCTTTATTTCTTCTTTGGCCAATGTGTCATTGAGTAGATTATTGTTCAGCATCCATGTGTATGTGGGCTTTCTGTTGTTTTTGTTGCCATTGAAGACCACTCTTACTCCATAGTGATCCGATAGGAGGCATGGGATTAGTTCAATCTTCTTATATTTGTTGAGGTCTGTCTTGTGGCCAATTATATGGTCGATTTTGGAGAAGGTACCATGAGGTGCTGAGAAAAAGGTATATTCTTTTGTTTTAGGGTGAAATGTTCTATAAATATCAGTCAAGTCCAATTGGTCCAAAGCTTCAATTAGTTTTATTGTGTCCCTGTTTAGTTTCTGTTTTCCTGATCGGTCCATTGAGGAGAGTGGAATGTTGAAGTCACCCCACAATTATTGTGTTAGGTGCAATGTGTGCTTTGAGCTTTAGTAACGTTTCTTTTACAAATGAGGGTGCCCTTGCATTTGGCGCATAGATGTTCAGAATTGAAAGTTCTTCTTGGTGGATTTTTCCTTTGACCAGCAAGAAATGTCCTTCTGTATCTCTTTTGATGACTTTAGGTTGAAAGTCAATTTTATCTGATATTAGAATGGCTACTCCATTCCTGAGACCATTGGCTTGTAAAATTGTCTTCCAGCCTTTTACTCTAAGGTAGTTTTTGTCTTTGACATTGAGGTGTGTTTCCTGTATGCAGCAAAATGTAGGGTCCTGGTTCCTTATCCAGTCTGTTAGTCTATGTCTTTTTATTGAGGAGTTGAGTCCATTGACATTAAGAGATATTAAGAAATAGTGATTATTACTTCCTGTAATTTTCGATGTTATTTTTATATTTGAGTGGTTATCTTCTTTTGGGTTTGATAAAAGAAGGTAACTATCTTGCTTTTTCCAGGGTGTCGTTTCCCTCCTTGAATTGGAGTTTTCCTCCTATTATTCTTTTTAGAGCTGGGTTTGTAGAAAGATATTGTATAAATTTGGTTTTGTCATGGAATATTTTGGTTTCTCCATCTATTGTGATTGAGAGTTTTGCTGGGTATAGTAGTCTTGGCTGACATTTGTGTTCTCTTAGGGTCTGCATGAGATGTGCCCAGGATCTTCTAGCTTTCATGGTCTCTGGTGAGAAGTCTGGTGTGATTCTGATAGGTCTTCCTTTATATGCTACTTGGCCTTTTTCTCTTGCTGCCTTTAATATTCTCTGTTTAGTACATTTGGGGTTTTGATTATTATGTGATGAGAGGTATTTCTGCTCAGGTCCAGTCTGTTTGGAGTTCTGTATGCTTCTTGTATATTCATAGGCATCTCTCTAAGTTGGAAAAGTTTTCTTCCATAATTTTGTTGAAGATATTTGCTGGCCCTTTCAGCTATAAATCTTCACTCTCATCTATACCTATAATCCTTAGGTTTGGTCTTCTCATTGTGTCCTGGATTTACTGGGTGTTCTGGGATACAAGCTTTTTGCATTTTGCATTTTCTTTGACTGTTGAATCAATAGTTTCTATGGTATCTTCGGCATTTGAGATTCTTTCTTCCATCTCTTGTATTCTGTTGTTGATATTTGCATCTATGGCCCCTGATTTCTTCTCAATGTTTTCTATCTCCAAAGTTGTCTCCCTTTGTGATTTCTTAGTTGTTTCTACTTCTGATTTTAGATCCTGGATGGTTTTGCTTAGCTCCTTCACTGGCTTGTTTGTGTTTTCCTGTAATTCTTTAAGAGATTTTTGTGTTTCCTCTTTCATGACTTCTGCTGTTTGACTCACTTTCTCCTGCATTTCTTTAAGTTTTTGTGTGTGTGTGTGTGTGTGTGTGTGTGTGTGTGTGTGTGTGTTTCTTCTTTATTGGCTTCTATCTCTTGAGCCTTATTCTCCTGAATTTCTTCAAGTGATTTTTGTGTTTCCATTATACGGGTTTCTAGCTTATTCATGTTCCCCTGTATTTCTTTAAGAGATTCATTTATGTCCTTTTTGTGTTCTTCTAGCAGCATCATGAACAATGATTTTACATCCAAATCTTGTTTTTCTGGTGTGTTTGTGTAATCAGGACTTGCTGATGTTGGAGAGTTTGGTTCAGACGCTGCCATATTGGCTAGGTTTCTGTTAGTAGCGTTCCTGCATTTGCCATCTTGTTATTTCTGGCATTAGTTGGTCTTGTCTCTGGCTGGTATTTGTGCCTCCTGTGAGGCTATATGGCTATTTCTGCAATACTGTATGACTGGGTTTCCACTGTTACAGATTGCTGATGTGCTGTCCTCCTCTTGGGTGCCCTTGCAGCCCTAGTGTGCCTTGCCCCAGGTTGTCTGTGTGAACCAGGAGGTGCCTGTTTGCTCCTTCAGTGAGTGCTGATGGTCTATGCTGCTGTGGGACCTTTTCCAAGTGCTGGTCACTCTGCTGGGCAGCCGATCTCCCAACTGGGTTGGTGTACACAAGGCTAGCCTAGCTGCTGAGGCCCTGAGTCTAGGCAAAAGAAAGCCTGGCAGGCTAAGGCCTGAGCAAAGTTCCCCTCGGGCTATGACTGTTAATTGGTTCTGTCAGGTGACCAGGATGGCAGAGTGTGTGTGCACGCTCCCTGAAAGTGCCGGGAGAGTCTGCTGGGCTAACGACCTCCTGGCCGGGTTGGCACACAGATGGCCCACTGAGCAGCCCAGGGCCTGGGGTTAGTTCAAGGCCTGTCCATCTTAGACCCCCGCTGTGTTAGCCTCGGGTTATGACTCTTAGCTGACTTTGCCTGCTAGAACTCTCTGGTGTCAAGTAGTCAAAATGGCAGCACGTGTACTGGGCCTGGGCAAACCTCCTGGCCGGGTTTGCACATTGATGCCCCCCCCCACCCCGAACAGCCCAGGGCCTGGGTGCAGGCCAACGCCCGTTGGTCTTAGACCCCCGAGATGTTGGCCTTGGGTTATATTTGCGTACCTCAGTCTGTCTGATTTCTCTGGCGCCTGAGATCCAAGATGGCGGAGAGACTCTTGTAAGTGTGTTTATTTTAAGAAGCCTTCCTAACACACTTACCTGCTTGTAGGTGTTGCACTGCTTGTCTCAGATTTTGATCTAAATAAATAAGAAATCACCCTTTTAGGTTCACCAGGTACAATCTGTGTAAATCATATTATGTTTGGTTCTTACTGCACTGTCTTCCTCTTTCCCTTCAAAAAGGGGAAACTGTCAAATTTCTAATTTTATGTCATTATACCAAAGGTTAGGTTAGCATTGTGAGTCTCTTTTCCATTTTACAGCCACCATATTCCATCTCTTTAATCTGCTAAGAGAAATGGTGAGGAGAAAGGAGAGAGCATGGCCTGAGAGCCCAGAGTACACACACACACACACACACACACACACACACACACACACAGAGAGAGAGAGAGAGAGAGAGAGAGAGAGAGCCTTGTGATTCAGTGGCGCTGTCTGACCATTTCTGTCCCAGCTTCTGCTCCCACTACTTCACATCCCAGAGAAAGATCCCATTGATTGCTACTTGTTTTCTTCTTAAACCAGTGGGTGTTTGTATATCCAGGGTCATGTACACCCATTAAAAAGAAACTCCATGGCATGCTTAATTAGACTCTTTAATTCACTCGTCGTTCATATTTCAGATGATTGCAATCCAAGCTGAATAGTGACATTTGCCTGTGTTCAAATTGTGAGTTAGTTTTTCCAACTAGTGATATGTATCTTATCTCTTGTAACTAGTATATACCTACATATCACACGAGTAGGCAATCAAATAAGGCTCAGCCAACCGAAAAAAGCCAGTTAACCAATACTCAACCCTAGATTGATAAATATTAATGTTTTGAGGTAGTATCTTATCAACTGCAGCTACTCAAAAGCATACTGAAGAATTATTTGTAAACTGTAATATCTTTTCGTCCTTACTTACAGAAAATACTTCCTAAACGTTTACTTGATGGTTTGTGATTTAATATTATATTCGGATGTGGGTCTAAATAAGAATTAAAATGGTATCTGAAAGTATCAGTAAATCCATACACTTTGAGAATGCAGAACAGATTGCACATTCTATAACCAAGCTCACTCTAAACACTTCAATGTGTGGTCACTCTGCTGGGCAGCCGATCTCCCAACCGGGTTGGTGCACACAAGCTAGCCTAGCTGCTGAGACCCTGAGTCTAGGCAAAAGCCTGGCAGGCTAAGGCCTGAGCAACCACACACACACATAAGTGTGACACATGCAGTGAGTCTTCAGCTCTGCACAGCACACGAGTGTGGCCTGTGACCTGCACAGCACAGGAGTGTGATGACTTGCGTGGTCAGAAGTGCAGGCCTTTGTTTCTCATCAGACCTAAACATAGAATATAAATTTGACTCTGGGTTACTAAGCCATGCCCTTCAGATTCTAAGCCAGTGGTTCTCACCCTTCCTAATGCTGTGACCCTTCAGAACAGTTCCTCAGGCTGTGGTAACCTCCCAACCACACCATTATTTTGTTGCTACTTCATTACTATAATTTCTCACTACTGTTATGACTCAGAATGTAAATATCTGATATCTAGGATATCTGATATGCAACCCCAAACTGGTTACAACCTAGGGGTGGAGAACTGCTGCTCTAAACTATCTATTGGCCTTGTATGTGAATTGCCATATGTTATATACTAAATGTACATCTATCTCAAAGAAGTCTAGTAGTGGACTGAAGGGAAATTCCTGCCTTCTATTCCACATATACAGGAATTCCAGACCCAGCAGGATAAATCCCAAATCTTCTCTATTTGTGACTTCTAGCTCCAAATACGACTATAGGATCAGTGCTCAGGCAGGGCATACCCACTGGAGCAATAGTGGTAAGACTGTTATGAGCGTAACCAACTGTTCTCGGTTTCTGTTTGAGACCTGTTCTACAAAAGTAAAGTCATACCTGGAACTATAAGCCTAGTCCAAAACAAAAAACAAAAACGTGGTGAGATCATCTTAGCTAAATTGCCATGGGGCCAAGCTGCCTTCTAAATTTTTTTTATTAAATCTATAGATACATGTTACTCCTGGCCTTGGTCAGAGAAGCCCCTCTTTGTAATGAACAATGGTGGATGCAGCAACACATGGTTTTAAGCTCCGGTGAGAATGACAACTGAGTGCGGGCGCCATAGACAAAACATTCACATAACCTCCTCCAAAACTCAGGGACCATTTGTCAGAGTAAGTGGGAAAAATTCGACCCTGATAGGGAGAGCGGCATTGGCCTGTTTACCCAAGCAGCATGCTAATAAGATCTAAGTACGAGATACTATTATTCCTTGTGCTTTAGGCATCTCCTCTGCTGCATTTTGTATTTGATTCCTTAGGCTTTTGCAGGCAGGGGTTGGGGGGTAGACTTCCAATAAATTAGTAAATAAATGAAGGGCTTATTGAAAGAAAAACTGGGGCTGGCAAGATGGCTCAGCGGTTAAGAGCACTGACTGCTCTTCCAGAGGTCCTGAGCTCAGTTCCCTACAACCACATGGTGGCTCACAACCATCCGTAATGGGATCTGATGCACTCTTCTGGTGTGTCTGAAGATAGCTACAGTGTACTCATATACATAAAATAAATAAATCTTAAAAAAAAAAAAGAAGGCAAAACTATTAAAATGTATTAGTCTGTTTTTTTTTTTGCAAAGCACTGCCTTACTGGCTGAAAGTTAAGATGTCTAAAATTTAATGGTAAGTTATAATTGGATCACTGCTCGTTGTCAACATGTCCCTTGACATCACCTTTTAATGTACTCACCTGCTGACGTAGGTGTGACTGTTGTCTTCTGATTTGCTTCTAGAAAGAAATAGGAAATAACATGTTAATTAGCAGTAAAAAAAAAAATTAAAACTCTTAACAACTTTGTGAATAAAAATTGGACTACCTTATAAGCAGTATTATCTTTTTTTTTAAAACAAGACCAGTTACCAATAAATAAGATAATACACAATGGGATCTGAGTAGAGATGAGAATGACCTTGTTTAAAGGTAGTTGAAATGAAGCATCCGTCCTTTTGTAAGGTAGGCAAGTCCTCTGCAGAGAAGCTATGCCTTCAGCCTCACAAATGGCATACCAATCTTTTTACACACCTCAGACACAAAAATCCCACAAATTCTAAGCAGTACAATGATTAGAACACAAAATTCCTGAGTTTGCTTTTTTATTTATCCCTACAGTTTTATCAATGTGTGTGTGTGCACATATGCATGTGTTTGTATGATTGTATGCATTTGTGTGTGCTTGCATGAGTTTGTGTGTTTGTGGGCATGTATGCTTCTGTGCATGTGTACATGTGCACACCTATGTGCATGTGTAACAGCACTGGAAGGGTAGGAGTCCAGAGAAGCAAGTTGGTCACACCTAAGAAAATGAGACAGGAAAGATGTCCAGAGAGAGATCCTGAGACCTGTGCCCAGTCAATACCAATCCCCAGCCATTTGGTGTCTACTCTACACACACAACAAAAACATCGCACACATGAACACAGCTCCTCAGACAGAGTAAGCATATCAAATACTTGAGAGCTTCCTATTGCTCACATGGGGACATTGAATAATTGGTGATCTCACAACTCAGAGAGACAGTCACATTCTTCTCAGGTACTGAAGTAGAATTGATAAAGGCCAGTACGTGTAGAGGTGCTGTGGCACAATGGCTGAAAACTATTCTACTGCACATGAGAACGCAGCTCTGTCAGCCATATGAAGTTTAACTCAATCTTGATGCATATCTGATTGTAAACCCTAAAATTATGGAGTATTCAGATGAAATCTTTGTGAACTTAGGTTGCGCTCTATTTCCTACATATAAATACCCAAATCATGGTCTATAAAAAAGAAAAAAAACAAGTTGGCCCATTAAATTTCATCAAGTTTAAAACTTGTACTTTCTGAACAGCAGTTAAAAGAGTTAGAAGGCAAGCCTTAGGCAGGGGAAACACATCTGCAAATTCAGTATATGAAGAAGAACTAATAGCTGGAATGCAATACAGAATACACCGATAAAAGACCATCTATTTCACAAATGGCCCAAAAAGAAATAATTAAACAACAAAAAGACAAACACCCTAACTAAAATGGGGATGAACTCTCAATAGTCATTTCTCCAAAGATGTATAAATAATAACTAATGAGGCAATTTCAGCATCGTTAGTTATGAGAAGTATCCAAGTGCCACCACAGTGCAGAGACGGTGCACACTAGGATGCAGCAAGGCACCACCACCTCCTGGCAAAGGTTCAGACAAAGAAGGGCTCACTGGTGGCGGCTATGAGTCAAGAGTGGGATGCTAATATTGGTAAGAGTTTTGCTCTTTCTTTGGAAGGCAAACATTCGATACTGTATCACCCAGCAGTTCTACTCCTGGAAATAAACCAAGAGGCAGAGAACATACTCACAAGAAGACTTGCACCTAAGCATCCACAGCAGCTTAAGCTATGTCAGCTACAAGCTGTAAATTACCCGAGTATCCACCAATCCATGGAGGAAAGACCAAATAAGATTAAGAATGAGGGTTCAAATAATTGTGGTGAGTAATACAAGTTATAATAAAAATAAAGACTGTGTTATGTGTTTCCATTTATACGAAAGCCTAGACCATGGAAAATAGCTTCTTTACAAAGGGATGGAGGGAAGGAAAGTTTGTCATGTGAAGAAGGGACTTACAAAGATCCTGTTACCTTTGTAGATCATTCTTGAAAAGGGAAGATGAAGAAAACATTAAAAGCATATACATTTAGGTGTGGTGACACATACTCCTTCAATCCCAGTACTCATGAGACAGAGGCTGGTAGATCTCTGAGTTTGAGGCCAGCCTGGTCTACAGAGTGAGGGTCAAGACAGCCAGGGATACACAGAGAAACCCTGTATCAAAAAAAAAAGCAAATATATACATATAATATACACATACATATGTTTTGTTTATATGTTTTATATTATCTATACATATATATTATTGCATTGAATATAAAGCAGAGGGTTGCTGAGATGATAAATTTAGATCCCCACTTCTCATCCTGCACAGAAAACAGTTCAGGAGGTATCAAGGACCTACAAATAAGACTGTAAGCTCCAAGGAAAAACCATGAAAGGACTTCAAGAAACAGGCACTGGTAACAATTTCAAACAGTGACAGCAACAGCACACGGTCAAACGTCAAAAAGCCTACAAAAGTCCTTCCCAAATTCTACCAGAACACTAAAAAACACTTCCCAAGTCATGTTATGAGGAGATTATTATCCCGATACCAAACCTAGTCCAAAAAATGGCAGAAAAGAAAATGACCACAGATGCAAACTAAACTGAACCTAACAGAAGAACGTGAGTGAGGTCTTACATGGGACAAGCCAGTAGGCTTTATCTGTGATAGATAAGGGTGGCTCAATATGTGTAAGAAGAGATGTGAAATATTCCCAAAATTCAGCAACTGTTAATGATAAAAAATCAATTTCAGCTATTAAGTATACAAGGATGCTTCTTGGCATAACAGAAGCCCACAGCTATGCCAACGTCTGGGGGCAAAGTAGTCATCCTTTTCTCTAAGCACAGGAAATGAACAATAGTGAGTACTCTTCAAGGTGTCACAGCCATGGGCACTACATTAGGAAGACCAAAAACATGGCGCCACCCAAGTGCCAAACGAAGAAGCCAAAGACCTGAGATTGTCTATTTAAAATGCCTCCACTGGAACAAGCACAACTGAATTAATGAAGCTGGGCATGGTAAGGTGGGGTATACCTACAACTCTAGCACCACGACGTGAAAGCAGGAAGGTCATGGCTGTGAAGCCATCCAGTGCTTTGTGTCAAAGCCCTGTCATTGAGAGGGAAGACCTCTAAGAACAAACTCAGTACATTTGAAGAACACAAAGATCAGTTACAATCCCATATCTAGCCTCTAAAGATAAAAGAGAAAGAAATTTGTGAAAATCTTACCTATACAATATAAATAAAATTTTTAGGAATAAACTTAACCAAGACTCTACACAACACTAAAAGTTATAGACCAATGACAGGGAAAGTTTAGGAAAGGAATAAGCGGGAAACTATTTTGATTTGTGGGTTAGAAAAATAATTTCTGTTAAAATGTCCACATCTGGAGAGATGTCTCAGTGTAGGCGAATACCAGAGTGGGGAGGCAGGAGTAGGCGGGTGGGTGAGGGCGTACCCTCATAGAAGCAGGGGGAGGGAGGGTGGAATAGGGCTTTCCAGAAGGGAAACCAAGTAAGGGGGTAACATTTGAAATGTAAATAAATAAAATATTCAATAAAATAAATAAAATTTTGAAAAGCAAACAATGTGTTGGTTAATAAGGTTCAGCATCTGCTTTCATTTTATTTTTGTAAATTAAATATTTTGAGAGATATATTGATCAGCATTTTCCAATTTCCAAGCTTGTATTTCAGGTTTCAAGTATCAATTTACAGTTCCTGAAAATCTCTAATTAAAAAAAAAAATGCCTTAAAACTTTAGAGCAAGAGAGAGAGGGGGGGAGGGAGGGAGGGAGGGAGGGAAGGAGGGAGGGAAGGATGGAGGGTGGGAGGAAGAGAGATGGCTCAACAGAGCAGTGCCTGCTCTTCAAAAGACCTGGGACTTTGATTCCCAGCACCCACATGGCAGCTCACAAATGTTGTAACACAGTCAAAAAAAAAAAAAATCCTCATGGCATTTTTTCAAAAAAATCAAAACAACCACCCTAACATAAGAGGGAAACCACAAAAGACTTCAAATCATTAATGCACTCCCAAGGCAAATGGATAGCACTAAAGGCATTTATTATATTTCCTGATTTTTGAGTTTGAAGTACATGGTGTATGGTTAAAAAAAAAAAAAAAAAAAAAAAAAAAAAAAAAAAAAACACGTGCAAACCAATAGAATAGAGTACGGAAGGAGACCCACACAAGTCAGCTAGGTTTTTTTGGTTTTTGGTTTTTGTTGTTGTTGTTGCTGTTGTTTTTAAAGCATACAGTGGGAGTGAGAAACAGTGTACAGTGTCCTGGGGCAGATACAGGAAGATGACTGGACCATCACAGCAGTGACCATGGTGAGTTAGCCACACCCCAAAACCCATCATCCTCCTCGTGAAATTGCGTGCTATGAGTCTTCACAAAAGCCTCATGCAATTAGGTGAAATGCTGGTATAGTGCCCAAAGTCTTAGGGAAATGCAAAGTGCCTCATTGCTCCTCCGGATCCTTACGTAGCAGGGTCCTAATGCTGTTTGTATTTAACTTTGAAACACAAGTTCAATTTACTCGCTACTCATGGATTCCTCTTCCTTGTTACGGCATTGTTTCAAACCTTTCCACCCTGTGCCTATGAGGACCGCTGAAGTGAGGATAATTAAGACAATGTACAAACTTAAAAGCCACTTCTTTTCTTGGTTCTTAGAAGCTCCTTCCATGGGCAGATCTAAAAATAAAATGTATGTGAACCATTAGATGGCATAATTTACTTTTAAGTTGTGACGAATATGTTAAAATGATTTCTTTTGTTTTTTCCTCTTTGTCGATTAAGCAACATGGATAACTTAAGTACAGTACCACAGCATTTGAAACTTTATCTAAGATCTACCCCCAAAACATGGAAACAATGTTTCAGAGGTTTCCAGATTATTCTACCCCATCTGGTGATTACAGTAAAACCCCCTTATAACCCTGTGAGTGCTTGAAATCTAGTGATTTGAAGTGTAGGTTGCTTGCAGTAAGACTGCCCCGATTCTGACTCATTACAGGATTCTCAACAGAACCTCACTCTGCTTATATGGCACTCCTTTGTAGGTAACACATCATTACCTTCCTACCTCAGGATTGTATTTATATACATCAAATTGCAGTACTACTTTAAGGAGCAGCAGATTAAAAATCGAGACGCGCTTGACACCAACTCTAATTTTATCACTTGTTGAAAGTGCCTACGTGAGCCTGTCATGTCAGATCCTAGAAGGTCAAGAAGAAAGGGTGTGAACTTGGGTGGGTAGGAAAATGGGGAAGGGCTTGGAGGGGTTTGGGGTAGGGGAAACCATAACCAGAATACAACACCTGAAAATAGAAACCGTTTTTCAATTATAAAACAAAGAGTTCCAGAACTATTTTCAAGTCTAATAGGTGTATAAATGACTGAAACCAAAGGCTTCTGTGGTAGTACCACTTCTGTTATCATCTCTTAAGGTGAAACCTTTTGTTTCTTGAAACCTACAGACTGTACATCAAAACTTATCCTCCATGTAATTTCTCCTAGAACAAAACCATGGTGGCTATACCTGACAGAGTAAATACTGCCTAGAATTGAGTTCCCACACAATCTGTAAATGTGGGGAAAGCAGATGAGGAACTCCCAAAATGACAAAGACATCAGAATAAGAAAGAAGGAAGGAAGGAAGGAAGGAAGGAAGGAAGGAAGGAAGGAAGGAAGGAAGGAAGGAAGGAAGAAAGGAAGGAAGGAAGGAGAAAGGAAAGGAGAGAGAAGAAAGGAGAGAAGAAAGAAAAAAGGAAGGAAGGAAGGAAGGAGAATAGAAGAAGAGGAGGAGGAAGAGGAAGAAGAAGAAGAAAAACAAACAGCCCAAGGCATCCTGATGAACAGAGTTAATGATTTGGTCCCATTATTTGAGAAAAAAAATCAGTCTTTTGATTCCAAATATTATTAGGCTCTTTCCAGGTGGTAAAATGTGGCTTTCTTCGGGTGAAAGTACGTGGTCTTAGAACGTTTTCTCAATAGCTATTTATAGACACAGATACTTGCCATGCTTGCCAAACAACAGTGATGACCTTTCCATCCTTAGATCAGGAGGGTCACAGTTGGGAGGTATGAAGCCCTCGTTGCAGCGGCATTTACCAGTGGATGTGCACACCTAGGGTTAGTTTGAAATGTGTAAATGATTTTCTTCTAATTATGAAATTATGTGCTAGGCTATAATATTTACTTTTTTATCTTAGCCAAGATGACTGAATTCATTTTGATTTAAAGAAAGAATCCCATAGAGGGCATATTTGGTTTCTTAGGCTAAAACTCACATATCAAAGGAAGACATATTTAAAAACTACAAAGCAAGACTTATATTTGTACCAAGAAACTGTAGCAAATTCAAATGTTTACCCTTAAGTTTAGAGAGCAGTTTCGGACACATAGATCATCTCTAAATCTAGCAGTGTGTTGCAGGCAGTAGGCCAGATCTCAGCATACATCTTTTTCCTGGTCCAGGTTCAGTGACTTCCTGTCTGCTGCTTCAGCCATTGGCCTTTACAAGGAAAGACCTAAACCTTGCCCAGGTTGATTGCGAATCATTTATTAGCAATAGAATGCCTTTCATGTTACTGGATCTAAAGCTCAGCAAAAAAAAAAAAAAAAAAAAAAAAAAAACCAAGAATCTTGATGGGGAAAAAAAAACCTCAGCAACTTCCATGAGAATAAATTTTCTAAATTCAAGGAAATTGAGATTCTGGGGCAGGAAGCCAAATGAAAATCTTGCCAATGGGAAAAAAAAAAATTGCAGTGAGAAACACCACCAACAAACTAGTTAAAACAGAAAAACTAATGTCATATTCCCAGATTTCATACAGTCAGATAACAGGAATTCAGACATGATCCATCATGGCCTTTCTTTTGAGGACTCTGGTATGTGAACATCCAGGGCTAGAAGGAGCTGATGATCTTTATGGGAATCTTTAATTGAAAAACTCTTTGCCACAAATCAAGTCTCAGCAAATGCAAAAATAATATTTTATATTTCCAAAGCAAACTAGAAGGGGACAGATAAGTAGCACTGCCATAACTCCTGGGAACCGTGAGAGTCACGGAGCCAGCACAGTCCTTTGTCTGACACAGGGCCAGCAAGGCTGAGCCGAAGGCTGTGATGGCTGTTGCGCTGCCTCTCACTTTTAGGTTTTGGTCTCTGTGTGTTGGGTTCTTGGGGGCATAATCTGTACCTTCTTGGATAATCATTAGCTTTTCTTTGTTCTATGAAACCTGTATAAATAAAGGAGCAACCTGATTGCTCTTTAGAACTGTAACTCTCACTGGACCACCTTGCCTGACTCACACCCTCCCCTTGAGGACTCCCCTTCTGCCCTCTGCAGGCCACCCTGTCAACAACAGCCTAGCCAGGACTGGACCCGGCAGAACAGCATAAAAATGGCTAATTCTTTGATGACTTTATATATGTACACAATGAATTTTGGGTACTTTTACCCACTATCACCCATTCTCTCTTCTCATCACCTCACTCCCTTCTGCAGAAACTCTTCTTCCAACAAGCCCCTCCTCTCTTTTTGTTTGTTTGTTTGTTTGTTTGTTTGTTTGTTTGTTTGTTTTTCAAGACAGGGTTTCTCTGTGTGGTCCTGGCTGTCCTAGAACTCACTCTGTAGACCAGGCTGGCCTCGAACTCAGAAATACGCCTGCCTCTGCCTCCCAAGTGCTGGGATTACAGTCATGTATCATCACGCCTGGCTCCCTCCTGTCTTTTTAAAAATCTTTCTTTGACCATGGAGTCGTTTTGTTGTTGCTTGAATAAGCATGAGTTAGGGTTATTCACTAGAACATAGGCAGCTCACCAGAGGTCATGCCACTGAAGAAAATTACTTGCCTTCGCCTACATCTCAGTCCCTCAGCGAGGAGAGGGGCCTTGTGAGCCCTTCCCTGATGTGTGGTGAAATGCTAAGCAAACCCAGTTTGGAGCAGGTAACTGCAGCTGTCCTGAGCTCACAAGAACAACAGCTGTGTGGTGACCACCCCCCATTCCTTCTGCCCCTCTTCTGCACTGTTTCCTGAGCCTTAGTGGAAAAAAACAAGCAATAGGAAATTTTGGCAAGGATGGAGAGAGTAGGTCATGAGCCCTTATACACCACTGGTAAGAAAACTTCCATGATACCCAGCTGTGTTACATCTAGATACACCCTCCCCCCCGCCAGCCAGCTTCCTGTAGAGATAACCACACACTCATATTGACTGTAGTATATTCACAATAGGCAAATTATGAAATTAGCCTTCATGAGGACCAATGGATGACTAGATAAAGAAACACATTTATATGAATGTCATCCAGTCACAAAGAAGAATGAAATTACACCATTTGCAGTAGAAGGTTACTCACATTATATGAAACTAGCCAGGACGGCTCAGAAGAATAAGTACCCACCATGGCAGGAGAACAAGATTCAGCTGCTTTCTCTCCTGTAGTCAGTGCCAGGGCCTAACCTAAGGGCTGGTGGCACCCACACTCAGGGTGAGTCTTCCCATCTCAGTTAAAACTCTCTTCAGATAAGCTCACAGATATAGCACTGGTGTGTTTCCTAGGAGATGTTAGATCTCACAGGGCCCATGATGAAGAGTAACCACCACAAGTTCCCTTTGCTCATTACTGCCGTCAGCATTTGTAACTTTTTGCCCTTCTGGTCACAGCCATTCTGCTGGGGGTGAGCTGTCATGCTATTGTTTCCACTTGTATCTCCTTCATAACTAATGCTATTTAGCTTTTTTTTTTTCCTAGTCATTTGTTGGCTACTTGTATTTCTTTTGAGTGAAAGCTTCAGGAGCTGCTGGTGGATTAGAGGAAAGGAAAGGATGGGAACAGGCCACGCAGTATGATACAGTAGTAGTGAGTTCTGTCATGCATCCTCAAAGCCCACAATTGGAAGACACAGAGTAGTTCTAAGAATCTAGTGTTAAACATCAGACTTTGGGTGACAATAACCTGGTGAAGTTTATCATCAGTTACAATGAATATAACACTGTGTTGTGTGACACTGACCATTTCAGTAGGGGTGGGGGAGTGGGGGGGCAAGTTTGGATTGGGTGGGACATGAGTGGGACTGTGGTACATAATATGAAATTTACAAAGAATAATTGAAAAGTTGTTTTTTAAGATAGAATTTTCTGTAAACATAAAAGATATATTTTCAAGAGAGAGAAAAAGCTGACATTTTTTTTTTTTTAATAAACCCACAGACTCACAGGAGACTGCCTTTCTCCCATTGTAACAGGATTATTTTTAAAAGTCATCTACAATCAAACTTTTACCAACACGAATTAGAGCTGGGCTTGGCTTCTCAGTTCAGCTCCCAGTTGTCAGTGGGGCTTGACATGACAAACACTCATGAGGTAGGCTGTCACTTACTCCGTTCCCATGACACCTGGTTGCACACAATCTTGCCTCATCCTTAAGAAATCTCGATTCTACACACACACCATTTAAGCAAATCTAAAGAAAACAGAAACAAGTTTCTGCCAAGTCTCCAGCCATCTGAGCACACTGTAAATTAGAAATTTAATAACAAGACCACGACCATTTACTGCTATAAGGTCCCTCACCATTCCTCTAATGTTGACGATGTACTTTGACTTAGTTAAAATATTTTTTTTAATTCTGTTGACCTTTGTTTTCTGACTAGTGTGATATTTAGAAATACACCTGTTAATCACTGAGTATTTGGAGATTATCCAGGGATTTGTAAATTGAGTGATAATGGTGACTCACCAGTTGTAATAAATACACAGAAGTGACATAGTGGAGAAAAGTTAAAATTCAGGAAGAAATGTAAAAATTCCACCATTGAAATTTTCCTATGAATCTAAACCTGCACTAAAATATAAGGGCTGGCACTTTAAATAAGGTTTCAGTGGTCTAGGAAATATGTAGTTTTAATAAGATACAATACAACATGCTTCTGCACAAACACAGATGTGGTCAGAAAATAAATGAGATTTTGAAATAAATTTATTTCCTTTGAATTTTCTGCATGTTTGAGTTGGGATCCAGGATTCAAACTAAAATGATCATAATCAATAATAGCAGGCAAATTATATTTAGTTTAAACTATGTGCTGGGAATTGTTCTATTCATATTATGTCATCTCCTTTATTCTCCACAATAGGCTTATTAAATGTTGTAATGATCCCCCCAAATTACAAATTGCCAAACATCTCACATTGTTATTGGTAACTTATACAATGCCACATAATAATTCTAAACATCCTGATTTCAAGAGTGGTGTACTCCACTGAGCCACAAAGACTAAGTGACTTTCTTCTCAGAAGAAAGTTAACATCCCATGCTATGAAGGTCTTATACTTCCTAGTGTACGTAGAAGCACCACATGTTCCCAAAGGTTCTTATCTGTCTGCTCTAGCCCTCAAGGATGCCTTCACTCATTATGGTGACGTTCTAAAGGAATGAAACATTCCTATTTTTCTGTTACTAGTTGAACATCAATTAAATGTATTCATTTTTCCCTCCAGACATTTAGGATTACACACTGCAAATCAGAATTTGACACTTGAAAGACTCTGGGCAGCTCTAGTGTAGTGAACATGACGCTGGCAGCCCTTGTCCTTCTCCCTTTTCCCCCGTCTTAGTAAAAAACATTAGATTACATCCTAAAGCTAGCCGCTCCCCACACACCCAAGGTCCCTTATTTGGGGTTTTCCTCCTTCTGAGGCTGATTACCAAAGTCCGGCTATCAAAAGCCCACCTTGACTCACCTAATTAACATGCGCAACTAAAATTAAATACCTCATGCTAATGTGGATAGGATAGGGAGGATGAATCACCAGGATTCATGGAGCAGGATCAGATTACCAGGAACATAGGAGTGGATTCCTTCCTGCCCCAACCAAACCACATCCATGTGAATATTTTTTTTCATTCAACTTAATTGGCTACTCCAAAGATTTTTTTCCTATTTTTGACAATTGGAGCCCTTAAGATGCACGATGGAATTGTGTTTTGCATTTTTTTGGTAAAAGGAGCAAATCGGGGACCTGGAAATATACGCTGGAGCAATCTCCTTGGAAGGATTCAGCACGAGTAGATGGTAAACATTTAAAGGGGAAAAGGGAGGGGGGTTGTTTAAAATAGTAAATCAGTAAGTCACTTCTAAATTTAAAGGAAACAAAATTGGAGTTGAAGTATAAGTAAGTTTCCAATTGGCTATTACCATTTTTCTTTGAAAAATAAACATTTTTTAAAAAACGGAAAAAATAAACCACCTCATGCTAACACAGGCTCCCCATTTTAGGTTTCTAAACCATTTTCCTATGTGACACATCTGTCTCCTCTCCACCCAAAGACATTCCTTTGTCCCCAAAACAGGACAAATGCCCCTCCTCTCTCTTGTTCCCTTTCCCTTCTTCCTTGTCCTTGCCTCTGTTGGTTGGGGACAAATAAATTTCCTTTTTGCTGAGACCTTGGTCTTGGGGATCCTGAGCCAATACTAATCCTAGCAAAACTTTATGAAAATGCTGACCAAATTAATAAATAAAACTAGATTTTTTTTTAAGAAACTGACTTACCCTATCAATATCACATGCAGCACCATTAGAAACCTTGAGTGGATCTTCTCTGACACTTGATCCAAAGTCCACACTTATACACACTTTGTCTCGCACAAAAGCATAGATCACAGAAGCGGTCCTGTTATTAGGCGGGTTAAAAGGAATTCGGCTAGGGTATGTACAAATTAATCTCCCACATATGAGATTCCTGAAAACATAAAAATAATTAGTATGCATCAGCATCGGGTGGCTATTAGAAATGCTTTGTAATGATACTGCATTCATGCCAACATAAAGAAGGCATCATGTGTCGACACAAATATTTAAAGTAGAAAGTTTAAACCCACTGATGTAAAGAATTTGTTGTTACTTACAGTCCTTTTGTTTACTCTATGGATTTTATATTTACTATCAAGTAATCAATGAGTGGCAGAGAATAATGAATAAATTTGTTAGATGTACCCTCAAGGACTTTACTACTTAATATTAAACATGATAAAATCCCCTTATAAATAAGTCCTTATAAAAATTTAAAATAAGGTGGTATTCTAGCTTATCAGTTTCAGAAAGCTCCATAGATATTTACAGAGCCAAAGTTGACAGGTTAGTTTTAACCAGAAAGCATAAGCAATTCAAGGACACATCACATCAAAGAAGTGGCACGTATAAGAACCTACAGATGGCTGGGCCAAGCCAAGCTGCTCTGAGTAGCCTACTATCCCAGGAGGACCTCCATTCTCCCACCACCTCTCCTCCACCTCCATCAGACTCCTGAACCATACAGGTAAACTTCCCTTCCCCAACCCATCTTCTCTGCATTCTGAGCATGCTGGGCCAAGCCAACTCGCTACCCAACTTTATTGGGCCCGAGGCTCCTGAACCATACAGAACTGCAGGTACAGAACCATACATCCCAAGGATATCCATCATAGGCCTGCCACACTACCATCAAGGTTCACCCCTTCCCAGTAACTACTACAACAAGAATATCCAGGAACGAAAACCATCCAGATGTCTAAAGGCCCTAAAAAGAACACAATCAACAAGAGCCTGGGCAACCTGACACTTCCAAAGCACAGCTTCCATAGACAGAAAGCCCTGGGTATCCTAACACAACTGAAACAGAAGAAAATGATCTTAAATCCAAGCTTATAAAGATGATAGAGGCATTTAAAGAGGAAATGGATATATCCCTTAAAGAAATACAGAAAAATACGATCAAACAGATAGAGGTCTTTAAAGAAGAAACAAATCCCTTAAAGACATTCAGGAATTATAATTAAGGTAAAAGAAATAAAACTGTGCAAGACCTGAAAGTGGAAGTATAAGCAATAAAAAAAAAAAAACACACACACAGAATACAAAAGATGGAAGACAGAAGAAATTGATAAATCAAAAAAAAATGTTAAAGCTAAAAAAGATTCCTGACACAAAACATCCAAGAAATCCGGATAGCATGAAAAGATTTAACCTAAGAATAATAGGAATAAAAGAAAATGAGGAATCCCCACTCCAAGGTCCAGAAAATATTCTCAACAAAAGCATAGAAGAAAACTTCCCCAACCTAAAGAAAGAGACACCTATAAACATACAAAAAGCTTACAGAGAACACCAATTAGACTGGACCAGAAAAGAAAATAATAATAATCAAAACATAAAATCTACAGAACAAAGAAAGAATATTAAAAGCAGCAAAGGAAAAAGCTGGGTATTATACAAAGGAAGACCTATCAGAATTACACCAGATTTCTCAACAGAGACTCTAAAAGCTAGAATGGCCTGGGCAGATATCGTATAATCTCTTAACAACCACAGGTGCAAAGCTAGACTACTATTCCCAGCAAAACTCTCAATCACCGTAGATGGAGAAAACAAGGTATTCCAAGACAAATCCAAATTTAAACAATATCTATCCACAAATTCAGCCCTACAGAAAATACTAGAAGGAAAACTCCAACCCAAAAAGGATAACTACATTCAAAAAACACAAGAAATAAGTAATTCCATACCAGCAAAAATAAGCAAAGCACACACAAACACACACACTAACACCACCAACAGCAAAATAACAGGAAATAGCAACCACAAGTCATTAATATCTCTCAACATCAATGGACTCAATTCTCCAATAAAAAGGCACAGGCTAACCAACTGACAGGACATCCAGACAAATACTGGACAGAGAAATAATGAAACTAACATTATGAATCAAATAGACCTAACACATCTATAGACTATTTCACCAAACAGAGAATGTACCTTCCCCTCAGCACCTCATGGATCATGCCTAGTGTCTTATCAGATTACCATGGATTAAAGCTGAACTTCAACAACAGAAACACTGGAAAGTCTACACACTCATGGAAATTTCACAATCTCTACTCTGAGGCAGGGAAGAAATAAAGAAATTGAAGGCTTTCTAGAATTCAATGGAAATAAGGGCCCAACATACTCAAATTTATGGGGCACAATAAAAGCAACGTTAAAAGGAAAGTTGATAGCACTAAGTGCCTCTATAAAGAAGTTAGTAAGTTCTCATATCAGCAATTTAAGAGTACATCTGAAAGCTCTGAAGAAGAATGAGGAGGAGGAGAGGGAGGAGGAGGAGGAGGAGGAGGAGGAGGAGGAGGAGGAGGAGGAAGAAGAAGAAGAAGAAGAAGAAGAAGAAGAAGAAGAAGAAGAAGAAGAAGAAGAAGAAGAAGGGAGGAGGAGGAAAAGAACAACAACAACAACAACAACAAAAATAACAAGCAGTCCAAAGAGGAGTGCAGGGAATAATCAAAAAACTAAAAACAGGGCTAAAATTGTCAATTAGAAACAAAGAAAACAATACAAAGAATCAACAAAACCAAGGACTGGTTCTTTGAGAAAATCAATAATATAGACAAACCCTTAGCCAAACTTACCAAGAGACACAGAGACAGTATTTAAATTAACAAAATCAGTAATGAAAAGGGAGACATAACAACGGACACTGAAGAAATTCAAAGAATCATTAGGTCTTACTTCAAAAGCCTGTAATTGGAAATTCTTAGAGAAATGGAGAATTTTCTAGACAGACACCACTTACCAAGGATAAATCAAGTTAGGTAAACTATTTAAACAGCCCTAAAACCCCTAAAGAAATAAAAGCAATCATTAAAAGTCTCCCAACAAACAAACTCCCAGGGTTAGAAGGTTCTAGTATTGAATCCTACCAGACCTTAAAAGAAGAGCTAATTCCAATACTCCTAAAACTATTCCACAAAATAGAAACAGAAGTAACACTGCCAAACTTATTCTTTGAGGCCTCAGTCACTCTGATATCTAAACCACATAAAGACTCAACAAAGAAAGAGAACTTCAGATCAATTTCTTTTATGAACATTGACGCAAAAATACTCAATATAATATGGGTAAACCAAATCCAGTAACACATCAAAGACATCATCTATCAAGATCAGGTAGAGTTCATCCAAGAGATGCAGGGATGGTTTAATATATGAAAATCCATCAACATAATCCACCATATAAACAAACAAAGAAAAAATCACATGATTATCTCATCAGATGCTGAAAAAGCCTTTGATAAAATCCAACACCTCTTCATGGTATTAGAGAAATCAAGGATACAGGACATATACCTAAACATAATCAAAGTAATTTACAACAAGGAAATAGCCAACATCAAACTAAATGGAGAGACTCTTATCAGGGCCATGTTTCCATTGTGAAGATTCTGTGGTTTTGGTTAGCTGGGGCTGAAAAATCAGCTGTGATTAACAAGATACCAGAACCACTAAAGCAAACCTTTGTTTTACAGGGACTATTGATGCTGGTTAACTGGAGCTAAGAAATTAGCAGTGATTAAGAAGAGACCAGCATCACTGAGGTGAAATCTTCTGAGAAGTGTTTTCTGAGAGCACAGAGGGTGTGTTCCAGAGATAGCCACAGTTTTATTTTGTGCTGTGACTGGACTTGGTACTGTGTAAGAGTCACCCAGATGGTTCTGGTTTTGAAGGCATGAAGGGGTCATGAAGAGCAGCTGAGGCTCTTGGCACAGTGAGAGACCACGGAAGGCCATTGGTGAAAAGTGCAGCCTCCGTTGCAATTGATGGCCCAGGACTTGAAGGGGTCATGCATAGGAGCAGAGGCTTGTCACCATGAAGAGAGCCAATGAGAGGCTATTGATGAAGCCTAATTACAGTAGAAGTCAGCAGTGTTTTGGAGATGCCAGTGCCATGAGATGACCACCAAGAACAGCAGCAGCAGTGGAGTACAGGCAGCTGGAGCCTAGAAGACAAGCTGTGTGCTACAAAGGGCAGAGCTGGAGAAGTGACCCAAGCCCTTGGAGGATCCTGGAAGATTGTGAGTTGGATCCCAGACATTGAACCATTGGAGCTTGAGTTTTGCTTTTGGTTGTGACTGTGCCCTGATATGTTTCCCTCTTGAAGGAAGAAAGTATTTTAGTGGAGTACACAGTTAAGAGACTTTGAATTTTTAAAAGACTTTGAATTTTAAAGATATTGGACATTTTAAAGTGATTAAACTTTTAATATGTAAAGACTGTGGGACTTTTAACGTAATTTAGATCTTGGGGAAGAATAAGAAAGTAAGGGTTGAGACTTAATAATGATATGTTTGTGTGTCAAGTTGACAAGGGGTCAATTGTACTGGCTGGTTTTGTGTGTCAGCTTGACACAGGCTGGAGTTATCACAGAGAAAGGAGCTTCAGTTGGGGAAGTGCCTCCATGAGATCCAGCTGTGGGGCATTTTCTCAATTAGTGATCAAGTGGGGAGGGCCCCTTGTGGGTGGTACTACCTTTGGGCTGGTGCTCTTGGGTTCTATAAGAGAGCAAGCTGAGCAAGCCAGAGGAAGCAAGCCAGTAAGAAACATCCCTCCATGACCTCTGCATCAGCTCCTGCTTCCTGACCTGCTTGAGTTGCAGTCCTGACTTCCTTTGGTGATGAACAGCAATGCAGAAGTGTAAGCTGAATAAACCCTTTCCTCCCCAACTTGCTTCTTGGTCTTGATGTTTGTGCAGAATAGAAACCCTGACTAAGATAGAGGGCCATGAAAATAGAAGTCTGCAACTGATGGGGGTGAGGAAGGGGCATCTCCAGGATGAGAGAGAGACCTGGGATAAGGGAGGCACCCAAGAATCAATGGGGTACGGCACCTAAGGAGGCCACCTCTTGTAGTCAGACAAGAATCCCAGTGGAGCAATAGAGACACCAACTCACCCACAAAACTTTCAACCCAAAATGTATCCTGTCTATAAGAAATGCAGGCATGGAAGATGGAGCAGAGACTGAGGGAATGGCCAACCAATAACCTGCCAAACTGGAGCCCATCCCACAGCCAAGCACCAATCCCTGACACCATTAATGATACTCTGTTGTGCTTGCAGAAAGGAGCAAGTTGTCCTCTGAGAGGCTCCACCCAGCATCTGACTCAGACAGATACAGACACCCAACAGCCAGACAGTGGATGAAGGCTAGGGACTCTTGTGGAAGAGTAGAGGGGCCCTGAAGGGGATAGGAACTCCACAGGAAGACCAGAGTCAACTAACCTGGACCCATAAAGCTCTCAGTCTGAATCACCAACCAAAGAACACACACGGTCTGGACCTAGGCCTCCCATACAAGTGTAGCAGATGTGCAGCTTGGCCATCGTGTGGGTCCAATAACTGGAGCTGGAATTATCACAAAAGCTGTTGCTTAAATGTGAGATATGTTCTTCTAGCTGGGCTGCCTTGTCTGGCCTCAGTGGGAGAGGAAGCGCCCAGCCTCACAGAAACTTGATGTGCCAAAGTTGGGGGGGGGGAGAGTACCAGGGGTGGGAGGGGCACCAGCTCAGAAGAGAAGGGGGAGGGGGGAAGGATTCTGGGAGGGGGTGACAATGCGGGACAATGAGCTGGATGAAAAGTGAATAAGTAAAAACAAACTTTAAAACCTAGAAATGGCGTGAGCATGTGCGCACGCGCGTGTGTGTGCACTGCTGATTATTATTTAACCCAGTGTCTAGAATGTAATAGAATCTAAATAAATGTTTTTTACTAAAATCAGGGACAAATTATGAAAAAGCTCTTTGTGAAGATGTAGGAGAAAGTGAGCTTAACTTTATAAACATGGAGAAATGTTCATTTTAGGTAAACGGTTGAAGGGATCATTTTTATAAGCAAGAA
This sequence comes from Apodemus sylvaticus, assembly GCF_947179515.1. Taxonomy (NCBI): domain Eukaryota; kingdom Metazoa; phylum Chordata; class Mammalia; order Rodentia; family Muridae; genus Apodemus; species Apodemus sylvaticus. The sequence goes on from NC_067489.1 coordinate 22,330,460, forward strand.
AAACTGCAGCTGTTGAGGAGAAGGCTCTGTGGGCATCTTACTGATTTTGTATTGGCTTTAGGGGCTGCATGATCACCTATAAATAAAGGTCTTAAACTGTTATCCCACAGCACAACAGTGTCCAGGCCTGGACCTCTGTTCGGGCTTCAGAGTCACTTCCATGCAGATGTGCTACTAAACAACTGGAATTCGAGGTATATACTAAAGATAAAAACTAAATAAAAAAGGATATAACATAGACAGTATTACTGTTTTGTGTGGCACACCTCCATCCACAGAATTTGTATCTGTTTTGCGCGTCTTTGCCACAGTTGCCAAACCTATCGTTTTGGCCCTGGATTTCTTCATAGCAGGAAAATGGAGCATTCTTTGAACCTATCAAAGAATAATTAGAAACGTATTTGGATTAGATTGTATACTTACGCTTCTCCATGTCCTCATACACCATGTTTCCTTCCCTCTATCTCCACTTCTAGTAAGCAATACGGACAGAGAAAGAACTAAAGTGAAAGACAGTGTTCATGACTATGATGTAATGCTACTTTGCTACATTGTATTCATTTCTGTAACATAAAATACAAGAGAAAGGAGAGTTATGGATGCATATGTAGAGTGTCTGTAGAGCACAAGGCTTTGTTCAAGAAAACAACAAAAAGGTACCACTGCTTAGATAAGAGGTAAGTTTTCCCCAAAGGCTTATCACTGGAGGCTTAGTCCTGGGTACCATATGCAATCATGGAAGCGGTATCTGCCCTAGTCAAGAGATTAATCCACCAATGGATCTGTAACTTAGTGGCATTAATAGGAGGTGCTGGGGGGAAAAAGATGGGTTAGGTTGCCAATCATAGGAGGTGTGCTGGTTGGTTTTAATACCAACATGACAATATAGAATCAGTCTCAATAAAGGATCATCTAGGTCAGTTTACTCTTTGTTTTCCTGCAATTATGACTGTAACCTGGAACCATAAACATTCATAAACACTTTCTCCCCCAAGTTGCTTTAATTAGGGTATTTCATCACAGCAACTGGGAGTGAAACTAATGAAGTGTGTCTTATACACCCTGCCATTAGTGTTAGAGACTCGCTTCAGATCAAACTTAGTTTCCCAGAGGGAGACTGAGACATTAAAAAGAAAGGATTTTGGAAATGTGAAGTCATCTGTTAAGTGTTTCCTTAAATCTAGGGCATTTACCAGAGTCTCCTAAGTAAGAGAAGTCGCCTATCTAGAAACAAGATACTGTATTTAGCTACTCTGTACTACATGATCAAGTCCTATGAAATACAATCAGATAATAGATGCATTTTTACACATTCATAGTGGGTACTAGGGTAACAAATTATAGGCTGATTACTATAAATGATTGAGATAATTCAAAACTATCATGGAGCAGTAGAGAGGTCGCCATTGCCTCTCCTGACAACTGCTACAGACAAACATAGTAGAAGGTAGTTGTACATCAGGTGAGATAAAGAGCCCACAGAAATGTTAGCATTCTTTCCTGACATAGGACACATCTGGACTTTGACTAATAGGTATTTCAGCTTACTATATCAAACCAAATCCTGCCCCCCCCACCCAGACTCTTTTCTTTTATGCCATTAGTGAGTTAGATGATGAGGCCAAATTTAGAAATGGCCTTTGAGTCCATTTTTCCCCTCCATCTCTTAAGTGGAGTCTTCTTGATAATGCCTCATAAGTACAGTGTAAGTGTGGTCACATCTCATCTTTTCTACTGTATTACTTTCCAATGATTCCCATTTACATGATCTGCTACAGAAATACAAACAAATACAAACAACGATCTCTTTAAAACTAAAACCATATTTTAGTCTCTTACTGAAATATTTCATTACACATACATGCATGAGCACACACACTACAATTCTTATCCTGATATACTACATTTTAGCCATACACCCCTCCAGGCCTTATATCAGTGATCCTCAACCTGTGGGTCCAGACCATGGGAAAACACATATTTCTGATGGTCTTAGAAACTGAGACACCACTCACTGAAGTTTATGAAGCAGCGACAAGAATATATTTATGGTTGGGGGTTCCTAAGAGCCTCAGAGGGGCTGGAGAGATGGCTCAGTGGTTAATAGCACTGATTGCTCTTCCAGAGGTCCTGAGTTCAATTCCCAGCACCCACATGGTGGCTCACGACCAACTGTAATGGGATCTGATGCCGTTTTCTGGTGTGTCTGAAGAAAGTGACAATGTACTCACATACAATAAATAAATAAATAAATAAATCTTTTTTAAAAAATACAAGAAGAGCATTGGAAATATGGATTTTCCAATGGTTGTGACCCACAGGTTGGAAACTTCACACCCATACTCCACAAACTGCTAAGACGTCAGCTGCACTTCTCACCCTGGGTCCTACGCCCAAACCATCCCTTGACTGTTCCTTCTCCATGCTTACATTTCTTCAGGAGTCTCCTCAGGCAAGCATGTCTGGGTCGTGCGCCGATGGCAACTGGGCTTTCTTCTGTAACCCTGCTTCTGGCTTTACACTATTTGATCCCTTGTCTAATTCTTGCTAAAAATAACTCGCATCACTATGCATTTTACAATTTTAGTCATTTTGATTTATCTATCCATAAATTTTGCATTTGTCTGATGACCCCTCCTCACTGGAATTCAGACTCCACAGGAAATCCGAATCTCCCGGTCTTCGGCATTGTTACTCTCACTGAATTCTTGTCTGTATTCTCAAAGTAGGAGGGTTGTTCCAGCCAATCAGGCTGCTAAATAAATATTCACATAATTATTAAGGAGCATACATAATCAACTAGTATCAAACATGGGTTAGACTGACACCCATGTCCAATTCTCTTTCATATGAATTTGGCAATCAAAATTAGGACTTTACACATGAACTATATCTGTCCCATTTGAAACTATAAATGGCTTTTTATTTTGCTTCTGAGCCTAGCTTTTAATGTCAGAGCCACCGCTCCCGCCCCTAGATATCTTTTTAAGAATAATACTTGAAATAAACTCTTTTGCGGTCTTTCCAAATTTTTTTTCCAATGCAATTTCACTCTATTGAACCCAATGTTACTTTCTCTCTTGTAGTCTGAATGGGGAGTTGTTAATACAACAAAGATGTTACAGAGGGAACCAAATGAAATTTTCCATAGAGAGGGGTTTTTCTCCATAGCAACCAGAAAAAGGTGCTCATCTGTCAGAAAAATCATGTCTTATGCAACATGATACATCAAATTCCCCTGTTCCTGCCACAGTGCAGTCCATCTTCCCGTTCATACTTGATTAATATGTTTAGGTCTTCTGGCACCAACTGCACACAAATTTACAATAAATCCTCTTAAAGCACTGACTTCTTTATTATTATTTAATAAAACTGTCTTCCTCATCTTTTCACATCAATCTGTGTATTTAAAAACCTGAGACTAAGTCTTTTGCACAGAGCAAATGCCTCTTCAGGGTCTGGAGGACAGGCACACAAAGAACTACAACTTTAGTTGCCAGCAAGTTGGCTAGTTTCCCGTGACTGAGGTTCCAGTGCTTACGATGTAGGTGTGTGCAATAGCTACAGAGCTGGCATCCATAGAGTAGGGCCCAAGGAAGCATCAGTCTTTACCTGAAGTACTTGTCAAGTTTGAGGGATATACAGGATGGAGTCTGAAACACTAGCAAAGATGGAAAGATTGAAGAACTGGGGTCTTTGGTGTGAGTATAAGAGAGAACACATGGATTCAGTTCTCCAATAAAAAGACACAGGCTAACAGAGTGGATGCATAAACAGGACCCATCATTCTGCTACATACAAGAAACACACCTCAGCCACAAAGATAGATATTATCTCAGAGTAAAGGGATGGAAAAAGGTTTTCCAAGCAAATAGACCCAAGAAACAAGATGGAGTAGCCATTCTAATATCTAATAAAATAGTCTTTCAACCAAAAATAATCAAAAGAGATGCAGAAGAACACTTAATACTCATCAAAGAAAAAAAATTTGCCAAGATGATATCTCAATTCTGAACATCTATGACCCAAATGCAAGGGCACACACAGTCGTAAAATAAACTAAAATGTGTGATTTAAACTTACTAAAGCTTAAATCACACATTGAACCCCACATATTAATAGTGTGATATTTCAACACCCCACTCTCACCAACTGACAGGTCAGTGAAACAGAAACTAAACAGACAAATAATGAAATTAGCAGCAGTTATGAACTAAGTAGACCATCAGATATCTACAGAACATTTCACCCAAACACAAAAGATTATACCTTCTTCTCAGCACCTCACAAAACCTCCAATATTGACCATAAATCAGAATATACAATCAGAAATGAAAAGGTAGATATAACAATGGATACTGAGGAAATTCAAAGAATCATTAGGTCTTACTTCAAAAGCTTGTATTCTACAAAATTGGAAAAAATCTAAATGAAATAGATGATTTTCTAGACAGATACCACTTACCAAAGTTAAATCAAGATCAGGTAAACTATCTTAAAAGTCCTAAGAAAAAGTCTCTCATCCAAAAAACCAAAACAAAACAAAAAACAAAAAACAAAACAAAACAGGACCAGAGGGTCTTAGTACAGAATTCAACCAGACTTTCAAAGAAGAGCTAATACCAATACTCATCAAACTTTTCAACAAAATAGAAACAAATGGAACATTGCTAAACTCATTCTATAAAGCCTCTGATATCTAAACCACACAAAAGACTCAACAAAGAAAGAGAACTTCAGACCAATTTCCCTCAAGAATATTGAAATTAAAATAATAAATAAAATACTGGTAAACCTAAGAATTATAGGTAGAGAAGAGAACAAAGATTTACAACTTAAAGGGCCAGTAAATATCTTCAACAAAATTATAGAAGAAAACTTCCCTAACCTAAAGAAAGAGATGCCCATGAACATACAAGAAACCTACAGAACTCCAAACACACTGGACCAGAACAGAAAGTCCTCCTGTCACATAATAATCAAAACACCAAATGCACTAAACAAAGAAAGAATATTAAAAGCAGTAAGGAGAAAAGAGTCAAGTAACTTATAAAGGCAGGCCTACCAGAATTACACCAGACTTCTCACCTGAGACAATGAAAGCTAGAAGATACTGGGCAGACCTCATACAGACCCTAAGAGAACAGAAATGCCAGCCCAGGCTACTATACCCTGTAAAACTCTCAATCACCATAGATGGAGAAACCAAGATATTCTATAATAAAACCAAGTTTACACAATATCTTTCCACAAATTCAGCCTTACAAAGGATAATAGCTAGAAAACACCAACACAAGGAGAGAAACCACACCCTAGAAAAAGCAAGAAAGTAATCTTCCAACAAACCCAAAAGAAAGTAACCACACAAACATAAAAATAACATCAAAAATAACAGGAAGCAACAATCACTATTCCTTAATATCTTTTAACATCAATGGACTCAATTCCCCAATGAAAAGGCATAGACTAACAGAAATATTTTTCATGTAAATCTTCAATTTTATCAGAAAATGTTTGTAATTCCTCTTTCCATTAATTCAGTAATGTTTTTATGTCTATCATTTTATCTGTATAATTTTCCATGAAATAGTCAATCTTATCGTATTTTCTATTTATTTCTTCAATTTTATCAGAGATATTTTCCATGTAAATCTTCAATTTTATCAGAAAAAAAATTTAAGATTTTTTTTATTTATATGAGTACACTGTAGCTGTTTTCAGATAGAAGAGGGTATGGGATCCCATTATAGATGATTGTGAGCCACCATGTAGTTGCTGGGAATTGAACTCAAGACCTCTGGAAAAGGAGTCAGTGTCCTTCACCACTGACTCATCTTTCCAGCCCCAGAAAATGTTTTTAATTCCACTTTCACTCAACTTAGAAATATTTTTATGCCTACCATTCTATCTGCATAATTTTCCATGATAATCTTTAATTTTAACATGTTTTTCTATATATTTCTTCGATTTTATTGGAAATATTTTCCATGTAAATCTTCAGTTTTATCAGAAAATGTTTATAATTCTACTTTCAATCATCTTAGAAATATTCTTATGCCTACCATTTTAACTGTATAATTTTCCATGAAATAGTCAATGTTAATGTGTTTTTCTATATATTTCTTCAATTTTATCAGAGATATTTTCCATGTAAATCTTCAATTTTATCTGAAAATGTTTATAATTCCACTTTCAATCAACTTAGACTATTTTAGACCTACCATTTTATCTGTATAATTTTCTATGATAATCTTCAATTTTAACATGTTTTTCTATATATTTCTTCAATTTTATCAGAAATATTTTCCATGTAAATCTTCAATTCTATCATAAAATGTTTCTACTTCCTTTTTCATTTAATTTAGCAATGTTTTTATGTCTACCATTTTACTCTTTAATTTTCCATGAAAATTGTCAATTTTAACATGTTCTATATATTTCTTCAATTTTGTCAGAAATATTTTCCATGTAAATTTTCAATTTTATCCAAACATGTTTTTACTTCCTTTTTTAATGAAAAAAAGAAGAAAGAAGAAGAAGAAGAAGAAGAAGAAGAAGAAGAAGAAGAAGAAGAAGAAGAAGAAGAAGAAGAAGAAGAAGAAGAAGAAGAAGGACCAAAAAATATACTGGTAAACCAAATCCAAGAACACGTCATAAATATCATCCACCATGACCAAGTAGGCTTCATCCCAGGGGTACAGGAGTGGTTCAACATAGGAAAATTCAGAATTTTACCTAGGTGTATATTTAAAGAACATGAAGGCATTTTTTCAAAGCGATATATGCATTTCAAAGAGATATATGCATTTCTAGGTGTGTGAGTGCATCCTTCACAAATAGTCAAGATTTTGAAACAACCTAAAGGTCTATTGACAAATTAAAGAATAATGAATAGGCTAAACATAATTTGTAAAAGATAGGTGTAGATGAATAGATGAGCGTGTGTGTCTGTGTATGAGAGAGAGACAGAGACAGAGAAAGAGAGAGGGGAGGGAGAGAGAGAAGAGAGAGAGCTTGCTTCAATTTTGGTAAAGATAGAGCTTTTTGTCACAAGCTATACATCGTGCTATGTGAAAAGAGCCAGGCACAGAGGTAAAAACCTTGCTTCTCTGTAAAATCAAAAAAATATCAAAATCATCATAGAAACACAGTATGAAATGTTGGTTTTAGGGACTGGGATAAGAGGGAAAAGAGATGATGTCAGGCAAGATGTTAAAAGTTTGATTTGTGCAAAGTGGCTCTGCCTAAAATACCCAAAATAAATGTTGTACATTTACACAATGGAATACTAATCAATTATTTAAAAACAAGACATCATGAGTTTTGCACGCAAATGGATGGAACTAGAATATATCATCCAGAGTGAGGTAACCCAGAACCAAAAGGACAGGCATGATACGCACTCAGTGATAAGTGAATATTAGCCCAAAAGGGCAGAATACCCACAACACCATAGACCCTAAGACGCTGAAGAAGAAAGGCGGCCCAAGTGAGGATGTTTCAATCCCACTCAAAAGGGGAAATAAAATAATTGTGGGAGACAGAGGGAAGGAAGGAACTGGGTGAGAGAGGGGAGGGGGAGGGAAAAGGGAGCCAGCATAAGGTATGGGAGAAGATAGGAGAGAAGCCAGAGCGCCAGGAGAATCAATGAATATATGTGGCTGCCAGGGATGGGGGTACAGGGGGAACCTCTAGAAAGTCCCAGAGACCTGGGGTGTGAGAGGCTCCCAGGACTCAATGGGGGTGACCTTAGCTGAAATGCCCGACAGTGGGGAGAGGGAACCTGAAAAGACTACCTCTAGCACTTAGACAGTTATCCCTCTAGTGGAAGGTTAGGGATACTAATCCACTTTCAATTTTTTTTTTTTAACCAGAATTCTTCCTGTCTAAAAGAAATGCAAGGACAAAAATGGAGCAGAGACTGAAGGAATTGCCAGTCAGTGACTGGCCCAACTTAGGATCCATCCCACGGATGGGCACCAAACCCTGACACTATTGCTGATGCCATGTTGTGCTTGCAGACAGGCGCCTAGCATGGCTGCCCTCTGAAAGGCTCTACCAGCAGCTGACTGAGACAGATGCAGATACTTCCAGCCAACCATTGGACTGAAGTCGGGGACCCCTATGGAAGAATTAGGAAAAGGGTTGGAAAAGCTGAAGGGGATTGCAACCCCATAGAAAGAACAAGAGTGTCAACTAACCCAGACCCCTGGGAGATCCAGTGGTTTGGTCTCTGGACCAAACCACTAACCAAAGAGCATTCACAGGCTAGCCCTAGGCCCCCAGCATATATATAGCAAAGGGCTGCCCTGTCTGGCCTCAGTGGCAAAGGATGCCCCTAACCCTGTAGCGTAGTCTTGAGGCTCCGGGGAAAGGGAATGGCTGGAGTATTCCCTCTCAGAAGCAAAAGGGGCAGGGGGAGAATAGGATGAGAAGCTCTGAGAGGTGGGACCATGGGGAGGGGGCAAAAAATAAAGCTTGTAATGATCAAACTAAGTAAATAAATCTAAAGTACAGCAGTATGGCAATAGGAAACAATATTCTCTTTTACATTTGAAATTCTCTAAGAGCTTTAGATCTTAAGATTTTCTTTAATGCTGAAGGAAAAAACAGTACTATGGAATATTATAGATACTTTATAATTAACTTGATCATGTCAAATATCTATGCATATATACCCGTATCAAGCTATCAAGGCTCACATACCGAAAGAAAATTTGTATTTGCAATTTTTATCTTAGCAAAAATCCTTTTGAAACTATGTAAATATTAAGTAAAAACTGAAATCTCTATAGTGAATACTGTTGTTTTGGCAATGTGAAAGGAAATACTGAGAGTCACTGATTTGTAGGTAACAAAAATCTTACCTGTTCCATATGTTGCCTGGCAGTCTCTGTCCAGGTTAGGACAGTCTCCATTAAAACAGATATCCCCGCTACTTCCGCAAGGATGCCCATTGTATACAATTACATCAGGTGGACATTCTCCTGAACTCCCATTGCAGACTTCAGGAACATCACAGTACATATGCTTTACGGACCTACATTCATGATTTTCTGGTAAAAACTAACAAAAAAAATCACATACAACAATAATGTGTTCACAAATATTTCACAAATATGATTATTTATTCTTGTGATTCCTTAGTGCTTTTTTAACATCTTAGTATAAGTTACTGTGACAGTCTTTAAAAACAAATTGAATGTTTGCATCAAAACAAGAGATAAGGCATAGATGTATAAGGAACGGTGTAACAGAATGCGACGCAGGGCCGTGCATATGCCTCAGTGGGGAATGTGCTTGTGGCAAAACATAAAGGCCAAAGCATAAAGTTCAAGTTCCCAGAAATCATGTAACAACTGAGCATGGCAGTGTGCACCAATAATCCTAGGGCCAGAAGGATCAGACAGGAAGATTCCAAGGTTCATGCACCAGCTGGTCTAGCTGAGACAGCAAGCCTCACACTGAGAAAGAGACACAGACCAAAGACGGGGGCTAGAGAAGCAATAGGGAAAATACCATGCCAGGGCCAACCTCGCAGGTTTCACATACGCACGTAGACGCCAGTGTGGTCATGTGCACTGGACACACACACGTGTGCGCACGTGCACACACACAGACACACACACACACACACGCGCGCGCGTGTGTGTGTGTGTGTGTGTGTGTGTGTATACATACATATATATATATATATATATATATATATATATATATATATATATATATATATATATATATATATACATACACAGAGAAACATTTTGTGCTTTCATTCAAAGGAGAAAGGACTACAGGTAGCTTTCTGAATTACTCTCACAGAGTGAAAATATTGTAATTAGGTCAACTTCAAAAAAAAAAAAAAACCATAAATACTTAGTAGTTTGCCACTACAGAATACTTATCAACTCTAAGACAAATTAAAACAAGTACATGAGAAAGGTGTGGGGAACAGATGACTGATGACTACAGAGGCATTGAAAACATAAGAGGTTTGAAAAGGGAATTGAAACAGAACCTTTCTGCTACATTATAGTATTTCAGAAAGAGAATCCTGAAGGTTTACAGAAAGATTATCCTACAGGATCGATCATCTAGCTAAGACTTCTTGGTGATTATTTTCATTTAACACTTAAAAGTATTCACAGAAGATGAATATATAACCATTTATGAATTTCTAGGAGAAAAAAGTGTAACTGTGTCACTTGAGAACAATGGAGAAGACAACATGAATGGCAGGCGGCTCGGCTGTGGTATTTTCCTCTGGGACCCTCGCTACAAAACACAGACCTGTTAAGGAAAGCAGATCAGTGATCCACATGGGGTCTGTGAGGCATGACATTGGCTATGACTAAGAAGTGCATACTTCAATTTTAAATACATACATATATATATATATATATATATATATATATACACATATATAATCCTATTAATCCTATTTGGAAAGCATTAGCTGGACCTGATGATAGACTCCTGTAATCCCAGGTTCTTGGGACACTAAAGCAGGATGATTGTAATGTAAAGGACAACCAGGGATACAGATCGAGTTCAAGTACAGCTTAGGTCAAACATAGAAAATCTGCCACACAGAAAAAAGTCAGGAGATGGAGGGTGGGGTGAAGTGGGAGATGGCTTCAAGTTAACAAAAACAGTGATATTAGACAGAGACTGTGACATTATAGAAATTTTCACAAAACAAGAAATTGAATCCTCAATTTGCCCTCATCTTTCTTTGCTTCAAAAGTAATTTTTATCTCACATAAAACTGTAGTCATAAGTCGATACATTCTGTGTATAATTTACTAGGTGCTTATGTAATATATGTAACTAAACTTGAATCTTACTTGACAATTTCTGCAGCATGTTGATGAGGAAGACGTACTGTCACAAGCACATCCTTGTTTCAGAGCACATCTTGTAGGTTCACAACAGCTATTAGGCCCACATTCCTGCAAAGGAAAACACACCACGGGAACAATGAACTTGATAGAGCTACGTAATTGAGGAAAGTATTAGCAATCGTAGCATGTACACATAGCAATATCCATTAACACTCACAATGCTCCACCGGGTATTAATAGAGTGACTGATATTCTACTTCCCTCACAATCCAATTAGAAGCCATAGAAAAATATAGGAAATAACTTTTTTTCCTGAAGTTGTATACAACAGGGAAACACAAATAACTACAGAAGAAAATCAAAGAAATTAATCCAGACCTTAGAAGGTGTTTTCCTGAGCAAACCATGATAATCTTGATGATTAGCTAGGGTGATTAGGGTTACGGTTAGGGCAACAAGCTAGTTGCCCCTGACCTACTTCCATCTGCAAATCTATAAGGCTATTTCCAGACCCAGAGAATGCTAACCCTCATTGTACATGAGCCGCTTTTCCCAAGTCTCTTCCCTTTCCTACTCTATCACCCCTCATCTCCTCTATTTCTCCCTTGCACATGGCCATCTCTAGACCCACAAGCCTAAGTCCAGTTGGTTTCCTTTGAACCTGCCTTGTTCAAAAGCTACTTTTGAATGGTGAGACACTCCTTCCCTCTTCCATCGTTCCCTCTTCCATCATTCCCTCTCCCCATGTGTGATGGTTTGAATATGCTTGGCCCATGGATTGGCACTATTAGGAGGTGTGGCCTTGTTAGGAGGAAGTGTGTCATTGTAGGTGTGGTCTTTAAGATCCTCATCCTAGCTCCCTGAAAGTCAGGCTTCTCCTGTTTGCCTTTGGAACAAGATTTAGAACTCTCAGTGAGTCCTACATCATACCTGCCTTGATGCTTCCACATTCCTGCCTTGAAGAAAATGGACTGAACCTAAGCCAGTCCCAATTAAATGTGGTCCTTAGAAGAGTTGCTTTGGTCCTGGTGTCTGTTCACAGCACTAAAACCCTAATTAAGATACCATTGGCATCCACAGGCCTCTTTCTAGACCCTTGATTTCAGAGCAAATTTTGTCTAGTCCAGTTGAACAGCTTATCTACTAAGTTGATATGGTCTAGCCCAGGTCAAGCAGGACTGGACTGGACCAATCTAAGGGAAGACTGATTATCATATCAGACAAACAGCCAAAAAAAGAAGTCCACATGCCCAGGTCAAAGCATCAAAACAACAAAAGAAATGACCAAGACCACATACCAACTAGTCCTTAAAAGTAGCATCATAATTCAAGGGATATAAAGTAGGCATAAACAATCACTTCAGGGAACTCCAAGAAGATAACAAGAAACCCACGAATGAAGAAAATACTAAGACATAGATTAATGAAATTAAGGTAACTCAGAATTTGAATACTGAATTCAATATAGAGAGAAATACTGAAAAGAACATATGCTTAAAAAAAAAGATAAACCAAAAATTTTATTATCCCAATTAGAAAACTCAAGAAACAATCTTACAAGTAGAAGGAATCAAGAAGACTACAGAAAAACTATCAGTACTCAAAGTAGAAGATCTAGACAAAATAATGACTATGAAAAGGTTAGACAAACACGGGAAAGGAACGTGCAATAACTGTGGGAAAGTTGAAATGATCAAATCTATGAAAAGAACAAACCTTCCAAATATAGGATTGAGAGAGAAAGAAGAAGCCCTGATTAATGGACTGGAACAGATCATTAACAAAATCATATGAGGGAAAAAAAAAAAACGCCCCAAACTAAGGAAAGATATACCCATATAGATATAAGAAGCAAACAGAACCTCAACTAGTTAAGACCAGAAGCACACACGAACACACACATATACCACAGCATCACATAATTAAAACACTGAATATCTAGAACAAAGTAAAACTATTGAAAGCTGTAAGAGAAAAGAAAACACAAGTCACATATAAAGGAAAATCCATCAGAATATTTTTCAATGAAAGCTGAAAGCCAGGAGAGTTTGGAACAAAGCATTCATTACAAGTTTAAAAAGACCATGACTGACAACCTAGGCTACTATGCCCAGAGAAGCTTTTTTAATCCAAGAGCTAAATAAAGTCAACCTTAAGTCAAGAGGCAGAGCAAGCTGATAAGGAGTGAGCATAAGTAAACAGAAAGGAGGGTCTTTGAGTTGCTGGGCATTTAAGACAGCCTAGGGAAGGAGAACAAGTTTTGTCCCCACCCCACCCCACCCCTTCTCAGGGACTTCAGTGGAAGGTCAGGGGAGGGGCGCTGTCTCTGCTTCTCTGAGCCAGCAGACTTTCACCACTGCATCTGGCTCCTGAGTCTTCATTTGGAAAATTGAACATTTGGAATTTAGTTTTTTAAAGCAACAGAAAGACAAAAACCATGTGATTTTTGAAACCATCTCATTACATAAAGAAAGGCCTTTGACAAAATCCAATCTCCCTTCATAAAAGACTTGGAAAGACTAGGGATAAAACTGGAATAAAAGTCATTTTCAACAGCATGTGGCCAAACTGGCCGGCTTCCTGTAGAAGATTGCAAATAGATCAATACTTATCACCTTGCACAAAATTCAACTCCAAATAGATTCAAGACCTCAACATAAGGCCAGATAGACTGAACCTGTCAGAAGAGAAAGCAAGGAAGTGTCTTGAACTCATTGGTAAGGGAAAAGACTTTCTGAGCAGGACTCAGAATGGGTGAGAACTGCAACAGTGAATAAACAGGACCTCATGACACTGAAAAGCTTCTGTCTGGCAAAGAACACCATCATTTGGACAAAGTGGCAGGTAACAGAATGAGAAAAATTAAATACACACCCAATAGAAGACTAATATCTAAAATATAGAAAGAACTCCAAAAAAAAAAAAAAAGTAGACACTAAGAAAACACATAACCCAATTTAACTCAAAAAGGCTCAAAAGATGAGAAACACTTAAAGAAATGTTTAACATCTTTAGTCATAGGAAAAATGCAAATCAAATCTACTTTGAGATGTCATCTTATACCAATCAGAATGGCCAAGATCAATAAAACAGATGACAGCTCATACTGGCAAGGATGTGGGGTGAGGGGAACACTCATCCAATGCTGGTGGGGGTGCAAACTTGAACAGCCACTATATAAATCAGTATGCAGTCCCTCAGGAAGCTAGGAATATATTAACTTCAAGATCCAACAATACTATTCTTGGGCACATAGCCAAAGGACTCCACATCATACTACATTTGCTCAGTGATATTCACTGATGCTTTATTCCTAATAACTAAAAAATATAAACAGCCTATATATCCATCAACAGATGAATATATCAGGAAATGTGGCACATTTACACAATGGAATGTTACTGTTAAAAAAATAAAATCATGAAATACTCAGGTAAGTGGATAGAACTAGAAAAATCCTGAGTGACATAACCTAGCTCAAAATGACTAATATAATATGTCTTCTCTCATATGCAGATGTTAGTTTTTAAGCCTTTGAGAAGCATGATGCCATCTGAATAACCAGAGGTTGGTTATTCACAGTAAGGAACAATGCAGGGAGAGAAGGATCTCCCAATTAAAGAGAAATAGAATATACAGTTACAGAGAAACAGGGAGAATGGAACAGAAGGATTTATTGGAGAGGGAACTGCAAGAGCGAGGTAAGGGAGGTAATATGGGGAGGGCCAGCTAACACTAGGGGCCATTTATCAGGTCATATGGGAGCCTACTACAATAGAAGCTTCTTAAAATATATACTTTTATTTAATAAATTTAAATGGAATCACCAAATAATGGAGGAGACAATGCTCCAACTATACATCTCTTCCTACCAAATAAAACCTCCAGTCCCAGGAATGGGTTACATCTTATCAAATTATTGGTCCAAGGAGCCTCAGGAAAGCCCCCCAACAAACTCCAGTTGTTGCCATGGCTATTGACTATTCTCCACAGACTTGCTGGCAAGGCCATATTGCTGAGGAGAATACTTATATATCTCATTGAACATAGAGAGGTTGAGCTGGAGCCTACCTAGAGCCTTCATCCCTACTGACTGGTGTTTATGGTACTGAAAGGTACTCTGCACACTAACCAGAGGAGACCGGTGAACACTCACCCTGCTACAAAACCCTTTGATCAATGGTGGTGACCAGCCTGCATGGTCGCTGCTCACCGGTACAACAGTGGCACAGATGTTGCGGGAGTAACCACCCGTTGATTGGATTTAAATCCCACTCCATGAGATGGAACCCAGGCCTGATGCTGATCATGTAGCCAAGAATTTGAGACTAAATAGGCCACGGATCTAGGGACAAACCATAGACTTCCAGAGAAACACAGCAATTAAATAACTCCTAAGTTTTCACCTAAAGTAGATGAGAACAAACACAGAGACCCACAGTCGGACAAGGTGCAGAGAGTATGAGACCGTAGAATGCTCAGTCCTAAATGTGATGTGTCCATCAAATCCCTCTCCTCAGTTCTCAGGGAGAAATGCCAAAGAGGGCAAAGAGTGGGTAGAAAGACTGTAAGAGCCAGAGGTGATAATACAAAACAAAACAAAACAAAACAAAACAAAACAAAACAAAACAAAAACATGTCTTCCAACTCCACAAGACTGACACATGCCTGAACTCACAAAGGACTATGACAGCATGCACAGGGCCTGCACAGACTCAAAACAAGCAGGGTTTCTGAACTGAAAGGGGAAGTCCACAAGCTCCCATCCCTAACCAAGAAGCTATTGGCAATTAACAGCAACTTGCAAAGGAAAAATTAGTCTCTCAAAGGAGTCTTCGCTGTGTACACAAGCCACAATAAAGGGCAGGACCCACGCTTGGAAGTAAATGGTGAGAAGAAAGTGAGCTCAGGGCTTCTCTGGAGATGTCTTTGCCTCATATTGCTTTCTCTGGGCCTTTTCTTTAAAACCTTTTTGCTCATGTATTACAGTTTCTGAGCTTGGTGTGTGTGTGTGTGTGTGTCTGTCTGTCTGTCTGTCTGTCTGTGTCTGTCTGTGTGTCTCTGTGTCTGTCTACGTGTCTCTTTGTGTGTCTCATGATCTTTTTAGTTTCTTTTTATTTGTTCATTTATTTTGTTTTAACCTTGTCTACATTGTTTGCCCATTTTCTTAGCATGGAGAGGAAGAAGGCATGGATTTGGAAGGGAAAGGAGGATATAGGAGATGAGAGAGAGAGGAAACATGAACAGAATATGTTGTATAGAAATAACTTTATTTTCAATCACAAAGAAAATAAAAATAATTAACACTCAAAGAATCAGTAGCCTTCTTATATACGAATGGCAAACATACTAAGAAAGAAATCAGGGAAACTCTGCCTTTCAGGTAAGTATAAAAAAAAAAAAGGGAAAGGAAAAAAAACAACATCTATGAAATGGAGACGAGACAACTGAGATGAAGCAGGTCATGGACCCCAGGGGAACATCTACTGTGATAATCCTGCTTAAGATGCTTAGCAATAAAGTGACTTCTCATGACATTTTTACACCCATAGATCAGTGTGTCACTCAGCACTCATTGGTGGCTGGCGATTAACAGACCCACAACAATGTGCAGAGAAGAAGAGACTTTGGTGTATCCATCCCTAAAAGGGATTTTTATATCAAACCTGCTTCTCAAGACTCGGGGAGCTTTACAGAAAAGAAGACAGAAAGACCGTAAGACTCTGAGGTGGTAGATGACTCCACCAAAACAGACACAGCAAAGCTGATATACATATGGACTCTGAGAGACTGTGTCAGCATGCGCAAGACCTGCACAAGTTCATCAGACATGTTTTTTTTTTCATTTTCTTTCAGTTCTTTTTGTCTTATTTGTTTGATTTGGTTTTCCCTTGTTGTATTGTGAAAGAACACAAAATTGAGTGAGTAGAGAGAGAGTGGAGAGGAGCTGAGATGTGAAGAGGATAGAACACAATGAAACTTTGTGTCAAAAAATTAACCAGAAAGAGCACAACTAGATGGCTTAATGATGCAATTTAAACTTTGAGGAGAAAGCAAAACAAACACACACAAAGCCAGAAGACGAGAAGAAATAATAAATGTCAGAGCAGAAGTTAATGGAGCAAAAACAAACAAAATAACACAAAGGATAGATAACTCTGGGATCCACCTTCTTGATAAACAAAATTAACAGCTGCTTGGCCCAACTAAAAGAAAGAAAGGAGGATCCAAATTAGCATTATCAGAAGTGAACAGGGAAACACTACAAAGAAATTCAGAATGCTGTAAGAAATACTTTAAAAGCTGTACTCCGAAGCTGGAAATCCTAAAATTAGTGAATTAATTTCCATATTCATCCAAACCACCAAAGTTATCTCAAGAGATCATAATGAATCAAAAAATTAAAACACTTATAAAAAGGCCTCCCAAGTTTACAAAAAAAAAAAAATCTGAGCTACAGATGAAGTCACAGCAGAATCCAACCAGATTTCCGAAGATCTGCAATCAATACTTCTTAAATTATTTTAAAATATATAGAGAGAAACATAAGGATCTCCTCCAAGCTAATTACAGTATTAGTTTAATATTAGGGCAGGTAAAGACGCACACACAAAATGAAAACAAAATAAATCAAAAGACAGATCAATATCCCTGGTGAACATAGATGCAAAAATACTAGGCAGCCTGGAACAGACACTTACCAAGGTCATCCACTATGATCAGAAATTCAGGGATGGTTCAACATATGTAAGTTAAGTCAATAGGTATAATCAATCATATAAATGGGCTCAGTAAATGGAGAAACAGACTTTGATAAAAGTAAATCCAACCTGTTTTCATGATAGAAGTCTTAGAGAGTGTAGGACTGGGGGGACCCTCCCTCAACATAAAGATTCCATATGACAAGCCCATAGCCACCATCATCCTAAATGGAGAAAGATTTGAAGCAGTCCCATTGAAGTCAGGAATAAGACAAGGCTGTTCACTATCCCTGCTCCCTTTCAGTATAGTCTTGAAGCAGTATGTCCACACAAGAATTCACACAGATACACAGATAGGAAGAGAAGAAGTTAGAACACCCGTGTTGGCAAACAATATGATAGGAGATCAAAACTCTACCAGGGGCTTCTAGAATCAATCAACAATTTCAGCAAAGTGGAAGGATTCAATATCAACTTAAAAACTCAGTAGCCTTTCTATACACCAACAGCAAACCTCCTCAGAAAGAGGTCACAGACACACCCCATTTAAAATCACCTCAAAGACTGTAAAAAGACTTTTGAATAAGCCAAGCAATCAAAATGCCTCTAAAATGAAAACTTTGAAATCTCTGAAGAAAGGTATTTAGGAAGACAGAAAACACAACGATTCTCCTATGTTCATTTATCTATATACTTAATATTATGAGCATGATCTTCTTCCAAAAGCAACTATATTCAATGGGATCATAATCAAAATACCCCCAAGGTTCAACATCACTCCATAATAAAAAAAAAACATTTGAAATGTAAATAAATAAAATGTCCCATTTAAAAAAAATCAACGAAAAAGTAAATATAGAGTGCAAACACAAAATTCAGTACATTTTTCATATGTTTAACTTTCTGGCATTATATAGTCACTATATAGATTGCTATGCCTCGCAAGGACGTTCTCACAGAAATACATATTGTACAGTGGGCATATTCCCTCCCCACAACCTTCTTCCCCTCCCCCTTTCTTCACTCTCCTTCTCCCCTATTAGTCTCCTTTAACTCCCAGATTAACTTTTTCTTTCATGTAATATATACATACATGGTTACACACTTACATAGAATCTAAGAACCACACAGGAATGAAAATGCATAGAAAGAAAATATTTGTCTTTCTGAGACTAGCTTAATTCGCCTAATATGATAATCTCCATTTTCTGCAAATGATACAACTCCATTCACTGCCTTGTTCATGTGTAACTAACAGATACCTGTAGAAGAACTCACAAAAGCAATCCCACACACACACACCCCTACAAAGAAATATATAGGAATAAACCTAATCAAGGACGTGAGTAAGGCACCAAAAGGTGAGGTTGGGAAGGCATCTCACTTTCAAATACTGGAAGAACTGACACAGGTAAAATGCTCACACTGACCAAACTGATGGAAATCAACAGCATCCCTACGAAATTAACAATGACATTCTTTAGAGAAATGGGTGGGGGTTCTAAATTATCTGTAGCATCCCAGAAGATCATAAATCCTCAACAAAAGGAATGAAGCAGGAAGACACCACCCTACCTGAGTACTAAATATACTAACAAGTTATAACACCAAACATCATGGAACTCAGAGCAGTGGGAGCAGTGTGCAAAACAGAGAGGGCAGGGACACGCTCCTGTGTCACAGAGAGGGCAGGGGCACGCTCCTGTGTCAGAGAGGGCAGGGGCACGCTCCTGTGTCACAGAGAGGGCAGGGGCACGCTCCTGTGTCACAGGGAGGGCAGGGGCACGCTCCTGTGTCACAGGGAGGGCAGGGGCACGCTCCTGTGTCCCAGGGAGGGCAGGGGCACGCTCCTGTGTCCCAGGGAGGGCAGGGGCACGCTCCTGTGTCCCAGGGAGGGCAGGGGCACGCTCCTGTGTCACAGAGAGGCAGGGGCACGCTCCTGTGTCACAGGGAGGACAGGGGCACGCTCCTGTGTCACAGAGAGGCAGGGGCACGCTCCTGTGTCACAGGGAGGGCAGGGGCATGCTCCTGTGTCACAGAGAGGAGAGGGCAGGGGCACGCTCCTGTGTTGGTCATTTGTTTTGTAGATGAGAGAAAGTATGCTGTGGGGTTCCTATACAAAATAAAGGTGAAATCCACCATGGTGTGCTACAGTGGAAAAATATCAGGAATGCCACACAGAAAAAAAGAGGGGGGAGAATAGAGGGAGGAAGGGAGGGAGGAAAGGAGGGAGGGAGGGAGGGAGGGAGGGAGGGAGGGAGGGAGGAAAGGAGGGAGGGAGGGAGGGAGGGAGGGAGGGAGGAAGGAAAGGAGGAAGGAAAGGAGGGAGGGAAAGGAGGGAGGGAGGAAGGAAAGGAGGGAAAGGAGGGAAAGGAGGGAGGAAGGGAGGGAGGGAGGGAGGAAGGGAGGAAGGGAGGAAGGGAGGGAGGGAGGAAAGGAGGGAAGGGAGGGAGGGAGAAAGGGAAGGAGGGAGGGAGGGATGGAGGGAAGGGAGGGAGGGAGGAAGGAAAGGAGGGAAGGGAGGGAGGGAGGAAGGAAAGGAGGGAAGGGAGGGAGGGAGGAAGGGAGGGAGGGAGGGAGGGAGGGAAGGGAGGGAGGGAGGAAGGAAAGGAGGGAAGGGAGGGAAGGGAGGGAGGGAGGAAGGAAAGGAGGGAAAGGAGGGAAGAGAGGGAAGAAAGGAGGGGGGAGGGAGGGAGGGAAGGAGGGAGGGAGGGAGGGAGACCTAAAAGAAGCAGATACTACACCAACCAGCTGAGGTGAACTGGTCTGACGGGCACCCTTATCTCAGGCTGACTGGAGACTAACTCATGCAGGAAAACCCAAGAAAGGCAGGAGAAAGCACAAGCAGTATCGTCAGAGTTTATATTTGATGCTTGCTAAGCTCATGATCCTTTCTGTGATTGGTCCCTTTCATTGTGTGATTTTAAAATTGATTTAAGAAGAGATCAATAAGAGTGAAGGAGGAGGACTTACTTGTTCTGCAAAACAGTAGCAATCTTTGTTATGGGATTTGCAAACCAGCACTTCATGCCTATGTCTATGAAAAGCCCTGCTCTGTCTGTATGGTGAGTAAGGACTTCAGCGCTGTCACTGCAGAAGCTGCACTGCAGAGAAGCCCTGGACTCTGGACTGTTAGCATTCAGAGACAAATGGTCAAAATTACAGTGTAGGACAGGTCCCCTCACCCTCACCATGCTGCCATGAGAAAGCTACCTCCTAAAAAGTAGGTACTGGGCTGGTGACAGATTGAACTCAAGCTACAGTTAGGAAATTGGCAAAGTTTAAAGACTTAGAGGCATCCGCGTTTCACTTAAGTTATACCCTCAGTCCTTTGCACCAATCCATCTAGTTGGTAGCACACTCTGAAGTTGCTCAAACCCTCAGGTGGTAAAACCTAAACAATATTTTAGGGAACCCAGTGGGGAGCATCATGCACACCAGTGCTCTTAGAGCTTGCATCGTTCATAGCAGTGTCATTTAGAAAAGCATTTCTGAAGGAGGAGGAAGACAGAGATGGAGAGACGGGGAAGAAGAAGAAGAAAGAAGAAGAAGAAAGAAGAAGAAAGAAGAAGGAGGAGGAGAGAAGAAGAAAAAGAAGAGAAGAAGAAGAAGAAGAAGAAGAAGAAGAAGAAGAAGAAGAAGAAGAAGAAGAAGAAGAAGAAGAAGAAGAAGAAGAAGAAAAGAAAGAAGAAGACGAGGAGGAGTACGAGGAGGAGGACGCGGAGGAGGACGCAGAGGAGGAGGAGGACGCAGAGGAGGAGGACGAGGAGGAGGACGGGGAGGAGGAGGAGGACGAGGAGGAGGACGAGGAGGAGGACGGGGAGGAGGAGGAGGACGAGGAGGAGGACGAGGAGGAGGATGGGGAGGAGGAGGAGGACGAGGATGAGGACGAGGAGGAGGACGCAGAGGAGGAGGAGGAGGAAGGGGAGGAGGAGGAGGAGGACGAGGAGGAGGAGGAGGAGGAAGGGGAGGAGGAGGAGGACGAGGAGGAGGAGGACGAGGACGAGGACGAGGAAGACGAGGAGGAGGAGGACGAGGAGGAGGAGGAGGAGGACGAGGACGGGGAGGAGGAGGAGGAGGACGGGGAGGAGGAGGAGGACGAGGACGGGGAGGAGGAGAAGGAGGATGAGGACGAGGATGAGGACGAGGAGGAGGAGGAGGACGAGGAGGAGGACGCAGAGGAGGAGGAGGAGGAAGGGGAGGAGGAGGAGGACGAGGAGGAGGATGAGGACAGGGAGGAGGACGAGGAGGACGAGGAGGAGGACGACGAGGAGGAGGAGGAGGACGAGGAGCAGGAGGAGGACGAGGAAGACGAGGAGGAGGAGGACGAGGAGGAGGAGGACGAGGACGGGGAGGAGGAGGACGAGGAGGAGGAGGACGAGGACGGGGAGGAGGAGGACGAGGACAGGGAGGAGGAGGAGGAGGACGGGAAGGAGGAGGACGAGGAAGAGGAGGAGGACGGGGAGAATGAGGACGAGGAGGAGGAGGACAAGGAGGAGGAGGAGGAGGAGGACGAGGACGGGGAGGAGGAGGAGGAGGAGGACGGGGAGGAGGAGGACGAGGACGGGGAGGAGGAGAAGGAGGATGAGGACAAGGATGAGGACGAGGAGGAGGAGGAGGACGAGGAGGAGGACGCAGAGGAGGAGGAGGAGGAAGGGGAGGAGGAGGACGAGGAGGAGGAGGACGAGGAGGAGGATGAGGACAGGGAGGAGGAGGAGGAGGAGGACGAGGAGGACGACGACGAGGAGGAGGAGGAGGACGAGGAGCAGGAGGAGGACGAGGAAGACGAGGAGGAGGAGGACAAGGAGGAGGAGGACGAGGACGGGGAGGAGGAGGACGAGGAGGAGGAGGACGAGGACGGGGAGGAGGAGGACGAGGACAGGGAGGAGGAGGAGGAGGACGGGGAGGAGGAGGACGAGGAAGAGGAGGAGGACGGGGAGAACGAGGACGAGGAGGAGGAGGACAAGGAGGACAAGGAGGACGAGGAGGAAGACGAGGAGGACAAAGAGGAGGACGAGAAGAACAAAGAGGAGGACGAGGAGGACGAGGAAGAGGATGAGGAGGAGGAAGAAGAGAGAAGATGATGATGAAGATGATGATGATGACTCTTACAAGCTTCCTGAGATGGCACACTTACTTGCACAGAGCCACAGTCACAAATTTCGTCGCCCTCCACTTTGCCATTTCCGCAGACTGGTACTGGGTGCCTTTGCATCTGTGGCTTATTCTGCAGACATTTGGCACCCTCGTTCGATTTAAAATGTTCAAAGTCATTCAAACTGCAGTTGCTAAATGACTTCACACCTGCATACTGCCTAAAAAGGAATTCACATACTGTCGTTAGCAGTGTGCCTCTCAAAGCTTAACTCCATAGTATACATTAGCGCTGTGATATTGATTGGTGATAGCAAATACTCCAAATAAGTGCTCATTGCTCGTAACCATTCTTGGGGAGGTCATGTGATTTTATTTACCACAATACATTTGGTTACTTAAAATTTAAGTGAGAATCAAATGAAAAAGAGAACAGAACCCATGGGAGCCCTGGAATCCATCCTGAAAAGACTGTGTTTTACGTGCTTACAGTAAAAACAATAATAATAATAAGAGCTCTTGAATAACCTAATATTGTGCCTCAATGTTCTAGAAAAATAAGAATCCAAACTCAAATGCACTTGACAGCAAGAAGTAACAAAGATCAGAGAAGAATTGAAACAAACAGAAACTAAAATAACACTAAATTAAAATAAAAATAAAAGAAAGTAATGAAACAGACAACCGGTTCTTCGGAAATATTAACAAGATTGGCAAGCTTTTATCCAAACTGACAAAATAAAAGAGAAAAATCAAGTTAATAAAGTTAGAGACTGAAAGATAATTACGGAGACAGATTCCAATAAAACCAGATCATTATATAAAATAAGAAATAGATAAATTTCTAAATGCATATGATCTACCAAAATTAAAACCAAAAGATTTAACAATTTATATAAATCTGTAACAGACAATGAAAGTAATCAAGTCTTTCCATAAACAAAAATCCCAGAACCAAATATACTTCCTGCTAAATTCTCTAATACAAGACTTCAAACAGTCCCACAAAATAGAGAAGGAGCATTTCCACACTCTTTCTATAAAACCACCCTCATCCCCAGACCAAAACCAGATAACGATACAGCAGGCAGAGCAATTCCTCTGATAAACAGAGACACAAAACTTCCCAGCAAAATACTTGAAAACAGAATTCAAGTCATAAGATAATGGGTCACAATTAAGTTGGCTTAATCCCAGGGATGCAAGATTGATTCAACATAAGCATGTCAATAAATATATAGTACTGTAAAATTAGAATTGTGGGCAGAAATCACACGATCACTTCAATAAATGCAGAACATCTTTATGATAAACATCTTGAAGAAATTAAGAACAGTTGGAACACACCTCAACATAATAAAGACTATATAAGACAAACCTATGCCCAACATACTTCTAAATCAGAAAAAAACCTTTTCTTGCCAACAACAAGTGTTGTTGATTGATCCGGAACAAGTGTTCCCACTTTTTCTGCTTTTACTCAATATAATGTTTGAAGTCTTAGCTAGAGCAACAAGAAGAGATAACCGGATATGGTGCACACGACTTTAATCACTGCATTCCAGTGGCAGAAGCAGGCAGATCTCTGTGAGTTAGGACTAGCCTGGTCTACATAGTGAGTTCTAGGCCAGCAAGTGCTACATAGTGAGAGACTGCCTCAAAAGGAAAAAGAAAAAGAAAAAAAAGAAAAGAAAAAAAAGAAAAGAAAAAAAAGAGGGGACTAGAGGGATGGCTCGGTAGTGAAGAGAGCGTGAGTTAGGGCCCCAGAGCCCATATCAGAAATTTTACAGCTGTGCGTGATTCGCCTCCAGCCTCCATGGGTACGTGTGCGAGCACATGAGAGAGAGAGAGAGAGAGAGAGAGAGAGAGAGAGAGAGAGAGAGAGAGAGAGAGAGAGTCATTTAAAATAAACTATTTTTAAAAGCGAAAAATAAAAAGGAACAAAAGTAGGAAACAAAAACATCCAACTCTCCTTCTTTACAGATGGTAAGGGTCTGCAGGTAAATGACCCCACGGACCCCAATGGAAAACAAAGAAATCTCTCTCCTTCTCTCTCTCTCTCTCTCTCTCTCTCTCTCTCTCTCTCTCTCTCCCTGACCCTCCCTCCCTCCCTCCCCCCTTATACTTCACCTGTGCTCTAAGCAAACACTGCGTTTAACACAATGTAGCCATAACTGTCAAAGGAAGAACTTACATAGCCCTGGGATTCATGATGCAGATGGACTCTGTAGAGCACTGGCACTGCACAGGATCGTCGTATGATAGTCCCAGACTCAGCCCCAGCATCTGGGTGAGAATGACGGAAAAGGCCTCCAAGGTCATGTCCTTGGGATACTACCAAAAGAGGAGACAACTTTGAGCGATAAAGTACTTTTCCAAATTGGAACTTTTTTTTTTTTTACATTTTATCAAACACTTGGTGAACATGATTCCTTGGATGGCTGAAAATCTGGACTTCCTCTTGGGAAAGGCACAGAGAGAGAAGCGTCCGGGCCATGGCAAGCTCTGCTCATTTCCCATTTTTCAATTCTATTCTCTTCCATTGCTTTATTTTTATATCTATCTCTCTTAATTACAAAGGGATTGTCTTAATATAAATATTTACATACGTTCTACATACATCCCTACACTTTCACTTTCCTAATCTTCAAGACTATCAAAGCTTTCTAAAAGTTAAATGACCCATAAAAAGTAACTCCTTCTTTGACTGTGTCTCCGCCCTGATTTTCCCCCTACGTCCTCCGTGGCCCTCTCAGTCCTGGGTTCTCACATCCGGGCCTGGACAACAGACTTTGTAACCACTGTGCCTCCTCCATTATCTCGGTAACTAGATTTGCCATCCTTTTAAGGATGGAGTGAGTACGTACCATCGTGATTCCTGCAGAGTAGTGGGAAGCACACATCTTCCCAGGATACGTTGCTCCCACGTAATTTGGATACTCGTTATAACTAAATACATAAACACATGTTTGTAATTAATCTTAGTCAACAGCCTCGCTGTGGGCAATCTGGAAAAACTAAGGCTCTGATTCAGAAAAATCCAACTCCAAAGTAAGTAAAGCCTCCGAGGTCAAATAGGTATGGCTCCAATTGTTTGAAATTTGGAAGATTCTCAGCTAAACCGGCTAAGTGATCTCTTAAGCTACAAAACACACGAATCACCCGTGTCTCCTTTGTCCTTGCAGGCCACCCAAGACACCAAAAATTGCTGCATGAATTACAATGTGCCACTTTCTCATAGAAAATGTGACGGTCTCTTGGGGGGGGGGGAGGGTGGAATAGCTTTTTGTTTCTTGGCTTGCCTGTTTTTAACTCAGTTTTGAGAAGGAAGGGTATAAAAGCACTGTCCTCTGAGAGCTTGACTTAAGTGACCCCACTCTCCATTCTCACAAAAGTTCATGTGTGGCTCAACATCAAGGCGTCTAAGAGGAAGCACTTAGAGAATTTGAATCCACCAAAAACAAGCACAACAACAACAACAAAACAAAAGCAAAATAAAAAGCCAGAAAACCGAGGGGATCAGCAGCTGTTCTGCTAAGAGCAAAGCAATATCTGCTCACCTCCCCAGTCAAGATCAGCTGTGAACCAGGAAGGGAAATGTTCAGCAGGTCAAGTATGCAGCCCAGCACAAAAACAAAACAGAACAAATAACAAAAACTCCTTGCTTAGACCTGAGATCTAGATCAGGCAGGAAGATTCAGGGAGTACTTCAAGAACGTACACAAGTGGGGTGGGTGGGTGTGGGGCCAGAGGTCAACCCTCAGCAGCTGGCCATCTTTTTTGGTTTGTTCAAAGTCTCTCACTGGGTCCTGGGGCTATCTGGTTAGACAAGGCAGGCTGACCAGAAAGTTCTTCTTAGTACTGTCCCTGCCTCCTTGGTACTGAGATTACAAGTGTCACCTCATTTGGCTTTTCCTATGGTTGTGGGGCTCAAACCCAGGTCCTAGGCACATCAAGCCCTTCAATTCATGTTGTGTAATGATTTAATAAGCCTAGACTCCCCTGCCAAGAGTGCACAAAAGATACACTCAGATCCAGGAAGTTCAAAGGATTCTTAAATTGTACACTCCTAAGGCATATACGGTAAGTCAAGCTATAAAAAGCACAAGGAGAGACAGAGAGAGAGAGAGAGAGAGACAGAGAGAGAGACAGAGAGAGACAGAGAGAGACAGAGAGAAACAGAGAGACAG
Source organism: Apodemus sylvaticus (assembly GCF_947179515.1). Lineage (NCBI taxonomy): Eukaryota > Metazoa > Chordata > Mammalia > Rodentia > Muridae > Apodemus > Apodemus sylvaticus. The sequence continues at coordinate 22,357,289 of NC_067489.1, forward strand.
AGAGAGACAAGAAAGACAGAGACAGAAAAACAGAGACAGAGACAGAGAGAGAGATAGAGAGAGACAGAGAGAGAGACAGAGAGAGAGAGACAGAGACAAGAAAGACAGAGACAGAGAGAGACAGAGAAAGACAGAGATGGAGAGAAGGTTTTGAAAGGCAGGAGAAAATGTCAGTTTACATATAAAGGAATCTATCACAGCAATGCCGACCTTCTCATTGAAAATATTATAAGCAGGTTGAGAACAATCAAAGAAAATAAACTCCCAACCAATAATGCTGTACCCCAAGACCTAACCATCAGAAATGAAGCCAAAGACTTCCTAAGACAAGCACAGACTCATCGTGCCAGACTCGCTGCACATGAGATGCTCAGGGTGCCCTGCCCTAGAAGTGGCAGGACAATGGCAAAGACCCCCACAAAGCACACAGGTACAGAACTCACAGGTGGCCACACAGGGACCAATCCCACCCCTACCCAGTCTCCACACTCTCAGGCCTGGCTCCAATCTAGAAGCTCCTGCACTGGCCCAACCTGAGGTAGGCTAGAATCTCTCATCAGATAGGATGAGACCAAGGAAACAAGTCTGCACATCCAGTGTGTGAACCAAAGCATTTTTGCTGGTTTGCTTATTGGCTATATTTTTTGGATGTGTAATTAACGAGACTTTAATCAAAGCCTTTAGGGCTGCCTTTTAAGTCTGCTGATTGTTTCCTGTGCTGTGCAGAGGCTCTTTAGTTTCATGTAATCCCATTTATTTGATCTGTTTTCAAGGCCGTGGTAGTTGGTTTGCTTGGAGACAGGGTTTTATGTGGCTTTGGACTCTTTCTATAGCCAGGGATGATCCTATGATCCTGAACTTCCAATACCCCTGCCAAGTATCAAGAGATACCTGTCTCTGTCTCTCAAGTACTAGAAATACAGGTGCATGGTGCCCCATCAGTTAATGTAGTATTGAAGATTGCCAGCCTTACGGATACTAAGCAAGTGCACCACAATTAAGTTGCATCCTGCTTCCGAACAGTCATCAAATACAAAGAATCCTTCCTGAGCAACATTACTGAGCGAGCTCTTCTTCATGTTTGCTGCTGTTCTTTTGGGGGTTTCCGTAACTTCGTTAGAATTACTATTGCTGTGATGAAGTACCACGACCAAAAGAAAGTTGGGGAGGAAAGGGTCTATTTGGCTCACATTTCCACAACATTGAAGGAAGACAGGGCAAGAACTCAAACAGGGCAGTAAAGGGAAAAGGTCAAGTAACTTATAAGGCAGGCCTGTCAGAATTACACCAGACTTCTCACCAGAGACGATGAAAGCTAGATCCTGGGCAGACCTCATATAGACCCTAAGAGAACAAAAATGCCAGCCCAGGCTACTATACCCAGCAAAACTCTCAGTCATCATAGATAATTTATACAATATCTGTCCACAAATCCAGCCCTACAAAGGATAATTGATGGAAAATGCCAACACAAGGAGGGAAACTACACCCTAGAAAAAGCAAGAAAGTAATCTTCTTCCAACAAACCCAAAAGAAGATACCCACACAAAAATAAAAATAACATCAAAAATAACAGGAAGAAACAATCACTATTCCTTAATACCTCTTAACAACAATGGACTCAACTCCCCAATGAGAAGACATTTGGAATGTAAACAAAGAATATAGAAAATAAAAATATTTAAAAAAATATTTCTCATGTAAATATTCAATTTTATCAGAAAATGTTTGTAATTCCCCTTATAATTTAGCAATGTTTTAGTCTACCATTTTATCTGCATTATTTTTCATGATAATCTTCAATTTTAACATGTCTTTCTATATATTTCCTCTATTTTATCAGAAATGTTTTCAATGTAAATCTTTGATTTTATCACAAATGTTTCTAATTCCACCTTCAATTAATTTAGAAAGAGTTCTTATATCTACCATTTTATATGTAAAATTTTCCATGAGATAGTCAATTTTAACATGTTTGTCTATATATTTCTTGAATTTTACCAGAAATATTTTCCATGTAAATCTTCAATTTTATCTGAAAATGTTTATAATTCCACCTTCAATCAACTTAGAATTATCTTTATGCCAATCATTTTATCTGTATAATTTCCATGATAATCTTTAATTTTAACATGTTTTTCTATGTATTTCTTCAATTTTATGAGAAATATTTTCCATGTGAATCTTCAAGTTTATCAGAAAATGTTTATAATTCCACTTTCAATCAACTTAGGAATACTTCTGTGCCTACCATTATTATATCTATATAAAATTTTCCATGATAATTTTCAATTCTAACATGTTTTCCTACATTTTTCTACAATTTTATCAGAAATATTTTCTATGTAAATCTTCAATTCTGTCATAAAATGTTTCTATTTCATATTTCAATCCATTTAGCAATGTTTTTATGTGAACCACTTTACTCTTTAATTTTCCATGAAAATTGTCAATTTTAACATGTTTTTCTATGTATCTCTTCTATTTTATCTGAAATATTTTCCATGTAAATCTTTAACTTTATCATAAAGTGTTTTTACTTCCCTTTTCAATAAAGAAAAAAGAAAAGAAAAAAAAATCTCCAAACAATCACTTAACATTGTACTTCAATGAACTAGAAAAACCAACAAAACCCAGACTTAGCAGGAGGAAATAAATAACAAAAACCTGAGTGGAGCTAAATGAAGCTAAGAAGCAAGAGCACCGTACAGATGGAAGGACCATGCCAGAAAAGAGTTGACAGGGCAGCTGAGAAGAGCAGAGGCCAGAACATCCTGGCACTCAGAAGTTACCACAGAACACTAAACCGAGAAGACGGAGCAGCTGCTATGACCCACAGGTCTGAGAAAAAGGAAAAGGAGAGAAGAGATAGACACTCGCTCTCAAATTCAGAGAGAGAGAGGACAAAATTCATTCTCCACCTAAGTGTCAGGGAGCATGACAGCCGGCCTGTAACTCCAACTCCCAGAATGCAGTGCGGCCTGTAACTCCAACTCCCAGAATGCAGTGGTAGGGCGGTCCATAAACCATCTGGCTAGCAAGATTGGCCATGTGGGAGGCTAAACACAGGTGGGGGGATGAAGACGGAGCAAAGAAGGAAAGCAGCTGCCCTGGGAGAATTCAGAATGAGAGCACTTCCCTCCCTGTAGGAGGACAACGCACGATAGAGTGTGGGATGCATGGCTAGAGGAGGGGACTCTGAAGTCTTTAGTAAAAGTAGACGGTTCATAGATCTGTCATAAGCACATGTCTTAAAGGCCATATGCAAGGCAATAATGAGGACCTACCAGGAAACATGACTGTGATTAACCCACTACTTACAGCCAAATTCCAGACATGACCACTGAGGAACAGATAAATTATCCTCAATGACATTTTATCTTAACTAGCCAGTTATGATTATGAAGAGAATCTGAAATTTATGAACTCGAAAAGAATACTGCCGAGAAGAAACCCCTCCAAGAAAAGTAGACATCAGTTGAAAAGCCCCATCATCTTAGAAGCAAAGATGAACATTAGAAAGACTTATGTGCAGAAAACGGAAAGCCAGAAGCGAACATTAACAAACCCGCCCTGACCACCCAAGGCAGCACCAGTAGTCTGCAAATCAAAAGCCATTGACAGACTCCAAAGAAAAGCCATTCAGCAGAAGCTAACATGTCGCCGCGAGTCTTAACACTTTAATATGGGAGGCTAAGGGGCTTTTACACCGACTCCATGGTGAGTATTATTCCTAATCTTAGAAAGTCAAGGGTTTTCCTTTCAGGTCAAGAACAACATAAGATTGCCTTGACTTTTGCTCACTACAGTCTGAGGGCACAGTAATTCAGTCAAAGAAATAAAACTTGTAGCACTCAAATTACATGATTTTACATGCAAAAAAAAAAAAAAATTAGAACACACTGGGGCCGTGAGACGGCTCAGTGGATGAAGGCGCCTGCTTCACACCTGAGTTCCCAGGAATCCGCATGACAGAAGGAAAGAAGTGACGTCTGAGAGTTAGCCATTGTCCTTCTCATGCACTCTGTGGCATTCCCATACACTTACACACATGTACATGTACACGCACATACATGTACACACAAGTCAATAAATGAGTGTGAAAAAACTAGGCCATCTTATTATTAACTTACTAATTACTAAGAATTAGATTATACAACACAGAACAAGCACTAATTAATACACATCATGCAGTTCAGTTAATAATGAATTATTGTTTCATAACTCGTAAAAAGTACCACCCAATGCAAAATGTTAATGGAGCTGAAGGGGTATGGTGAGGGGTACCTAGAAGTCATTCTCTATGCCTGTATCTTTAAGGTGAAAACTTGTAAAAAGAAGTAAAGTCTGTGCATGTAAAAAAAATGAATTTAGGCAATTATATTTATAATTTCAAAAATCTTTCAAAAAACCCAATAACAAAGAATAGTAATAATTTAGTATTTGTGGTGGTTTGAATAAGAATGGTCCCTCATTAGGCTCATATATCTGAATGTCTAGCCATCAAGGAGTGGAACTACTTGAAGAGATTATAAGGCTTAGGAGGTGTGGCCTTGTTGGAGGAAGTGTGTCATTGGGAATGGGCTTTGAGGTTTCAAAAACTCAAGACAGGCCCAGTCTCCTGCCGCCCCCCCCCCTTCATGCAGCCTGCAGGTGAGGATAAAGCTCTCAGTTGCTTCTCCAGCACCATGTCTGTCTGCCTGCATTCTTCCAAGCTTCCCCCAGTGATGGACTGAACCTCTGAAACTGTAAGACAGCCCCAATTAAATGTTTTCATTTATAAAAATTGCCTGATCATGGTATCTCTTCACAGTGATAGAACAAAGGCAGTACTTATAGAAAATAACTGCATTTCCGTATATCTACAACATACATTAGAGCATGAAAATATTAATACTGGCAAAAATAACAGACCTAGAAATAAATACCAAAGTTATGGAAGAACTCCACAAAACAAACAAACAAATAAAAAAACCTGTGAACATTTTCCAAGAGAGTAGAAAAATTATTTGAAAAATGGAAAGATGTATCCATACTCATTGAATAAAATGTTCTACATAATAAAAACATACGTCACACTGAAAATATCGGTCCTTCCAAATGGATCGATTAAATTGCTTAAAGCCCTGTAGGAAAGTTATAAAATGTTGTCTACAGGAGAAATTGTGACACAGTGCTGGTCTATCTTATGTGACAAAAAATCGAATTGTATCCCTACTATATCAAAATTAGTTGAGTTGCATATATTTGGAGATAAATACTTACATACGAAGACATCCATTGTACATTGCTAGTCATTCTTATATGAACAACTATAAATGTTTAGCTGCCATATATCATCTTTAAACATTTTAAAATAATAGAAAATGTCTATTCATATAAATATTTATGAACAACTTCACACTGGCCAACTGTATTATCAACATATAAACCTGGGGCTGGAGAGATGGCTCACTCGTTAAGAGCCCTGACTGCTCTTCCAGAGGTCCTGAGTTCAATTCCCAGCAACCACCACATGGTGGCTCACAACCATCTGTAATGGGATCTGATGCAGTCTTCCAGTGTGTCTGAAGACAGCTATAGTGTACTCACATACATAAAATAAATCTTTTAAAAATAAACATATAAATTTTACTGGATGAATCCTGACTCTGTCTTGGTGGTTGACAACAATCTGACTCTGTTGTGACTCAGTTCATGCTCCCAAGAGTCTGAAAATGGTTGGAGCTCTGTAAATCTCAGTCCGTTGTTCTATGAAAGATTTGCACACTTAGAAACAAATGCCATTCACACCATTTCACCACCCCCACAGTTGGAAAGCACGCATAGAGCATGTGTGTGATCAGAAATGAGTAATGGCTCCCCGGATTAACAGCTATAGCACACGTCGTTGATTTTCTCCATAAAGTATCAAGCATTCTTACATGAATAGATAGGCAACATCATGAGGTCTTAGGGTAAGATAGGACTGCTTCCATCCTAAAAATCTATGCAACAACTCATCTGCTTCACCAACTGTAGGAATCTTGTTCGTATCTGACCACAACTCTAATGAGGACAACACAATAGTAACCTTGAGTTGGGCAAATACCTAAAAACAGAAGAAATCAATATACACAGTTAATCTCTGATTTTATAATGCCCTACTCCAGAAAATATTTTCAATTTTTCACAAATCCACACTCTATTTATATGCATGATTTAATTATTCAGAAATGTCACATCAAGGTAGTACAAAAGATCATTTCAAAATGAAAAAAAATCTGGTATAAAAGGATAAATACTTACTGAATTTATAAGACTGATAATTTCAATGATTTTATTTGTTACAATCATGCTGTCAGAGCCAAAGTAATCATACTAAAAGACAGAAATAATTTTGTGGTTAAAATACTATTTTTGTATGATGGTTTGGGTACTTATATCTACTATCTCAAGTTTGAGGATGATATAGAATTCAGTGTTTCAAATAAGATACACAATTCCCAATGTGAGAACACACTGTATACATACATACACATTCACAAAACACACACACACACACATGCACATATGCACACACGTGCATGTGCACATACAGAGTGTTGAATATGGATTGACCCAGATGACATCTTGTAGGCCCCATCATTTTAAACACCTCCTGTGGCCTTTTCCAGGAGTCTAAATCAACTAGTGACCTGTTCTCCCTCAAATCTTCTTACCTCTAACTTCAATTCTGGATTTCTATCAAGCTCTACAATGTTAAGACAGGAACTACTAATGTTTTATTTGTGTCTCTGTGATATTCCACAGGGTGATAATCGAGTATGTACCATCGGACAAAAACCTGGGAAATACATTTATCCTAAAAGCCATATAACATTTTGTTTATCGAGTTGCCATGGTTGAAAATTCTTGGCCCAAGGAGTGGCACTATTTGGAGGTATGGCCTTGTCAGAGTAGATGTGGCCTTATTGGAGTAGGTGTGTCACTGTGGGTATGGGCTTTAATACCCTCATCCTCGCTGCCTGGAAACCAGTCTTCTGCTAGCAGCCTTCAGATGAAGATGTAGACCTCTCAGCTCCTCCTGCACCACACCTGCCTGGATGCTGCCATGCTCCCTCCCACCTTGATGATAATGGACTGACCCTCTGAACCTGTAAGCCAGTCCCAATTCAATGTTGTCTTTAGAAGAGTTGCCTTGGTCATGGCGCCTGTTCACAGCAGTAAAACCCTAAGATAGGAGTCAAGGACCTAGAGACAGACACCTTCCTAACAGGAAACAAGAAGGGGCAGCAGCAAACACCTGTGTTTTACTGCAGCACACTGCTACCAGCAAAACATTGCAGGACTGAACAGTCTCTGGACTTCATAGCCCACCCTCTTGCTCTTCTTCCGGCTTGCCAGAATTGCCTCTTAATAAGATGATCTCGACTGTTTGGTTTTCAGTTAGCAAATTGTTACATTGTGCTAACTATGATGGGAAGTAAGAAGACTGTTCCAGTTCCCTCTAACCTGGGTCATCATGCACTCACACAAAATATTTAAAAAGGACACCAAAGTGCATCAACATTTTGAAACTTTTTAAAAATGTTTCTTAGATTATTATTATTATTTTATTATTATTATTAATTTACTGTATCTTAGTGTTTTGCCTGCATGTATGCTTAATCATCACACACATGCCTTGTACACTAAGAAGTCAGAAGAAGGCACTGGATCCTCTGGGACTACAGTTACAAAGGGTTGCGAGTTATCACACAGGTGCTGGAACTCAAATCTGCGTCCTCTGGGAGAGGAAGTGCTCTTAATTGCCAAGTCAACTCGCAGTCAACTCTCCAGTCCCACACCCAATACATAAAAGAAAAGAAAAAACACATACCAAAGCTTTGTCCACCACAATACTCATCTCTAGATAGAGGGGAAACAAGTTTTTTAAAGGTGATTTTGGCTAGAAAGAAACAAAAGCACACAAACATTTAAGTTTTCATAAGTTTTCATAAGGTACTTAGAATTCTTTGTTACGGCTATTACGGGAACACTGAGGCAAGCACTAGTGGGCTGTACAGCTGGAAAAGCTGCTGTAGAGTGCTTGGCTGTTACAGCACAGAATTTAGTAATGAGAACATTGGTTATGCAGTCACCCAGTTAATAGACAGCTTCTGACTTGTCAACTCCTCCTATACTAACAGTGGAATGAAGCACCCTTGTGCTTTTCACCATCTATTGGATCTGAATGCCAGAGAGGATTAAACTAATTTAGAGATTGTAAAGATGTTGAAGACTAAGAAACTATGGGTGTGTTTCATTCCTTTTTGTAGCCACATACTTTGCGACATAACTAACACCCCACAAGAGGTTGGTCTGCTTCCCCTGGCCCCTCCTCAGAGCTGCTGGTCAGTAACTGCATGGGAATTGCTATGGTGTCAGCTCAGGCCAGGCCACCTCTGCTGCCATAGGTACCCTCAGGGCACCAGCTTGTGCATATCCTGCCAGCACACCATACTGCAAGGGACACAGGAAGATCCTCTTAGGGAATAGGGCAACCTGATGCTTAAGTGAAAATCAGGAAACAAAAAACAGCTACCAGCCATATTCAAATAGCACTGAGAGAGAGCTAGCCTCCCAGGAGTGCAGACAAGCCTGTGAGCACAGGTAAGACCACTTCTGAGGGACCCGCCCGGAAACCTTAGGCCACAGGACACAGGAACCAAGGCCTGGGACAGGAGCCTTCCAGTTTCCATCTGGGCCAAAAGCTGATCTTTTGCCACAGTGCTACATACACAAATACCACCAGGAGAGAACTGGTCTCCTAGGAGAGCCTACATACCTTCAAGCACAGATAAGACCACCGCTTCAGTTCAAATTCCTGGCCCAAGAAGGACACACCCAGAGCCATCAGGACACAAGAAACAAGGAACAGCTGGGAACAGGATCCTTCTGGTTTCTGTCTGCATCCCAGAGCTGACCCATTACCACAGCTCTACATACCCAAATTCCTCCCAAGTAGAACAGGTCTTGCACAGAGGCTTCCAGGAGGGACAAGGCACAGTCAGAGACAGCAAGACGAGCCAACACCAGAGATAACCAGATGTCAAAAGGCAAGGCCAAGAACATAAGCAGCAGAAACCAAGGCTACTTGGCATCATCAGAACCCAGTTCTTCCACCACAGCAAGTAACCAAAACACCAGAAAAGCAAGACTCTGATTTAAAATCACATCTCATGATGATGATAGAGGACCTTAAGAAGGACATAAATAACTCCCTTAAAGAAATATAGGAGAATACAGGCAAACAGCTAGAATCCCTTAAAGAGGAAACACAAAAATTCCTTAAAGAATTACAGTAAAACACAACCAAACATGTGAAGGAATTGAACAAAAACCATCCAGGATCTAAAAATGGAAATAGAAACAATAGAGAAAACACAAAGAGAGACAACCCTGAGATAGCAAACCTAGGAAAGAGATCAGGAGTTATAGATGTAAGCATCACCAACAATACAAGAGATAGAAGAGAGAATCTCAGGTGAAGAAGATACCATAGAAAACATTGATACAACAGTCAAAGAAAATACAAAATGCAAAATGTTCTTAACCCAAAGCATCCAGGAAATCCAAGACACAATGAGAAGACCAAACCTAAGGATAATAGGTATAGAAGAGAGTGAAGATTCCCAATTTAAAAGGCTTTAACTTAAATATCTTTAACAAAATTATAGAAGAAAACTTTCCTAACCTAAAGGAAATGATGCCCATGAACATACAAGAAGCCTACAGAACTCCAAATAGATTGGACCAGAAAAGAAATTTCTCCTGTCACATAATAGTCAAAACACCAAATGCACAAAACAAAGAAAGAATATTAAAAGCAGTAAAGGGAAAGGGTAAAGTAACATATAAAGGCAGACTTATCTGACTTTACACCAGACTTCTCACTAGAGATGATGAAAGCTAGAAGATCCTGGGCTGATCTCATAAAAATTAAAAAAAAAAAAAAAACTTAGAGAAACCAAGATATTCTATGACAAAACCAAATTTATACAATATCTATTCACAAATCCAGTCCTACAAAGAATAATAGATGGACAATGCCAACTCAAGGAGGTAAACTACACCCTAGAAAAAAGCAAGAAAGTAATATTCTCTCAACAAACTCAAAAAAGATAGCCACACAAATATAAAACAAAATCAAAAATAAAAGCAACATTCACTATTCCTTAATATCTCTTAATGTTAATGGACTCAATTCCCCAATAAGAAGACATAGACTAACAGACTGGATACATAAATAGGACCCAGCATTTTGCTGCATACAGGAACCTCACCTCAGTGTCAAAGACAAACACTATCTCAGAGTAAAGGGCTGGAAAACAATTTTCCAAGCAAATGGTCCCAAGAAACAAGCTGGAGAAGCCATTGTCATAACGGATAAAATCGACTTTCAACCAAGTCATCAAAAAAGATTAGGACACTTCATACTCAAAGGAAATATCCACCAAGAAGAATTCTCAATTCTGAACATCTATGCTCCAAATGCAAGGCCAACCATATTCATAAAAGAAACTTCATAAAGCTCAAAGCACATATTGCACCTCAAACAAAAATAATGGGAGACTTCAACACCCCACTCTCATCAATGGACAGATCATGGAAACACAAACTAAACAGACACAGTGAAACTAACAGAAGTTATGGACCAAATGGACTTAACATAATATCTATAGAAGTATCTATAAATCAAAAGAATATACCTTCTTCTCAGCACCTCATGGTACCTTCTCCAAAACTGACCATATAATCAGTCATTAAACAGTTCTCAACAGATATAAGAAGACTGAAATACTCCCATGTCTCCTATCAGATCACTACAAATTAAGAAATCCCACATACACATGGAAGCTAAACAATGCTCTACTCAACGATAACTTGGTTAAGGAAGAAATAAAGGAGTTAAAGAATTTTTTTCAAATTTAATGAAAATGGAGGTACAACATACTCAAACTTATGGGAAACAATGAAAGCAGTACTAAGAAGAAAACTCATAGCTCTGAGTGGCTCAAAAAAAAAAAAAAAAACTGGAGAGAGCATACACTAGCAGCTTAACAGCACACCTGAAAGCTCTAGAACAAAAAGAAGCAAATACACCAAAGATGAGCAGACTGCAAGAAATAATCAAACTTGACTGGCATCAACCAAGTAGAAACAAAAAGAACTATACAAAACAAATCAACAAAACCAAGAGGTGGTTCTTTGAGAAAATCAACAAGATAAATAAACCCTTAGCCAGACTAACCAGAGTGCACAAAGACAGTATCCAAATAAACAAAATCAGAAATGAAAAGGGAGACATAACAGAAACTGAGGAAATTCAAAAAATTATCAAATCCTAATACAAAAGCATATACTCAACACAACTGGAAAATCTGGATTAAAAGGACAATTTTCTAGACATATACCAAATACCAAAGTTAAATCAGGATCAGATAAACCATCTAAACAGTCCTATAACCCCTAAAGAAATAGAAGCAGTCATTAAAAGTCTCCCAACCAAAAGAAGCCCAGGACCAGATGGGTTTAATACAGAATTCTATCAGACCTTCAAAGAAGGCCTAATACCAATACTCTTCAAACTACTCCACAAAATAGAAACAGAAGGAACACTACCCAATTCGTTCTATGAGGCCACGATTACACTTACACCTAAACCTCATAAATACCCAACAAAGAGGACTTCAGACCAATTTCCCTTTTGAATATCAAGGCAAAAATACTCAATAAAATTTTCGCAAACTGAATACAAGAACACAACCATCATTCACTACGATCAAGTAGACTTCATCCCAGGGATGCAGCGATGGCTCAATATACAGAAATTCATCAATGTAATCCACTACATAAACAAACTCAAAATAAAAAAAAACACATGATTACTCCATTAGATGCTGAAAAAGCATTTGACAAAATTCAACATCCCTTCACATTAAAAGTCTTGGAAAAATCAAGAATTCAAGGCCCTTACCTAAACATAGTACAAGCAATATACAGCAAATCAGTAGCCAATATCAAACTAAATGGAGAAAAACTTGAATCAATCCCACTAAAATCAGGGTCTAGACAAGGCTGCCCTCTCTCTCCCTATCTATTCAATATAGTACTTGAAGTTCTAGCTAGAGCAATTAGACAACAAAAGGAGGTCAAAGGGATACAAAGTGGAAAGGAAGAAGTCAAAACATCACTATTTGCAGATGATATGATAGTACATATAAGTGACCCCAAAAACTCCACAGTGAACTCCTACAGCTGATAAACAATTTCAGCAAAGTGGCCAGATATAAAATTAACAGAAACAAATCAGTAGCCTTCCTATAAAAGGATAAACAGACTGAGAAAAAAAATATGGAAATGACACCCTTCATAATAGCCACAAACAATGTAAAATATCTTAATGTGACTCTAACCAAACAAGTGAAAGATCTGTATAACAAGAACTTCAAGTCTCTGAAGAAAGAAATCAAAGAAGAACTCAGAAGATGGAAAGATCTCCCCTGCTCGTGGATTGGCAGGATTAATGTAGCAAAAATGGCCATCTTTCTGAAAGCAATCTACAGATTCAATGCAATCCTCATCAAAATTCAAATTCAATTCTTCATAAAGTTAGAAACAGAAATTCTCAAATTCAGGATAGCAAAAAGCCAGCATAGGGAAAACCATTCTCAACAATAAAAGAACTTCTGGGGAAATCAGCGTCCCAGATCTCAAGCAGTACTACAGAGCAATAGTGTTAAAAACTGCATGGTACAGTGAGTGACAGGCAGGTAGATCAATGGAATAGAATTGAAGATCCATAAATGAACCCACATACCTATGGTCACTTGATCTTTGATGAAGAGCTAAAACCATGGGGCGGGGGGACAGCATTTTCAGCTGATGGTGCTGGTTTAGGTGGCAGTCAACATGTAGAAGAATGAAAATAGATCCATTCTTATCTCCTTGAACAAAGCTCAAGTCCAAGTAGATCAAGGACCTTCACATAAAACCAGATACACTGAATCGAATAAAAGAGAAAGTAGGGAAAAGTCTCGAACACATAGGCACAGGGGAAAAGTTCCTAAACAGAACACCAATGGTTTATGCTCTAAGAACAAAAATCAACAAATGGGACCTCATAAAATTGCAAAGCTCTGTAAGGCAAAGGACACTGTCAATGGGACAAAATGGCAACCAACAGACTGGGAAAAAGATCTTTACCAACACTATATCTGATAGAGGGCTAATATCCAATACATACAAAGAACACAAGTAGTTAGAGTCCAGAGAACCAAATAACACTATTAAAAAATGGGAAACAGAACTAAACAGAAAATTCTCATCTGAGGAAATTCAGGGGCTAAGAAACACCAAAAAAAAACAACAAAAAAAAATGTTCAACATCATTAGTCATTAGGGAAATGCAAATCAAAACAACCCTGAGATTCTACCACACACCAGTCAGAATGGCTAAGATTAAAAACTCAGGAGACAGCAGATGCTGGTGAGGATGTGGAGAAAGAGGAACACTCCTCCATTGGTGGTGGGATTGCAAGCTGGTACAACCACTCTGGAAATCAGTCTGGTGGTTCCTCAGAAAATTTGAGGATGCAACCATACCATTCCTGGGCATATACCCAGAAGATACTCCAACTTTAATAAGGACACATGCTCTACTATGTTCATAGCAGCCATATTTACAATAGCCAGAAGCTGGAAAGAAGCCAGATGTCCCTCAACAGAGGAATGGATACAGAAAATGTTGTACATTTACACAATGGAATGCTGCTCAGCTATTAAAAACAACTTCATGAAATTTGCAGGCAAATGGATGGAACTTTGAAAATATCCTGAGTGAGGTAACTCAGTCACAAAAGAACAAACATGGTATGTACTCACTGATAAGTATATATTAGCCCAAAAGTTCAGAATACCCAAGATTCAATTCACAGACCATATGAAACCTAAAAAGAAGGAAGACCAAAATGTGAATGTGCTTTTTAAAAGGGTGAACAAAGTACTCACAGGAGGAAATAATTATGGAGACAAAATGTGGAGCAGAGACTGAAGGAATGGCCATCTAGAGACTGCCCCACGTGGGGATCCATCCCATATACGGCCATCAAACCGGATGTTTTTGTGGATGCTGGGAAGTGCTTATTGGTGGAAGCCTGATCTGGCTGTCTCCTGAGAGGCTCTGCCAGATCCTGACAAATGCAGAGGTGGAATCTCGAAGCCAACCACTGGACTGAGCTAGGAGGTCCCCGATGGAGAAGTTGGAGAAGGGACTGAAGGAGCTGAAGGGGTTTGCAACCCCATGGGAGGAGCAACAGTGTCAACAGATCAGATCCCCTGGAGCTCCTGGGGACTGAACCACCAACCAAAGAACACACATGGAGGCACCCATGGCACTGGCCACGTATGTGGCAGAGGATGGCCTTGTTGGACTTCAGTGGGAGGAGAGGCCCTTGGGCTTGAGGGTGATCCATGCCCCAGTGTAGGGGTATGCCAGAGCAGGAGGATGGCAGTGGGGGGGAGCACCCTCATTGAGGTAGGGGATGAGGGATGGGATAAGGGATTTCCAAAAGGAAGACATGGAAAAGGGAAAACATTTGAAATGTAAATAAAGAAAATATCCAATAAAGAAAAAAAAGTATGTGCTCTCTACTAAATAAATAAATGCTTACTGGAAGGAAAAAAAAAAAAAACAGCTATCAATTTTCAGTGAAATCCCACGATGGAAACAGCTCACTGGCATCGATCAGAGTGGTGGTTCATATTCTCTTTGTGGTTTATTGGTACCAGAGATGGCAATGCCAACTTGTTCTCAATGAATTACAGCTATGCCCCCTGCCTTCCAAAAGGGCTTGCACAAAGCGCTATTCCATTCCTCTTTCCTTGGACCTTTCAGAGTAGACTTTGTGCAAGACATCTGTAAAACACATCTCCAGGTAAATACGTCAGCTGCTGTCTAGAACAAGAGACAGGCTGTGGGACAACATGGGAAAGAGACTATAAGAAGAGCATAAGATAGGAATGGGGGAAAAAGCTTTGAAAAAATCTCAAACATCCGTACTAGAAAATCCAAAAGATCACACATGAGCCCAAGACTAGCTAGACACACTCTGTCAAAGACCTCAACATGCTGCTAAGTCTTTTGCCCTGGCAACCCTTGGGGCTCCGTGCAAACAAGTGTGAAGCCCAAGAAGCTGCCACAAATAACCTGAGTACGCATGATGGACACACCCAAACACATGGTAAATCTCAAACCACAAGAGCTTTGGCCTTTCCCTCCCCTTTCGACTGGCTATGCCACAACCCCTATGCACCCAGGGACTCTCCCATCTGCTCCCACATGACCCCTAGATTGATGTCGGCTCCTTGCTTCCTCATTCCCAGCCTTCTGCAATTCAGGTCACCCCAAAGCCCCATGGTTGCTTGCCAAGGAGTTATCAAGCACTTCTGAGCACAACTTCCCACTTTTAAAAAAAAAATCAACCAAGTAATTAATATACCTCTTCAGGACTAATTCTAAATATTAAAGGCCTCCATTACCCCAATAAAAAGACACAGACTAACAGATTGGATTAGAAAACAGGATCTATCTTTTTTGCTCCAAAGACTTCACTGTAAGGTAAAAAGGATGGAAACATGTATTTCACGCAAATGGAACTGAGAAACACAGAGGCATGGCTATCCTAATAGCTGACAAACCAAAATCAGTCCAAAGAGGTAAGGAGAGGACACTTCATACATGGGTAAATATATCGCATCTCCTTCACCCTAGACTCAGAAGGATGGTCACAAACATTCATGCCTGGAGAGACAAGCAGAGCATGCTCCTTTTCATGAAGGTCAGAGGGAGACATCGATTCTTTTCCAGATGTTGAGATGTCCCTAACAGAACAGTCAGGCACGCCCAGATAAGATTGTTCAGGGCACACCCCAAACAAAGACACAGTTGTTCTCCATAAGTATAGGTCTATCCATGCTTGTCATATATAACCAGGCTTGCACAAGAGCACAGGGTGGTGCAGACTGCACCTCTGTGCCCTCTCTGTCCTATGTTAGTTTAATAAAACTATAAGAAATGGCCTTACTACGTCATACTTTTTAAAGTTAGTTAGAACTAATAAGTGCTCTGGAAGTAATGAAGTGTACAACACTCACCTTTTTGTTGATTAAAATGCCATAGTTTGTTGGCATCTCTATGTTTCTGCTGTGTTTGTTAAATAACAATTCCTTCTCTTCGTTGCCTAGCTTATAAACAATGTGTTGAGATGTAGATTCCAGGGGCTCAATTCCATAGGACACATTCTCAAACTGCAGGAATCCTCTACAACATTAAGAATAAAACTGTTAAGTGCTTTTTAGAAATCTATGACATTCTGGTAACATCCATTAAAATGATAAAAGATGTGCAATGTTTTCAGTCCAGTATTTTGTTCCAGAATCTTAGAGATGACTTTGAAGAGAAAAACAATTTCTCTTACACAAGAATCCAATTTTCTATTTCTTTTTTTCCTCTTTTTTGTTAGTTATAAGACTAATGAAACTAGTTCTAGGTTTTGTTTTGTTTTGTTTTGTTTTGTTTTGTTTTGTTTTTAGGGGTATAGTGTGACAGCAGTCAATAACTTCCCTGTGCTTTAATCAGGGACTATGTAACAGTACAGTAACCTGAAATGTTAATAAATTTCTCTCTAGTTTGCAGCTTGAAAAACATATCAGAGCTTTTGTAATAAAAAATGTACATTAGCAGTTTTACTAATGAAAAAGAAATGCGGCTATGTTTGCAAAATGATACTTACTCATTTTTGTTTTGTATATAGTTTGAATAAGAAATCAAAAGCTGATTCTGAAGTGCTGATCGAAAGGATGAGAATTACAGCCTAAGAATCCCCAGTGCCTAACTCTCAAATGACCCCAAGAATTCAGAAGTTTAACATGCTATCTCGCTCTAAAGAAGCTCTAACTCCAGCCTTCTAAGGAGCCCCAAACACCTCTAGAGCCCGCTCTTTGTTAGAAAGGTCACATTCCTTGAGTCAGTTCTTTGTTAGGAGCTAGGCAAAAGGGCCTTGAGTATGTGATCCTTGCCCCATAAGGTAATGGGAAATGAGCTAATTAGCTGCTTATCTTGCTTCTGTAAACTGCTTACGCCATCACCCCCAATCAGGAGTTCATGCAGCTATAGACCTCTGAGAAAATAGGAAACTAGTCCACAGAACATGGGCTCAGATAATTTAAACTGATTGGCCTAAAAAATATGGAGTGGTACAAATTGATTGGCTCACACTACGTGGGCTCTTGGTGCTAAGGAATGATTGGTTTGTGATTCATGGACTTTGTTGTAAACCTATAAAAGCTGTACCAGTTCTGCACTCAGGGTTCCACAGTCCTCTACCCTTGCGCGGTGTATGTCTGAACCCCAGAGTCTCTGAAATAAAAATCCTCTTGCTGTTGCATCAAGATGGTTTCTCACAAGTGACTTGGGTGCCTTCCGAGGTGTGGGGAGCTGGGGCACCCTCATTTTTCCAGTCTTACACTGATCAGTTTGCAGACCTCGACTTCCCTGAATAGAGGTAGCCCTGTATGTCACTGCTATCTGAGAAAATGACTTCAAGTTTGAATTTCAAGGCTCCATATAGGAAGCTCAGAAAACATTTGGGATAACCAAAATGTATGCTAAAAACAGAGGTGGAGCATGCTGACAATACTGAAACCTCTCCAAAGCTGAAAAGAAGACACCAAATAATTCAAGATTTAAATGAAGTACTTTGTTGTTAAAGAAGAGTATTTAACTAATAATTACAAAGATGTGACTTACCTCTTTGCTATAATTTTTACAAGGGAAAGTGTGGAGAGCTTTGGGGGCCTCTTGGCAGGAATCTGACATTGACCAAGGACAAGGAAATGGGATTCTGATGCGTGGCCAAGACAAGGAAGTAAGCACAGGCAGACTCTAATTTTAGGCTAGAACAGGGAAGTAGGCTTCAGGCATGAATATGACTTTGGGCTAGGACAGGGAAGTAGGCTCAGATATCTTGGTCTTCCTGATAAGCCCTTAGAAACAGTGATCATGGGGCTTTGTTTATTGCCTTGCTAGTTCCTTGACCTTGACCGTTAGTGTTTATTGTCTTGCTTGTTCCTCAACCTAGAACTGACCTTATTACTTGCATGTAATTAAAATGCTATAAAAGCAGATTGGGAAAAAATAAACCTGACCTCAGCCTCAGAATTGGCTGGGGTCATGCTATAATGTTGTCTAATTGTCTTTTTTCTTTTTAATCCTCTCTCCTGCGCTGGAGAACCTGTCGACTGACTGAGCTGGCTTGGTCAGGAAAGCAAGACTCATTTATGTTTATATTACTTTTTGTCTCCAAATTGTAAGATACATGGTAGGAATTGTAAAATTTCTATTTGCTGAAAGAGATAAATAAGCCATTTTAAGACTTATTTAATGTTCCTGCAACCTAGAACATTCCATTGACATTTGTTGTTAAGAGAAGGACAAGGATATTAGGACATCTAAACGCCCCCAAACGTTAAATCATTTCTGGCCTGCCAAGTGAGGGGGAGAGAGATCCCAGACCACTGGGACCCTGCCTGGAGAAAAGACGTCAGTGAGCAACCTGTGAGAAATTTGCCCCAGCTGCCCACGAGTGGAGGTGAGATACATTCACCAAGGCCAAATATCACAGCGGGAGAAGAATAACCTCAGTCCAGAGCACGTGCTGAGGGTGGCTACGGATTTCGGATAGCCTTTGATGTGTCCTTGATAATAGCACTGAGCCTGTGGGGGGGAGGGGAAGAAGAATAAACTGGTTATTGAAAAAGTGATGAGACTTTCCAATAGTTTCCCGCTTTTGAAACTAGACACAACCGGCTGGATACTGTGCACAAATACATAAACCCGCACGCATAAAGTGATACTCGAAAGTCTCCAGAAAAATTTTCCCCCTACTTATGGATTTAATACATCAACTAAAAGCCCTGGGAACTTTGAACACCCATGATGTGCCACCTAGAGGAGGTTATAGTGTAAGACTCTGGAAGCTTAAAGAGCCTGGTGAGGCAGCAGAGGGGGACCCATGGCAGAGGGAGCCATGCTAACACAAAATGTGTCACGTGCAAGAGCACAGGCACAGAGGAAGTGTGATGAGGACGGACCGGAAGGGGCTATGCCCCACACGCATTCACTAGATAACACACTTCTAGAAGAAGAAAGCCCAAAGGAAAGCAGAAAGCACACATCCATATTAAAATACTTCAGTGCATTTCTTTGCTTCATAAATAAATCAAGCGTTCAGAAGTCTTGGATCTGAACAGCAAGGCTCGCAGGGCGGGGCTAGGGGTGGGGCCAGAGAACACCCGCAGAGCCCTGGAGGACTGATGTGTGTGTGTGCAGTGGGCAATGGGTGTGAGGGGTTTTGATCTGTGAGTCTGCTCTCAGGTTCTTAATTTGCACATTTCACTTTCATTTATACCTTCTCGGGAAGGACGAGTAAAGCACTAGTCTACAAGCAGTACCCCATGGACAGCCCTCAGCCAACGAATATAACTCTGCCAAGATGTAGGGGGCACTTCATGACCAAGCAATAAGTACTTTGGTTCTATCCCCAGTGGGTCCCGAGAGCCTTGTGTGTTGGGAAACCAACCACTCAGTTAATTTTTAAGGTTTAAAAAAAAAAAAAAAGCATAAAATAACTTAAATCTTACCGGAATGTTCGAAGAATGAAAACTTGTAGATCCTTGGTTATACATATAAACCATAAAGCGATTTGTTAAAAAAATATCTAAGTGCAGAAAAAGAGAGAATTCTGAGTTACTCTTCAAGAAACAACAGGCTGGGCGGTGGTGGTGCACGCCTGTAATCCCAGCACTCGGGAGGTAGAGGCAGGTGGATTTCTGAGTTCGAGGCCAGCCTGGTCTACAGAGTGAGTTCCAGGTCAGCTAGGGCTACACAGAGAAACAACCCTGTCTCGAAGAAAGAAAGAAAGAAAGAAAGAAAGAAAGAAAGAAAGAAAGAAAGAAAGAAAGAAAGAAAGAAAGAAAGAAAGAAAGAAAGAAAGAAAGAAAGAAAGAAAGAAAGAAAGAAAGAAAGAAAGAAAGAAAGAAAGAAAGAAAGAAAGAAAGAGCAACCATCAGTAAATTCTGCCCCAGCCCATGTTTCTCTAAATAAAACTATTGGAACATAGCCACGCCCGCTACCTGGACTGTGCTCTGGGGACACTCCAGCTACAGCAGCTGGAGGGAGCAGATAGTTTGGGCAGAAACTAGAGGGCCTTAAAACCTAGGTTTACTCTTGCAGAGCTTCAGAGAAAAGGGCAACTTTTGACACAGTGGCAGCATTTCCTTTGACATATATTACGCTATATGCAAAGTAATACACATTTACTCAAAATAATTTCCCCAACTTGTTTTTTTTTTCAAAAATATTTCTTTTTTCATGTATATGTATGTGTCTGCATGAATTTGTGCACCAGTGTGCGTAGGGACCCACAGGAGCCAGACAGTACCCTTACCTCTGAGAGCTAGGGTTACAGGTGGCTATGGGCCAGGGGAGCACTGAGGACAAGGGCCACGTCCTTTGCAAGGGCAGTAAGCTCTGCAGCCTACTTGCCCCTTTAATAAAGGGAAGAGGCTGGCTGCAAGAGGCGTAAAGCCATTTTTCTATTTACAGAGATATAAACTGGAGGAGTGTGAGAATTTTCTGCTCCTTTATTCTAATATATATTGTGATATAAACATTGATTACTATACAGTATATTTACATATAATTTATTTATAGTATTATATAATATTTAGATGTATTATATATTATGTAATATATAACATATGTTATATATATTATTTTTATTTTTTATCAATGACATATTTTATAAAGATATTTGTATTTATAATTATATAATATGTAATATATAAAATATATTAATATTCACTCATTATATATTTATTATATATTTTATTATAACATAAGTATATTATATATGATTAAAATATAATATATAAAATAAAATGTGCACTATATAATGTTATACATTGTATATAATATATAATATGTATATATTATACATTGTACATAATATATAATATATAAATATGTATGGTTTTGATAATGTGAAGAAAATTAAGTCCTATTGTCCTTAGCCTCTGAGCTGAAACTCAAGTCTAAGCCCCACCTTCTTGTGGGTCCATGTTCTGCGCATACTCTGTTGCTTCCATTTTACTCCTTCCTGTCCACTCCCTCCAGCTTCACTGACCACCCAGTCTGCTGCTTCCTGTTCTCCACTGAATGGTGCCTGTCCTCCCACATGCCCTAGCCGTGAGGTCTCAGACTCAGCTGAGCTTAAGGCTAGCAGTGGCTGCAAGGCCTTGCCCGGATGACTCCCTGGATGCCATCACTCTTGGCGTCGGAGAGCTCACCCTCCCTCCTGCTCTCTTCCGGTCTGCCCAGTCACTTCATCCCAGCATTACCCATCATCCTTACATGTTTCCATGGCACCCAGGTATGGCGCTTTTCCTTCTCATGTTGAAAACTCATTGTATTTTGTTCATTTTATTTGCGGTGAAAACAATAAAGACAGCAGACAATTCTAAGAGAACTTTACCATTGTTTCTGATACTCCGCGGCTGTTTACAGGTAAACAGCCTGTAAATATATAACATTTCAAAGAAATAAAATGAAATGCCAAGCTAAAGAATAAAAAAAAAAATCACCTTTTCTGGAGGTGCACAGTGTACTGCTTCTTGTTTATTGGAATAACATAGGATATCCGTTCCTAGAGAGTCCAGAAAAACTGAGAATGAGGACAGATTTCGAGAAGAAGCAAACAGCAAATCAAAAATCAAACAACCTCACCAAGCACGTTTCAAGCAATTCAGAAAAATCATGGAGTACTGCCTATGTTAAAAAAAATCTGTGGGGCTGGAGAGATGGCTCAGCGGTTAAGAGCACTGACTACTCTTCCAAGGGTCCCGAGTTCAAATCCCAGCCCCCACATGGTGACTCACAACCACCCGTAGCAAGATCTGACGCCCTCTTCTGGTGCGTCCGAAGACAGCTACAGTGTACTTATATATAATAATAAATAAATCTTTAAAAAAATATATCCGCAATAGTACATTGAAAATGTTTATTAAATGTATATGATTGAAATATAAAATGTACACTATATAATATGTTATATACTGTACATAATATATAATATGTATATATTATACATTGTACATAATATATAATAAATATGTACGGTTTGAAAATGTGAAGAAAATTAAGTCCTATTGTCCTTAGCCTCTGAGCTGAAACTCAGGTCTAAGCCCCGCCTTCACATAACCCATTCATTGCCACGCAGACAAGCCACTCGTGAAAGCAGGAAGCACTCTGTTGTGGGCATCTAAGTTGCCAATAACAACTCTTTCCCTGTACTGTCTTGGTGCACGGAGCACACATTCCCTTCCCTTTCAGAAAAAATGGCTAGGGAACGATGCTTTAGAGCAAGCTTCATCCATGAAGGCCACGGGCAATTTGCTGCACAAGAATGTTAAATTTATGCAGCAGGGGAATGCCTACATTCAGTGACTAAGAAGATCCACTCCTGGGAAGAGAGCAAGTTGCCGGCTGAACAAGACCCCCCAGAGACCATCTCCCCACAGAAATATCTGCCTCAGGAAGGCCAAGGAAACCAAAGCAGGGGCGGGCCTCAGTACCTGGTTTTATCATTATAATATGAAAAGAAGGAAGAGCTACCTACTTCCCAGAACACCTAACACAAGTCCAGGTAGCATGCTGAGAAGAGGCTCCCTGGGTCAGAGAGGGAAGAAGTCCAGACATTCATACTCACACCAGGCCCAGAGCAGAGAGCCCAGAACTGGGCAGAATCCAGTGGCTCCCAGTTCCAGGTTAATCTTCAGACTGAGCTTCTAGATGGACCTCAGCCAGGAGCCAAGGAGAGCTTCCATCATGTGTGAAGAAACAAAGCACAGGGAAACCAAGACTCTGCCTGCAGGCCCGGTAAAGCCCTGGGCTTCGTCCTGGAACTCAGGACCAGACCTGACCACACAACCCAGCACCACAGAGAGCCTATTGGCCCCAGTGCCTTAATACTTATTCAGTATTAAACAGGCTTTCTTCAAAATGCATTGCCTTCTAGATAATGAGGCAAGTCTTTAGAAATACAAACTAAGGAGCTGGAGCTATGGCTCAGCAGTTAGGAGTACTTGTTCTTGAAGAGGACTCAGGTTTGATTCCCAGCCACACCAAGGCTCACACACATCCATAACTCCTGTTCGAGGGAATCTGATGCTCTGTTTTTACCTCTGTGGGCACCAGGCACATATCTGGTATACGACATAAGTACAGGCAAACACCGTTACACATAAGTAAATCTAAAAGTAAGTACAAGATGAAGTTGAAAGACTATCTTGGAGCTGGTGAGATGGCTCAGTGGGTAAGAGCACTGACTGCTCTTCCAAAGGTTCTGAGTTCAAATCCCACCAACCACAAGGTGGTTCACAACCATCCATAAATGATCTCTGATACCCTCTTCTGGTGTGTCTGAAGACAGCTACAGTGTACTTAAAAATACTAATAAAATAAATCTTTGGGCCAGAGCAAGCAGGGACTGAGCGAGTAAGGTTAACTGGAGGGAGTGGGGTTGAGTGGAGCGAGCAGAGAGGCCTTAAAATTCAATTTCCAGCAACCACATGAAGGCTCACAACCATTTGTACAACTACAGTGTACTCATATACATACAATAAATGAATCTTTAAAAAAAAAAAAGACTATCTTGAAACTCAACAGATCATCAGAGAATGAAGCAGTAGTCAGCAGTGGAGAAAATCAAGAGTAGGCATTCCCCTGCTGCATAGCAGAAACAGATGGAGATTAAATAATAGAATTTAAAATAAAACTGGTAGTTTATTGGAGCAGTAAGGGAGGGGATTTCAGAATCCGAGAATGAAGATACAATCTATAAAATCTCTAACATACAGCAGTGGTGGTTGTCATAGTTACTCTTCCATTGCTGTGCAGACACCATGACCAGAGCAGCTAGAGTGTTATTGATTGGGGTTTTCAGAGGGAGAGCCCATGACTGACATGGCACCAGGAAGGCAGGCACAACTCTGCAGTAGCATGGCCCCAGAATCCACACCTGAGACAGACAACCACAAGGCAGACAACCAACTGGTAATGGTGTGGGGTGGACCTGAAAGCCCACATCCTGAGATGGACAATCACAAGGCAGAGAACTGGCATGGTGTGGGCTTTTGAAACCTTAGAGCCCACCCCCAGGGACACATCTCCAATGAGCCCACATCCTGTCCTCCCCAAACTGTTCTACCAATTGGGGACCGAGTATTTTATAGATTGTATTTTTATCCTAGGATTTTGAAATCCCTTTCTTTACTGCTCCAGTATATGAACATATGAGTCCACAATGGCCATTTCATTCAAAATGGCATGACAGTTCTAACAAAAACAAAACAAACAAAACCAAACCTCTAGAGAGATGGCTCAGAGGTCCAGAAGACTTGCTTCTCTTCCAGAGGACTTGAGTTCAGTTCCCAGCACCCACATTGGATGGCTCACAGCTACCTACAACTCCAATCCCAAAGGGTCTGACACACTCATCTGACCTCTGTGGACATCTGCATACACACAGTGCACACACACTCACACATATATAGATGTAAATTAAAATCTTTTTTAAAAAATTGGTGATTTAAAAAAAAAATTAGAAAGACCTCAAATAAGAACCTGATGGTTTTCATGAAAGTCTAATTAAAACAAGGCACAGTCAAACCCAAAATTAGTAGAAGCAAAGAAATAATACCAGAGCTAAGATTTTTTTAAAAAATGAAAAATAAAAATCTCTTCAGTCATTCAATATTAAAACAAAGTAGATTCTTTGGAAAAATAAAGATTAATAAGCCCTTAGTAGACTAAAATTAGAGGAAAACACAAAGTAATAAAATTAGAAATTAAAATAGAGATATTACAACAGATACTACTGAAATCCAAAAGATCATTAGGAAATATTTTAATATATTTCAGTAAATTCCCACAAATAGATAAATTTATAGGCTGAAGAGAAAATAAAAAGTCTACCAACAAGAGACAAAATGCAGACATTCCACCAGATCCTTCAAAAGGAACAAGCACCCTCCTCAGACCAGTCAGTAAGACAGAAAAGCAGGGGAATGCTCAGAAAGTCACTTACAGAGCCAACAGTATCCTGACAACAGAACCAGATATGAACACAGCGGAAAGGAAAACCAAGCATCAATTCCATCGACAGATGGAAAGATCCTCAGGAACATGCTTGTAGACCGATTCCAGCATCACTTTACAACCGATCAGCTTTGTCTCCCTCTGGGGATGGAAAGGTGGATGTCCAAGATGGAAGTCAATAAACGTAGTATACACATAGATGGAATCAGAAAAGTCACATGGCAGGGTTGTGTGATTATGGCCCAAGGTACTGCTCTTTCAGAAGGCCTGAGTTCTGTTCCCAGCATCCTTGTCAAGTAGCCAGAGCTGCCTGTAACTCCAGTTTCACAGAGATCCAACACCTCTGGCTTCTACAGGCACCCATTCATCTGTGCATATACCCACAGACAGACACATGAGGTTTTAGTTAGGCTTACTGTTGCTATGATGCAACACCATGACCAAAGCAAGTTGGGAAGGAAAGGGATGATTTGGCTCACAAGTCCACATCATAGTCTGTCTTAGTCAGGGTTTCTATTCCTGCACAAACACCATGACCAAGAAACAAGTTGGGGAGGAAAGGGTTTATTCAGCTTACACTTCCACGCTGCTGTTCATGACCAAAGGAAGTCAGGACTGGAACTCAAGCAGGTCAGGAAGCAGAAGCTGATGCAGAGGCCATGGAGGGATGTTTCTTACTAGCTTGCTTCCCCCTGGCTTGCTCAGCTTGCTTTCTTATAGAACCCAAGACTACCAGCTCAGAGATGGTACCACCCACAAGGGACCCTTCTGCCCCTCCCCCATCGCTAATTGAGAGAATGCCTTATAGTTGGATCACATGGAGGCATTTCCTCAACTGAAGCTCCTTTCTCTGTGATAACTCCAGCCTGTGTCAAGTTGACACATAAAACCAGCTAGTACATAGTCTATCACTGAATAAAGTCAGGACGGGAACTCAAATATGATTGGAACCTGGAGGTAAGAGCTGATGCAGACGCCACAGAGAGGTACTATTTACTGACTTGCTCATCATGATTTAACCTTATTTCTTGTAGAACCAGGACCACCAGCCCAGGGATAGCCCCACCCACACCAATCACTAAGAAAATGCTCTACACACTTGCCTAGAGCTTGATTCTTAATGGAGAATCCATTAGGGTTCTCTCTTCCCACATGACTCTAGCCTGTATCAAGTTGACTTAAAATTAGCCAGCAAATTACCCTTTGCACACAACATTTTTAAGGCACAGTCTTTCCTTTTTGTTGGTATTCATCCCAAAGATCTCAGATTAATAAATGTCATAAATATAAATCAGATTACAAACTTAAAAGTTCCACAATCCTTACAAATTCAAACACTTTAAAATTCAATCTCTTAAAAAAACCTCTTTTAAAATTCAGTCTCAAAAAATAAAATAAAATAAAATTCAGTCTCTCAATTATGGGTTCTTGTTTAAAAAAAAAAATTAAAGATTTCTTTACTTCAAGAGGGAAGAACCAGGGCACAGTTACAATCATATCAAAGCAAAACCAAACTCCAACCATGTAGATAACTCAACATCTACTATCTGTGACTCACTCACTGTCTCTGGACTCCTCCAAGGACCTTGGGTCATTTCTCTAGCTCCACTCTCTGTGGCACACACAGCTCGTCTTCTAAACGCTGGAAGGCTCCATTCCACCTCTGCTGTTCTTCTGGTGGCCATCCTATGGTACTTGGATCTCCACAGTGCTGGGGTCCCATGTGACTGGGCTACACTTTCACAGTAGCCTCTCTTGGGCGTTCTTTATGGACTGCAATCCTGCCACACTATGCCAAGCCTCAGCTGCTCTCCATGACCCCTTCATGTCTTCAAAACCAGTAACATATGGGTGACTTACATTACAAAATCTGGCTGCCAGCACAAGGTACAGCCTTGGCTGCTTGTGGAACACAGCTTCTGTGTACTGACCCTGAGGAAACACTTCCCAGAAGATTTCACTTCAGCCCCAAAAGAGTCTATAAGTGACTCTCAAATGTTCCTCCGGAACTTCACAAGCCAGGCCTCCATGGCCTGCATTTCTCTCAACACTTATCTTCCAAGCTCCCAGTGAACAAATGACCAAGATTTGAACACTCAGTGGTTTTTCTAGCCCAAGGTTCCAAAGTCCTTCCACAATCCTCCTACAGAAACCGAGATGGTCACATCAGTCACAATGATACCCCACTAGCAGTATCCTGGTACAAATTTCTGTCTTAGTTAGGGTTAGTATTGTTGTGATGAAACACCATGACCAAAAGCAAGTTGTGGGGGAAAGGGTTTATTTGACTTACACTTCCATATTGTAGCCCGAACTGAAGGAGGGCCTGCAGGCAGGAGCTGATGCAGAGGCCATAGAGGAGTGCTGCTTACTGGCTTGCTCTTCATGGCGTGTTCAGCCTGCTTTCTTATAGAACCCAGAACCTCTAGCCCAGGGATGACACCACCCACAACGGACTGGGCCCTCCTCCATTGATCACTAATTAAGAAAATGTTCTGCAGGCTTGACTACAACCAGATCTTATGGAGGTATTTTTGCAATTGGGGTTCTCTCCTCTCAGACAACTCTAGCATGTGTCAGGTTGACATAAAATTAGCCAGATCATACACACACACACACACACACACATACACAGAGATACATACATACATACATACATACATACATACATGTTTTAAAAGAAAATAAATCTTGAACAATAAGTCACACAACCATTTCAGAAGATGCAGAAAAAGCCTTTGACAAAGTTCAACATCACGCACAGTGAAAGCCCTAAGAAAGCTAGGAACAGGAAGATCATTTTGCGGCATAATAAGCACTATAACCAGCAAGTGGTAGCCAGCATAACGCTGAAGGAGGGAAAGAAATAAAAGTCTTCTCTGTGATCAGGAAAGAGAATCCTGTCCATTCTTTCCTTTCTTACTCGAAGTAGCACTTCAAGTCTAATCCAGGGAAGTAATAGAAGGAAAGAAATGGACAAATAAATTAGGAAGACAGAAGTCACATTGTCCCCTTGGGCAGATGACATGTTCCTGCACCTAGAGAATCCCAGAGACTCTGCCAGGAAGTGCCCCAGGCTGATGATCATTTGCCACAGAGCAGCAAGGTGTTCCAGGAATGCATCCATTAAGAGACCACAAGTGCAATTTCACTCACAAAATCAAGTATCATTAAACAAACTACATGAGAATGTGAAAGAACTCATTAATGAGTTCCAAAACATTGAAGAAAGAAAATTAAGCCTGTAGAAGAAAGAAAGACCCCCCCCCTCCCCTGTGTCTCTGAACTGGGAGAATTAGTGCTATTTGGGGAAAAAAATGGTTATATTGCTGGAAATGACCTACCATTAATGTACACTCCACTGAAACTCCAGAATCATGCTTTCCAGAGATAGAAAATCATCTTAAAATTTACATGGAATCAAAACAGGCCCTGAATAACCAACCAAAGCAACTCTGAGACAAGCAATCATGGAGGGACCCAAGGGCTGACTTTAAAGTGTTCTATACTGCTATAGCGGTGTGGTGCAAACTCAGACACATAGACCAGTGGCACAGGTAGTGCAGAATCCACAGAAGTAAACTCACAAACCTACGGCACCTGATTCTCAACACATGGCCAACAAGTGACATGTTGGAGAAACAGCAGCATTTGGGTATCCACGTGTAGGAAAAGCAAATGGGCTCGTCCTTTACAAAAGTCTCTCAAAGCACACCAAAGAGCTTAACATAAGGCCTGAGGCATCGCACTGACGTGGGCAAACGTTCCGAGATAAATGCACAAGGCAAGGGTTTTCTGAGTAAGACCCCAATAGCTCGGGAAATGACAGCAAGGATTGGCAAATGGCATCGAGGGTAGTTTAAAAGCTTCTGTACAGAGCGAAGAGACACCACTGAAGGGAGGAGCCCCACAGTATGATCTGTTATTACAATACCTACCAGTGAGAAGTGTCTTCAAGGGTAATCCCTTTTCACTTAACTATTCTTCCAGGCGCTCCCGGATCTCCCACATACGGCTGTAGGGACCTTTTATGGAAACCATGGCCCATACATCCATTCAGTGCTCTGCTAAGGAAATCTGCTCAGCGGAATCAAGCAGCAGCCCACAGTCCTACCTACCACAAGTACTAGAGCGCAATTATGTCAGCGCTTTATGACCAAGACTCTCCTAGTCTGCCACTGCTGCTAAAGCGTCTCTGCATCTCTGCCTTCGGTCTGTGATCTCACCAGGAGTCCTGTTGCTGCTCTCTGGATGCGGTATTCACAGCTACATGCGCGCTCTCCAAAGCACAGCTTTCTCTCCACTGTTTCCATTCTGTGTCCTCATCAGAGGTTAGGTCAATACTGCAGTCCCTTAAAACCACCTAAGGTTCTAGTCCAGGTGTAGTCAGAAACTCCTCTGTCTCAGTCCACACAGTTCCAAGCCTCATTCTATGGATCTTACGAGACCTGTCCTAGTTTCTTTTCTATTCAGAGAGAAACACTGACGAGAAACCTGGTGGAGAACAGGGTTTCCTTCAACTCACAGTTTATAGTCCATCATCCAGGGAAGCCAAGGCAGGAACTAAGGCAGAAACCACTGTGTGATAGGACGCCGCTTACCGGCCTGATTCAGGTTCACCCTCAGCTACTTAATAAGCTCAGGGGCCAGCCATTGGGTAGTACCGCCCATGGTGGGCAGGGCCCTCCTACAATTAGCAATTTAGAACACCAGTCAGAATGGCTAAGCTCAAAAACTCAGGAGACAGCAGGTGGTGGCTAGGATGTGGAGAAAGAGGAACACTCCTCCACTGCTGGTGTGGCTGTAACCACTTTGGAAATCAGTCTGGTGGTTCCTCAGAAAACTGGACATGACACTTCCGGAGGACCCAGCTATGCCTCTCCTGGGCATATACCCAAAGGACTCCCCGGCATGCAATAAAGACACATGCTCCATTATGTTCATAGCAGCCTTATTTATAATAGCCAAAAGCTGGAAAGAACCCAGATGCCCCTCAAAGGAGGAATGGATACAGAAAATGTGGTATATTTACACAATGGAATACTACTCAGCAATTAGAAACAATGAATTCACAAAATTTTTAGGCAAATGGTTTAATCTGGAAAATATCATCCTAAGTGAGGTAACCCAGTCACAAAAGAATACACATGGAATGCAATCTCTGATAAGTGGATATTAATTAGCCCAGAAGCCCTGAATACCCAAGGCACAAATCGCATAACAAATGACTCCCATGAAGAAGTATGGAGAAGGTCCTGATCCTGGAAAGGATTGATCTAGCATTGGAGGGGAAAATAAGGACAGAGAAAAAAAAGGAGGGAGGTGATTGGAGAATGGATGGAGAGAAGAAGGTTTATGGGACATATGGGGAGGGGGGATCCGGGAAAGGGGAAATCATTTGGAATGTAAACAAAGAAATATTAAAAAAAAAATGCTTAGCTCTGCACTACGGGAAAAAGAAAGAAAGAAAGAAAGAAAGAAAGAAAGAAAGAAAGAAAGAAAGAAAGAAAGAAAGAAAGAAAGAAAGAAAGAAAGAAAGAAAGAAAGAAAGAAAATGCCTCACAGATGTGTCCACAGGCTAACACAATGGAGGCAGTTCCTCATTTGAGGGTTCCTCTTCCCAGAGCAGTGGTTCTCAGCCTTCCTAATGTTGAGACCCTTTAGTACAGTTCTTCATGCTGTGGTGGTTCCCGACCATAAAATTGACTTTATGGTTGCTACTTCCTAATTGTAATGGCTCATAACTGCTTCTGTTATGACTCTTAATGTAAATATCTGTGTTTTGCAATGGTCTTAGGTGACCCAGGAAGAGGTCATAACCCACAGTTTGCGAACCACTGTCCCAGAGTGTCAAGTTTACAACTGACCACAACAGCCCCAAAAAGTTGCATTAAATGGTAAAATATATGTGCAATTAAATGGTAAAAAATATGAACCAGGAAACCATTGCCAATCAGCTTCCACGAGAGAACATGCTGCCCTCCCAGTTTTTGGAGGCTTGGTATCCCTGTAGGAGGGCAGCCCTGTCAACTCCCTGGGTCCTCTCCTCCTGCCTTCTGTTCCCTGTGACTCCTGCTTTGCACACAGACTTCTGTGTAGTCTCTTCCTCCTCTTAGATGTTATGATGGTGAAAGGTGCTTATTTGTTTGCTCGCTTTGTCAACTTGACCCAAGCTAGAGTCCTCAGTGAACATGGAACCTCAATGGAGGAAATACATGCATCAGATTGACCTGTAGGCAAATCAAATCCATGACGCATTTTCCTGATTAATGAGTGACTAATGTGGTAGGGCCCAGGTCACTGTGCCAACCCTGGTTAGGTGTTCTTGGATTGTTTGAGAAAGCAGGCTGATACCTTTAATCCCAGCACTCAGGAGGCAGAGATAAGTGAATCACTGTGGGTGGCATGCCAGCCTGTTCCAGGCCAACCAGAGCTACTTAGTGAAACCATGTCTCAAAAAAAAAAAAAAAAAAAAAAAAAAAAAAAAAACCAAACTAACAAATAAAACAAGGCAAACTGATCAAACTGGGGGGGGGGGGGGGGGCCCTCCGGACATCAGGAGGCAGTGCTCCTCCTCCTGTCTGCTTCACTTTCTGCCTCCAGCTCCATGCTCTGAGCCCCACCCCTGGCTTCCCTGCACACATGGACTAGGACCAGGGAGATGTAATAAACTCCTGTCCCCAAGTAGCTTTCTGTCTTAGTGTTCCTCATGGCAATAGAAAGCTCACTGAGATAGAAGCAAGGACAGAAAAATAAATTATGGACTAGTCTATCTATGCGAGACTTCAAAATAATTGGACACAAGGCAGATGATTTGTCTCTAGGCAAAACTTATATGATAACTTATAAAAATTATTGCTTTAAACGTGTAATGAACTTATGGAACTAGAAACAGATACTATTCAGGTACTAATCTTAATGGAAAGTCACGTAAACAATTCTTCTGTAACTCCTTATCAAACTATGACATGAACTATTGGCCTAAACTTATATGAACTAATGGAATGTAAAAGTGCTTAGAAAACCATGTGATCACTTATCCTTAGTACAAATAATAAGAACAGCAAGAAAGAGGCATTCAATCCTTCTCTACTTAAACCAATGTGTCTTGAGAAAAGAAAGGACTTTTCTTTTTTCTTTTTTTCTTTTTTTCTTTCTTTCTTTCTTTCTTTCTTTCTTTCTTTCTTTCTTTCTTTCTTTCTTTCTTTCTTTCTTTCTTTCTTTCCTTCCTTCCTTCCTTCCTTCCTTCCTTCCTTCCTTCCTTCCTTCCTTCCTTCCTTCCTTCTTTTCTCTCTTGCTTAAGAAGACTTAAGAACTGGAAGCTTTTCTCCTGGCCAGCAGGAGGCCTGAGTTGGAGGGAAGAGGGCTTATGGGACTTATGGGGAAGGGGGAACCAAGAAAGGGAAAATCATTTGGAATGTAAATAAAGAATATAGAAAATTAAAAAAAAAAAAAAAGAACTCAAGTCACTAAGCTTTTTTATTCCTTTCCCCTGATGTCATTAGCAGGAGTTAATTGCCAGGAACCAGCAGCTTTTAAGTTTTAGCCACAGAATAGCAAGTGAGAGTTAAATTGCCAGAGGCCATCAGGTTCTGGCCCCTGGAACAGTAAGAGAGACTTATAAGGCCAGAGATCATCAGCCGTTGGCCTTCATCGGACTGACCCTGTGTCCCACCTCAGTGCCTTAGGCTGAGATCCATAAAGGGAAATGTGATAAACTACATCATTAAAACTGCAAATGTGAGGATATCGGTGGCGGCAGCAGCGGCAGCAGCAGCAGCAGCAGCGGCTGGTCCAGAGGAAGGGCCATCAGCAGTAGAACCAAGCGGACAGGGTCCAGGCAGACCCTGCGCCCACGACCACTGACCATCGCTGGCCAGCCAGGATTTACGGTGCCTTTCACCACAGAGAAGCCACATCAGAACTCTGCCTCCCGCCAGTCAGTTACGAGGCCTCCATATTGGTTCTCGGTCGCCAGAGAAATCAGACGGAGGTATGCAAATATAACCCGAGACCAACATCGCGGGGGGTCTAAGCCCGATGGGCGTTGGCCTGCACCCAGGCCCTGGGCTGATGGGGGGGGGGCACTGGGATGCAAACCCGGCCAGGAGGTTCCCCCCCCCCCCCCCCCCCCCCCCCCCCCCCCGGCTGGCGAGCGCCACCGCCATTTTGCCTAAGGGAAGCCAGAGAGACCTAGCAGGCAAAACCAAACCGGCTAACAGGCATAGCCCGAGGCAGACATAGCAAGGGTCTCAGATGGTCAGGCCCTGGACTGCCCCCAGGCCCTGGGCTGCTCGGTGGGCCATCTATGTGCTGACCCAGCCAGGAGGTTGTTAGCCCAGCAGACTCTCCCAGCACTCTCAGGGAGCGTGCGCACGCCACCATCCTAGCCACCTGACAGACCCAATTAACACTCACAGCTGAGGGGAACTTTGCTCCGACATTGGCCTGCCAGGCTTTTGCCTAGACTCAGGGCCTGAGCAGCTAGGCTAGCCTTGTGTGCACCAACCCGGTTGGGAGTTCTGCTGCCCAGCAGAGAGATCAGCACACAGAAAAGGTCCCTGCAGCATACAGCCTCAGCACTCCCTGAAGGAGCAAACGGGCACCTTCTGGCTCACAAACACAATCTGGGGCAAAGAACACTAGGGCTGCAAGGGCACCCAAGAGAAGGAAAGCACATCAGCAATCTGCAACAGGGGAAACCCTGCCCTCCAGTGTTGCAGAAATAGCCCTAGAGCCTCTCAGGAGGCTGAAACACCAGCCGGAGACAAGACCAATTAGCCCAGAGAACAAGATGGCAAAGGGCAAACACAGGAACGATACTAACAGAAATCTAGGCAATATGGCAGCATCTGAACCAAACTCTCCAACATCAGCAAGTCCTGGTTATGCCAACACACCAGAGAAACAAGATTTGGATTTAAAATCACTGTTCATGATGCTGCTAGAAGAACACAAAAAGGACATGAATGAATCTCTTAAAGAAATACAGGGGAACATGAATAAGCTAGAAACCCGTATAATGGAAACACAAAAAACACTTAAAGAAATGGAGGAGAATAAGGCCCAAGAGATAGAAGCCAATAAAGAAGAAAGGCAAAAAGAAACTTAAAGAAATGCAGGAGAACTTGAGTCAACAGGCAGAAGTCATGAAAGAGGAAACACAAAAATCTCTTAAAGAATTACAGGAAAACACAGACAAACAAATGATGGAACTGAGCAAAACCATCCTGGACCTAAAAACAGAAGTAGAAACAACTAAGAAATCACAAAGGGAGACAACTTTGGATATAGAAAACCTTGAGAAGAAATCAGGGGCCATAGATGCAAATATAAACAACAGAATACAAGAGATGGAAGAAAGAATCTCAGATGCCGAAGATACCATAGAAACCATTGACTCAACTGTCAAAGAAAATGCAAAATGCAAAAAGCTTGTATCCCAGAACATCCAGGAAATCCAGGATACAATGAGAAGACCAAACCTAAGGATTATAGGTATAGATGAGAGTGAAGATTTATAACAGAAAGGGCCAGCAAATATCTTCAACAAAATTATGGAAGAAAACTTTCCTAACTTAAAGAGAGAGATGCCTATGAACATACAAGAAGCCTACAGAACTCCAAACAGACTGGACCTGAGCAGAAATACCTCCCGTCACATAATAATCAAAACCCCAAATGCACTAAACAAAGAAAGAATATTAAAGGCAGTTAGAGAGAAAGGCCAAGTAACATATAAAGGAAGACCTATCAGAATCACACCAGACTTCTCACCAGAGACCATGAAAGCTAGAAGATCCTGGGCAGATCTCATGCAGACTCTAAGAGAACACAAATGTCAGCCAAGACTACTATACCCAGCAAAACTCTCATTCACCATAGATGGAGAAACCAAGATATTCCATGACAAAACCAAATTTACACAATATCTTTCCACAAACCCAGCTCTACAAAGAATAATAGGAGGAAAACTCCAATACAAGGAGGGAAACTACACCCTGGAAAAAGCAAGATAGTTACCTTCCTTCATCAAACCCAAAAGAAGATAACCACTCAAATATAAAAAGAACATCAAAAATGACAGGAAGTAATAATCACTATTCCCTAATATCTCTTAACATCAATGGTCTCAATTCCCCAATAAAAAGACATAGTCTAACAGACTGGATAAGGAAAGAGGACCCTACAATTTGCTGTATACAGGAGACACACCTCAGTGTCAAAGATAAAAACTACCTTAGAGTAAAAGGCTGGAAGACAATCTTACAAGCCAATGGTCACAGGAAACAAGCAGGAGTAGCCATTCTAATATCAGATAAAATTGACTTTCAACCTAAAGTCATCAAAAGAGACACAGAAGGACATTTCTTGGTGGTCAAAGGAAAAATCCACCAAGAAGAACTTTCAATTCTGAACATCTATGCGCCAAATGCAAGGGCACCCTCATTCGTAAAAGAAATGTTACTAAAGCTCAAAGCACACATTGCACCTAACACAATAATTGTGGGGGACTTCAACACTCCACTTTCCTCAATGGACCGATCGGGAAAACAGAAACTAAACAGGGACACGGTAAAACTAATTGAAGCTTTGGACCAATTGGATTTGACTGATATTTATAGAACATTTCACCCTAAAGCAAAAGAATATACCTTTTTCTCAGCACCTCATGGTACCTTCTCCAAAATCGACCATATAATTGGACACAAGGCAGACCTCAACAAATATAAGATGATCGAACTAATCCCATGCCTCCTATCAGATCACTATGGTGTAAGAGTAATTTTCAATAGCAACAAAAACAACAGAAAGCCCATATACACATGGAGGCTGAATAATACTCTACTCAATGACACCTTGACCAAAGAAGAAATAAAGAAAGAAATCAGAGACTTTTTAGAATTTAATGAAAATCAAGGCACAACATACCCAAATCTTTGGGACACAATGAAAGCAGTGCTAAGAGGTAAACTCATAGCCCTGAGTGCCTCCAAAAAGAAAATGGAGAGAGCATACACTAGCAGCTTAACAACACACCTGAAAGTCCTGGAACAAAAAGAAGCCAATTCACCCAGGAGGAGTAGAAGACAGGAAATCATCAAACTCAGGGCTGAAATCAATCAATTGGAAACAAAGCGAAACGTACAAAGAATTAACGAATCCAGGAGCTGGTTCTTTGAGAAAATCAACAAGATAGATAAACCCTTAGCCAGACTGACCAAAGGGCACAGAGAAAGTATCCAAATTAACAAACTTAGAAATGGAAAGGGAGATATAACAACGGAAACTGAGGAAATCCAAAAAATCATCAGATCCTACTACAAGAGACTGTACTCAACACAACTGGAGAATCTGGAGGAAATGGACAATTTCCTTGACAGATACCAAATACCAAAATTAAATCAGGACCAAATAGATCATCTAAACAGTCCCATAACGCCTAAAGAAATAGAAGGAGTCATAGAAAGTCTTCCAACCAAAAAAAAGCACAGAACCAGATGGTTTCAGTGCAGAATTCTATCAGACCTTCAAAGAAGACTTAACACCAATACTCTTCAAACTATTCCACAAAATAGAAACAGAAGGAACACTACCCAATTCCTTCTATGAAGCCACAATTACGCTGATACCAAAACAACACAAAGATCCAACAAAGAAAGAGAACTTCAGACCAATTTCCCTTATGAACATCGATGCAAAAATACTCAATAAAATTCTTGCCAACCGAATCCAAGAACACATCAAAACGATCATCCACCATGATCAAGTAGGCTTTATCCCGGGAATGCGGGGTTGGTTTAATATATGGAAATCCATCAATGCAATCCACTACATAAACAAACTCAAAGAAAAAAACCACATGGTCATTTCATTGGATGCTGAAAAAGCATTTGACAAAATTCAGCATCCTTTCATGCTTAAAGTCTTGGAAAGAACAGGAATTCAAGGCCCATACCTAAACATAGTAAAAGCAATATACAGCAAACCGGTAGCCAGCATCAAACTAAATGGAGAGAAACTTGAAGCAATCCCACTAAAATCAGGGACTAGACAGGGCTGCCCCCTCCTTATCTTTTCAATATTGTACTTGAGGTACTAGCTCGGGCAATTCGACAACATAAGGAGGTCAAAGGGATACAAATTGGAAAGGAAGAAGTCAAACTATCATTATTTGCAGATGACATGATAGTCTACCTAAGTGACCCAAAAAATTCCACTAGAGAACTCCTACAGCTGATAAACAACTTCAGCAAAGTGGCAGGTTATAAAATCAACTCAAGCAAATCAGTGGCCTTCCTATACTCAAAGATAAGCAGGCTGAGAAAGAAATTAGGGAAATGACCCCCTTCACAATAGCCACAAACAGTATAAAGTATCTCGGGGTGACTCTTCCCAAACATGTGAAAGATCTGTATGACAAGAACTTCAAGACTCTGAAGAAGGAAATGGAAGAAGACCTCAAAAAATGGGAAAACCTCCCATGCTCATGGATCGGCAGAATCAATATAGTTAAAATGGCCATTTTGCCAAAAGCAATATACAGATTCAATGCAATACCCATCAAAATCCCAACTCAATTCTTCACAGAGTGAGAAAGAGCAATTAACAAATTCATCTGGAATAACAAAAAACCCAGGATAGCTAAAACTATTCTCAGCAACAAAAGAAATTCTTGGGGAATCAGTATCCCTGACCTCAAGTAATACTACAGAGCAATAGTGTTAAAAACTGCATGGTATTGGTACAGTGACAGGCAGGAGGATCAATGGAACAGGATTGAAGATCCAGAAATGAACCCACACACCTATGGCCACTTGATCCTCAACAAAGGGGCTGAAAACATCCAATGGAAAAAAGATAGCCTTTTCAACAAATGGTGCTGGTTCAACTGGAGGTCAGCATGCAGAAGAATGCGAATTGATCCATCCTTGTCTCCTTGTACTAAGCTCAAATCCAAATGGATCAAGGACCTCCACATAAAGCCAGACCCTCTGAAGCTAATAGAAAAGAAACTGGGGAAGACCCTTGAGGACATCGGTACAGGGAGAAAATTTCTGAACAGAACACCAATAGCGTATGCTCTAAGATCAAGAATTGACAAATGGGACCTCATAAAGTTACAAAGATTCTGTACGGCAAAGGACACCATCAAAAGGACAAATCGGCAACCAACAAATTGGGAAAAGATCTTCACCAATCCTACATCAGATAGAGGGCTAATAGCCAATATATATAAAGAACTCAAGAAGTTAGACTCCAGAAAACCAAACAACCCTATTAAAAAAAATGGGGTACAGAGTTAAACAAAGAATTCTCACCTGAAGAACTTCGGATGGCGGAGAAGCATCTTAAAAAATGCTCAACTTCATTAGTCATTAGGGAAATGCAAATCAAAAAAACCCTGAGATTTCATCTTACACCAGTCAGAATGGCTAAGATTAAAAATTCAGGAGACAGCAGGTGTTGGAGAGGGTGTGGAGAAAAAGGAACACTCCTCCACTGCTGGTGGGGTTGCAAATTGGTACAACCACTCTGGAAATCAGTCTGGCAGTTCCTCAGAAAACTGGGGACCTCACTTCCAGAAGATCCTGCTATACCACTCCTGGGCATATACCCAGAGGATTCCCCACCATATAATAAGGATACATGCTCTACTATGTTCATAGCAGCCCTATTTATAATTGCCAGATGCTGGAAAGAACCCAGGTATCCCTCAACAGAAGAGTGGATGCAAAAAATGTGGTATATCTACACAATGGAGTATATTCAGCCATTAGAAACAATGAATTCATGAAATTCTTAGGCAAATGGATGGAGCTAGAAAACATCATACTAAGTGAGGTAACCCAGACTCAAAAGGTGACTCATGGTATGCACTCACGAATAAGTGGATATTAACCTAGAAAACTGGAATACCCAAAACATAATCCACACATCAAATGAGGTACAAGAAGAAAGGAGGAGTGGCCCCTTGTTCTGGAAAGACTCAGTGAAGCAGTATAGGGCAAAACCAGAACGGGGAAGTGGGAAGGGGTGGGTGGGAGGACAGGGGGAGAGAAGGGGGCTTCTGGGACTTTCGGGGAGTGGGGGGCTAGAAAAGGGGAAATCATTTGAAATGTAAATAAAAAATATATCGAATAAAAAAAATAAAAAATAAATAAAAAAAACTGCAAATGTTTGTAGTTTAACTACTTTGAAAAACTAAAACAATAAGCCATAAGTTGAGGCAAGGATATCACATTGCATATATCAGACAGGGACTGCAAAAAAAAAAATAGCATAAATTCTTGGGACTCAAAAGTAAAGAAATCCTCCTTTTTTCTTTCTTAAGTTGAGGGTCAGGATGGCTTCCCACAAAGAAATACACAGACACACACACACACACACACACACACAGTTTTATTGCCTATAAGGCAGGTACATTTGAATGTTTATTTTTAAAACTCTTAAAGACATTTAAGATAGCAAATTACCAGCACCAAAAAAAAATCACTAAATAAAATGAATTATTTTGCCTTCTAAAATATGAGCATAAAAATTCTCTTGTTTGAGAACTATGGGTACAGAGATATTCAAGGAAAGAGATTGTTTTTAAAAGGTTTTAACAAAATTAGCCATTTTGAAGAATATTAGTTTCCTTCTGAATCTCTAGATATCTTTTTCTTAATGACAAAAGATACAGTTAACATTATTTTTTCTATTATTTTGTATATGTAAACTGCTAAAAATACTATGAAGAACTGACAAATGTTTTTAAATAGGCCATCTTAATTTGTATGTTTACTTTTACCATAAAAATGTTATACTCATTAACAGTAATATATATATATATATGTACATTATATATATTACATATATATAGTATGATTTGTGTATTCTATAGCTATGCAATACAAGTAAGAAATTTTATATAATAATGTAGATTGTGAAAAATGTTTCTTACTTCTGAGTTTGTTTTATCTTCGATTTTCTTTGGAAATATGATTTCTAGAAATGAACTTTGAGAATCTGAAAAGAGAAGAAAAACATTTAGTAACCGTCCCTTTAATTTGACTAAATGTTCAGTTTCTTTCATACGGTTTACTTAGCTAATGAGCGACCCATCACTATGTGCTACTTGGAAAATTCTAATGCTCAGTTCAGGAGTCCATGAGCTAAAACTGGAATTAGCCAGAGAAGTTAGCCTTGGCGCCTACGCAAACATGATGTATTAATCCATGAAGTGTTCCATATTTAAAACAAAACACTGAAAGCATTGACTTGGACAAACAGACAAAAGGAGGCACTCAGCATACTCAGAACTTTTCACAGGCAAAAATAAGCCAATCGAGGCATGCTTTAAAAAAAAAAAAAAAAAAAAAAAAAAAAAAAAAAAAAAAAAACCTGGCTGAAATGAAATATTTAAAGTAATGGACTAGAAGGTGCCTAGCCTGCCAGGGAATAATGGCTAATAATGAATCAACGGTGAGCTGTGGTCTAATGACACGGTTGAGCTTTGACAAGCAAGAATCAAGCGGGAATATGAATAGAAACACATCCCATATCATTGTGGTTGGGTTTTTGTCAACTTGACACAGGCTGGAGTCGTCTGGGTAGAGAGAACCTCAGTGAGAAAAGGACGCCACAAGATTTGCCCGAGTAACAGCTGACGCCTGTGGGCCGAGTCCCACCCTCACCCCCACCCCACCCCACCCCCTTGAGTAGTGCCACTTCTGGACATTGGTGCTGAGTCCTTCCATCAAAAGCAGGTTGAATGAGCTGAGGGAACAAGCCAGTAAGCAAGCAGCCTTCCTCCACAGCCTCTGCTTCAGATCCGGCCTCTGGGTTCCTGCCGTGAGTTCCTGCCTGCCTAGCATTCCTCAGTGGTGGACTGTGATGCGGAACTGTAAGTTGAAATAAACCTTTCCCTCCCCAGGTTCCCTTAGGTCATGGAGTTTATCAAGGCTCTAGAAAACAAACTATGGCAGACAAAAGAAAGGGGGCGAGAAACATGGACTGGACCAGGCCTTCAATATTAAAAACACTCCATTGTAGGCTTTTATGAATAAAATTGAAGACCCAAGAAAGTCATGCTGAGTAACAGTGTCATTCAGCTACCAAAGATAGCTATTTATAAACAAACTCCCCTAAGAAAATAATCTTTGTGCACCTGTCAGAAAGATGGACAAATTTCTCCCAATAACTAAAACTATATTCTACTAAAAGGTCTAGAAGAAACAAGAAGAGTAGGGGACGCTGATGCTGTGGAAGCAGAGCCACGCGTGAGAGCAATATTGAGTTTTATGATAGTGGACATACAATAGCATGTACCACTATCAGGAAGTATAGCACAGAAAAGAGACCGTGAGCAGACTCATTTCCTTACATTTCTGTAGATAATGGTCAAACACGTGAGTTAAGGACAGAGAAAGGCTAAAACAGAAATGTCACAACTACAAACCTCTATGCCTGGCAAGATCCTGCACAGTCTTTTACCAGGGTAAATCTGGGTAAGAACACCCAATCTCTCCTCCACATACCCTTCCCAGTTACCCAGATAAACGCAAGGTTCCACATCCTGTGCCCTGGTCTAGTGTCTGGCCACTCCTGCTTGTGTAACCTTCAGTGTCCAGTTTCCATCCAAGATACACTCTGTCTACCTCATCCTACGGGCCCTCTGTGCCAAATTACAACCTTTCTGCTCTGCTAGATCCTTCCCATCTTGTGCCATAATCTACTCTAGACCAGTGAGTCAACTTCACACATGCGCCCCCCCCCCTCAGTGTCTAAACCTTCCTCCAAACTTCAGCCTGGACCAGAAGGTGCACCCGGTCACCTGCTCGCCGAGCCAGCACCTTTCCCTACCTGACTTATTCCATCGAAGCCATTTCCAATGTTTAGACCCAACCTGAGCCAAATGTCCTGCATTTGGCCCCAACCTACTCTGTCCGTATCAGAAAAAGAACTAACAAAAACAGTCTGCATACTCACATTTTATTGCAAAAATACAAACAATATGAAAAAGCAAGGCAGTATCTAGATCAATGCCAAGTCGAGGGATTTAAAAGAACCATGAACTTCAAAATTTGGGGATTTGAAAAAGACATAGAGAGAGGCTGGAGCGATGGCTCAGTGGTTAAGAGCACCAACTGCTCTTCAAGAGGACCTAGGTTAAATTCCCAGCACCCACCTACAACTTATAACTCTGCAACTCCAGGGAATCCAACACCTTCACACAGACTTACATGCAGGTAAAACGTCAATGCACATGAAATATATTTTAAATTATTTTTTAAAAGACACAAAGGAACAACGTAGTTAAGGAGAATGAACTTAAAGAGAACTTTTTTTTTTTTGAGACAGGGTTTCTCTGTATAGCCCTGGCTGTCCTGAAACTCACTCTGTAGACTAGACTGGCCTCAAACTCAGAAATCCTCCTGCCTCTGCCTCCCAGAGTGCTGGGATTGCAGGTGTGCGCCACCACCGCCTGACTAGAGAACAAATTTCTGAGTG
Organism: Apodemus sylvaticus; assembly: GCF_947179515.1. Classification (NCBI taxonomy): domain Eukaryota; kingdom Metazoa; phylum Chordata; class Mammalia; order Rodentia; family Muridae; genus Apodemus; species Apodemus sylvaticus. Next base: position 22,400,025 of record NC_067489.1, read on the forward strand.
AAGTCAAAGAGAACACAAATGTAAGGAAGGTGGAAATGATAAGACAAATCCACAATTTGAAAACAGAACTTAGTAAAGAGTTAGAAATGTTGATGAGAACTCAAACTGAAACAAAGATGGGATTGAAAAACCTAATAAATGATCCAGGAAACTGAAGGGAAGGCTCCTGAGTAGAATGAGCAGGGAAGGAAATCAGACACCGGAACCCAAAGGTAAAGCAGAGGAGCTACACAAAACAGTGATGCTGCAACTTTAAATAAAAACTGGAGCGGAACACGGAGGACATATGGGACGATATAACAATGGGACAATATATCAAGACCAAACCTTTGAATTACAGTCATAGATAGATGAGGGGAAAGAATCCCAGGTCAGTGTCTTGGACCCAACCTTCAACAAGATCAGAGAAGAAAGCTTCCTCAAACTAAGGAAAGGCTCACCTTCAGATACACTTACAAGAGGCATGTAGAACATCCAACACACAAGACCAGAGAAAGGAGACTCTGCATGGCATGGCATTGTTACAACCGTAAGTGCATGAAACAAAGAAAGTATATTGAAAACGGAAGATCAAACGTGTGAAGGAACAGCCTATGAGAATGACAGCTGACTTCTCAATGGAAACTTTGAAATCCAGAAGAGCCTGGAGCAGTGCATTCCACTACAAACTAAAAAAACAACAACAACGACAAATAACAAAAAAGAAAACAAAAAACAAATATAAAGGCAAGAAAGCCAACAAAAAAACAAAAACAAAAACAAAACCTACAACAGCCAACAGCCAACAGCCAACCTAGATTAGTATACCCTTTGAGCCTCCAAAAGGAACCAGCATACCCAGACCCCACTTCAGACTTCTGGGCTCCAGAGTTGGGAGCTGATACATCCTCTTATTAAACTACCAATCTGTGACAATACTTCATGGAAAGCAAAGAAAAGCAAAATTATATATGATTCCTTTACGAATATTTTGAGTTCACGTCTGGGTTCCAAAAGAAGCTCAGATTCTGACCATGTGATACTCTATGATTGGCATCCAGAGCTCACTGCACATGGCTATAGTGGGCCACTCGCAGTTGTCCTCATGAACCCAGGCACTGTCACGTGGCACACTGTTTATGGTTGGTCCTCCAAAGACTTGAGAATAAGGAAATCCTCCAAGTAACAAAAACCTCACTCCATAAATAAATTTGTGTAGTTTTCCAATATATTATGAGGCAACAAATTATTTGTATGATATTTCTTGAAAGCTTAACAGTGATAAGGAACGTGAATGTGGATATAGATGCCCTGCAGCCAGAGATAGATGGTGGGAGGCAACCAAACCTATCATTCAGATTTTTCTAACTTGCTTCCTTCTAACAGAGGTTGGGTACCAAATAACTCATACTCCAGACTAATTTAATTATGGAGGAGACATGATGTGATGCAGAAGTGGGCAGTGTCAGATAGCAGCACTCAAGAAGCTCTGGTCCTTCTGGTATATGCATCAGTAGAATAATCTGGCAGCTCCGTGTTACTGAAACAGTGACCCTACGAGCTAGCCTAAGAATTGTGGTGTTTCTAATAGAACAGAATTCCATCATTATTATTATTATTATTATTATTATTATTATTACTATTATTGTTGCAATTCCAATGGAATACTCTACTGGCTTATTGTAGTATGCTTCTCCTGACAATCTGCCTCTGCCATATTGTGGCATTTCATGGTGTAAAAACCTCTCTCTGGTTTTCTCTAGGATTGGGCGGTCCCAATATTCTTTTACATGTGGTAGTATCAGATAGTTGCAATGCCCTCAAAGAATATGAGGAACTAAGCGCTTCTGTTGCAGTCCACTCTGAGGCTCTTACCAGCTTTAACACTCCTAGGTGCCTATACTGCTTCGTCTGTGGTGTAGAAGCTGCCATGGGTTAGGTGAGCTATAAACACCTAGCCCTGTGAGCTGGCTGACTGGCGCTAAGAGCAGCCCAGATGAAACATAGCAAGTAATAATTTAGGGTTATCAATAGGAAAGTAGATTCTAACAGCACAGAGGGTGGGTATCCGCCCAGCTCTTATGCTGTTTAAGGCTTATTGTTAATATAAAGGCTGTGTGTGTCAAAGGTGGGGTAGAAACCCTGGGCCAAGATTAAATAATTTCTACAGCACAGACACTTCCTGAGTAGTGGTACATACGCACCTCCTAAGATAAGGGCTGTGGGAAACCATTCAATGTTCGGCATAGCTTTTCAATTTGTGAAAACACTCAAAAGAGACTCTCCATGAACAGAGTGTAAGAAAGCCATTGTTTTTGCACAATTTTGGGGGTGCACATGAGAATACACGAGAAAACCCCACGCAAAGACTATAAAGAACATGCAAACAACTGCTGACACCCAACCTCTTGATTGTGAGCAGAGAGAGAAGTCTCTAAACTGCCTACACCCTTATGAACCCAGACAGAATGTGTAGAAAGCTTACAAAACCTACGGGGCTGAAATCATTTGCAACTTAGGGCAAAAAAAGTTTCTTCTTCCCATAAGAAGTTTCTGACACGGTCACAGCAATGGCAGAAGTGAATGGTATGGTACAGTGCAGCTCCTGTCCTCTGAGGATGGGTGACAGAAGTCCAGAAGGCAGGCTCTCTCTCTCTCTCTCTCTCTCTCTCTCTCTCTCTCTCTCTCTCTCTCTCTCTCTCTCCCTCCTTTTTCCCTTGAGACCATCTGACAGGAGCTTACCATTTTAATTTTATGGCTAGGCTAACTAGGCAGCAAGCCCCAGAAATCCCTCTATCTCAGAACCTTCACTCTAAGCCCCACCCCAGCGTGGGAATCACAGGTGCAGGTAGCAACATCTGGATTTCTTTTCACATGAGTACTGAGGGTCAGTCTGACCGCAGATCCTCATGCTTGCATAGGAAGTGCGCTTAGGTACTGACCATTTTCCCATCCTTTCGCAAGAAATTTTACAAAAGGCCATAAGAGAATTCTTTTTTTTAAGGACTTTTTAAAAAGATTTATTTATTTATTATGTGTAATTACACTGTAGCTGTCTTCAGACATCCCAGAAGAGAGCATCAGATCTCATTACAGATGGTTGTGGGTCACCATGTGGTTGCTGGGATTTGAATTCAGGACCTTCTGAAGAACAACAGTCAGTGCTCTTAACCACTGAGCCATCATCTCTCCAGCCCCCGTAAGAGAATTCTATGATGACTTCAAATAAAAAAAATTGAAATAATGCAACTGCCTGTGATCCCAGTTCTAGAGAATCTTCTCTGATTCACCCTCTTCTGACCTATAAGGGCACCAGGCCCACAAGTGGTACACAGGCAAAATATCCATATAAGTAAAATAACATTTAAAATTTTTAAAAAAATCCTTTAAAAGATGTTGGTAATTTTTTTGTATTTTCCACAGTTAAAAAATTAAAGATAATAGATTAAAATATTAAAATATGCAAGCATAAAATAATCAAAATCCAATATTTATATCCCATTGAATTTCATTAAGTTTGCTGGTATATGCATATCTAGATAGATAGATAGATAGATAGATAGATAGATAGATAGATAGAGTATATATTAAATAAAAAGGCAAGGGAGTTGGGGGTAGACAGATTAGAGGAAGAAAAGAGAAAATAGCGATATATTTTAATTGAAAATAAAAAGAAAGAATAGTAAAGCTTGCTGGTGTGTTTTTAAATTCTATATTGCATTTATCTTTTTCTGTTTGTCCAGTGTGAGTGTAGCAAACAGAGCTCGTAATTATCTGAAAAGGCTTCAAGTTCTCCTTCTTGTACTTCTACTCAAGCATGCAGCGAGAGACTGGAAGCAGTAGCTGTACAACCTCGCTGTCCTTTATGGAAGCCCGGCTTCAGGAGATCTACAAAACGCAAAGCTACGCCCGCTTTCTGCTCTTCCCCCTGAAGAACGGTTCTTAGTTTTGAAGTGTATTAACATGTAAAGGATATGGTGCTGATATTTTAGATGTTGCTATACATTCTTAAATTCCTTCTTCTAATAAACCAGGAAGAGAACACTCAGAACCCCAACCATGCTGACATCCTGCCTTCTTCAACTTTCAAAAGATGCATCCCACAGCGTCAACAAACTAGCAGACCTCGGAGCTAGAGACAAGCAGCGTTGGACAGCACCTGCTGGACGGCTGGACTCACAACAGCTTGAGCATCACAGCCTGCCAAGTTGGTGAGCCCTACTTGATTTTAAAACTTAAGCAAGATTCTGCCCCTTCCCAGCCACATGCACCGTTGCATTCACTCGAGTTTGAGGATTTGTGATTTAATGTCTTATGTTAGAATAATTATCTGTGGAAGGTGGGAGGTGTTTGTTTTGTTTGTTTGTTTGGGGGTTTTTGGGTTTGTTTTGTTTTGTTTGTTTGTTTTTTTAGTTTAAGTGGTTTCCACAAGCTGTTAGGAGTGTTCTTTTGGAGTACACTTTTTGGGACTTATGATATGCATGATAGACCAACAAGAAAAGCGCCCCCAAACTCAAGAGAACCCGCCTTGCGGAGTGCTCACCGGGTCCTGATGCCAGCAAGCCCCCCAGCTCGGCCAGCAGCAGCAGCAGTGTGTGCAGCATGGCGCCCAGCATGGCGTCTCCTGGAGTACCTAGACAGTTGTAAAGCCGTTGCACGGGGCGTGGAGCACGTGCCAGGGGCCTGGAGCGCCCTAACCCCCTACCCCGCCTCCATCCTCCCCTCCACCACCCCACCCCAGCTCTCAGAGCCCGGCTGCTTCGATACCCGCATGCGCAGTGCTGGAGAGCTTGAGATGGCGCACAGGGGTCAAAAGAGTACACAACATACGTGTGTACTCTTTCTAAGGCTAAACTATGATTGCTTTTTAAGATGCGTGGAGAAATTTTTCAAGGAAGAGTACAATGATTTTCTTCCGTGGGGGTCTACATTTCCACAGGAACACTGCTCGCTCCTATAGACTCGCCGCCTGGCTTCCTTCCAACCTGGTTGTCCATGACACTTCAGCTAAAATTCATGTAACTTCCTTTTTAGAAACTTACAGCAATGGCAGACCCTTGACATTCTAAAACACCTCCTTTTCAGCCTTTGTCCTAGCAGGAACGGCAGTGCACTGTCACATCTAAAGTCAAGAGACCTGTGAGTGAACCTACCTTCTCCTCCCTCCGTATTTCTGAGGGCTTGTGGCCTTCGGCACTGCTGTATCTCTCACTAGAGTGGCTCGCCAGTGTTAGTACATACCCAAGTGTTAAAATACTTGAGGATCCTGAAAAAATGAACTATCTTATAATGTGGTTTCCTTAGGTGCAGCCACTGTGCACATTTGGCAAAAGCCCTAACACTGAAATTAAGAAGAATCCAAATAGTTGTGTGTTTAGAAAGTAACAGGACAACCAAACAAGAATTTCAAGTATTTTATTTGTTGTAAATGTTTTTATTTTAATATGTATATATACACAAACAAAATATTATTTTAAAAAACTAATGAAATTCAGTTAATATACCTATTATTAAATTTCTTTATGAAAGATTATGAAAAAATTTAAATGTTTAAAATTTTAGTGTCAATATCATTCCTTTCAAAGTACAAATTCATTTTAATACAGCTGAGAGAGTAATCACAGAGACCAATATAACTTCTGTAGTTATCTAAGGAAACCGTTGCTTCCTTCCTTTCTCCAGCCTAATTTTTATGAAAATATTAGTCAAAAGAGACAGGATCCAGCACACCTTAGTAAATGTAAACATTCTAAATGACTTAATATCAAGCTTTGAAATTCAGATTTTAGAGTTAAAGTGCTCGTGAATTCTCAAGTGGTTTTGTAACACCTCAATGTTGGAAGGTATCCTCCGTGCTCCGCTTCGATTGACACCTGTCTGCCTGGGTGTAGTAAACACCTCGTACCATAGAGTGTGCGCTTCAATTCAAACAGCACTAGTGTGACGCTTTCCCATGATGCATAGAGAAAATTTAGAGTTAAAATCAGTTCCTATCATAATCGTTATGAAATAAAGATATTTCAAAATGGAAGCCAATAACTGATTGTGTTAAATCGATTTCTATCATAGTTATTATAGCTGAAAGATCATAGAAAAATGGAAGCCAATAACTGAGTACATACAGTATTTCATACTTTCCAAGTGTATCATGATCTGAGATCGTGGTTCTTGTGTAATCTCCTTCAGGATATCTGCTTCTTTGTGTATTAAGAGGTATAAGTCCATATAAATGGCTGTTAATCCATGCAAGATGAAAATGCAGATGTTATTGGCAATTAGTCTTCCTACGTTAATACACATTCAAATGTTCAACCAGAAACTATTAATGGTAACTGGGGTCAAAGAGTCAGGATTACGTTTAAGTGCATAATGACAAATCTTACACTAATACAGTTAATTTGAAAATCATTACAGTAACATGTTCAAAATAACTTAATCCACGTCAAGTGCATTAAATTCACAAGTGGCCAAAGGAAACATCCTAATGATGGAGTCGTTCGTTTTCAATCCCCTGGTGGGGTGCCTGCACGGCCAGTAGCTCCCGATGCCCACAAGGTTCCTGTGTTAACAAAGCTTGGTCTGTGGTGGTTTGTGTTCATTCATGGTTGGAAGAGAAAGGCTTTTCAAGAAAACATCAGGAAAAAAAAACATTTGCTCAGTTCCCTGAAGACATTTGAAAAATAAGACTGTGATATCCTACTATCAGGTGAGGGAGCTGTATAAAGGAGGTGCGGGAGCTGGCCGAGCCGGAATCAAATTTCCCTGAGAAGATATTTTCGGTTGTGGTGGAGGTGGCCTGTGAGGGGAAAAGATAAGTTAGAGTGTGGGAACAGAATGGAATAAGCTGGATTCATGACGAACTCAACACAACACCATCCTCAACCTCTCTGACACCAGGCTAGGGCACACTCCACTTGGTGCTCTGAGATTCCTGCCTATGTGGAGTCAACGGCTAAAAGCACCCAGTTGTATCTGTGCGCACAAGACCAGAGGCCCAAGTTAGGTGTCCTCCTCAGTTGCTCTCACCCTTATTTTTGACTCTGACGCTCACTGATTGGCGAAGCAGGCTGGCAATGAGCTTCAGAACTCACTGTCTGTGCCCATGTCCCCAGTGCTGAGGTTGAAGGCACTGGATCCTGCCAGCCTTATAAGTGGGTGCTAGGAATCTGAGCTTAGGTCCCTCCTGCTCACCTGGCAAGACATCACCTCCTGAGCTCTCTCCCAGCCTTTGTCACTACCTTATACTAATGTCACTCCATAATTGATGTGGTAAGAAGGTTGCAGTTTTTCTTTGTAAAAGAAAAGCCTACAGAATGATCAAATCAAACTGTAAAGGACACATGAGGACAGTTAGTGGGAGAAGTGATTTTTGTTATGCTTTGGAAATGTATGGACAGCCACTCTGCAAGGGACAGCCCTGGGCCTAAGTGTACAAGGCAGACAGTGACTGGGAAAGTGTGAGGGGGAGAGGGGGTTAAGGCATGGGTTTAGAGATCTAGGAGGTGTTGGAGAGGAAGGGAGCCAATATGATCAAAACATACTGTACTGATGTCTGAAATACGCTAAGCGTGAACAATTAAAATTAACTACACATAGGAAAAAAGCACAGGTCTGCAGGCTTTCTGTAGCTGACTTGAGCCAAAGGCTGGCTTCAATCATTAAAAGTAAACAGGATTCCCTTCCAAGACCCATGACTTTACTAGCCATGGGTAGCTGGCTAGGTTTCCTGTATAGGCATGATTTCCCTCCTGTGGAGTGGGTCTGAAGCCCAAATGACATTTTACTCAACTAGTACAATCCTTAACAACATCCCGAATATTTGTCCTTACACGCAGATACTGTAGTCCTCACCCTTCATCAAACAAAGATCTGCTTGTACCACACAGAGACCATTAGAGAAAGCCACATGATTGAAACGTAGGGAACAGGCACCACAGGATGCCCCAACTGGTTCATTTACAACACAACTCCTGCACTAAGGCTCAGGAACCACTGTAGAGAAGGGAAAGAACAGAATGGAAGAGCTGAAGCCATCGTGCTCAACCTGTGGCCCTTGACCCCTTGGAGTTTAAAATCACCTTTTCACAGGATCACCTAAGACCACCAGAATATACAGATATTTATATTACAATTCATAACAGGGGCAAAATTATAGTCATGAAGTAGCAACAAAAATAATTTTATGGGTGGGGGTTACCATACAGCATTGGGAATTAGAAGTGTGTTGTGAGACTGTGTCTCCTACAAATGTCTGAAGCTACATCTATGAAGTCGGATTAACATGACTGCCTACACATGACCTGAACAAGGATGACCTCAATATACATGCTACATCAAAAAGGAGGCTCACGAGGCCTCAGTGTCAGATACAGGGCTATCAGCAGCTAAAAGGATGCTCAGAAATAGTCTTCTCCAGGGAAGACTACACACAGCCCAGAAAACATACACACAAGTAACACTATACAGAGTAAGCAGACTGTATTTATGTATCTAGGTATAGAGAGATAAAGACAGACAGACACACAGACACACACACACACACACATGTAATAACAAAGAAAAAGAGGCCATGTATTTAAAAAAGAGTTGGGGCAGGACTACAAAGGAGAGTTTGCAAGGAGGAAAGGAAAAGTAAACGTAACAATTATAAATTCAAAATTATAAAAAATTTCAAAATCTAAAGTAAATGGGAGCTGGGGATATAGCTTAAATGTAGAACACTTATTTAATGAGTATAGAAGCTCTGAGTTCTATCCTTAGTACCACAAAAAATAATAATAAATAAAGGAGGGAGAAAAGAAAAAGCCAAAAAGAAAACCAAACAGGGAGTGGGGGCAGGGAGGAAGAGAGGACTGAATAAAAATCTAAGATAAATAATATTTTTTGTTTGTTTGTTTGTTTTGAGACAGAGTTTCTCTGTATAGCACTGGCTGACGTGGAACTCACTCAGTAGACCAGGCTGGCATCGAAATCATAATTCTGCATGGATAAAACGAGCCCTAAGGAAACCTGCTACTTTTTAGCTAATTTAAAATTATAATTAAAAAAAGGTTGAATGAAAGTACCCTGGCATGACAGATCATGCTATTGCTAACACCTACATTATAAAATAAAAACACCCCAGGGCCAGGTGCAGGCTACCTACTCTGAACTCTGCCCACATGGCTCTCTTTACGCTCAGTGGAATTCTAAGGCACTAGTCCCAGAGAGTAAGTCATGCCTGCAGCATCTACTGAATACCACCCCTGACTGGAATGTAGAGCACTCTGGAGTGGGAGGAGACAGATACATTTCACATGACAAAGTGCAGTAACACAGTTCACATCTCCTTCAAATTTTGCATTTGGGCCCTTAGCTTAGCTTCAGTTCTGATGGTTTTAAATCTAGAATCTGCATCTATCTGCTTCTACACTGAAATTCTCAATCAGGACCACTAAAATGATCAGAATTATTTCAAAGCCAGTGTCTGATGATTGTTCTCTGTTTACGGTGTGTGATCTAGTTTTAGTCAGAGTTTCTGTCTATACTTGCATCCTGCCTCTTCTGCATCTCTGGCCCAGGGCCTGGAACAAAGCCTGGGAAGTTGTCTTGAGGCGTCCCCCGGTTAGACCCCTGATTCTGCCCTGCCTGCCCTCCGAGCTCCTGGACAGCTCTTCTCAACCCCCTAGTGCCTCATGTGGCGCCAGGGCAGGTAGGTTCATGTGTGACAGAAAAGTCACCCCAAGGCAGGTTGTCTCGAGACATTCTTCTGCTTGTGGCCCTGGCTGCACAGTCCTCTGCCTCCTCGGTCAGCTCCCATCTCAGCACATGCCTCCTACAATCTAGCTTCATTAGCTAGTCTCTGAAAAAGCAGGTACAACCCATCTATTTTTCTACACTTGGTATTTTAAAGGTCCTTGATTCTGAATTAGCTACATAACAAAAGCTACATAAGGTAACAGTCTGACTCAGATTTCTTTAGAATTTCTTTCTGGTGTTGTAAAAATATAACAATATTCATATAAAAGTTCCTTAAAAGCTTTCCTAACAAATTTTGTTCTATCCAAATTCCCTAAATACCTTGCCCTACGTCAACATTAAATGGGAAATTGTAAGGCACTGACTCCTGAATTTTAACGTGGTCAAGTCATCTAAACCCATTTCCTGCCAACCTTGATGGAAACTGTGCAGGCTGCTTGGCGGCGTAGGTTGGTACTGGGAATTTGTTTCCATGCACAGGCTGAAAAGAAAAGAAAATGCACAGTTATTGCTACAGTATGGTCACAGATATGTATTAGGCATAAAGCTATTTTGTGTACAAGTAATTAATATACTTCTCAGGCTACTGACAATGCTGACACTCTAAAGTATTTTGGTTAAAAGAGCCAAGAGCGTGGCTCAGTCAGTGGCAGAGTGCGGCTCAGTCAGTGGCAGAGCTCGGCGCTTTCCCAGCATGAGGAAAGCTCTGAGCTTGATCTCCAGGACAACGGCTTGAAAAAACAGTTTCCTGTTTAATTCATCTTTACTACAAAGCCTTATACTTCCTTATTTTAAGGCTGTACTTGTAAATTCAATAATGCTAAGGTATAATAATGTTGAATTAAGTTAACTAAAACTGCCAATACATCTAAATAAAATACTCCGACATATTATTAGCAAGCCTATGAAGTCCCTAATGGGTATCATGAATCCCAGTAAGCTATTATCCTTAATATTACAATTCATGAGACTCTTCCTTGACAAGGGAGCCAAAATATAGCAAATACAATTAGCAAACCAAGCTCAAGGTCCTATTTTCAATCATCTGTAGATTATGCAGACAGAAAAGTCAGTAAGGAGACATCAGACATGAACTTCAGACCTAACAGACACACAAACAACAGCCCATTATACAGAGGCAAACACTCATTGCTCTACGATGCACTGGGCCTTCTCCAGACCACATTTGTTCAGCCACAAAACAAGTCTTAAAATATATGATTGCGGACATCAATATCAAGTATCCAAACCACAATAGAATGACAGAATAAATATGAGAGGAATTTAAGAAAAATCCAAAGTACATAAGAATTAAACAGTATGTTTCTGAGCAATCTTTGTGATCAAAAAAAATCAAAAGAAATACAGAAGCACCTCTTGAGACAAAAATGTAAATAAAAAATTAATTAAAGCACTTTTAAAGCTGGGCAGTGGTGGCGCACACCTGTAATCCCAGCACTCTGGGAGGCAGAGGCAGGTGGATTTCTGAGTTCGAGGCCAGCCTCGTCTACAGAGTGAGTTCCAGGACAGCCAGGGATACACAGAGAAACCCTGTCTTGGAAAAACCAAATTAAAAAAAAAAAAAAAGCACTTTTAAGATCCATCTGAGGGGGCTGGAGAGATGGCTCAGTGGTTAAGAGTACTAACTACTCTTCCGAAGGTCTTGAGTTCAAATCACAGCAACCACATGGTGGCTCACAACCATCCTTAATGAGATCTGATGCCCTCTTCTGGTGCATCTGAAGACAGCTATAGTGTACTTAGATACAATAATAAATAAATTTAAAAAAAAATCCATCTGGGCAAATCTGAAAATAGTTCATAGCAAATGTATAGCAATAAATACCTATATCAGAAGGAGGACATGCCATTTCAAAAGGAAACAAGCTAATGCAATAGTTTAAAACCTAGAAAAATAAGGATAAACTAACCATAAAAACTTTAAGAAGGAAATTATACAATGATAAAGTTAATAGAAGAAAAGAAAGAATAAATATATAGTAGAAATAAATGAAATAGAAAACATCTATAAAATAAGAACTGAGGTTCTGAAAAGATAAACTCAAAACACTATTATCTAGATGCGATGGTGATGGCTACTACTGGCCTTCAGTTTGACTGGGACTCCGAGAGACCAGCCTTAGGCAGCCTGTCCTGGTTATTGTGATTACTGGAGGGAGAAGACCCACTGTGATGGACTGTGGTACTAGTCCCTGGGCTTGAGTTATGGGCTGCTTAAGAGGAAGGATTCACAGTGCTCTCCTCCTGACTGGGTGGAACCAGCTCTCTCCAGATCCAACTGCCTTTGCTTTCCTAACACAATGGGCTGTAACCCTGGAGCTGTGAACCAAAAGAAACTGTCCCTTCCTTAGGCTGCTTTGTCAGGGTATTTTTATCACAGCAAAAGGAATAACAATGAATGCACAAGATTATCAGAAAGAAAAGAAAAAAAACAAAAAATTCAGAAATAGGCAGCATTAGAGTTAAACTGCAGAAATATAAACAGTTCTTAAGTCACGGCTGTGAACAATAACAGGGCAACAAATGGAAAAACTAGAGAGATGAACACATTTGTAGAAACATACAGTCTATCATGAGTGGTAACTGGTGGCCAAACAGAGGATTCACAAACAAGGAGATTTGGATCACCGAGAACTCACACGGTGAAATGCTTATAACCAAGGCAACCTACAGTCAGTACAGTTCCCATCAAAACACACCTGAGGCCAACCATGTGTGTGATGTGTGTGTGCATGTGTGCATGCCACAGTATGCATGTGGAAGTCAGAAAGCATCTTTGGATAACGGTCCTTGCTGTTCCCTGTTTTCAAACAGTTTTTCACGCTGGGCACATCAGGCTAACTGGTGCAAGTGCTTCTGGACGTTGTCTCCACCTCCATACAGTCTCACCTCTGGAGCACAAAGGTTATAGACCTGTGCTATTATGCCCAGTTTTACATCTGAGATTCAAATTCAGGTCCCAAGAACTTTCAAGGCACACACTTGACTTACTGAACCATTTCTCAGGCTAGGTCAATGGGTTTTGTCTTGGTTTTAGGATTTTAAAATTTTCACTTTGTGTATGTTTTGCCTGCATGTATGTAAGCACACCCAAGTGTTTACACACCAGGTGCCCAAGGAGTCAGAGCGGGTACTGGACCTCCAGGAATGGGAATTAAGGATGGTTATAAACTGCCAATGAGGGAGATGGGAACTGAGCCCAGGTGTTCTGAACGAGCAGCCGGTGCTCTTAACTTCTGAGCTGTCTGTCCAGCTCCTGGGGCAACTGACTTTTCTGGCAAAAGTGCTAAGATAACACACTGGCGATACAACAGTCTTTTCAATACAGTTATAGAGTGTCTTAGTCAGGGTTTCTATTCCTACACAAAACATCATGACCAAAAAGCAAGTTGAGGAGGAGAAAGGGTTTATCCACCTTACACTTCCACATTGCTGTTCATCATCAAAGGAAGTCAGGACTGGAACTCACACAGGGCAGGAACTTGGAGGCAGGAGCTGATGCAGACACACCATGAAGGGGTGCTGTTTACTGTCTGTTTCCCCTGGCTTTCTCAGATTGCTCTCTCATAGAACCCAGGACTACCAGGCCAGGGATGGCACCACCCACAATGGGCCCTCCCCTCTTGATCACTAATTGAGAAAATGTCTTACAGTTGGATCTCATGGAGGCATTTCCTCAAGGTAAGCTCCTTTCTCTGTGATAACTCCAGCCTGTGTCAAGTTGACACATAAAACCAGCCAGTACATAGAGCAAACATGTCTCAGCAGAATGACTAGATTAAGATAGCCTATTGTACATTTCAAATAGCTACAAAGGGGCCTGGTGGCACAAGTGTGTAATCCCAGATACACACTGGCAGAAAGGTGCAGAAATGAGGAGGCTCAGCCCTGAGCTCAGCACCCAGTCTTTGCTAGCACACCCTAGGGATGGCAGCCATTGAAACCATAAAGAACTGGCAGGAAGAAAAACAGCAGACCCAAGTGCTCAATTCTCATTTTTAGGCAAAAATATTCTGAATAACTTGATGCCTTTTCTCACATCCTCTGAGCCAGGACCCTGATGGTTCCTTTACTGTGTCTCTTACTGGTCCCTACTCTGCATGGTCTCTACTAGACCGAGTACAATAGTCCCCAATACATAGTAAAGTTATCTATGTTTAAACTATGCAACCACTTTCTAATCTTTCTTTTTTTGTATTTGGGACTGAAGATCAAACCTATAGTCGTAAGCACCTTAGGGACAGGCATCACCACTGAGACACAGTCCTAGCTCCCATGTGTGTCTTTAAATGGACAATCAGAAAGACAATTTTCTTATGAAACTCTAGACCGGGCGACTGGAGAAACATGCTGAGGACTCACTGGCAGTCTGGAGACACTAGGTCCTCCTGGCTGTCTGGAGACACCTGGGCCCCCTGGCGGTCTGGAGACACCTGGGCCCCCTGGCGGTCTGGAGACACCTGGGCCCCCTGGCGGTCTGGAGACATTTGGACCTCCTGGCTGTCTAGAGATGTTTGCTTGATTTCTGTCATCTGACCTGAAAGACATGATTACTTTTAGTTAATTCATGATAAAACATTTATACAGGACACATTATATATGGCTTCAATTTTCCTTAATGCAAAATAAAAAGTTGGTGATGGCAGCGGTGACAATCAGAGATATAGTCAGGGAGGTCTCTATACTTTTCACAGTGTGCACACAAACCCTGTCCGTGTGGAAACAGAGGACTCCTAACCCCATTTCAGTATCCAATAACCTGAAATCTAAGAAACTATGAAATTCAAATAAGAAGGCAAGTGAACTCTAACTTTTTCTCCTCAGATTTTCTTAAATTCAAAGAAAATTAAAAGCAAGTTCTGAGGAGCAGGCACTCTAAAACGCAAGAAACTCAGCGGCCAGAATGACACCAATAGCAACACAGCCACCGAGGGGCCAGCCAGTCTGCCAGGCAGGGAGGAGAGAGCGCATTCTCACTATGTAAGGAAGACCACACCAGACTCAGAAGTCTGCGGGGACTGGCAGTCAGAACTGTGATGGACGGCCAGTGAGGAAGAGGAGGTGGGGAAGGGAGAGGAGGAAGAGGAGGGAGGAAGAGGAGGCAGAGAGGAGGAGGAAGAGAAGGGCACAATGCTTTCGACTCTGAAGCTTACATCAGCACACTGTAGGAACCGATAAGAGACACAGTAAGGGACAAGCAGGGTCCTAACGTCAGCATGGGTGTCTGGAGTCATTATTAGAGCTGCAGGAACCACATGCCTGCGCTGGGCTTTGCTGATATTTCTTCATTTAACTAATTTAATTTAATTACTAAATAACTGAAAAATTTAGTTACTATGTAACTAAAACCACAAAAATAGCCAAAATTATTATTTTCATTTTATAGGAAATAAGGCCAGAATCAGTTATGTCAATTTCAGCCCATATTTTTACCAAATTTTTGACAAAGAATTTGAACTTTGATCTAGTTACAACTAGACCTACAACTACTGCTAAACACTGATTCAATATATTAGAAGTGAGTTTTTACATAGATTTCTCTGAAAATTCAACATACTGATTGAAAAGTACCCAGTGTCTGAATTATATAAACCTTTTCCCATAAAAGGTTATTTTTTAAAAATCTGGTTTCAAAACTGGGAGTTTAAACTTCCTATGTAAGAACAGATACATTAAAGGAAGACATAGAAATTTTCCAACACATGTCTTAACTTTATCCCATGTTTCAATCTCTAGTTAGAAAACCTAAATCAATTGCCAAGCCGTAAGCCCCACCTGCACCTATCAGAAATCAGTGTGAGGCAAAATGAGCCCTAAGGACCACTGCTCACAGCATAGACTGTTTGTTCTCAACCCTTCCCCTGTGTGTATGTGTATGTGTGTGTATGTGTGTGTGTGTGTATGTGTGTGTGTATGTGTGTATGTGTGTGTGTATGTGTGCGTATGTGTATGTGTGTGTGTGTGTGAGAGAGAGAGAGAGAGAGAGAGACAGAGACAGAGACTGTAATATGTAGGAGAGAGAGGGTGGGTGTGTGTATGTATGTATGTATGTATGTGTATGTGTAAGTAATAAGATCTCAGTAGTTAGTCCAGACAAGCCTTGAACTCAATCCCAATCCTCCTGCCTCAGCCTCTCAAATGCTTTACACAAGCCTATGTCATCATGGCCAATTCACCACTACATGGTTATCACATCAAAAAAACAAGAAAATATCATAGAACTCTTATTTTTGAGCGTGTCAACTTCTATGCTAGATCATTAATAATTACTTTAAGTTACTTAATACACATTAAAAAGAAAGAGCTACGCACTCATACATTTGTGATCTCTTCTTCCTGAAGGTTTTCCGTAGTTGATCTCTCTTGATAAAGAGGAAAATGGCAGCCGCAACAAGGGGGACAATTAGGAAGAAGAAGACCAGAAGTCCATCCCTCAGGGCCGTGCTCTTTGCTAGAAAGACAGAATTGACAGTGATGGACAGTTACATTAGCTGTCAACCTTCTCCACACAGAACACACCAGGCAATCATACATGGTTCACATTAGCGTTTTTTTTTTCTATTGAATCTGCTAAGGTTTCCTCATGCAAACATAAGAAAGGACAAAATACATCTCTTGGTAGACCTTTGTTACATAAGAGGCCACATCCCACCAACAGACACCACTGCCACATGAGTTTGTTCTCCTGTTCCTGTCCTTCCTCACTCTGAATGCAGCTACATGAACAGTGAGGGTGCTAATATGTGCTGTCACTTGTTCAACATCTCAGTACTAAACAGACGTTACAACATGTAACCACTGTGATTACAGAATAATTTTTCCAAGAGATGTGTTCTATGGCAAGGAAATACATTCAACCTTTTTTAGATGTATTATAAACAGTCCTCCACAGTGATGGTTAAAATGTGGTACACTCCCAAATGACACAAAAAAATTCTTCAGAGCCTAGCCTACCGGGCCAAAATTCTGGCTTTCATCCCAACATGGAGTTGAACAATTTTCCATGTTTCATACTAAATATTTGGTTTGTTTCTTTTCTATTTTTTTTTGAGTTTGCCATGTATCAGAGATTTAGCCTTACCCCCAACATGGAAATGTACTATCCATTTTTGTCATTTGCCTGTAGAATTATAGACCTCTCCACATACAAATGACAAAATAAAATTGACAAACTGTTAGACAAATCAAGAGACAAAAAACCCAATAAAATTTGAATTGAAGGGGCATTACAACAGGTCCCACTGAAATCCAGAAAACTATTAAAGAAGTTTTTACAAGTCCAATAAAAAGGAAAATCTACAAGAAACTATCAAGGGTTTAGACACACACGTCCTCTCAATGATACAGGATATTAAAATCTACTAATCAACACAAACACCAAATCTGAAGCTGTCATAAAAATTCTCCCAACAATGAAATAACTAGAAACAGGCAGACTCACAGCTCAGATCTACCATACTTTTAAAGACAAAGTAGCAAGAGTAGTCCTCAAATTTCTCCATGCACTACACCAGAAAGGAAAGCTTCAAGCATCATTCGAGCAACACAGCTAGTGTTACCTTATTCAGAATACAATAAAGATGCTTAAAAAAAAAAAGAAAGAAAGAAAGAAAACAGTGAGGTGGGGGGGGGGGGAGAATTACAGATGAATATCCTTCATAAAAACAGATACAAAATCCTCAATAAAATACTTGAAAATCAAATTTAAAAACACGCTTTAAAAATTATGCACCATGATTAAGATGGTTTCATTCCAGGACATAAGCATGGCTCAGCATATAAGGACGGCTCGGATTTAAGGACAGCTGAGCATATAAGAACGGCTATAAGGATATATAAGGATAGTTCAGTTTATAGTGCAAATATCAATAATATTGATATCAGCACATGAATAGAAAAACCATGGATCATCTCAAGGTACAGCGAAAACCTAAGGAAAACTCAACATCCCATCATGAAAACCCACTAGATAAGCTATGTGTAGAAGAATCATACATCAATGTAAGTGATACATTGACCACAGCCAGTATAATATTATTATAATACATTATATGCTCTATATTATACCATAATGCAGTATTATATTATTATATTGTATTACTGCCCTGTGATCACACTACCTTTTCTGAGGGTGTATGAGAAGATGCAACGTCCTTCTGCAGAGAATGTGATATGAACAGTGGCATGCTACCTGACACTGAGTCAGAACAGGGTCAACTACTGCAGGTACCCGGGATGAATGAACCACAGTGATTTTCTAAATTGATAATGAGTAACAAAAAAAGCAACAGCATGTGATGCAGACAGTATCAGACTGCTACAGCCACTTTGGAAAGAGCTGGCAATCTCTGGCAATACTAAACCCATGAGCCATTTGTTTCATCAAGGGTTTGCAGGAGAGGAGACAGTTCATTTTCTCACCGGGAACTTGTATTATATCAGGGAATAAAAACAAGATGTTTTTAAAAAGCAGTTCCAGTGCCAGTGTTGAGTAGCAGCTCTAGGAGCACAGAGAGAAGGGGCGGACTCACTGAGAGCCAGCAGGTGAGGAGGAACACATCTGCAAGCAACTACAAGAGACTACAGTGTGAGCAACCGTGGGCTCGCAGACAAACAAGGATGATTTTTTTTTTCTAGAGACAGGGTTTCTCTGTATAGCCCTGGCTGTCCTGGAACTCACTCTGTAGACCAGGCTGGCCTCACACTCAGAAATCCGCCTGCCTCTGCCTCCCAAGTGCTGGGATTAAAGGCATGCGCCACCACCGCCCATTCTTTTGTTTATTTGTTTGTTTCTGTTTCTAAAGATCAATTTATTTATTATATGTTAAGTATGCAGTAGCTAAAGGAAGGAAAAAGTTTATTTTTTTAATTTTTTAAAAGATTTATTTATTGTTATATCTAAGTACTGAATGTTGTCTTCAGACATACCAGAAGAGGGCGTCAGATTTCATTATGGATGGTTGTGAGCCACCATGTGGTTACTGGGACTTGAACTCAGGACCTTCCGGAAGAACAGTGATTCTTAACCGCTGAGTCATCTCTCCATCCCTTTTTAAAATTTTATTTATTTATTTTGATTTTTTTCGTAACAGGGGAAAGGTTTATTTTGATGTGGTGTTAATGGATTCCTTCAGAGAGAAGGAGGGCGTGGTAGAGCAGCAAGGCTTGCACCTTGGCGCTCCAGGAAGGAGGGGGCGTGTCTATAGACTGGTGCTCTCCTTTCTTTGGCTCCTTGCTGCTCTCCCCGCCCACTGGATCGCCAGGGTTTCTCTGTGTGGCCCTGGCTGTCCTGGAACTCACTCTGTAGACCAGGCTGGCCTCGAACTCAGAAATCCGCCTGCCTCTGCCTCCCCAGTGCTGGGATTACAGGCGTGCGCCACCACCGCCAGGCAGGATTACTTCTTGTTTGAGGCACACTGAAATGCATCTGAAGCTCAGTGCGGGAATTCCTGCAGGGCACATCTAAGTCACACTAAAGCCTTGGATGTAGTCTAATAGCTGTGGATAGACACTAAGCTGAGGACACAGAGCAAGCCCTGCAAGAAGAGCCCAGAGACTGCCAGTGTTATCACACATGCACGGCAGGAACCAAGGCTCGTCGGCAAGGACAGGCAAAGACCTGAGAGAACAGGGATGTGGTTCTCAAACCCCAGAAATGTGTGCAGGTGATACAGGAGGCGAGGCGAGGAGGCAGTTTCAGTGCACAGCTGTGCAGCAAGGGAAGAACGGAATGCAGAAGCCAACCCACACCCAGGGCAGTGCGAGGCACACCAATGCGCTCCAGAGTGTACTTGCCATTATATGTCGGCCCGCTGTCCACGCTTCCTCCATATCCTTTGGTGTCACAGTGTGGTGGAGCCCAGCCATCTTCACAGTGACAATTCTTATTGCTGTTACACACCTTTTAAACAAGCAAACTACCACTTGTTAGCCATGAATCAACTCCAGAATGGAAGCTAAAAAGTTCATACAAAATCACAAATCTCCTCTGTGTCTGTGTGTCTGTCTGTCTGTCTGTCTCTGTCTCTCTTCTCTCTGTATCTTTGAGACAGTATCGCTCTGTAGCCTTGGCTAGATTGCAACTCACTCTGTGGACATGCACTACCACACCCAGCGACTAAGTGTGGAAGGGAGATGGGAGGAGTAAATCAAATCTGTGCCAACATGACCAAATTCTCCAAACATCTACCCAGAAACCTTAGGAACTCTCACTAATCTCCCAGGACTATCGGCTCAGCACTACCACTATGAACAAACTAAAGGGAACTCACCCCATGACCGTGACATTTTCCCTGAATGTCACAGTCATAATTCAGGACAGAAGCATTTACACACTGAAAATTCCGACAAATCTGAAAAAAAAAAAAAAAGCAAAGAATTAAGTGACATACAAAAAACCTAGACATATTAAAAAGATGAGCAGGAAAAAGATCAGCATCATGATTATGTCATTGAGGGATTATTATTTTTAATGTATTACTTTTTGATTTGGTGTGAGTGCGTGTGTGGGGCAGACAGATATATGTGCATGCATGTGCACACTCATGCATGCTAGTGTACACACACACAGGTACATGTGTATATGTACATGCCAACATACATACAGGCATGTACACACACACAGGAATGTGTGTAAGTGCATGCCACGATGCATGTGTATAAGTCAAAGCAAGATTTCTGAGCACTGGTCCTGCCCCAGGGATGGATCCAGGATATCAGCGTTGGTGGCAGGCAGCTTCACCCACTGGGTCATCTTGCTCCCTGGACCCATTATTGAGGAAATCTTCAAACTTTCAAGGCATAGTTAATTCCAATATTATTATTTTTGATGAAGAAAATGAGTGACATTAACTAAATAACATAATTAATGATTAAAAAGACAAAGATTATATGAAGGCCAAAAAGAAAGATTAAATTATAGTCTACTCTTTGACATGAGTATACAAACGTAATCAATGGCATCAATGTAAGACTCTGAAACTGAGAGACAAGAAATGAGAATTTCTTAAATGCACTGGAGTTCATAAGCAAAAGGAAAAGATGTTCTGAACAGGACCCAGCAGCACAGGCATCCAGACTGCAACCTGACAAAGTGAATCTATGACACTGAAAGGCTTCTGTGCAGCAAAGGACACCACCATTGGACAGGAGAGGCAGCCTGCCGAAAAATCTTTACCAGCTACATATGTAACAGAATGTTAATATCTAGAATATATAAAAGTACTCAAAAATTAAACAAGAAAAATAACAACCAACTAAAAAAGAGGGCACAGAACTAAACAATAGATATAATACAAAAGGCTAAGAAATTTCTTTTTATGTTCAATATCCTTAGCACTAGGGAGCTGTACATCAAATCTACTTTGAGATTTCGTCTCCTCCAGTCAGATGGTGAAGATTAAAGCAATGACAGCAAATGCTAGCACAGATGTGGAGAAAGATGAGCCTATTCACGGCTGGGGGAAAGCAAACTGTTGAGGCCACCAAGGAAACCAGTGTAGAGGATCCTCAAAAGCTAGAAGTCCATCTACCACACAATCCACTCTTGGGCAGACCCACAGAAGTCTGTCCTAATACAGAGAGACGTCTATCTGCGTTCATTGCTCCTCTGTCTGTAACAGCCAGGAAACGGAAACAGCATAGAAGTCTACAATCTGATAGCTGAGTAATGAAAATAAGGTACATTACACAACAGAATATTAGTCTGCCTTTAAGAAAAATGAAATTATGAAATCTGCAGGTAAATGGATGGGGCTAGGAGCACCCAGCCTGGGTAAGGTAACCGAGACCCAGATAGACAGAAATCGTACATCGTCTCTCATATGTGGATTCCAGCTATGACTCTTTAAGGACGTGTATTTAATTTGGAATACCCATAATGATCAGGAAATCAGTAAGGAGACAGGTGGGGGGCACTCAAGGGAGGGGAACTAGAATATTGTGATACAAAGTGGGAAGAGGGAATAAGGGATCAGGAAGGGCAAATAGGATGGGGGGAGGCAGGGTAGAGGAGTGCAGTGAGGGATAACTTAACGCTAAAGGCCTTCTGGAAAGTCATATACCACTTAGATGCTTCCTGCTGTATATGTACAGACAGAGTTTAAATAGAGTTATTCTGTAATGGGCAGCAGTGACACCACAGGCCAACAAGTAGGAATAAGATTCTGTTTACCTGTAAAAAGAAAGAAAATCTGTGGAGGAATGGATGGAACTGGAAAACACTCTGTGCAGGTGAGCCTGTCCCCAAGGCAAATGCTGCCTGGTCTGCTATGTGCACCACACCGTCAGGGCTTTAGATCTGTCTGTGAACCAGTTGTGAGGAAGGGACCATGGCAGGAAAAGAAGATGCCTTAAGGTGGGAGGGCAGAATACCTGCGATGTGTAACTAGAGAAAGGAAGGGTTGGCACAGGATGGAGGTGGGCGAGGCTTGGACAGAGATGGAGATGGGCGAGGCTCGGACAGGGATGGAGGGGGGCGAGGTTCAGACAGGGATGGAGGTGGGAGGCAAGAGGGAAGAGTGAGAACTGACCAAAACGAAGGATGTATGAAGAAACCACATGCAAACCTGCTTTATAAACTAATTTTAAAACACATTTTTTAAAAAGAACTGACATTAAGCAAAAATGTTGTCATAAATTAAAACACCTCACATACTGTTAGTGAAATGTAAAATGTTACCCACATTACAGAAAAAGAAGTTGGCAGTTCCTATCAAAAGTTAAATATGTATATGCAAAAAGGAAATTTAAGTAAATAAGTATACATGTCCCTTAATTAAAAAAAATAAAATAAAACCCTCATGTAGCAAACTAACCTACAGACATTTCAACTAGCCAAACAAATCAACTATAGAGCAGGAAGCCTCCGGTGTGTGGTTAGACAACTGCTGTACCCAAAATGAAGTAGAGGAGGTTTCTCTGTGGGCCTGAGGAATCTGTATGTGCTGAGTAGTCACACTTCAGAAGTTTACTAAAAGGCTAATGGGGCTTTGTTTTCTCAGAGTGTGGATGTTGGCAAATGTAGAAACGCAGAGCTGATGAGACTCGCCTAAGAAGTGAGCAGAAAAGAGGAATGCCTTGGGTAACCATTTTACTTTGTACAATATTTTTGAAAATTAAAATGTAATACTTCTATATAAACAAACTTCCAGTGGAGGAAAAACTTAGAAAGAACCATAACATGTAGCTATTAGAGGCACACTTAAAACAAAATACCACCAGAGAGTTTGCCTTTATAGTTTTTTGCCGAGTTACACAATTTAATCATGATCTGAGAAAGCAACTATATCAAGTAAAGAAAAGTTTAGCAAAAAACCATTAAAATAGAGCAAAGGTGCCTTTAAATTAATAAAAGATATCTACAATTAAAATATTAATTGCCAAGAAACCACCACAGATGTAACATTCCTCATATAAAAGAAATTTCTGTGAGAGGTTAAAATAGGACAATACTAAATACTAAACTACTTCTGACTCTAAGGCTTTAATGCATTAAGAATTTGAAAGACCTGAATGTATAGTTACCAAATACTGCATGCTATCAGATTATATTCCTTGCAAACACATTCAGATTATGCATCTAAAAGTGTCACATATTCAGTTCATTAACCACAGTTGTTGAATTTCAAACACTTAAAGAGGTGTGCTCAAAGTCCCAATTAAATAGAAATATTCTCATTCTCATTCTCTCTCTCTTTCTCTCTCTCTCTCTCTCTCTCTCTCTCTCTCTCTCTCTCACACACACACACACAGCCATTCCTTTTGCTGGATCTTGAGAGGAGAGGGTATGTTTAAGACTGTATAGCCGGCACCTTTCTAGAGGGATAAGGGCCCCTGATCATCCACTCATATAGAAGCATGGCTGGAAGTCGTGGGCTGCCAAACTCTGTGCTGGACAAGCACTGCAACCTTACTGATCCACAGGCATAAACACACACAAAACCCAGGGACTCCAGCTCCCACCCCCACGAATTGTGGAAATCACCGAGGTTTCCCAGGAAGAGTGTCTGGCTAACAAATTATAGTCCATTCATAGGAAGAGGCCAGCCACCAACTTGTGTAATGATTTTTACAGTTGTTTGTCTGTAAATAGAAAATACTTAGGTTACCTTTCCAGCATCACATTTGGTGCCTTCATTCACCATCCCTGGGTCTGGAACGTCGGAACCAAGCTGGAAATCCACACCCCAGCACTTGGTGCCTCGACTGGGTGTCTGAATGATAGCTGGCACTATTCCAAACACGGGCATGTCCTGAACATTCTCACACTGAAGCTTCCCACACAAAGCATTCCTATCAGGCAAAACAAACAAAACACTGTAAACATAAGATGCATCCGGTTTTTATTGTTTTTATGTTTATGTGTAGACATGTAGGCCGTTTCTGGGCTGGAGGGAATCTCAATGGATTCTCGATATGGCTCTCCCTAAATTCAGCAGGGAGGAGGTGGGAAGCTGTGGGGAGCTGGCAGTCCCCAGCCGGGGTGCTGAGCAGAACAAAGCTGTTCCCCTCTCCTCTCCACTCCCCCTTCTCACTGCACAGTAAGCACTTTATAGACAGACCATCTCCTACCCCCAAGTCTTCTTGATAAAATTAATTGCAAGAAAGCAATTTTGGAAATTAATCAGTTAACTTTGAATAAGTCATGAGTCAACAGAGCCATCATAGCCTCACAGAGATCGCTGAGAGGAGGAGGAGGAGAGGTGAGGAAGAAAGAGAACATTAGAAAATGGTTCTGTGGTGGTGTGAATAAGACTGGACCCCAGAGACTCAGATGCTCAAACGCTAGGCACCAGGGAGTGGCACTATCTGAAAGGATTAGAGAAAGTGTCACTAGCAGTGGGTTTTGAGGTTTTGAAAGCCTATGCCAAGTCGAATGTCTGTCTCACTTGCTGCCTACAGAACAGGGTGTGGCTCTCAGGTACCACTCTGGGGCCACGTGTGCCACCATGATGCCTGCCACAATGACAATGGACTAAAATAAACCTCGAACACTGCCACCCAGACCCCAACTAAGTACTTCCGTTTGTAGGAGTTGTTGTCAGCATGTGTTTCTTCTCTGCAACAGAGCAATGAGCAGACATCTATGAGCAATGAGGAAAACAGAGCGTGTCACGTTTACGAAAGAGGCACCTGGCACTCGGAACACCTGTGAAGTGTACACACTGTTGTCAGGAAAATGGGAGAAGTTTTCCTTAAGAAAGTCACTGGAACTCCAGCTTGAAGAATGACCAGGATTGGCCAGGCAGGGAAGAAGCAGCATGTTCAGAGATGCTATGCAACATGGCCCAAGCAGGCTAGGACAACTGAAGTACCTCACAGCGATGGCTATGAAAGGAGGAAATGTGGGAAAGAAGTGGAAAATACATTTATGAGGAGGGGCATTCTTCACAAAGCTAAGGGGCGAGAAAATGACCAGTCAGTGAGGTGGTTCCCAACTGGTGGAGCTGTTTGAAAAGACTGGGGTTGGCCTTGTTGGAGAAGGTGTGTCACCATGGGTGGGCTTTGAGATCTCAAAAGGGAACGTGAGATCCAGTCTCCGGTGACTTTCCCTGTCACTAGATGTAAGCCCTCAGCTACTGCTCCAGCACCATGTCTGCCTGGTGCCATGCCCCCTACCACGATGATCAGAAACTCACCCTCTGAGACTCTAAGCCCCAATAAATTCTTTATAAGCTGCCTTGGTGATAGTGTCTCCTCATACCAACAGAACAGTCACTGAGGCAGTGAGGTGCGAGAGTAAGGAACAAGAAGACAACACAGTGCCACAGCAGTGACGATGATGCTTCGCCAACACCATATGGCGCTGAGCTCAGCCAGTGGCAGCGCACAGTGCCTCAGAGGCATCCCCACTGAGGAAAGCAGCAGCGTGGGTACATGCCAGGTGCAAACACGAAACGGGAGACACAATGGAATTATGTGTGCTCGCTTGTTACAGTACACTGATGTATTATTAATTGCTTTAACCTATTTTTACATAAGTTTATGCATTTATATGCACGTATTCCCTGCACACAAGTAAGCTAGAGGACAACTTGCTAGAATCAGGAGATCAAACTTAGGTTGTCAGGCTTGGTAATAAACACTTTAACCTGTAAGCCATCTCACCAGCCTACAAAAATAAACATAAAAGTTTTACTTCATCCTTTTAAATGCATGTAAGGCTGACAAAGAACTAATGAGAGGTCCAGTTAGTACTGCAGGTGCTCTGTATATACGACAAAGTCAGAGACTGGTTTACTGAAGAGAGAATGTGTGAAGAAAAGAGGGCATATTCATTCAAGAATCTTCCTGCAGGTCATGGATAAACAAAACAAGGTTCTAAGCCCACTAGCTCCCTGATGTACACGCAAGGAGAAGAGTGGCTTCCCCAGGCTTGCTCCCAGCACATCTCCCTGAAGCCTGCTGTGAGGGCTGCCTATGAGACGGTAAGCACTTGAAGCAGGAGGAAGGCCAGTCTCGGGAGCCGGTACAGAGGACTTCAGGGGCCCCTACTCCCTTGTTCTTGACCCTTCACACCCTTGTCCCCACTTACCCGGTGGCACACTTCTTGTACTCACTGCCAGAGAAACCACAGTTGCCAAATCTGTCACCTTTAGAATTCACTTCAATGAAGCAATCTCTTGGGGCAGCCTTAGCTTCTGCAAGAGTCAACATTTAAGAAAGAAAAGAGATGGTAACTTTGGTGAGAAGCACAAGTATTCCATGATCCTCCACACACCTGTAGGAACCATCTGCACACTTGGAAACATTCAGCCTTACACAGACAGCACTTCCGTTCTACACACAGCAAAGACATGCAAACTCAGATTGCACGTGGACGCCTAGATCCAAGCACTCAAATTCTACAACAAACACCATTACATGATTATTACAATTAAGAACCAGATGGGTAGCATTGTTGACTCGATTGCACTGAGAAAGACATAGATTATAAAGCCTGCCTGAGTGTGCCTGAGGTGTGTCCAGGGGATCTGATCTTCTAGATGATCAATCAGTGATGAGTTCATAATGTGATAGGATTATTGGGAAATAGGGAAAAGAAAGGGACAGAATCTAGTTGGAGGGCGGGTCAGTGGGAAGTGGAGGAGGGGCTAATGTGCCCTGGAAGCTCTATCTTGCCTCAGCCCCCTGAGCCCTTCTCTTCCTGTCTCTATCCGACATGAGGTAGAGAGGCTCTCTACCACACAGTCCCATCGCTATGGTATTCTTCATATGTTCACGGGGCTGAGAAAACGTGGACTGAACCTCTCCAAAACCAGAAGCCAAAGTATATCTCCCTGGAACTCTTCACAGCCGTGCAGCACGAGGCAGCTCATGCAGTAAGCTACGGCTGGCAGCCACTTGCTGTCTGCTCTCACATACTCGGCTCTCTCTCCAAGCACAGCAGAGACCACCACATGTTTTTATTGTACATGGATGCTGACATTAAATAAATACAGTGAGACCTACACCGTGTGACAAACCCACGCTCATTTTCTTACATGTCTGTGCATCACTTACTTTCATTTTTCCCTCCCTAAGAGCTTTGTTAGTATTTCTGTGTCAAATTGTGGGTCCTTCCTCCCTCCTGAGTCAGACCCCCTTACCCAGCCCGCATGCCTGATGTGAGGCTAAGTTAACTTTAGAGAAGGTGGACGTGGGCGAAAGGAGGCAGAGCAGCAGAGGGAGCAGTGGGCACCGGAGAGATATCCATAACGCTGCCCAGGAAAGCACCACAGTGTTCCTGTCCAAGTCAGAGCAACAGGGAAAGTTACAGATTTCCCACACGCTATGCAGAAAGGGACTGGGTCACATGTGTGTGCTGCTCCCGCTGACTCAAGGATAAAGGCGAGAGCAGTGGGAAGGGAGGATCCTAGGAAGGCTTTTTGTGGAAATCCACAGTGCCAGTCACTGGCCACTGCAACCTGGGTAAATGCGCTGAAAACAGGACTCAGTCAGACATGGCCCATTCCAAAATGTAAGGGTGCAGGGGATAGGAGCCCACTAGCACCATGAGAACCAAAATGCAGACAGCTGAGGGACCACAGGTTCCCGTCCACGGCTTTCTCAGCCCTTGTCTAGCATGCATGAGCACTCTGGGAATCCTACCAAGCCCTGACCAGGAAGAGAACGAGCATGTCACAGATGGTTCTGAGCACTGTGGATGTGAACAGCTGCAATGCTCTTTCTGAGACACCCCACAGTCATGCTGTGGTTCACTCTGCCGGGAAGGGGAGACGGATGAGTTCATGAGTATGACCAACTGAGGTGCTTGGGCCAAAACAATCAATAGAAAGGAAAACCCATTCCGGGAACTGCTGGCAGCCCCTTTTCCCAGGCACCTCTGCTGTCGCCCGAATCCACGGCGTCTCTGATACGGCACCCTTTCCTGAGCATCAGATAGCATCTGGATACCAGGGCAGCTAGACTATTCCCCTTCTATCACAGAAGAGACAGCACTATGTGCCCAGGCATATATACACCACTCCTTCAAGTGCTGGTGACTAATACACACTAGGCAAGTGCTCCACCACCTAGCCCTCCTAATACTTGATACTGTTTCAGGCAAGATTTCACTAAGTTGCACAGGCTGGCTCTCTAAAGCTCAGGCGATCCTCCTGCCCCTGCCCCTGCCCCTGCCCCTGCCCCTGCCCCTGCCCCTGCCCCTGCCCCTGCCCCTTCCTCTGCCTCTGCAGTGGCTAGGATTACAGGCCTATCCATATCACTAAGTACAGTATTTTACTTTTACTACAATGGCTTGTTACAGCAGTGGAAATGCACAGGATACTCAGTTACAATGCAAGTCAGATGGTACCAATTTGATGGACTGGAGCACCATTTCTTCAAAAAGCTATATGTGCTCTAAAGCAGGTCCAACAATGACAACCACAATTCAGTGCTCAGATCTTAAGGGGTGCGAATGGGAGTGGCAACACTTAGCAATATGACTCACTAGCAAAAACATGCTTCCTGGCGTATGACTTCATGCTCTAATAGCTTAGAGGTCTGGGTGTCCAAAGAGGAAATTCTTCCACTAGATGCCCCAATAATGACCCCACTGGGCTGGAACACACACTACATACTCAGTTACACTGGGCTCTTCATGTCTCTGAACTAGCAGGGGAAAGCTCTACAAGTGGCTAGGTGTAGATCCACAGCCCTACATGGAAGCAAGTCGAGCAGGCCTGGATACAGAAGAATCCTAAGTAGTTACCTCATCCTGTCTAACAACCAAATCCAGCAAAGCTACACATGGGCCAGGCCCTTAAGGAATGAACATTGGGTGACTCCACCAGGTTGGGAGCTATAACCATCTAAGGAACTTACTGAAGAGAAGGAGAACACAGAGCGGACAGTATAACAACGAAATGTAGACTAGAAAGCAGCTGGAAGTGTGAGATATGGCACAGAGCAGTTACAAACCTGAGGCCTACGACTGCCATCGATATCTTATTTCACTACGACTATGCCTGTGAGGAAAAGAGCATCTTCTTCCCGCTCTCACCCCTTCACCATGTGAGGTAACATATACTTGACTCTGAACTTGTAAGAGTGATTTTAGATGAGGCTAATACTTAACTGACAGAGAGAATACAGCAGGATGCGCGCATGGGTGCTTTAAACAATCGAGTTCACATTTGAAACAACAAACTACAACCAGTAGGAGGCAATTTTTCCCAACAGACACCAGGCTGAGACACCTGTAATGTTCCTATCACTGGAACTGACCTGGGACACTAGCTCCTTCTGGGTCCTGAGCCTGCCACCCCTGAACCGAAGTCCTCTATCAGTCCTATTGATAGCAGAGATTCATGAGTCTGTGTGTGTGTGTGTGTGTGTGTGTGTGTGTGTGTGTGTCCTATTATCTCAGGGTCTCTAGAGAGCATGAACAATACAAAGAACATGTCAAAACGGAAGAGAAACAGAGACATCCTGTTTAGATTTCTTTAAACAGATTGAAATCAGTAGAACACAGCTGATGCCTTTAACCATTTCAAGACAATATCAGAATAGGCGTTAACAATTTGCAATTTTGCAAATTATTTTGCAATAAAGGTAAGTAGTAAGCAAACTCACTGAAAGGAGACAGACCTAGAGGCAGGGAGGCAGACAGGGAGGGAAGGAAAGAGGGATAATGAGAATCATTCATTCGAGAGAAGGAGAATGGCAGGAAATCAATTGTACCGTACTACCCAGTTCAGAGAACAGCATTTACATGGCTGCTACGCAATACAGTCAACACTGCTGTGAACGCTGCAAATATTCTACGATGAAGAAAGAAGACTAGGAAGTGATCATATATGTATGGACATGAACTGTCAGGGTTGAACGAAGACAAAGAATGAAAATTATCATCCATAAAAATAAAAACAGTAGGGGCTGGAGAGATGAGTTAGGTCAGGATGGTTAGGAACACTTGGTGCTCTTGCAGGGGCCCTGGGTTTGGTTCCCAGCACCCACATGGTGTTTCACAACCATCCCTAGCTCTACTTCCTAGGAATCCGATGCCTTCTGACTTCAAAAGGCATCAGGCATGCATATGGTACACATACATACTTGCAGGAAAACTCATACACATAAGATAAAATAAATCTAAAAAAATAAAAATAAAAATAAGAGTAGCATCACGGAGAGGCCATCCAAAGACCTGGGGGCAGTGGGTGTGCAAAGACTTGGGGGCAGTGGGTGTGCAAAGACCTGGGGGCAGTAGGTGTAGTGACAAGTAACCAGCACTCAGAAGGCTGAGGCAGGCACAGGATTGTGAATTCAAAGTCAGCTTGACATACATAGCAAGACCCTGCCTGAAATAAAAATGAATAAATATACATCAAAATACTTAAAACAAGTAACAAAAAATCAGCTACAGAGGGTAAAAGTTATTTCGAAGGATGGAAGTATGAAGCACCAATTAACTTTAATTTTTAAAGTAAAATTATATAAATTTTTCACTTTTTAATCTACAGAATACTTTTCATAAAGATAAAAGGTTTTTAAAAAAAAAAACCACAAACAAACAAAAAAAAAAAAAACCTCACAGCTTATACTACATTCTCATCAATATAGAAACTGAAAACCAGGAGCTGCGAAGATGGCTTAGTGGGTGAAATGCTTTGTTAGGACTTGAGTTCAAATCCCCAGAGCCCAAATAAAGCAGTTTCTATCTGTAAGTCCAGTGCTCCTATGAGGAAAGGGAAGTAAAGACAGAAGCATCTCAAAAGCTGAAGGGTCAACTAGCCTGCATCCACACCCACACACACTAAGATGCATGCACTCTCATACACAAAGACATACTTTATACACATACAAATGAGAAACTAATCAGGGTTCACTTAACTAATGAATACCCTAATATACTGTGATAGAAATGTATCAATATACATGGATCATGAGGACATTCTAAATGATGATTGCAAATGTTAGACCCATACAGCCCATTATATCAGAACTAGAAACCTGGAGTGTGAGGGCATAGCAAAGCAATAGTGTGCTTGCGGAGCATATGTGAGGGTCTGGGTGCAGTGCTCAGTCCCCACACTTCTGTGTGTGTGCATATACATATATACTAGATGTAATGGCTTGAATATACTTAGCCCAGCAAGGGACACTATTAGGAGGCGTGGCCTTGAAATAGGCATGGCCTCGCTGGAGGAAGTATGTCATTGTGGGCATGGCTTTAAGACCCTTACCCTAGCTCTCTGGAAGCCAGTCTTCTCCTGTTTTCATTGGAACAAGATATAGAACCCTCAGCTCCTTCTCCAGCACCATATCTGCCTGGATGCTGCCATGCTTCCTGTCATGATGATAATGGACTGAACCTTGGAACCTGTAAGTCAGCCCAGATTAAATGCTGTCTCTTCTAAGAGTTCTTGGTCATAGTTTGTCTTCACAGCAATGAAAACCCTAAGACACTGTATGCTATACAAAGTGGGAAGACGGAAAGGGACCACATAAAGCATCAACTGAATCACCAAATTAGACATAAAAATTCCTGACCATGACTGCTACTGGAGAAGGAAAAATGGAGATACAAGAACCTCATCAATAATGTTTTATTCCTTCTTTAAAAACCTAAGGCAAACAGATGATAAGATCAAATCAATTGTTATAAATAGCTTACTTACTTGAACCAAAGATGACCTGACACTGTGCGTCATAATACTGGCACATGCCATTGTAGCAGTAGGCTTTGCTGTTCTGGCAAGGATATCCATTCTGAATGAAGACATCTGGTGGGCAGAACTGGGAGGAGCCATTGCAGTACTCAGGGACATCACACTCACTGGTTTTCCCTCTGCACATGGAGCCTCCTGGAAGGAACTGCGGTAATAAGATTCAAGTCAGACAGGAGTATCGAATAATCTCCCCAAATCCATCAGATTTGAAACCACAGTGTATATATAAAGGTCCCAACAACAAACATTAAATCACCCAACACAGAAGTGAACAAAGCCCAAAACAGTCAATTCAAACATATTTTAAAATGAAAAACAAACCTCATGTGTAGCCAAAGGAAACACAAATTAAATACAAACACAGGAACACTGTGGATGCAGTCCGATAAGATGGACGACAGCACTGTGGGAATCAGCGTTCGCATGGTGCGTGAGTGTGGGGGTGGGGAAATGGCCAGCATGGCTGAGCCTTAGAGATGAGGCAAGGAAAGCACTGCAGCTCAAGTAGCCGGGCAATGCACAGGCCGAGAGCTCCAGTTCTGTGCTGGAACCACGAGCACAAGCCACTGTGGTTTGTAGTTGGGGGGTGGGAGTTGTTTCTAAAGAGTTCTAAGGATCTAGTTCGGACCTTCTTCATCAATTAACTCCCAACCCTAATGTTCTACAGTCAATACTTTGATGTCTTTTAGCTTTCCCTAACAGATATATGTTACTTGAAAGGGAGAATCAAGAAAATAAAAGATGGAAACATAACTCATTAGTAGAATGTTTACCTGCAAGCAGGAAACTTTGGAAGCCTTAGGTTTAATCCCCAGCCCCCAAACTAGCTCAATAGGCCCCTCATCATAAAAAGTGCCCTTTAAATGCATAGAAGTGGGATGAAATATAAAACGGTTATATGATAAAAATGGTATACAGAGGTCTCAGAGGATACATTTCCAGATAGCCATTTTCCTTCTCTGATTTGCTCCTGGTGGGGAGAAGTCCTTGCCTGGCAATCTTTACAACAGTCTCCATATGCACACTCAGCAAACGACTTGAGCTTACAAGTGCTTCCTTCACAGCATGGGTCCAACTCACATTCCTGCAAACAGAGAACAACCACTGATGAGGAAGGAAAGTTCTTTTTCTGCCCTGTGATTTCACTCTGACCAAGCCACAGCCTGCTCTCTCCTAGTGGTGCTGTAAGACACACCAATCTCCCCACTCCCCACTCCCCAGACATCCTCCTTCCCTGGGGCATAAAGAAAATAATTTATTTTAAAAATTAATAATAAAAAAAAGGCGCATCAGTCCATAGCACAAGTATTTAAGTCTCAACACATTTCACAAGACAGGTGGTAACTCCATAATAAAATACCAAAGACTGAGGGACTTAAAGAATGGACATTTATTTTCTCCCAGTTCTGAAAGCTAGAAATGTAAGGTGATAGCGCTCACAGAGACTCTGGGCCTGCCCTCTCTGGGCCTGCTGGCTGACGGGCTATGGCCAGACTCTTAGCGGGCACTGGAAGGAAAGCTTCTAAAGATCCTAGTGAGTCAGGGTTCCATCCTCCTGTGCTTATTTAATCTTACTTCCTCAGAGACCCCATTGCCAAAAGCAGCTACACTGCAGGTTACAGTGGACACGTGACTTCTGAGGGACCACAGAGAAGTAAGTATCCATGAACGCCTTTCTCTCTGCTCGGGTTCCCACTACCATGGGATAACTCTTTTCTCTGGACAGGCAAACTATTCCTTTTCTTACAGGGCAGGAGGTGAGGGCTTGGCCTCAGGGCCTATGCACACCAAGCACACATGCTAAGTACATACACTACACTGAGCAGCATTTTCCTTGGCTTCTGTCACCATGCTTTGTTCCATGACAGTAACATTTCACCTCCAACCTCCCACACGCAGACACCTATATGAATCCAGCAGTCTTAATGTCCTATAAATGTGTCATAGCCTTGTAAGCTGTCACCACTAGGAGGGACAGGCCAGGGAGTACATGAAGTTCTACGCTCTATTCTACAACCTCTTATCTGCCTACTATTATTTCATAGTAAAGTTCTAGAATTAACTGTTTAAGTTAACATAATAAATTTACATATCTACGAGACTATAATATTTCATATAGTCAAATACATTAATCAAATCAGGGTCATCAGCATTTCTATCATATAGCAAAAATAATAACAAATGAGCTAAAACCTCTACCTCCAAACACACACACACACACACACACACCACTAAGTCAAGATGGCTCGAGGACCTAAATGTAAAGTATAAAACTAGAAATCTCCCAGGGGAGAATCTGTACAAAGTGGAAGCAGTTGAAGCATCAGCCATAAAAGGACAAAGTGACAAATGGCTTTCATCAAAATCAAAGCTCTGTGCTTTTAAGACTCTATACATTACTGAAGGAGAACTATTAAATGACATGTGCAAATCAAGTATCTAACAAATTATATATATCCAAGATAAAGACAGAACTCTAGCAATTAGCACAGTTTTCCAAATAAAGGTAAAAGAGGTAAACATATATCACAAGATACACATATGGTGAGTGGATGCAGGGAAGTCTACTCCACTGCCTTAGACACCAGGGACATGTGCAGAGAAAACATAAGGAATGGGGTGGGTTGCAAGGGCAGTATGGAGAAGGGTCAGGAAGGAGAGGGAGGGAGTGGGAGATACACACTGAGGGGGGTTGGAAAAGGCACAGGGGATATGTTGTCGTATGCTTATCTAAAATTACACATAACATTCATGTTATGTGCACATATGGATACACAGTTTAAATGAAGTTATAACCCTGGAGGTGATAATGGTCCCTCCGAGAGCCAGAACCTACCTAACGACGCCCCAGTTCTAAGCATGAGCAATTTTCTCTCTAGTTGTCGGTCAGGCGATCCCAGAGGCTTAACACAAGTCATGGATTACATCAATCACAGAAGACAAGGGAACAATTTTCTCTTAGGACACAGGCAGGTTTTCAAGACCAAGTGTGGTCAGTCAAGGAAAAACCCTGAGAATAACACAGTGGGCCTTACATCTGAACAAATATGACCCGAATCTAATGGCAGCCCAAGGGGAGAAGGTCCAATGGGTATACTGAGAGGAATGTGGCGGGACAACAGTAACAGTGAAGGTGGACATGGCTGAGGGCCATGGAGGTAGGCACCCACAGGTGACAGACACAAGTGCTTAGAGAAGCAGAATGCAGACACTGACAGATGGACGCTGGAGGAGGAGTCAGCTGCAGTTACTTAGTAAATGAATCCAGCTCAACAAATATGTCTTTGTTAGCAAGGCCAGAATGGTGAATACAGAAAGGAACTCAACAATTATGTAATGCCAGTGACAAGTAATCCAATAACTACAACAAAGATAAAAGAGGGATAAGTAAAATTTAAAAAGAAGAAACCACAGGCCTTGCATGAAGTCACAGCATCATGAGTTAGCCTCCTGGGAGCTGAGCAGTCCCAGGAACATGTCTGTAACACAAGAGCCAGCCTGATGGAGCACTAAAGCGCAGTCTCTGAGGACTTACTGACCTTTGGTGTGCCGCAGTCACACTCCTCCCCGGGATCCACCAGCTTATTACCACAGGAGGGTGCGCTGTAGGCCTCGTCGGGCTTCGGGATGTTAAGCAGGCAGCTCCCCCCCTTGTTCAAAGTTAGTTTCTCGAAGTCCTCGGCACTGCAACTGCTGAAGTTTCTGGACCCTCTACAATAAATAGTAAGAAAGAGATCTCACATCACGTCACTGCTCACCTCGAAAGATCTTAGTCAGATCTTTAACAATAAATACTTAATAAATAAATTAATACAGTAAATACTGTACAAAGCAGAAAATAAACAAAAGTAGGCAAAAATGACAACAGCTATCCCTAATAAATATAGGATTCACTTAGTAACGACATAGTTCACCATGAAAGTTACCCTGTGCTGTGTGTGCCTCCACGAGAGCATCTTCCAAGAACATCACCTGTTAATACACTGAACCAAAAACCACAGACCTTTAATCTACTGAGACCTTAAAAACTTACCCAGTCTCATTCAGAACTGAGCTTTCATTTCGCTAAGATGCTACATTCAGACACTGGAAGCTACTGTGCGCTTCCCAATCCTGTTACCTGCATATGGTTCACTTGTCTTCCTCTCCCCCAACTCAAATACGGGAGCCATGAGAAACGCAGGAAGGGTGATTCCAGATTGTTCAGTCACTGTGGTGGTCTGGGTGAGAATGGCCCCAAGGCTCATATATTTGAATAGGTTTTTTCTGTCTCTCTTTGTCTCTGTCTCTCTCTGTCTCTCTCTGTCTCTCTCTGTCTCTCTCTCTCTCTCTCTCTCTCTGTGTGTGTGTGTGTGTGTGTGTGTGTGTTCCTCTGTCTCTGGGTTTCTGTCTCTGGGTTTGTGTCGCTCTCTGTCTCTCTTGGTATGTCTCTCTGTCTCTGTCTCTCTGTCTCTCTGTCTCTCTCTCTCTATGCCCCTAATCGTATAAGTGAATATCCACCATGAATACTGAATGAAACACACAGATACTATTTGATAAACAGTGGTATTTGTAATATTGTTTGTTATCTGGGTCAGCTGGGTCAATGACTTTATCCCTTATAAAACTGTTACAGATTTCTATATAGTATTCCATTCCTTCCCCATGGGATGCTGCCTGTGCTGTTCAATAAACACAGAGCAAATCCTTTGTTGGGGACAGACATATGTGCATGCACACATACACCACACACACATACATTCAGACAGACACACAAGGACAGAGACAGGAACATGTTCACAAGACAGCATTCATGCAGACACAGATACAAATTCATACAACCTACATATAGACAGGCATGTCAGAAGACACTGTGAAGTAGAGAATTCAAACCTGGGCTCACTCAGTAGAAAGGCATCTAAGAGAAATGTTTTTGTTCCTCTCCTTACTGTGACACCATCCCAATACTGGTGACTTTGTTCCTGTGTGAGGCATGTGTGAGTGTGAGGAGCACACGAGGAGCAGCCTAGAGAACTGTCAGGACATGTGAGGAGCACCTGAGCTCACAGGAGGGCTCTTGAGTGCACCTGATCCACACACGCAGTAACTACTTGTTACCAGGTGGTCTTGTTGATGATTTTGACTTTTGAAAATCTGTAAGAAATATACACAAGGCCAGGAATTGTTGACAAACCCATATTTTATTAAAATTTTATCTGGGATAGTCGTCTACCTGTCTATCAATCTCTCTATCTGGTAACCTAAACTCTGGGTATGATATCATTGCTAAGGCTAATAGCAAGGAATTTCTGCTAATGGTTTTACGTCTTGTGTGCCTAGGTCTTTTATCCATTTTGATATCCTGTACACAAAGCATAAAGATCCAATTCTGTTCTTTGGTACTTGGAAAAAGCTCCTTCTTAGGAAATATTTTCAAACCATGTATCTGACAAAGGGTTAATAACCAAATATATAAGGAAAAGTCAATATTAGAAAATACCTCAAAAATGAGAAAATGGTCTTGAGTAGACATTTTCAGATGGAGACAATAAAGGCCCAACAGTTTACGTGAAAAGGGTGGTTTGCATCGCCAAGGAAATGCAAAGCAAACCACAAACCATCCATCCCTTAGCCCTGTTCCAGTGACTGTTACAAAACCCTGAAGGAAAAGTCCAGGTAAAGCTATGAAAAAAAGCAAACCCAGCAGAAAACAACATGGTATTCCTAAAGAAATTAACAGAGATGCCAAAAGGCCCAGAAGTCCGTCCTCTGCTACAAACCTAGGGGAACTGAGATCTCCATCATAAAGACATGTGCATTCTCTTGTTCAGCATTCGTCACTGAAGCCAAGGTCTGGAAACAGCCTGAATACCCATCAATGGACACACAGATCAATGTACTACAGTATGCAGGCATGCATTCCATTACACATGCGTGTGCTTATACTGTTATGTGTGCTTGTGCATGCATAGACATGTATGTGCATATATAATCTTCCGCCTCCACACTATCTGCCACAAGATGAATGAACCTAGAGGGTTCTTATTAGTCAAATAAGCCAGACACAAAAAAGAAAAATATCACATGATCTTGATCATATGTGAAACTGTAAAAGAAAAGAAAAAGATAAGCGAAGAGTAGAAAATAAAAAGTGAGGGAGTGAATGGGGAGACTGACGGGAGAGGGTGATGTCATCAGACGTGCAAGATTGGCCAGCATAGAGGCACAACATGAGCACCGCCATCACCACCTTACAATACACGGGGGTTTGCTACGGGAATAAGTTCTAGGTTCTTCTGACACAAAAAGAAATCTGAGTAACTATGTGGGACAATGGCTATGCTAATCTGCCTAACAACAGTAACCTTTAGCACCTGTGTATAGTGTGCACTGTTCCAGCACTCAGGAAACTGAGCAAGAGAGAGAAATCGAGGCTGCCCTGGGCTACAGAGAAAGACTATCTCAAAAACAGTAAATATCAATGTTACTTTTTTTAATACAGAGTCTTATTGTGTAGCCCTGGTTGCCCTCAGACTCAGAGATTACCTTCCTCTGCTTTCTGAGTGCTGAAATTAAAGTCATATGCCAACCCCACACAGCCACATCACAGATTTTTAAATTACATACACACACACACACACACACATACACACACATATATATATAATGTACATAGCTTACCTGTGTTATTTATAAACGTATGTCATACAGTGTATGCATATATACCATGTGCTATTTGTCCACTATGTACATGTTCTATGACTGATAATATATATGTATGAAAGGCACATATATACAAAGACATATAATAAAAACAATAATGCAAAGGCGAAACTGACTTGTGGGAGAAAACTCCTCCCACAGGTTCTGGGCAATAGAACCCATTTTGCATTTTCCTCACTACTCTTGAAGCTATCATGGGACCCGTTGAACCTATCAAGCCTGTGCTCATCTGCCAGGACATGCTGGGTAGCAGTTTGCATAACGTACTCTCCTCAGTTCAAGGGACAGAGCCATGAACATGGCAGAAACCCTTTCTGTGAAGGTCACACTAGTGAATGTAGCAGACTGCAAACTTAGGTGGATAGTTTTGTTGGAATAATAGAAGGTGGTGATAGTCTGGAGAAAAGGGAAGCAAATAATTATGGGAGGCTGGTCAATCCAAAAACTTTCATGACACTTCAGTCAAAACTGGAAATCTGAGGAAAGAACATCACAGACAGAAAGAAGACCATGAACAAATACTCTAAGGCACGGCAGCATGTCCTGGGATTGATAAGGAAGCCAATGGCCCTTCGGGAAGTAGGGAGTAAGAAGATGAATAAGCCTGAGCAAAGATGGAAGAGACCATGGTCAGCTATGGCTCTTGATCGAAACTTGGCCACTGTGACCAGGCCTGAGACCAAACAAAACACACGCCCTTTGACTCACGTCAGCAGGCCCAGAACTGCTGCTATGCTAAACAGGAAGTCTGAAACAGAGCTCTCCCAGAATCCACTCCACAGACGATGAGTCAGAATGGCATCCTTGAGATCAGGAAGACCAATCGATTATTTCAAGGAAGCACCGGAGACTAAAAACACAGAGGAAAGTCAGCAGCAGTGAACGTGGGGGCGTCTGTGGGGATAACCAGGTATGAAGCCATTAAGTAGAACAGGCTTGTAATGGCCGACTTGCTCTCACTGACTGTGGCTTCCACACAGCTTATGGGATAATGCTGTCTGTAGAACTATTCATCAGACAGCTATAGTAGCTGGGCCAGCATATGGTTATTCTACATGCCAGTCCCTAATTACAACCTGCAGTGTCCACCCACAGCAAAGGCTATTTAAAGAGGCTTCTTATTCCGCAGTTGAACCCCATTTTTCTCATAAACAATGTCTGAACATGTGACCCTAGAGCAAGGTACAAAAAAAAAAAATCTGTTCCAACTATAAGCCAAGTGACAGGATACAAAATAAGTATACAAAAATCAGCAGCCTTCCTATACAGCAGTAACAACCATACTGAGAAAAAAATATCAGGGACACGATCTCATTAACAATAGCCTCAAAAATTAAAATACAATACACTACAGTAACACTAACCAATGATGTGAAAGTTGGTTATAAGGAAAACTTTAAAACACTGAAGAAAGAAACCGAAGCCACTGTAAGATGAAAAGCCCTCTCGTGCATGCATCCTAAGAATGATGCTGTGAAAATAGCCTTCCAAAATCAAGCTAGAGAGTCAATGAAATCCCAAAGTTCCAGTGACAGAAACAGAAAAATCAATCTTAAAAACCATACGAAAAGAGGCAGGCGGATTTCTGAATTTGAGGCCAGCCTGGTCTACAGAGTGAGTTCCAGGACAGCCAAGGCTACACAAAGAAACCCTGTCTTGGAAAAAACGAAAAAAAAAACAAAAACAAAAACAAAAACATACGACCACAAAAAATGCCAGATAGGGATCAGCATGCTTGGCTTCAAGGTACACCGCAGAGCCATGGTAGTGAGAATAGCATGGTACCGACACAAAAGCAGACTGGAGATTAATGGGGCAGAAGAGAGGGCCCAGACACGGCATGCTCTAGTCTACACACACAATAAGGCCGTCTGATTTTTGACAGAGTTGCCAAAAACTACACATTGGAGAAAACACATCATCTTCAACACATGGTGCCAGGACAACTGAATTACTACATACAACAGAAAGAAAGTGAATCTTGTATGGTTCAGGAGTCTAACGGAGGTGGAGTAGAGGTGGTGGGAGAATGGAGGTCCCCTGGGATAGCAGGCTGCTCAGGGCAGCTTGGCTTGGCCCAAGGGGCTCAGCCAGCAGAAAAGATGGTTTCAGGAGGAAAGCTAACTATATGATTCAGGAGTCTCGGGTCTGATGGAGATGGGGAAAGAGGCAGCAGGAAAATGGAGGTCCCATAGGCTAGCAGGCTGCTCAGGGTGACCTTAGCTGACTCACTACATTGGGGATATGGAACCTGAAGAGGCCAGCCTCCTCTAGCCAAGCAGGAACTCCAGTGGAGTAATAGATACACCAACCCACTCACCAAACTTTCAACCCAAAATTTATCCTGTCGACAAGAAATCCAGGCTCGGGGGATAGAACAGAGACT
Organism: Apodemus sylvaticus; assembly: GCF_947179515.1. Lineage (NCBI taxonomy): Eukaryota > Metazoa > Chordata > Mammalia > Rodentia > Muridae > Apodemus > Apodemus sylvaticus. Next base: position 22,441,005 of record NC_067489.1, read on the forward strand.
GAGGGAATGGCCAACCAATAACTGATCCAACTTGAGACCCATCCCATGGGCAAGCACAAATCCCTAACACTATTAATGATACTCTGTTATGCTTGGAGACAGGAACAAGTTGTCCTCTGAGAGGCTCCACCCAACAGCTGACTCAGACAGATACAGACACCCAACAGCCAGACAGTGGATGGAGGTTAGGGACTCTTGTGGAAGAGTAGGGGGAAGGATTTCAGGCCCTGAAGGGGATAGGAACTCCACAGAAAGACCAACAGAGTCAACTAATTTGGACCCATAAAGTTCTCAGAGTCTGAACCACCAACCAAAGAACACACACGGGCTGGACCTAGGCCTTCCTGCACATATGTAGCAGATGTGCAGCTTGGTCTTCATGTGGGTCCCAAACAACTGGAATGGGGGCTGTCCCAAAAGCTGTTTCTTGTTTGTGGAATATGTTGTTCTAGCTGGGCTATCTTGTCTGTCCCCAGTGGGAGAGGAAGTGCCTAGCCTCAAAGAGACTTTTAGTGCCAGTGTAAAGGGATTCCCCCAGGGGGCCCCACCCGCTCAGAGGAGAGGGATGCTGTCTGTCCCACACCTGTACTTGGATGTTCCCCACCCCACCCCTGTACCCTACAGGATGCTGCCCATCTCACACCTGTACCTTATAGGGTGCTATCTGTCCCACACCTGTGTCTTACAGGATCCTGCCTTGTCACACTCCTGTACCTCACAGGATGCTGCCTGTCCCACACCTGTACCTCACAGGATGCTGCTGCCTGTCACACTCCTGTACCTCACAGGATGCTGCCTGTCACACTCCTGTACCTCACAGGATGCTGCCTGTCACACTCCTGTACCTCACAGGATGCTGCCTGTCACATCCCTGTACCTCACAGGATGCTGCCTGTCACACCCCTATACCTCACAGGATGCAGCCTGTCACACTCCTATACCTCACAGGATGCTGCTGCCTGTCACACTCCTGTACCTCACAGGATGCTGCTGCCTGTCACACTCCTGTACCTCACAGGATGCTGCTGCATGTCACACTCCTGTACCTCACAGGATGCTGCTGCCTGTCACACTCCTGTACCTCACAGGATGCTGCCTGTCCCACACCTGTACCTCACAGGATGCTGCTGCCTGTCACACTCCTGTACCTCACAGGATGCTGCCTGTCACACTCCTGTACCTCACAGGATGCTGCCTGTCACACTCCTGTACCTCACAGGATGCGGCCTGTCACACTCCTATACCTCACAGGATGCTGCCTGTCACACTCCTGTACCTCACAGGATGCTGCTGCCTGTCACACTCCTATACCTCACAGGATGCTGCTGCATGTCCCACACCTGTACCTCACAGGATGCTGCTGCCTGTCCCACACCTGTACCTCACAGGATGCTGCTGCCTGTCACACTCCTGTACCTCACAGGATGCTGCTGCCTGTCACACTCCTGTACCTCACAGGATGCTGCTGCCTGTCACACTCCTGTACCTCACAGGATGCTGCTGCCTGTCACACTCCTGTACCTCACAGGATGTGGCCTGTCACATTCTGTACCTCACAGGATGCTGCCTGCCCCACTTCTGTACCTCACAGGATGCTGCCTGTCACACTCCTGTACCTCATAGGATGCTGCTGCCCGTCCTGTGTTTTCTTCTAGCAGTTTCAGTGGTTCAGATTCCACAATCAGCAGTCCTACCCAGATGTAATACATACAACCCACAATGGCCAACACCAAAGAGATCCCTGAAGGTACAATACTGCCATTATATTTCAGTGGTGACCAAGAGCTACCTAATTGAACTTCTCTTAGCCTAGTGGAAAGAAAACATGTCTGGTACTATAAACCTCTTCCACTGCTCATATACTGTTGCAAGGAGAGAAAATTGGTACAGATACTATGGAACTCAGTTGCTGGGGAGAGGGTCAAACACTGAAAATAGAAGCACTGTATCCAGTCCTGGGCAGGCACACAGAGGATTCATATCCTCCTACAGAGATATATGCATATCAGTGTTTACTGCCACTTCATTACTATAGCAAGGAAATGGCATCCCTGAATGGTCTAAACAGATCATGAAAACGAGGCACACATAAACAATGAAATTCAGTTGTGAAAAGAATAAAACCATAAAATTTACAGAAGAATTGGTGGCACTAGACAGACAGTACGTCAAGTGAGTTATCCCAGGCTCAGAAAGTCCGACATCACTTTCTCTCTCGTAAATAGATCCCAACTTTGAAGTTAGATTTGTGTGTTTAACTTGGAGTGTCTATAAAGATAAGAACTCTAAAGCAGGCCCCTGAGAAAGGGAAGAAGATAGAAGAGTGCGTGTGATCGAAGGGTGGATATACCGAGAGACAAGGCTTAAGCAGGGATGGCAGAGAGGAGGAAACAAGGAGTGTGAACCAGGTAAGGATGCAGGAAACACTGGTGGAAACCCACTATTTTGTAAGCTAATTTTAAATTATATTTACAAAGAGGGGTATGTGTTGGGATGCAGGGGTGATCAATGCTATTCCTGGAGGACACAGGTTATCAAATGAAAATCTCCATGCCAGACACTGAGCTGTGCTCAGGGCTACTCCCCTTCACATAATTGGTCAGAAAGGTCCAAGAGGCCCCAAACCAGCAGGCTATTCCCATTACTCTTGGATGCCCACCAGAACCAGATGGCTGCCCACCTGAACCTACTTCTGAAGACACCATACATTTCTGGTTGCAGGACACAGGGAAACCAATCTGCAACTGGCCTAAAACCTTCATAGTGGTGGAGGTGCTCTGGGGGCCACAGGCAGACAAAAAGTACCAAGGGTCTTACTCAGCCCCGGACACTCCATGCTACAAGAAGCCACCTGCCAGTCAAGGTGCGCCCACTAGTACAGCAGTGGCCACTATTTTCTGGTCACGTGTGAGGTTTGCTGTAAAGAGAGGGATTCATGCCCAACACTACAAACCTGGTAAAAAGTCTACTTATGGGAAGGTCCTGAGGCCACAGGGGGAAGTGTCTTCACACAGATTTGTGCTGCCCTGAATCTTGTCAGAGGACTCTTCTTTTTATGGAAGGCAGCACTGACTACAAAGTTATAAATGGTCGAAGTGCTAAGAATATATGATCATGATACAAATCCTACCTGCAGCAATATATCATCCCTACTCTTGGCCTGAGGCTGAGAAACACTGGGGGTGGGGGAACTATGTGAGAGGCAGAGGAAGAGTACTGTGAAGCACTGTCTTCTGGATATGACATGGCTACCGCTGCCACGACTAATACCAGCTGCATTCCATACACTGATCTGGGGCTGGAGAGGAGGGAGCAGTTAGCAGCACTTGCTCTTCTAGAGGACCCAGGTTCAGTTCCCAGCACCTACACCAAGCAGCTCACAACTGACTGAAGAAACTCCAGCTCCAGGAGATCTGATGTCTTCTTCCGGCCTCCTGAGTACCTGAACACATGTAATATGCCCTACACAGACAGACAGATAGACAAACAGTCTGTGTCTCTGTCTCTCTGTCTCTCTGTCTCTGTCTCTCTCTCTCTCTCTCACACACACACACACACACACACACACATCAACACAATCATACTAAGAGGCAGAAAAGGCGCAGTTACTCACGAGGCTCCTGAACTCATGATGCAGCTCTTTGCTCCACAGAAACACTCTCTCCCGTCATCGTGATTCATTCCAAGGTTATGTCCCAATTCATGAGCAACAATGGATGCAAATGTCTCCACAGTGATTTGCCCAAACTGTACAAACACAGGAAGGTGCAATTAGAAGGTGGTTTTTGTCAAAAGGCGTTCAATATGTCTACTACAATGCCAACCCTCTGTGGGTCTAAGTGTCCAGGGCCAGCCCTGTATACACACACTCTGAGAAGAATCTGGAATGACTCATGTGCTGACAATCAGGCTTCAACAGATCATTCCCTGTAGCTTGTCAGAAATCAGGCTGATTTCTTTAAAATGGAGCCTGTTTCCTCCTTCACATAAAGATCCTATCCTGGCTAATGTCATTGTCACTCTGACAAACCTGGGAAGAGCGACCCTTCAACTGAAGAACTGTTTGGATTACATACGTCTATGAGGCATTTTCTTGTTTGTCAATGGATCTATAAGGGCCAGCCACCGGGAGTAGACCCAGGCATAGGCTCCTGGCTATGTAAGGAAGCCACCTGAAAATGAGCCAGCACATAGCAATCCTGGGTAGTTTCTGCTTCAAAATCACGCTGTGAGTCTGTGCCTTAACTTCCCTGAGTGATGGGCCTGAAGTGTAAGCCAAGGAAACCCTTTCCTCCTCTGAGCTGCTTTTGATCATGGTGTTTATCACAGCAACACAAAAGAAAACTAGAGTAGACAATAACACATAAGAAGTATTAAAAATTTGACCTAGTCTCTAAGGAAAAGAATACATATGCTACTATTACTGTGTCCTTTGTAATGTACAAACTACTACTGTAAGGCTCTGGGGAGGAGCACTGAATCAGCAGATGCTATAGACTGTCCTAATGCCTGTATCCAAAAGTGTACTTAAAGAACAACATACCACATTAATCCCACCTGCGTGGCTCCTCGAACATACTGTTCCTACAAATGCCATTCCTGCAGTTCCACCAAAGCCTTTCTTCCTAAATGAAAACGTAAAGTTACAAGATGTTGCTGGAGGAAAAAACATTAGTCCTATGTCTACAGGTAATCTTAACCATACTGACAAAACCTAAAGAAACTAGAAGAAAAGTGACAAAATAACATTTCATTTTGAGAGCATGAGGTTATTAGTATTACAAACATAATCTTTTAAATTTTTTCATAAAAATGACGATGCCTTTGCACACACAAGCCATGTTTGGGATTTTCCTTGGTGGTGGTGATCTTCTGGGTTAAAAATATTTCTAAAATGTAATATATATATATTCATTCATTCAACAAATGTTACTGAGGAAAGACAGCAGCACAACACATCTATTCACAAGGAATTGCCTTCAAATTTGTAAAGAAACACAACTTCTATGCCCAGAATTTTATACCTAGCCAAACACTCAAAGACAGTTAGAAAACATTAGGGGAAAAAAAAATCAGCAGATGTGAGTTAGGATAATCAGAGCTCAAAGTGAGATGATCTTTAAACTCTGTGCTGATTCTGTGAAAATGTCTTCAGCAAGAAATCAAATATCTTTCCTTCTATATAGTCTTTCACAAAAAATAACTTTAAAATATGCTGTAACAAGATGAGAAAAGAAAGACGTGTAAAGACAGGGACGAGTCAGACACAAATGCTTCTGCATGTAAGAGAATGTAATTCCACGGCAACAAAATCAGCAAAAGTCATTGTTCTGATCACTCCATTCATAGCATTTTCTTAAAGCCACTTACAAAACCAACTGTGCACTGTCATGTCTCCGCCGAGTTATAAGGAACTTTTCCCGCCACTGTACAAAGTTTCCCAACACATCTCCAGCTCCTCCGATTATATTGATAGGATTTCTATCTGTCCAAATTTCTAGTCCAACCAGCACAATTCGAATGTTTAACATGATGTACATCTGGGGAGGAAACAGAAATAAGAAGAATACATAAAATAGATTAAGAACATGAGACGAAATGGGGAGCTGGCTATGACAGGCCTCCGATCCAAGCTGGCCTTGAATTTTCTGTGTTGCTAAGGATGACCTTGAACCCATCAGTCACTCGAGTCCTGTGAAGAAAAATACTTAAAAATATTTATGAAGGAATATAGCCAATAAAATTAAAAACAGGATTCCCTCCCCCAGAATAAAAAAAAAAATCCATCCTTCACCCATCAAGGACAGAGACCTAAGATCTAAGATTCAAAGTCTGCCTTAATCCCACTGCAAAATCTGACAAGCAGAGGAAGTTAAAAGTTTTGAGTAAATTTTATGACAAGACTTTCCTTTTTCATAGTCCATGTCTATGTCTCTCTCTATATTAGTCTCTGTTTATATATGTGTGTGTGTGTATGTGTATGTATGTATTACACACACTCACACACACACAGCAGCAGCAGCATGATTTAAAACACTATCCCTTCAACTGAGGAAAGCAAAGGTGCACCCATCGCCATCAGCGCACCTTCCCCGATGTACTCTGAAGATTCAGAAGACACGGACTGGCATGAAGTATCCTATTCCTCTTTTATCTACATTTCTGGCTTCTTTTTAAACATTATTTGAAAACTTACAAAACAAACATTTATACATCTGACAGAGCTCAAAAATGACACATTTTGAATTCTGCTCTGAGGCTGTGTGAGGACAGCACAGAAGAGAAATACAACTTACGCTATCCAGGTAGTTGGCTAAGCGGATCATCTCTTCCCTCACAGCGGTCTGGTTCCGTCCCATCATGTCATACTGAAAGGCGAGGGAGGAAAGCATGACTCCGAGCAGCAACACAGTAAAAACGCCGGCAATGCCTACACTGCAGAGCACAGTCCAAGGAGGCATCTGGACACCTGCCAGCATTCAAACGAACCGATTCCAGTGGTGGTTCGAATGAGAATGTCTCCCAGTCTCGGACATTTGAACACCTGGTCCTCAGGCACTAGAGCTGTTTGGGGAGGTTAGGAAGAGGAGACTTCCTGGAGGAAGTATGTCACTGGAGGTGTAAGTAAAATCCTCCCCCCATTTCCAGTTTGCTCTCTGTGCTTTGAGTTCCCAGTAGAGATGTGAGCTCTTAGCTCTGAGCTCCAGCCTCCATGCTGGTCACCTACTGCCATGCTGTCCCACCATTATAAATCTAACCCTCAGAAACCATAAACCAAAATACACTTCTTCTGTACGGTGCCTTAGCCTGAGTGCTCTAACACACTAAGGGACACATAGCAATAAACAGGAGGGAAAGAGTAATAATGCGTTCAAGTCCTACTTTCCTTCAAATGCATGTGACTAGAATAAATTTTTTCTCAATTATTTTTGCTGATTTTAATGCAAAGTATTCTCAAATTTTCACAAAGGTCTAATCTTAAAAAGCTTAGATAAAAAATTGAAAACCTAATAAATTTCCTATTCTTTTATCTCTTAGGCTAATGACATCAACAATAAACTATTTCTAGATCCTACTCTAAAGTAATAATAGATTAGTTCAAGATCACTAGTTCAAAATTATACGTGGTTAGAAAAATAGAGATATATAGAAGCTCTCCTATGTTATTTCATGCAACCATTTTTTACATCTGGCTAGGTTAACATGTCTATTTGAATGTTATTTTAAACCACCTACTTGCTAACAAGCAGAAAATCTTACAGAGTTTGTGACTTCCCTCCATGACAAAGGTCTTAACAACAGAACCCGTGCTTGTATCTGTCCAGCAGATCCTGTGTCTAACAGAGCTGGATGGGAATGGAACCACTTTTATTCTGAACCATTTCATATATGAATATAATCAGGCTATCTGGAGAGAATGATAGAGAAAAACACTTTAATCTCTATTTTTGCCACTTGTCCAAGGCATTCTACAGAACTTTACAATCATAGCTGGAGCTGGTTCAAGCGGGCTCTCCTTCTCCTGCTCTCCCTTCTACTACCAGGATCCTAACACACCGAGTGTTTGTGCGGCTCTGACTAACCAGGGCTCTTACCAACCTACACACAGTAAGGGACTTTAAAACCAGGAACAACAGTCTTCAAAATGCTCTCTACGGCTTACCAGAAAAGGCCTGCCAATCAAATAGTTCCTATAAATAGTTTTTCAGACAAACAAACAAAAAAACGATAGAAGTCACCCAGGACATTTCCAATAATCTATATGTTAAATTATTTAGGAGCCACATCAGAAACTGATGATCCTATAGTAGCTGAAGATGCGGTATCTCTAAGTAAAACAGTTGTTCTAAGGACAAATATAGAAAGCGCTGTTGCTCTCCTGTACCCTGAAAATGCTAAGTGCCCCTAAAGCATGCCAGGCCCCAGACCCCGCCCCTTAGGGTGAGGCAACAGCCAACTCTCCTGATTTGCAGCCACAGCCCGGTAAGTAATCGGAAAAGCTCTCAAGACATTACGTGGCTGTGTGACAAGTCCAGCATTAGACAGTCACCTCAGAGACCAGGGAGCCCTGTCCCTTTAGGTTTACAGAAAAAGCTAAGGGGCCATGAATGCATGCTCACAATTCCAACACTCAGGCTGGGACACTCAGGCAGGAAGATTAGGAGCTCAAGACATAGGAAGACCCTGTTGATTAATTAATTAATTAATGCACAATTTTAGTCGACGTCACTATTGTGTTTTGTATTTCCTTCATAAGTTACTTCTCAACTGCTTTCTCATGAAAAAGGGAAAAGAAGTCAGCAATTCCTACCCGTTCCTTGTCTACAACAATGAACAGCTCCACATAGCGGGTCTGCGGGAGAACAGCTCTTCTTCTCTGTCAAAACACAAGCACCAGAAAGCAGAGACAGTTATGGAGCAGACACCTTTTGTATGAGTCACGGTCAGACCTAAGAGCTAGTCATGTGATTTCACGTCTGTAAACAGTATAAATTGCTTTACTTAGCATACCTATGTCAATAAAACAAAAAAGTGTGAGCTGCTATTTTAAAAGCTCTAAAGATAAAATGGGTTATCTATGTCTTCAAAGCAGCAGTATTGTTGGATTGTTTTATTTTTAATTAATACATATACATACAAATTTTACATGGAAATATGATTACCATGGTAACAGAGAAAAAAGACACCTCCTGAACCCTGAGAGGAAGAGGTAGAGCAAGGCCACCTGTGTACAGACACGGCTTCCTTCCATCTTGTTACATTTATACAAAACAGAATGAGCAAACACCTAAGAGCTTTCCAACTGTTAACAAGTTTGGAGAAGAAAAGGTGATGAAGCAGTGTCATGTTCAGGTGTCAGCTGATTTAAAATACGCCATACACCAGCATCATGGGAAAGGTGTCTTAATCGCACAAAAAGAAAGAAAGAAACCCTGTGCCCACAGTGGAGGAGAACCTGTAGCTGGTTAAGCTGGCCCAGGGAACCATAACAGGCCTACATCCGGAACAGCGTCCACAGCACCAGAGAGCCTCCAAAGCAGGGCCCTGAGTGACCTTGGATGGTATCTGAGGTAATAATTATCTTAAATTCAAATAGCTCCCTCTCTCCGTCCCTCCCTCGTTCTGCCCCCTGCTCGAAGCCAGAGTGTAATGACTACACAGAAACACCTAATAGGATCACCACCTAAGATTTAAGCCCTTAAAATTCAGCCTGCCTGGGCTGGAGAGATGGCTCAGCGGACGTGAGTGCTCTTCCAGAGGTCCAGTTCAATTCCCAGCAACCACATGATGGCTCACAACCATCAGTAATAAGATCTGATGCCCTCCTCTGATGTGTCTGAAGAGGACGACATTGTACTCACATACATAAAATGAATAATTAAATCTTTTTTAAAAGAAATTTTAGCCTGCCCTCCTCTCAGAGGCCAGAGCTGCACACTGATCATGTTTGCATGCCTGGTTCCCATCACAAAGGATGGAGCTGGGGAAAGACAACAGTCTCCGTTTGAGGGTAAAATGAATGATTTCTTAAAACCAGCCTGAGCCCAGAAGAGTGTTCTGCTCCTTACACGCAGCAGCTGACTGACACTCGGGCGCTCTTCCTCGTCCCCCTGGGTGGCTTCCTTCTCTGTGTCCCTGTTAGAGACTCCACATCTCAGAGGCTCCTGGTGGACAGCATCCATTGGGTAAAATATGTGCTCAAAGTGTGAGCTGTTGTGCAGAGGCTCAATTCCAAAACTGGCATTCTCCAAATGCAGCAATCCTCTAAATGTTGGGGTGACACAAACCATTGTTAAGGAAAAAAACACGGAACAAGAACCAGAAGCAGGACTTAGGTCCTAGTTTCCAGCGCACAGAAGGAAGCTATAGCACAGTGCAGAGTCCAGCAAACATAAATGTCACCTTGTGACCCTCCGCTTACTTAGCTCCGACAGGAGGCTGCAGAGCAGCTGAGGAAGGCTGACCTGGCACCGGAACCTGAGCCCAGAAGACATTGCCTACTGCCCAGAACTCACAGCAGGCCATTTATCCTTTGCCTTAGTAAACAACCTACACAGAATTGTCCTCATTAAATTATTTAAGATGCATAAAATCCTTAAAACCGCTGCCTGGCACAAAGTAACCAATTAGGAGTTGTTTCTTAAATTAGCTGATTTGGGATGAAAAGTTGTATCTATTAGTTCAACAGATTTGCAATCGACCAGCCATGATAGTTCCACAACAACAACAGTATTACTGTAACTTCGACTGGCATGGCACAGGATTTCTCTAACCCTTGTCTGATTTTCTGAATATGGTAATAATAAGACCTTTTTATGTCACTGTGAGTATTGCATGAAATAATACAGGAGAAAAATTTACAAAGTGCTATAGAAATTTAAAATATATTTTGTTTCAAAGAGCAAATTTTTTTGTAGTTTCAAAAAAATGAACCTCTACCATTAGATATTATACTTGGTCAATTACTAGGTTTTCCTAAACAAATAATATCCCAAGAATATCTGAAGCATGGCTGGGAAGGTCTTTAGTAACATCACAGTAGAATCCAACTTGTTAAACACCAAATGACTCAGCTTGGAGCAGAGAGGAGACATAAGGGCAAGAAAGCACAGAGAGAAATCAGAAGAGCCTTTACCTGAGTCCAAGGCAGGCAGTGACAGCAACCGCAGAATTCGGCACTCCCTCCACATAGCCTCGATAATGACAGTGGCTCTAAATGAAAAATGCACATGCTCTTTAAACACCATATAATAGTGTGGTCACTTAGAGAAATGACACTCTTCACAATAGCCACAAACAATATAAAGTATCTTGGTGTGACTCTAACCAAACAAGTAAAAGGTCTATATGACAAGAACTTCAGGTCTCTGAAGAAGGAAATCAAAGAAGACCTCAGAAAATGGAAAACATCTTCCATGCTTGTGGATTGGCAGGATTAATATAGTTAAAATGGCCATCTTGCCAAAAGCAATATACAGATTCAATTCAATCCCCATCAAAATCCCAACTCAGTTCTTTGCAGAGTTAGAAAAAGCAATTCTCAAATTCATCTGGAATAACAAAAAACCCAGGATAGCTAAAACTATTCTCAACAGTAAAAGAACTTCTGGGGGAATCAGTATCCCAGACCTCAAGCAATACTACAGAGCAATAGTGTTAAAAACTGCATGGTATTGGCACAGTGACAGGCAAGTGGACCAATGGAATAGAATTGAAGATCCAGAAATGAATCCACACACCTATGGTCACTTGATCTTCGACAAAGGAGCAGAAAACATCCAGTGAAAAAAAGATAGCCTTTTCAACAAATGGTGCTGGTTCAACTGGAGGTCAGCATGCAGAAGAATACGAATTGATTCATTCGTATTTCACATTTTAAATCACAGATGGCCCAGGGAAAGTCAAGAGACAACTGAGTAAGGACCTTGTTGAGGACTCAGAAGGTGGGGAGTGAGCCATTCTGCATAGGGGATGGCCGTCAGCATCAAGTAAGTATCTTCTCCAAATGCACATCAGTTATACTGACATATTATATAGCTATCTTATAAAGCTTAGTGCCTTTACCCTTAATTAGGGGCAAGAAATTAACTAGATAAAAATGTAAAAGTCAGTATCACTCAGTAACAGAAAAACTTCTGAGCAGCATGACATTTTACTACCTGTAAGAACCCAACACACCGTATCAGAAATGTCACAGCACAGGAATTCCTACCCTACCAGACACGAAGATACACATCAGGCCCAGTGAGTAAACAGGATGGCACCGACATCCAGGCCAACAAGCAAGTCTGTCAACAGACCCAAGGACATAGAGGGCTCTACCTGCCTGTGCATCTGAGCACACTGGGCAAAGACACACTTGTAAAAATAGATGCTGCTATCCACTGAACAGACACATGGAAAAGAGTAAAGTTCGAATCATAGAAGAACAAATTCCAGATGTATCAAAACTCAAAATGGGAGAACTGAAAGCACATGCAGTGTTCAGGAAAATGTGAATAAGTGTCTCTTTAACCTGGGCGGACAGACGGACAAACAGATGGAGAAAACCTCCCTGCTATCACTCAGAACCTAGACATACCATGTATGGTGGCACACCACTGGAATCCCTCAGGAGACTGAGGCAGGAGGAACTAGAGTTCCAGCACACGCAGTTAGACTCTGTCCCCAAAGTAATATTAATATTAAAAAGAAAACTTAGGTGTGATTAAAGAAAAAAACTAAACATCTTTACTACATTCAAAAAAATGTAAGATACATATAAACATAAGGCCCTCCAAAAAAAAGAACAAAAGAAAGAGACCAGAAGGAAATATTTGTAAATCACATAACAAAGAGTCACTATCCTTACATATAAAGATCTCTTAAATCAGCCATTCTCAGCCTGTAGGTCACGATCCCCTTTGGGGATCAAACAACCCTTTACAGGGGTACTATATCAGATATCCTCCATATCAGATATTTACATAATGATTCATACCAGTAGCAAATTTACAATTATGAAGTAGCAATGAAATAATTTTATGGGGCGGGGGGTGCACCACAATATGAGGATCTATATTAAAGCTCTGCAGCATTAGGAAGGCTGAAAAGCATTATCTTAATACTGAGTAGGAAATCTAATGAAGGACAGAAGGTCTACAAATGCTTTCACATGTATGGAAAGAAAGAATCCCTGAATCTACACCAATACACATAAAGCTAACATGATCACATGACAACCCTCATAGTAAGAAGAGATCTGCAGCAAATGTTACACCCTGGAACTAAATACAAAACCTTGAGAGTGGAGAGATTTACAGAACTCTAAATTTAAAGGGGAAAAATAGTACCTTTTTCAGTGGCAACTTTTCAGAGGAAAAACCCAGAAGTCAAACCCTTATCCAGCTATTGACCCCTGTTGACAATTACACAGCAGCAGGACTCTGGGTAGAATATGTCACCGATACAGCACACTGAGAATCAGCAAAGTTGGCAGCTCTAGCAGGTGACCCTGCAGTCTACCAAGCCAATGGCATTTGCTTAATAACTTGACTTTGTGAAGTATTTCCACAGCACTCAATTTAGCTCTGTTGCAGTTACCTTATCTGCGTGACCAGATCTGCCAAGAAAGACCCAATACCGTCACTGTTACTGAAATTTCATTACCCAGAGAAGATGTATGGGATGAAAACCTGCAGTCTATCAACACGCTTAGGCAGGTTTCTGTTGGTACATTCCCTAGCTCTCTATTCAGTCCACAGAGGAATGTTAACAAACTAGCGCCTGTTCTAAGGCCAAGTGGACTTTGCCCCAGGTCACCGTGTATTCTCCAAGCCTGTACCATGGTTCTCCTACACGTTAGTTACTGCTCCCCAATGAGACTCTCAAGAGCGTGTTAGGCTAGCTGTGACCACACTGACTCTGCAGTCCTTCCCCTTGTATGTTAATAAATCTGCATTTGTTTAATAATCTATGTCAGACCGTTCCAGGAGATGTTCAAAGAACGGAGGGAAAACTCTCTTCCCCAGTATTACTTCTCACAAACACAACAAGTCATGTCTGTATGTTTACAAAAGCAGTCGTCAGACTACAAGGCTACAATGAAGAAATGCCCAGCGTGCACCACATCGAAGCACACAACTGGAAACGCACGAGCTCAGCAAAGCAGACTGACCACAGACGTGCCACCAGCCCAGGGCCCAGGGAGCCTCGGGCAATCTGTCCACAGAGGAGTTAGAGCATCCGTGCATAAGAGCCAGCTGTGGGCTTTTCTACAGAGTCCCAAAACAATCCCAAATCCGTAGATGTCATAATCCTGGGACATATTTCACACAGCAACTCATATGTTCATTCTTATTATTATTAAAAAATGGCTTTGTGAGAATCAGAAAACAACTTTATGAACTGCTTCAATCTTAAGAAGCAGAATCCTGGAGGAAGATATTTAAAGTTTATGAATGTATATGCTAATTTACCAGCAGACTGCAGGCAGTGGTATGTTATTATAAGGGACAACCTAGCTACATGCGAAGAAATGGGAGCAAAGTTTTACTTTGTATTCTAAATCTACAGACACACTTTCACTTACCTGAACAATATTAAATAACCAAGAAATAATTGAAATACCTCATATTCATAAGAATTAGCATCCTGTTCATTTCAAGAATTCTACTGAAACACATAATTCCGTCTAGCAAGGCAGTACAAAGTTCAAGTGAAATAATACAGTCAAAGGGAATAAAGACTTCTCATGAAAACAATTGCAAAAAAAGAAAAATGTGTAAGTGCCAAGGGGATTTTGAAACCCTCCTCCTCCTAGAACTGCTTATCCTCCAAGAAGAAAAGACTCTCCAAGGCCAAGCTCGGCTGCCAACTGGAGATGCCAGGCCAGCTCTGTCCCTGAGTGCTGTGTTCCTGATACAGAGGGCCACACCTCTTCAGGAATGTCAGCAGAAACATCAGACCAGCAGAATGCAGAACAACAAACAAGTGTGATTTGGCTGGACATGAATAACAAAAGGGAGGTGTGCTTTTAAATATTAATATTTTATCAAAACAGTAAACCTTCAGTCTTCAAAACATCAGCACCACCCCACCACACCACTATTTCACCAGCCCACCACCAGCCCATCTTTTAAATGCAAATCCTAACTACTAAGTGCAGGAGAGCTGCCCAGTAAAGATCAGTCTTCTCCAGAGGCATCTTGTAAGGATATGGAAGGTGTCCTGTGGCTAGCAGCAGGGCATCTGAGAAGAACACACTTTATATATGTTGGCTTTAAATTCTCAAAGCATCAAGAAGAAAATAAAGTACCTGTACGTTGGGATGGTCAGAGAGTAGGGAGCCTTCCTCACCGTAGGTATAAACTACAAAATCGCTAGGTAAAAGGTCTCTGGAAGAGGAATAAAACAAACCATTTAAATGTACCATGTACCGAATGCCTAGGGCACAATCATAAGATGTTATTCCCAGAAGAGAGGGGCAGAAATAAATTTTTAAAAGCTTTTTATGTGATCCATTTTTTTCTTAAAGAAAGAGCTACTATAAAACTAAAAACTAACCAACACTCACTTCTGAAACGCCAGCTGACTGATGTAAAGATGCAACTTGCTCTCTTGACACAAGATGTCCACTGGGAACAATAGTATTCTTAACTTTTTCTGCTAAAACTCATAAGAAAATAAGAAATTGGGCTACTTGACACTGTCATATTTGTGTAAGAAAAATAAGTATTTTCTATTCTTTCCTACCAAGTACTATGTAAACAAGAAACATTCACTGCTTTAAACTACTTATGAAGACAAATGTCTGCTGTCAATTGTTAAAGGAAATGTTTCCCCCTCATGCCAAGGGAACAGCTGTGTAGCCAGGGCAAAGCAAGGTTCTGTTCACAGTAGCTCAGAGTTCATCTCCAGGCCTCGTGGAAAGCCAGGGGTTCAGGGTGCACCGAGCTTGTGAAAGTTCCAAGCAGCCAGAGGACGCCCAAGACCAACTAACAACTGTCCATCCTGCTCAGAGATGGACAGGCTGATGGCTTCCCCAGTCCCACTGCTCACCCTGACTGACTCTAGCCACATGACCATTGTAGTGAAGCCCTTGGTGAAATTGTGTCTGCTCCCTTGAATTCAGGAAGCCTTGTGGTAGCAAATCCCTTGTGACCAAGAAAAGACCCTGGAATACTTGAACCTCTGACTCCAGAGTTTTCTTTGTCCCTGTGTGCTGTGTCTTTGTGATGTCTTCTGGGAACACTATTCAGAGGAGCTTATGGAACTGAATCTTTCCATAAGCTGACCCCAATGGGGCACTGGCAGATATCTCTCACACACACACACACACACATATATACTTACACACACTCACACACACATACCCTTCACACACACACACACATACTTACATACACTCACACACATATACCCTTCATATACACTCACACAAACATACCCTTCACATATACACATACACTCTCACACACACACCCCACTCCTTTACACACTCACACATACCCTTCACATATACACACTCTCATACCCACATACATACACACATTTTACACACTCACACACACACACACATACACACCACTCACACACTCACACACATACCCCACCCCTTTACACACTCACACATACCCTTCACACACACACACTCATACACACATACATACTCACCTTTTACATACTCATACACATACATACATACCATACACACACACTATCACACACACACACATACACACCATACACACACTCTCACACACCCTACCCCTTTACACACTCACACATACCCTTCACACACACACACACTCTCTCATACACACATACATACACACCTTTTACACACTCATACACACCATACACACACACACACACAGACACACACACACACTCATACATACTTCACTGTCCCTAAAGGTGAATGTGAGAAGGCCTGAGCTCCAGGTATCTGCCTGCCTGCACCCTGCACATTTCCACAGCCGTCCGGCCTGCCAACCCCTGCATAAATCGTCATGGGCTTCAGCTGCATGCCTACCACTGTGCAGCAGGCTCAGCAAGAACTGAATCTGCTGATTCAAGAGCTCAGGCTCCACTAAACAACATCTACCTAGAAAAGAAACCAATATACCGTTGAGGAAAAACATAATTAAAAAGGCAAAGTAAATGAACTTTCTTACGTGTTTCTTTCCAAGTGAATAATATGCTGTTTTCCTTGGGCCTGGATGACATACGAGATCTAAATGAACAGAGAAGAAAAACACCAAGTATAAAAGACAACCTTGTAACTTACTCTTCGACATATCACGAGATATGTTCATCCTAAATTAAAATAACTTGGCACTGACTTCAATGTTAATAGACTGTATTCTTAAGTAATATATATTCTATTCATCTCTGTCGCTTTAATATCTGGTTGTGGATACTTGCCTATATATGTATCTACTCTTTTTTAATTTGTTTTAGATCAAATTTTTTATCTTGTGTGGGTCTCTGCAAACTCCACAGCCAACAGAATGTCAATCTTCAAGAGGAAAGAAGGAGGTCTGGTTCAACATGACTGAAGAGTCGGTATTGGCTCAATCTTGCAGTTTGACACCTGGTAGTTTATTTCAGGCATATTTTAAAGACAGCACGGTTTGGGAAAAGGTTTCCTGGTGATAACTCAATCACACACATACACAATAACACTTAAGACATGAATACCTGGAAATTCTTTGTAAAGTAACATGTGACATCTTTCACAAAGATGGCTTCTAGAGATAGGTTACATGTGTTATCTTAAGGGCCTATGGGAAGACCTGGTATGGTGTGATACAGAGAGAAAGGTCACGAGGTCAGCAACCACCTCCACTCCCAGCCTATGTCTAACACTCCTGGCTTCCCTGCTGCTTATCTATGAACACGTGGATTTCTGTGCCTCCTACATTATTTTACATATATGAGTGCTTTGCCAGCACATCTGTATGTGTACCACATGTGTGTCAGAAGAAATCATGTTCAAGAGCTTGGTCCCAAGGACAGCATTATTGGGAGGAGCAAAGGGCCTACATGTACACAGTTACAACATAGTTAACAACAGAAAAAACGCCCTCCAATAAGGAAAGAGCACCCAATTTCCTTATAGTTAAACCAGTTATTTTGTAATGTTTAAATCAGCATATAAGGTATTTGATATTAAAACTCAATTTTGAGGGCTGGAGAGATGGCTCAGTGGTTAAGAGCACTGACTGCTCTTCCGGATGTCCTGAGTTCAATTCCCCAGCAACCACATGGTGGCTCACAACCATCTGTAATGGGATCTGACACTCTCTGCTGGGTGTCTGAAGACAGTTACAGTGTACCTGTATACATAAAATAAATAAATAAATCTTTTTTTAAAAACTCAATGTTGCGTAAATATTCTCAATCATTGGCATGCTATCCTTGAATATTCTCTTGAACTAAGTAAAGATTATTCACATTGTCAGAGTGAAGCCACTGCCTGTCAGCATCCAGAGTCCCAACTCAACTACAGGATTCCACTCCCTTCCTTCTGCTGCGTTTGAGTGTTCTGACCCTACAAACAGAGATACTGAAGCTCACTCTGTCATTTCTTATTGGAATGTCTGCTGGATACTAGTGCCATAAGGTAATGCCTATACTAATTACTCCCTACACCAACCACTGGGCAAGCATCACCTTTCATTAGGAAGAGCAACTGGAATTTTATCATAATTCATAGCTCTCAAGAGATAACTTACCTGCTTTGAATTGGGCCTCAGAGCTTCCCTTCTTTCTCTAGTTAATCTCCAAGGAGTTATAATTTCATAAGAAGAAAGATGGATGGTCTGCTCAAAGTCTGCAGCAAAAAGAACAACAAATAGAACAATGTGACCCTCCTCCACAGTGCCAAAATACTAGAAGTAAAAACTGAGTGTTCGGATGGGTGCAATGGACAGACATGTAATGGACACTTTAATAATCCCAGCACTTGGGAGGCAGAGACAGGAGGATCTCTGTGAGTTCCAAGCCAGCCTGGTCTACATAGTAACTTCCAGGATGGTTAGAGCTACATAATGAGACCCCCCATCTT